>NC_136136.1:5000-682500 GCF_965212315.1 Lampetra planeri
GCAGCGCCACCGTGTGGCCACCACGCGATACAACTGCAGCGCCCCCGTGTGGCCACCACGTGATACTTCAGCGCCACCGTGTGGCCACCACGTACAACTGCAGCGCCCCCGTGTGGCCACCACGTGATACAACTCCAGCGCCCCAGTGAGGCCACCACGTGATACAACTGCAGCGCCACCGTGTGGCCACTACGTGATACAACTGTAGCGCCACCGTGTGGCCACCACGTGATACAACTTCAGCGCCCCCGTGTGGCCACCACGTGATACAACTGCAGCGCCCCCGTGTGACCACCACGTGATACAACTGCAGCACCCCCGTGTGGCCACCACGTGATACAACTGCAGCGCCGTGTGGCCACCACGTGATACAACTCCAGCGCCCCCGTGTGGCCACCACGTGATACAACTTCAGCGCCCCCGTGTGGCCACCACGTGATACTTCAGCGCCACCGTGTGGCCACTACGTGATACAACTGCAGCGCCACCGTGTGGCCACCACGTGATACAACTGCAGCGCCCCCGTGTGGCCACCACGTGATACAACTGCAGCGCCCCCGTGTGGCCACCACGTGATACAACTGCAGCGCCACCGTGTGGCCACCACGTGATACAACTGCAGCGCCCCCGTGTGGCCACCACGTGATACAACTGCAGCGCCCCCGTGTGACCACCACGTGATACAACTGCAGCGCCCCCGTGTGGCCACCACGTGATACAACTGCAGCGCCCCCGTGTGGCCACCACGTGATACAACTGCAGCGCCCCCGTGTGACCACCACGTGATACAACTGCAGCACCCCCGTGTGGCCACCACGTGATACAACTTCAGCGCCCCCGTGTGGCCACCACGTGATACAGCTTCAGCGCCCCCGTGTGGCCACCACGTGATACTTCAGCGCCACCGTGTGGCCACTACGTGATACAACTGCAGCGCCACCGTGTGGCCACCACGTGATACAACTGCAGCGCCCCCGTGTGGCCACCACGTGATACTTCAGCGCCACCGTGTGGCCACCACGTACAACTGCAGCGCCCCCGTGTGGCCACCACGTGATACAACTCCAGCGCCCCAGTGAGGCCACTACGTGATACAACTGCAGCGCCACCGTGTGGCCACTACGTGATACAACTGTAGCGCCACCGTGTGGCCACCACGTGATACAACTGCAGCGCCCCCGTGTGGCCACCACGTGATACAACTGCAGCGCCCCCGTGTGACCACCACGTGATACAACTGCAGCACCCCCGTGTGGCCACCACGTGATACAACTGCAGCGCCGTGTGGCCACCACGTGATACAACTCCAGCGCCCCCGTGTGGCCACCACGTGATACAACTTCAGCGCCCCCGTGTGGCCACCACGTGATACTTCAGCGCCACCGTGTGGCCACTACGTGATACAACTGCAGCGCCACCGTGTGGCCACCACGTGATACAACTGCAGCGCCCCCGTGTGGCCACCACGTGATACAACTCCAGCGCCCCCGTGTGGCACTACGTGATACAACTCCAGCACCCCCGTGTGGCCACCACGTGACACAACTGCAGCGCCACCGTGTGGCTACCACGTGATACAACTGCAGCGCCCCCGTGTGGCACTACGTGATACAACTGCAGCGCCCCCGTGTGGCCACCACGTGACACAACTGCAGCGCCACAGTGTGGCTACCACTTGATACAACTGCAGCGCCCCTGTGTGGCCACCACGTGATACAACTGCAGCGCCCCCGTGTGGCCACCACGTGATACAACTTCAGCGCCCCCATGTGGCCACCACGTGATACAACTCCAGCGCCCCCGTGTCGCCACCACGTGATACAACTCCAGCGCCCCCGTGTGGCCACCACGTGATACAACTGCAGCGCCCCCGTGTGGCACTACGTGATACAACTCCAGCGCCCCTGTGTGGCCACCACGTGACACAACTGCAGCGCCACCGTGTGGCCACCACGTGATACAACTGCAGCGCCCCCGTGTGGCCACCACGTGATACAACTGCAGCGCCACCGTGTGGCCACCACGTGATACAACTGCAGCGCCACCGTGTGGCCACCACGTGATACAACTCCAGCGCCACCGTGTGGCCACCACGTGATACAACTCCAGCGCCACCGTGTGGCTACCACGTGATACAACTGCAGCGCCACCCTGTGGCCACCACGTGATACAACTCCAGCGCCCCCGTGTGGCCACTACGTGATACAATTCCAGCGCCACCGTGTGGCCACCACGTGATACAACTGTAGCGCCCCCGTGTGGCCACCACGTGATACAACTGCAGCACCCCCGTGTGGCCACCACGTGATACAACTGCAACGCCCCCGTGTGGCCACCACGTGATACAACTGCAGCGCCACCGTGTGGCCACCACGTGATACAACTGCAGCGCCCCCGTGTGGCCACCACGCGATACAACTGCAGCGCCCCCGTGTGGCCACTACGTGATACAACTGCAGCGCCACCGTGTGGCCACCACGTGATACAACTGCAGCGCCCCGTGTGGCCACCACGTGATGTCAGCGCCACCGTGTGGTCACTACGTGATACAACTGCAGCGCCCCCGTGTGGCCACCACGTGATACAACTTCAGCGCCACCGTGTGGCCACCACGTGATACAACTGCAGCGCCCCCGTGTGGCCACCACGTGATACAACTCCAGCGCCCCCGTGTGGCCACTACGTGATACAACTGCAGCACCACCGTGTGGCCACTACGTGATATAACTGCAGCGCCACCGTGTGGCCACCACGTGATACAACTGCAGCGCTCCCGTGTGGCCACCACGTGATACAGCTGCAGCGCCACCGTGTGGCCACCACGTGATACAACTGCAGCGCCCCCGTGTGGCCACCACGTGATACAACTCCAGCGCCCCCGTGTCGCCACCACGTGATACAACTCCAGCGCCCCCGTGTGGCCACCACGTGATACAACTGCAGCGCCCCCGTGTGGCACTACGTGATACAACTCCAGCGCCCCCGTGTGGCCACCACGTGACACAACTGCAGCGCCACCGTGTGGCCACCACGTGATACAACTGCAGCGCCCCCGTGTGGCCACCACGTGATACAACTGCAGCGCCCCCGTGTGGCCACTACGTGATACAACTCCAGCGCCCCCGTGTGGCCACCACGTGATACAACTGCAGCGCCCCCGTGTGGCCACCACGTGATACAACTGCAGCGCCACCGTGTGGCCACCACGTGATACAACTGCAGCGCCACCGTGTGGCCACCACGTGATACAACTCCAGCGCCACCGTGTGGCCACCACGTGATACAACTCCAGCGCCACCGTGTGGCTACCACGTGATACAACTGCAGCGCCACCCTGTGGCCACCACGTGATACAACTCCAGCGCCCCCGTGTGGCCACTACGTGATACAATTCCAGCGCCACCGTGTGGCCACCACGTGATACAACTGTAGCGCCCCCGTGTGGCCACCACGTGATACAACTGCAGCACCCCCGTGTGGCCACCACGTGATACAACTGCAACGCCCCCGTGTGGCCACCACGTGATACAACTGCAGCGCCACCGTGTGGCCACCACGTGATACAACTGCAGCGCCCCCGTGTGGCCACCACGCGATACAACTGCAGCGCCCCCGTGTGGCCACTACGTGATACAACTGCAGCGCCACCGTGTGGCCACCACGTGATACAACTGCAGCGCCCCGTGTGGCCACCACGTGATGTCAGCGCCACCGTGTGGTCACTACGTGATACAACTGCAGCGCCCCCGTGTGGCCACCACGTGATACAACTTCAGTGCCACCGTGTGGCCACCACGTGATACAACTGCAGCGCCCCCGTGTGGCCACCACGTGATACAACTCCAGCGCCCCCGTGTGGCCACTACGTGATACAACTGCAGCACCACCGTGTGGCCACTACGTGATATAACTGCAGCGCCACCGTGTGGCCACCACGTGATACAACTGCAGCGCTCCCGTGTGGCCACCACGTGATACAGCTGCAGCGCCACCGTGTGGCCACCACGTGATACAACTGCAGCGCCCCCGTGTGGCCACCACGTGATACAACTTCAGCGCCACCGTGTGGACACCACGTGATACAACTGCAGCGTCCCTGTGTGGCCACCACGTGATACAGCTGCAGCGCCCCCGTGTGGCCACCACGTGATACAACTGCAGCGCCACCGTGTGGCCACTACGTGATACAACTGCAGCGCCCCCGTGTGGCCACCACGTGATACAACTTCAGCGCCACCGTGTGGACACCACGTGATACAACTGCAGCGTCCCTGTGTGGCCACCACGTGATACAACTGCAGCGCCCTCGTGTGGCCACTACGTGATACAACAGCAGTGCCACCACATAGGGGCAGTGCCACCGCGTGGTGGCCACCATGCGTGTGGGTGTGTTGGAGAGCACCCACAACATTGACAGCAACACACCGGTGTGCTGCACTCGTAACGAAATGCCATGTTTTGTTTAAGTGAGAAACCTTTATAATTGGCTGTCAGGTGGTGGCGGGTTCAACATTTATCTTTACGCGATATAACCCAAACATTTCTCTATTTACTGTAGTTGTGCATTTGTCCACAAGAGGGCAACACGTGACTTGTATAGCCCTGACCCTAATCTGTATTGCTCATATAACCACCTCAGCCCTATAGCTTTGATTGAATTGAATATCTGGTTTGCATGCCACAATGATTGTTATAATTCAGTTGCTATACTTTATTGAAGGGATTTTGGAATATAAATAAATCCCCCCTCGTGCTATCCTATGCTTACCTATGTTTTTAGTACAATTCTTGGATGTAGAAATTGAAAATGCTTTTGGCCACTAACTTCACGGTGGAAATATTTTTTTATCAAACATTCCGGACAATTTGTAGCCTACAAATGGTGCAGTCAGGAAATGTAAAAACTGACGCTGTCTCTTGGTTGCAGTGTTATTGACAAGCAAAATAAAGGCTTTTTAGTAATATTTTGTGTCAGGTTTGACTTTTCCTTAGGGAAATTGTATTGACAAATTGTCAACAATGAACCTTAACAACATTTATTCTGAAATACATTTCGGGAATTTTTTTTTTGGAGGGGGGGGTTAAGATTGACAATCACTGTCAGATTACACAAAATGAACAAAACGATCGTAGGAAAGTATATTTTTTTAAACCCTCGCAAAAAAAAATCAATATTCAACGAGCATGGACTCGCCTAAATTACGCATAGGCTGCCGATAATCACCACGCAGGCTGCAATCTCAACACGTGTTGATGCACGATGTTAAACTTCATCCCTGTTGGGGATGTGTCACAGCCTCCTCCTCGCCTCATTACAATGAAAAACAATCTGAGGATTTTGCGCTTAAAATAGCTTAAATGTTTCGCTTAAAAAAGCGACGGTCTACGAGTCTAGCTATTACTAACTATGAACACAAGACAGGCCTCGTAACTTTGTGTTGACAAAACATTCCACCGAATGAGCTCGTAACTCACCTTGAGGAGCTGGTATCCACCTTGACGAGCTGGTAATCCACATGAATGAGCTGGTAATCCACATGGTCGAGCTGGTAATCCACAACACGAGCTGGTAATCCACAACACGAGCTGGTAATCCACATGAACGAGCTGGTAATCCACATGAACGAGCTGGTAATCCACATGGTCGAGCTGGTAATCCACAACACGAGCTGGTAATCCACATGGTCGAGCTGGTAATCCACATGAACGAGCTGGTAATCCAGAACACGAGCTGGAAATCCACAACACGAGCTGGTAATCCACAACACGAGCTGGTAATCCTCATGAACGAGCTGGTAATTCACATGAACGAGCTGGTAATGCACATGAACGAGCTGGTAAATCACATGAACGAGCTGGTAATCCACATGGTCGAGCTGGTAATCCACATGGTCGAGCTGGTAATCCACATTGTCGAGCTGGTAATCCAAAACACGAGCTGGTAATCCACAACACGAGCTGGTAATCCACAACACGAGCTGGTAATCCTCATGAACGAGCTGGTAATTCACATGAACGAGCTGGTAATGCACATGAACGAGCTGGTAAATCACATGAACGAGCTGGTAATCCACATGGTCGAGCTGGTAATCCACATTGTCGAGCTGGTAATCCACATGGTCGAGCTGGTAATCCACATGAACGAGCTGGTAATGGAGCGTCTATTTAAGCTGGGATGGAGGGGGGAAGAGCGCCTTGACAAAATAATTTGCATATCAAGAGGAATTTAGCATATTTATGGGAAATGCAGATATGCGATTAGTACTACTTGTGAAAAGCATAGGGAGTTTGGCGGGGGGTTTAAAGTCAAATTATGACCGTGCATTATGCAGGATTAGCAGCATCAAAGGGAGGGGATAGGGGAATGTTAATAGTATGTAGCTGCAGTATAGTAATACAGTATGTAATTTAATGTTGGGTTTGTCTATGGCAGTATATAGTATGGGGTAGACCCGTGTGATATAAGAGAAAAAAGTTTAGCTGGACGCATATTATATTTTTTGCGACATAGAATTGTAATGTATTACTTACTGTCAGTAGCTCAGCTTATTGGAGAGTATATTTAGTATACCGATGATACTATGTAGTTTATACTTTAATTGTTTACGTGGTTGTTTAGTTACTGCAGCTACATACTATTAACATTCCTTCCCTTTATTAATGCTATCCCTATCCCTTCCCTTTGATGCTGCTAATCCTGCATAATGCACGGGCATAATGATTTAAACCCCCCGCCAAACCTCCTACGCATTTCACAAGTACTACTAATCGCATATCTGCATTTCCCATAAATATGCTAATTTCCTCTTGATATGCAAATTATTTTGTCAAGGCGCTCTTCCCCCCTCCATCCCAGCTTAAATAGACGCTCCAAGCCTGGGGTGTGTCATTCAGACTCTGTCTTCTCGACAGACCTGTTCTCCACCTGAGGACGGCTGCTTGCGTTGTGGCCGAAACGTCGTGAGAATTATTTATTATGTTATATATTTTTTTTCCATTCTACATGACTTTACCGAAAGAACCAAGAAGATGAATCCCTGCAGTTACGAAAGCTTTAAATCGAAATCTTAACACCAGTTTGGTTGCCAGAAAAAAGGGGAAAACCCTATTATCATATTTTGGTACTGGCAAAGGAGATCCCATGATGAATTGTGTTATGTTTTGAATTAGATAATTTTATTTCTTCATTAAAAGCTTATATCTTTTACATCTGGAAGACTTCATTGAAAAGGACATTTTACGTGAATTTTCTCTCGTCGTTAAGTAGAAGGCCTTGCTGGAGGTTCGGTTCGATGTGATCGAGATAAGGCGACATGGAGCTGGCCGTGCGAGAAGACCACCATCTGCATTTCATTCATCTCCATATATATAAAAGGCAAAGTTGTGATTATGTGTCTGTTCAAAATGTTTAGCGTACTTCCGGACATGCAACAAATTTGAAATTTGCCATGTGGGTACTTTCCAGACTGTACACCGTGTAAATGTATTTAAAAAATACATGTGGAAGCAATCTTAATTTTAGAACTTTCGTGACTGCAGGAATTATTATTTGGTTCTTTCGGTTAAGTCACGTCTAAAGATAAAATAATAAATTAAATTAAATAATAGAATACGACGTTTCGATTGCAACACAAGCAATCATCATCAGGTATAATGAAATAGCAACATAAAATCTAACCAGAAAACTATAGACAGACATATTAGCAGACAGATATCACCAAGATACATAGCGGGAGCAACACAGGTAACAGAGAGGGGTGATCGTCTCTGTGGGGTGGCCTTAAATAGACAGAGGGGGGGCGGAGGCAGAGAGAAGGAAGGGGGGTTAGAGAAAAAATTTGCATATCAATGAGTGGTCAACAGACGTGGTGCTGCACGGCAAGTAAGCCTGAAAATCAGGAGGACACACTAAAATTAAATAACCTAGTAAGATATCGAAATGTAATGTAATACAACACAGAGGGTCTGCCTGTGTCCTCTTTAGAATGTTTAGAATGTTCACACTTAAATTCTAACTTAGCAATCTTTGAAATACGTAATCAACCAGGCTATGCGTTAATTGTGTGTTGACCGACCCTCTGTGTTGTATTACATTACATTTCGATATTTTACTAGGTTATTTAATTTTAGTGTGTCCTCCTGATTTTCAGGCTTACTTGCCGTGCAGCACCACGTCTGTTGACCACTCATTGATATGCAAATTTTTTCTCTAACCACCCTTCCTTCTCTCTGCCTCCGCCCCCCCTCTGTCTATTTAAGGCCACCCCACAGAGACGATCACCCCTCTCTGTTACCTGTGTTGCTCCCGCTATGTATCTTGGTGATATCTGTCTGCTAATATGTCTGTCTATAGTTTTCTGGTTAGATTTTATGTCGCTATTTCATTATACCTGATGATTGCTTGTGTTGCAATCGAAACGTCGTATTCTATTATTTAATTTAATTTATTATTTTATCTTTAGACGTGACTTAACCGAAAGAACCAAATAATAACATGTGGAAGCGTCACGCAGTGTGCCTGCTCATGTCACGCACCCTCCCCTCCAACCCTCCGCGGGTACAGTGCCATACAAATGTGTTGCAGGTCTCAGGCTCTTCGCGCAGCATTGCTGCTTTATTATTTCAGTCGTTTACTGCCGCACGCACCCTGAACGTTGTGTGTCTGCAGCAAGCGCGTGTTTGTGTACCTACGGACGTGTGTGTGTGGAGGGGAGCGGTAGTGTAGTGGTTAGTGCGCTGCGCTACGAACCCGGCGAACCGAGTTCGATTCCCGCTCACGGCCACCACCGATGACGATTATTTGAACCGGTCCTGGGCCTCCCCTAGGTAGACTCAGCCTCAAACGAGTAACTGGTGTGGTGTGTAGTAAACATCGCCACTGGGGAGACAAAGGCGGTCGGGCGTGGTGAATCCAAGTCCCGGGTAGTAAAGCTAGTTATCTATATAACATTGTTTTCTTACCAAACGTGTTACACGTGAATGCAGCTGCGCTTATACAATATACCACTAGAAATAACAAAAATGCCGATACATGCAAATCGTGTAACGAATAACATGACTCGATTTCTTAAACGTATTTTTCCCCGTTTGTTTAAAGAAAAATGTTAAACTACATTAAATACAAAGATGTCAGATCTTGTCATCATCATAGCAATCGCACGGATAATTAATGCAGCATATTAAGGTGCAGCAATGTATGTCAATTAATATTTCTTTTTGGTCTCGTCACTTATTTTCATTAAAGTACGCATCTTTGTTTTTCTCAAAAGGCAAGGCACATGATGTGGGTGCCTTTCGTTCTTTCCTTAAAATTCATTTCCCGACTACTTCGTGCAAAAAAAAATAGCTTTTGTTAATCCATCATATAATAGTGCCATTCGCAACTAGAGCCCCAACATCTATATATCGTACATATACTGTGTATAAAATAAACTCCTTAAATTTTTTTTTTTTAAACAACGCTTGTATTCACAACTTAGTTCAACTCACGGTCGAGAAGTACGCCAATGATGCGGCGCCTGCTCCCACATCAACGCTGACTTGAATTGTTTGATGATTTTATAACTGCGTCTTGAATGTCCAACTTCTGTGCTTGTGTGGAGCAATGGCGGCCGTAACTCGACCACGCGGCGCGTGCGCGCCTGAGGCACGCGGCGTCGGCTTCTTGTGCGAGTCGATTCCACAGTTTAGGGACCGCGGCGTTTTTTGACCTACACATAGATATATAATTAATACGCCGTCCATACAAACATTGCTTGAAAGCAGGCATGCATTAACTCCGGATCTGAGTACTTGTGCAACATTTGGAATTGATTGGAGAACAGGAAGTAGACTTACTTTTGATTACAAGATTTGACCACGACAAACACAAGTGAAGTTAAATAACCTCTTTAAAAAAAGTAAAAAAAATACGGTTTTATTCACAACTTCGTTTAACTCACGCTCGAGAAGTATGTCAACGATGCGGCGTCTACTCCCACATCAACGCTTACTTTAATAAATCGATCTTCTTGGTTCTTTCGGTAAAGCAATGTAGAAGGGAAATAATAAAATAACAAAAATAAAACATAATAAAAATTAAAACTCTAACGACGAAATGTTATAAATGAATCTTCAATGTAAAACTTTTGTTTGCGTGGAGCGCGGGTGCCCGTAACTCGTGACACGGAGCGTGCGCGCCTGAGGCACGTGGCGCCCGCTTCTTGAGCAACGCGATTCGAGAGTTTAGGGACCGCAGAGTTTTTGACCTACACAAATATATATAAATAATGAGGCGTTCATACAAAATGTAAATTGCTTTAAAGTAGCGAATTAATATATTAATTGATGCCGATTTTGAAAGAGGCATGCATTGTCACCGGATCTGAGTCCGTGTGCAACATTTGGAATTGATTGGACAACATGAAGTAGACTAAATGTTGATTACAAGATGTGACCACGACACAGGAATCAAGTTAAGTGAAACCGCTGAAGACCCTCGACTGTGTACTGTAGTTGTGCATTTGTCCACACGAGGGGAAAATGTGACTTATGTAGAACCTATAGCCCTGACCATAATCTGTAATGCTCATATAGCCACCTCAAACCCTATGTCCTTGATTGAATTGAATATCTGGCTTGCATGCCACAATGATTGTTATAATTTCAGTTGCTATACTTCAGTTATTTGAGGAAAGGGATTTTGAATAAAAAATGTCCCCCCCCTATGCTATCTGATGTTTGCCTCTGTTTTTAGCACAATTCGGGGATGTATAAATTGCAAATGCTTTTTGGGGGCTCATTTCACGATGGAAGTGTTTTTTAAATCCCTCGGGACAATTTGTAACCGACATATTTTGAAATCAGGAAATGTTAAAACTGACTCTGTGGACCTTTAGATTGTTCAGTAGTCAATGCCCAACAATCTTTGATCTGTCAATGAAAGCCTGTGAAAGATAATGTCATTTTGAGCACAGAGCCCTCCTTTTTGGAAAACCATTCAACTCAGTGGCTCAAATGCAACTGTTTTTGACTCGGGGGGCTTCATTGAGACAAGGGGTGACTCGGTTAACATCAGTTGCAGTATATATAAATCTTCCAGACCATGTGTAAGTATGTTTTTCGTACAATTCTGGGACGCAGAAATTGCAAATGCTTTCGAAATGTTTTTCGTCAAACCCCTGGACAATTTGTAGCCTCCATATTCTGCAAGCAGGAAATGCAACAACTGGCTCTCCATGTCTATTGATTGCAGTGTTATTAACAAGCAAAATTAAGGGCTTTTTATCAATGTTTTGCAACAATTAGACTTTTTCCAGTGGAAAATTGCATTGAAAAATGGTCAACTTTGCACCTTCATAATCCCTAAAGCTAAACCTACCCTAATTAAATAGGGTTCGTGTGTCGATTTTTTTCTCGAGAAAAAATATATTTGTAAAATCACCCAATTTTATTTTATATATAGCATAGTATGATTAAAGTCAATTGGGGAATGAGCTTCTAATTGAAAAATTACACGTTAAAAATTTGGCAATTTTTTTGCAAAAAAACACGTAGTACTTCTTGATTTGAGGCTTTCGTGACTGCAAGGATTCATACTCTTAGGTTCTTTCGGTAACGTCACCTACGTGACTTTACCGAAAGAACCTAAGAACACGTAGTACGTTTAATTTTACAAGTTTTGTTTCATACATCACGTCGTAAGACTTACGTAAACGGAGGGATTCACAGTGGCAAGAATGTAACTACCTTGCCTGGTATACAGGAGGTCGTAGGTTCAACCCCATCCCTCACACCTGCTGTATATTTGTAGTTCGATTGTTCTCCCCATGGTCGTGTGGCTTTTTCCCTCCACATGCGTTTAGTGCATTTGACTGCTATGTCGATTTTTCACGCGGAAAAAATATACATGTTAAATTCCCCATTTTTTATTTTATATACAGCATTGTAAGACTAAATTCAATGGAGGAATTCACTTCTCATTGACCCCTAACCGTTAACCATAACCCTAACTAGGCTAACAGGGTATATGAATTATTTTGGAAGTCCCTATTCCATTCCCGGGAGCCCCACAACCACTTCCCTGGTATTCACATTCCCGCATGAGGAATCGGAACTCCAAGATTTGGAATTGAGACTCCTGCTTTGGACTTAGGACTTCTTAGGGTTGCAAGTGAGATGCCTCAAATATGTCTTTACACGCGTCTCAGCGAGATGAGTTGAATCGTATATGGCGCGACTTTGTCGAGTAGAGTCGACGGGCATACATCACTCGATTGTGTGACTTGTGGAACCGGGGCGGCATTTTGCATTGAAGTCGATGATTGGTGTGATTAGTGACGATTTGAAGGACACTGTTCGGGAATGCAGTGCGTTTCACTATTTCAGCACCGATGTTCACCAAATATTCAACGGTGTAAACGTATGGGATAGCTTGGGATGTCAGTGCAGTAGTTTGTTACTTGAAAATCCGTGAAGAAATAAAGAATTGCGGTGCAAATCGGCCGTAGAGTTTCGTTTTTTTTACCGGCGCTTGACGTGTTACGTGTGGCCTCTGGTGGACAAGTGCAGTACCACAAGTGTTCAATTCGTGGTTACGTCTGCGATGTGGTGGACATGTGCAGTACAGGCCAACACAGTACACCAGTAGTTGCCGCTGTCAGGCCTCGCCCCGCGCGTTCCCCGTAGTTGTGAGTCGCTGCTGCTGCGGCGTCCTGGCGTTAGTCCCAAGCGCGGTTGGCGGCGATGAAGCCGTGAAGACACCGGTTGCACCCGATTCAAGAGCCGAATGGCTCACAGGGCTATACTAATAAATTAACTTTGAACCGCACAGTTCCACTGCTGCTGTCACAGCGCCAGGCACTGCAGTTGTACCACGTGACCACACGGTGGCGATACAGCACCACGTTGGTGAGGCTATTTAGCGAGTGTCCATGTTGGTGTTTATGTTGAACTTCTTTCACACCGTACATAGCCAACCATGCTCACCGGAGGTGCGGGGGAAGGACATCAAACTAAGCACACAAAGCAGTGATAAAGAAAATTTATTTTCAATCTAGGTTTTCAAAATGCGTAGCTCCAGTGACTTCCTAATATCGGAAGGAAAAACATTACAGACGGCTGCAGAAGTGTACCTGAAAGCGTGCGATGCAGCGACCGTCTTTATTCGATGACTTGCCAAAAGCTGCTGCGAGGATGACTAGAGTTTGCGTGATGGTTTATGCTCTTTGATGATACCAGCAAGGTATCGTGATTCATTTGTGGCAAGCGCTTTGTATGTGTAGTGACTGTGATTGTCACTTTGTGGTGACGGGCTTACGAAGCCACGGCGGATAATGTAATGGCATCATGTGTAGTCCGCTTACTGGGCGTAGTACCAGCCCCAGCGGGGCTTGGGTGAGCGCTTATCAGCGCGGAGGTACCACGTACGGTGTGCGGTGCGGGCTCCGGGTGAGGGAGCGAGAGGGAGCGTCAGCCAGCCAGGGTAACCGTGGGGCATGATACGCTGGTTGACCTGCTGTCACGTGACTGGATGATATTGGAGGGGGGGGCACCGGTGGACGGGGGCCGCTGGGCGGTCACGTGGTCTAAAAGAGCTCTCGGGGTCCTTCGAGAAGGAGCTCGAGAGATCTGGAAGGTGGGCGGGGCGAGGGGCGGAGCCAGCCCCATCCCAGGGGGATATAACAGGGGCCCCCGTGAGAAGCTCGGGGTGCTTCGTGTGCTGGTGTGAAAAAGATCCACGTCGGGGAGAAGAAGCCTCTAGCCACGTGGTCCGGGACCCAGCTTGTGGTCAGAGCCGGGATAGCGAACCGTGTCTAGTTCTGACGTAGCGTGGTTAGATGGGCATTCGAGACCCGAGTGTAGATTGTGTAATATTGTGTTAAAGTTGCGTAATAAATAGTGTGGCTCCCAAGATAACGTCTGCGACTCAGTTAGACTCACTACATATGTAATGAGTACAACCATATATTGTATGAGTTCGGAAACAGGAAGCCAATGCAGTTCGGTGAGCACTGGACAGACATGGTCGGATTTTGCAGTACCTGTCATGACGCCTGCCAAAGAATTTTGTACTCGCTGCAGCTTGGAAATGCTTTTGCCAGATGTGCCAGAGAGTAGTGAGTCGGAATAATCGAGTCCTAACCCTAAACCGTAACCCCTAACCCCCACTCCAGCCGTGGAGCAAAACACCTGCCGTGAGGCAGAACATCTAATACATAGCATACTGAGGCTAAATACAATGGAGGAATCAACTTTTGTCGAGAAATAAAGCTGTGAAAGTTGGCATATTTTGGCCAAAAACGGCACAGTATTCCGATGAACTTTTTTATACTCGAAAATTTCATGGATGAAATGCCCCCATTTTTTACGTAATATATAGGATACTAAGACTAAACACAACCAAGGAATTCACTTTTTGTTGAAAAATAAAGCAAGGAAAATTGGGCCAATTTTGCCATAACACGGCATACTGTAGGTTAGTATGCCAATTTGTATAAAGGTGTCAGTTTTGGTGCCAGATAAAAGGGTAAAAATCTAATAATATATGCCAATTTGCTTTTTTTTACTTCAAAATTTCATGGTGAAATTTCCCACTTTTAATGTAATAAATAGGATACTCAGGCTAAACACAAACGAGGAATTAACTTTTTCTTGGAAAATAAAGCTGAAAAATTTTGGTCAATTTTGGCCAAAAACGCCATAGGTTAGTATGTCGATTTGTTTTGTGGGACATAAACATTTTAATAGTAAAATTTTCCACTTTTAATCTAATACAATGCATACTAAGGGTAACTACAATGGACGGATGAACTTTTTATTGAAAAATAAAGCTGTGAAAATTTGGCTTATTTTGGATAAAACCAGCCTAGGTAAGTGTGACAATTTGTTTATTTTTACTTGAAAATTTAATGGTGAAATTTTCCACTTTTTTACATAATATATAGCATACGAAAGCTAAACACAACCGAGGAATGCACTTTTGTTAAAAAAAGCTGTAAAAATTGGGCCAATTTTTACAACGGCATAGGTTAGTATGTAGATTTTCTGTTTGGGACGTGAACATTTTATCGTGAAATTTCCCACTTTTAAGCATACTGAGGCTAAATACAATGGAGGAATCAACTTTTGTCGAGACTAACTACCCTAACCCCTTCCCCCTAACCCGTAACCCGTAACCCTAACCCCTAAACCTAACCACCAGGGATGGGCAAACTTTTTCCCTCGTGGGCCACAATGGGTTCTAAAATTTGACAGAGGGGCCGGGCCAGGAACAGATGGATGGAGTGTTTGTGTGAACTAATATAAATGACATGTAAAAATCATTACATGAAAGGATTTGGCCTTTAACAGGTAGCAAAGCATTTATTTTCAAGGAAATTTAACAAATTGCACGAACATGAACAATACAAAAACATGTCGTAACGTGACTGATGAAACATCATGAAAACATCTGACGCCTGCGCCCAAACCAATTACCTCACTTGAACTTCTTTATTATCTACATTAACAGGTTAGAGCAGCCACGCAGGCTGTGTGATGGAGATTTGGATCCAACCTCGCTGCAGCAACAGATCATCACTTTCAGTTTCAGTGGGAACAGTGTTGTTGATCTCCTATTTTTGCCAGTGCATACAAGTCTGGAGTTATTTTGGTTGTGGCAATTCTCAGGATAGATCTGAGGTGCTGATCCGTTAACTTTGATCTGTGACGGGCTTTGTTGGCGTTCATGACGCTGAATGTCTGCTCACACACATAAGTCGAGCCAAACAAAGTCAGTATCTTCTGTGCAGTCCTCCGGAGGTTTGGAAACGTGGCTCTGTTAAGTGAAACATAAAAGTCATTCAGTTTAACAGAGTTGAACTTCTCCTTTAGGACGGAGTCAGACTGAAGATCTATCAGTTCCAACTGCAGCTCCTGTGGTGCTGTTTCAGGGTCTTGTGACAGGAGACAGGACACCAGCTGAAGTGACTGTTCAATGTTTTCGAAATCAGAGAACCTACGGCAGAATTCTCCGTGCAGGTCCTCAAGCGATTTACTGTATTTTTTTGCGTTTCGCGGTGCCTCTTCCTGCATGGCAAGTGTGGGGAAATGAGCGAAAGATTTGTTCGCAATTTGTCCGGATAACAAAGTGAGCTTGGATTTGAAGGCTTTTACATGTTTGTACATGTCGTGAACAAACTGATCTTTCCCCTGCAGTTTCACATTCAGCTCATTCATGATGGATGATGCAGTGAAGGAATATAAGATCCTGGACAGGGTTTTCCTCTTTCACTTTATCCTGGATTCTTTTCAGCAGCCCAACATTTTTTCCAGTTAAATTTGGCGATCCATCCGTTGTGACATTGACAAGTTTACCCCGAGGTAGCGTCATTCTTTCGATGACAGCAGATACCTGGTTATACAAGTCCTCTCCCCGCGTTGTTCCTGTGGGGGTCGCTAGCCCCCGAGATCCCTCCCTCGATAATGCTAACGGCCGGGCTAGCATCATCAATCGCCCCCCCGCTGCTAGGTTCCTCACCCGTGGCGTGGGAACCATCGCCCGAGGATTCCCCTCCCCCGCGGGTCCGCGTAGCCGGCATGGCTAATTACCGAGTAGTATTCTGCCCCTCCCTACTACGATACCTCCCTGTCCTAATCGCGCGCCTGCAACCCACACGGAGCGAACGTACGCACGCCCACACACACACACGCCGCTCCGCGCACTCCAACTCAACTCGCGTTATGATCGCGCACCTGTATCGCACACGGGGTGGTCGCACGCACACACACGCAGCTCCCCACGCGACACCCACTCTTGCGCCGCTCTGCGTCGCGCTGGTCGCTCACGTTACGATCGCGCACCTGGAGTACGCCGATTACGCACGCCGAGAGCTTACGCAAGTAACGAGCACACGCAAGCGGGGCACACGCCGACACGACGACTCGTCCCCTCCCCCACTCGCGCGTGCACGTCAACCCAAATATCGTACAAGGACGATTCTCCTCTCACACGGCTGCGTAGTCACGCCAACACACAAAAGTGCTCTCCCCGGGCGTTAACGCACACACCTCCGTACCCGCACAATCGGACAGAGACCACGGCCTTTATGCATACATCGACCACACACTCGCGAATGCAGTGCACGCTAATACCACGTTCCAAAAACACCCAACAACACGGTTTTGTTACTACGCTCGAGATTTTATTAGCCCTTGCTAACCAACCGAGCCACCCGTGTGTGTGTGCGGGCCCGCAAGGCGCTTCTAACCCACACTCTGGTGCCGTGTAGCCCTCTTCTATGCTGAGCTCTCTGCTAAACCGCTTTCCCACTCGTCCTTACCCCGAACTAACCCTCTCCTACGGACCCTACTCTCCGCTCTGAGGTGTTGTAAGGCGCGCAACACGATACCGTCTGTAGTCCTTGGTGACCTTGCGGCGCTCAGATCGTCCTGCAGACAATCTAGCGGCTCGCCCGATGACTCCTTCGTCGCTGACCCCGTGTCCAAACTCCAGAAGAAGAGAGTTCCCTACTGCCCCTGCGTTTTCTTTTAAACTATTCACATCAAAGGCTAGGCGCCCCCGTCCCGACCGCCTTGGTCTCTCGACCAATCCTGAGCCTAGGATTTCCCGCTCTTTTGCGATCCCGCCGGCCTTTGAACTTTCGACCAATCAGTCGTCCCGGTTCCTGATCCCAGCTATCTGCCTTGCTGACCCGTGTTTGTGTTTGTATGCGTTTCTAACTGCGGGGCTCTCTGAGCTCGCCGTGGTCGTGCGATCTCAAATCCGCCCACGGCGCCGCAGTGTTACTTGGCCTGGGAAGGGTCCTGTCCAATTCCCTGGCCCTGAGAAACCGTGGGGTAACCCCCCTAGGGGGCCCTCGGGTGAAAACTCAGGGTAGGTGACCCGACCACGAGGCCCTACGTGGGTGCGGGTGCGTGTTTATGTGGGGGGGGTGATGGGGGGCAGTGCGGCGGTGGAAGCCGGGCGGCTCCCTGGCTCGGCCGAGCGGCCCCGTCGCTGTGGCACCACATAGCCCCCCGGGGTGCCAGTCCCCGTCCCGGGTTGACTGGAGCACCTCGCCTGGGTTGCCCCCACGAGGTATCGCCGCGGGGTCCGCGGGATTCGCCCGGCCCTTGTGGCTGGCCTCGGGGGTGGCGGCTCCGTCTCCTGGGGCTCCGGCGGTGGTCTCCTCCTCCATTCCAACGGCTCCCCTCGGTCTCTGGCACCTGCGGGCTGGGGAACAAACTCAGAGGCGGTGGGGTTTAAGGGTCGCCGTCCTCGTCGCCCCCGGCCCCGCCCGGGGCCCCTCGGAGCCCGGGGCTCCGTGGGGCCCATATACTGCGCGAGGCCCCCGGGCACGGGGGGTAGGGGGACCCCGGGGTTTCGGGGTACTTGGACGGCGGGGCTCCCCCCCTCGGGGGCTGCTCGCCACGGCTTCAGTCGGCGGATGTTGACCACCATCTCCCGGCCCCTCTCTCCTCCCTGAATCAGCACCGTCCATGGTGAGATCTGCCGTCTCACAATCCAGGGTCCTCGCCAGTAGGTGGTCAGCTTCCCCACCTGTCCGGCACCGACGCGGGGAGTGTACAGCCACACCTCGGAGCCCGCAGTGTAGAAGGGGGGCTCCATACGGGGTCGGGCGCCCTGCTCTTGCCGCTGGTGCGCGGCCTCTCCGTGCGGGTAGGCTCGGCCCCTGGCCCCTCGCAGGGTCTCCAGCAAGTGCTCCACGGGGTGGCTCCCTTCCTCCCGTTGCGGCGGAGGGACACCGAACAGCAGATCTGCGGGCAGGCGAGACTCGCGACCAAACATCATTAGGAACGGGGTCTGTCCTGTAGATGTGTGAACGGCGGTGGTGTAGGCGAACAGGGCATAGGGGAGGTGTTCGTCCCAGTCCTGTTGATTCGCGGCCGCCATGCGTTTAAGCTTCCCGGCCAGAGTCTGGTTCATCCTCTCTACCATCCCGTTCGCCTGGGGGTGATATGCCGTGGTTCGGTCCTTCTGGATCCCGAACTCTCGGCACAGCGCCTGGAATAGTTCGGCCTCGAATTCACTACCCTGGTCGGTAATGACTCGTTCGGGGATCCCGCACTTAAGTACGTAGTTTTCCACGAAGGCCCGGGCCACTACGAGGGCTGTTTTATCCGGGATAGCCACCGCCACGGGGTAGCGGGTGAAGTACTCCACCGCTACAAGAATATATCGGTTGCCCCGGTGGGATCGTGGAAAGGGCCCTTGCAGGTCGATTCCGACCAACTGATTCGTCCGACTGACTCGGAACGGCCTCAGGGGTACCTGGTACCTCGCCGGCTTTTGCCCACACTGCTGACAGGCCCGGCAGCCCTGCACCCAGGCGGCCACATCTTGCGCCAATTTAGGCCAGAGATACTGGCGACGCAGAGTCTCCCGGGTGCGCCGTTCCCCATCATGGCCCCCGAGCGGGTGGTCGTGTACCAGTCGTAGCAGCTGGGGTCGCACCTGGGCAGGAACACAGATACACCCCGGCTGGCCGGCCTCGGTTAACTCCCGTACCACTCCGTTCTGTACACACAACCGGGCATACAAACCGCTCCAGGGTCCTGGTAGGGCGCTCTTTTCCTCCCGCAGTGCCGCCTCCACTGCCGCCAGATCCGGATCTCGCTGCTGGGTCTGTCTCAGCTGCTCGTCGTTTAGGCCCGGGAAGGCACAGCCGACGTCCTCCTGGATCCGTCCGATCGGGTCCCGAGCCGCGGGTCCCGCGCTTGCCGGGCGGTCGACGGGATCCTCAGTGCCACCTGCGAGGGTCTCTGTGGCGCACACTGCACTCTCTCTCGGGGGGGGGAGTTTAGTTCCCGCGCGCTCCTTGGGTTCTGCTGCCTGGCGGCAGCGTCCCCCCGTGAAGCACGGGCAGGCGTCTCCCTCCCTCGTCTCAGCGCGCACCGCGGGCCGTCTTGACAAGGCGTCCGCGTTCGCGTGTGTCCGCCCCACTCGGTACTCGATCTGCAGGTTGTACTCCTGCAGCTGCGCCAGCCATCGAGCCATCTGCCCCCGCGGTTCCTTGAATGTAAGGAGGAACTGCAGTGCATAATGATCGGTGCGCACACGACATTTCCTGCCGTACAAGTACGGTCGGAACTGTTTACACGCGAAAATTACAGCATACAGTTCCTGACGGGTTACACAATAGTTCAGTTCGGCCCCGCTCAGGGTCCGACTGGCGTACGCGATGACCCGCTCCGTCCCACCCTGCACTTGCGACAGCACCGCGCCCAGCCCACTGCTGCAGGCGTCAGTGTCCAAAATAAAATCGGTGGTGAAATCTGGGAAAGCCAAGGTGGGGGTGTGGGTGAGGTGGTCTTTGAGTGTGGTGAAAGCCGTCTGGCAGGCCTCCGACCACTGATAGGGGTTCTTAGGGGAGGTGAGTTGGGTGAGGGGGCGTGCAATCTCACTGAATCCCTTTACAAATCGACGGTAATAAGTGGCGAGTCCCAAGAATGACCTGATCTCCGTCAGGTTCCTCGGCCGCGGCCAATCCACTACGGCACGCACCTTCTCGGGATCGGTGCTCACCCCTGCCTCGCTGACTCGGTGTCCGAGGTACCCCACCTCGCGTTGCGCAATGTAACACTTGCGTGGCTTGAGCTTGAGATGGGCTGCTCGCAGTCGCTGGAATACTTCCCGCAGCCTGGACCAGTGTTCGGACAGCGACCTACTGAACACTATTACGTCGTCCAGGTAAATCAGGCACTGTTCCCACTGCAAGCCCCGCATCACCAACTCCATCAACCGCTGGAACGTCGCGGGCGCGTTAGTGAGTCCGAACGGCAACACTCGAAACTCAAACAGGCCCATCGGGGTGGTGAATGCTGTTTTTGGCCGATCCTCCTCCGTCATCTCCACCTGCCAGTAACCGGACGCCAGATCGAGGGTGGAAAAATACCGCGCTCCTGCGAGACTGTCGAAGGTGTCGTCGATGCGTGGGATGGGAAAAGCGTCGCCGAGGGTGACTGCGTTCAATTTTCGGTAATCAACGCAGAACCGAGTCGATCCGTCCTTTTTCGTTACCAGTACCACCGGGGCAGACCAAGGGCTCGCGGAGGGCTGGATTATGTTATCGCGTAGCATATCCGTGACTGCCTCTTTGATCTGGGTCCGTTCAGGCGCGCCCACTCGGTATGCGGGGAGTTTGATGGGTCGGGCTGCACCTGTGTCAATTTGGTGCTTGACCAGGTCGGTCCGGCCCACGTCCGAATCGTGCTCACTGAACACGTCGGCGTACTCCCGCAATAACCCGCGCAGCTGATCGGCCTCCCCCTTAGGTAAGGCTGCCCAAGGCACATGTAGCGCATCCTGCAGGGGAACAATCTCGGCTCGGGGGGTCGGGCCGACTCGCCAGGCCAGATCCTGGCTGTCCTCGGGGCGGCCAGGGTCCTCCGCCCAGAGTGCGAACACCGAGTCGTTCGAGTGGCGAGCGTGCAGGGGGTGTACGGTGGCTACCGGGGTGCGTCGTCGTATCATTGCCGGGGTACTGTGTGGGTTAAACACACGTATAAACAGCCGGCCCCCATCTGCGTTTACCAGTGTGGCTGACCCTACCACCCCGTATCGCGATGCCAACTCCGGGTGAGGAGTCAGCATTACCTCGCCCGATGGTCGGTGGGTTGGGTCGGTGGAGAGGGTTGCCACTGGCACCAGCATCTCGGCGAGAGGCCCGATGGTGACGGCCGACACCAGCGTAGCGGCCACGGGTGTGAAGCGTGGGCGATTCGGCTCCTGTCCTAGGAACGGAATCCGCTCCCCGCTGCCCTCCACCGTAGCGCATCGTTGCCGGGGCTGTACGTTAAGTCCCAACTTTTCCAGGAGGTCCGTTCCTGCAATGCACTCGTGGCACAACACACTCGAAACGTAGAATTCCTGTGTGCACACCTGGTTTCCTAGACGGACCTCGAGGGAGACCTTCCCCAGCAACCCCATCCCGGCTCCGCTTGCCGTGTGCAGCGCGCGATCCGGGGCCTGCAGGCAGCCCACGTCCACCCCGAGCATGCTGCAGTGCGCGGCGCTCATGAGAGAGGCCACGGCGCCCGTGTCCAACAGGATCCGGGTGCGCTGCCCGTTCACCTGGCCTTCCACCAGCGACGTGGCTCCCGTTATCCCTGCCACCAGCTCCCGCAGCCAATCGCCCGAGGTCCATGCGCCCTTGGGTGTTGTCGTTGTAACCTGTTTATGGATCACTCGCTCGCCATTATTATTACAGCTGGTTTGGGTCGGGTCTACGTCGATTTCATCCCCTGGTGGTCCCCTCTCTAGGGGGGGCTTAGTGTTTGACCTATGCATCGGCCTCGCACGGGCGCGCTGAGGGCAGTCCCTCATGAGATGCCCTCGACGGTCGCACACATAACACGTCCTGGGAGGAGTGGCGGCTCTGTGGCGAACTTTCTGCCCACTCCCTCCTCCCCCCGTGCGCTGTTGCTCATACTCTGCTTCTAGTCGGGCTATCCTCCCAGTTAATCCTCCTACCTCGGCCTGGACCGTCTCTACCATTGTCTCCAGCGCAGTCATGTGTGCCCGTACTTGGGTTACCTTGTTGTCTACTTGGGTTACCCTGTCACCTACCTGGGTTACCTGGCCGGAGACATCCTTTATACCCGTTTGTATACCGGCAACCCATCCCGGGGTTGTCTCGCGGGACACTGGAGGCTCTCTTTCCCGGCCCCTTACCGTTCTCGCGAGCTCCTGTTCCTCCTCCTCGTCTTCCGAGAGCAGGCTCGCAATGGCGTGCTCTCGTCCCAGCCCCCGGAGCTGCGCGCGTTCGCTGTGAATTCTTTCACACTTACGTGCGCGCTCGACAAGGGCGTTAAAGGGAAGACGTGGGCAGCTCATGTCTGGCTGCCACCACGCCGTGCGAGACAGGTACCGCTGGATTTTCTCGGCGGCCAGTTCCTCAATAACATTAGTTGCGTACCCCGGGCGTGCGATCCTTGTTAACTCGCGCACATCCTCGGCGTAATCACGTAGATCTTCGCCAGGTTGGCGACGGCGCGCCTCTAAGGCCGATTTTGCTTCCTCCTCGTCACGCGTGCCAAAACGCTGATCGAGTCGGCGCATCAGCTCCTCTAGCTGTGTCTGTGCGCTCGCGGGTAACGCTTCTACAAAATCGGCTGCCCGCCCATCAAGATTCATATTAAGTTGACGTACTGCCTGCGCGTCCGTCCATCCATTAATTTCCTTGGCCCCTAAGAGATTGCGGGCGAATGCCTTCCACGAAGGGGCCCCCCGGCCGGTAAATATCAGTCTTATTTTAGCGTGAGGTAACGCGGGGGTCCGTACCGCTTCCGACACCAATTTGTGGGGGTCGCTAGCCCCCGAGATCCCTCCCTCGATAATGCTAACGGCCGGGCTAGCATCATCAATCGCCCCCCCGCTGCTAGGTTCCTCACCCGTGGCGTGGGAACCATCGCCCGAGGATTCCCCTCCCCCGCGGGTCCGCGTAGCCGGCATGGCTAATTACCGAGTAGTATTCTGCCCCTCCCTACTACGATACCTCCCTGTCCTAATCGCGCGCCTGCAACCCACACGGAGCGAACGTACGCACGCCCACACACACACACGCCGCTCCGCGCACTCCAACTCAACTCGCGTTATGATCGCGCACCTGTATCGCACACGGGGTGGTCGCACGCACACACACGCAGCTCCCCACGCGACACCCACTCTTGCGCCGCTCTGCGTCGCGCTGGTCGCTCACGTTACGATCGCGCACCTGGAGTACGCCGATTACGCACGCCGAGAGCTTACGCAAGTAACGAGCACACGCAAGCGGGGCACACGCCGACACGACGACTCGTCCCCTCCCCCACTCGCGCGTGCACGTCAACCCAAATATCGTACAAGGACGATTCTCCTCTCACACGGCTGCGTAGTCACGCCAACACACAAAAGTGCTCTCCCCGGGCGTTAACGCACACACCTCCGTACCCGCACAATCGGACAGAGACCACGGCCTTTATGCATACATCGACCACACACTCGCGAATGCAGTGCACGCTAATACCACGTTCCAAAAACACCCAACAACACGGTTTTGTTACTACGCTCGAGATTTTATTAGCCCTTGCTAACCAACCGAGCCACCCGTGTGTGTGTGCGGGCCCGCAAGGCGCTTCTAACCCACACTCTGGTGCCGTGTAGCCCTCTTCTATGCTGAGCTCTCTGCTAAACCGCTTTCCCACTCGTCCTTACCCCGAACTAACCCTCTCCTACGGACCCTACTCTCCGCTCTGAGGTGTTGTAAGGCGCGCAACACGATACCGTCTGTAGTCCTTGGTGACCTTGCGGCGCTCAGATCGTCCTGCAGACAATCTAGCGGCTCGCCCGATGACTCCTTCGTCGCTGACCCCGTGTCCAAACTCCAGAAGAAGAGAGTTCCCTACTGCCCCTGCGTTTTCTTTTAAACTATTCACATCAAAGGCTAGGCGCCCCCGTCCCGACCGCCTTGGTCTCTCGACCAATCCTGAGCCTAGGATTTCCCGCTCTTTTGCGATCCCGCCGGCCTTTGAACTTTCGACCAATCAGTCGTCCCGGTTCCTGATCCCAGCTATCTGCCTTGCTGACCCGTGTTTGTGTTTGTATGCGTTTCTAACTGCGGGGCTCTCTGAGCTCGCCGTGGTCGTGCGATCTCAAATCCGCCCACGGCGCCGCAGTGTTACTTGGCCTGGGAAGGGTCCTGTCCAATTCCCTGGCCCTGAGAAACCGTGGGGTAACCCCCCTAGGGGGCCCTCGGGTGAAAACTCAGGGTAGGTGACCCGACCACGAGGCCCTACGTGGGTGCGGGTGCGTGTTTATGTGGGGGGGGTGATGGGGGGCAGTGCGGCGGTGGAAGCCGGGCGGCTCCCTGGCTCGGCCGAGCGGCCCCGTCGCTGTGGCACCACATTCCTTTCAGGGACTCCATGGTCAAAAACTCCTCTGTTATCGCAAAACTGTCGTCAATGCCTCGGATAAAAATGAGGAGATGAGCAGTGTATTTTACGTCCATACTTTCATCCAGTGCTAGTGAATATAATTCAAAAGAATCAGACTTTTTGTTTAATTGACTGGCTATATTTTTATCAATCAGTTCCACACGGCGAGTCACAGTCCTGCGTGATAAACTGACTTTTTCAAATTTGCTTTTGATCTCCGGACACAAGATGTCTGCTGTCTGTACCATGTATTCTTTTACAAACTTGCCTTCAGAGAAAGTGGTAATGAGTGATAATGTTGGTGAGAAGAACTTGTTAAAGAAAATTTAAATCGAAGTGAAGAAGGAAATTATTGAAAAGTTTGTATAATTAATGATTTTTCAAACTTTAATTATGTTTTCTGTGCTTAAAACTCTTAAAAAAAACTGTGGGGTCTAGAACGGACTCGTGAAATTCGGAGAGAACTCGGAGTTAAGTTTGTTTTGTTTTGTTCAATTACACAAAGTGCGCCATCTAATGGGGAAATGGGGGCATTACAGGAGGAAGGTAAAATTTAATGTAATAATAATATTTGGACAAGTTTGGCAGGCCGGATTAAAAAGCCCAACGGGCTGTATACGGCCCGCGGGCCGTACTTTGTCCACGTCTGCTCTAACCCTAACCCTTAACCCCAAACCCCAAACCCCTAACCCTAACCATGAAAACCCTAAACCCTAACCCTAACCCCTAACCCTAACAACCCTAACCCCTAACCCTAACCCCTAACCCTAACCCTCTAACCCTAACCCTGAAGCCTAACCCCTAATCCTTAACCCCTAATCCCTAACTCTAACCCCCAACCCCTAAAATCCTAAACCCCAACCCCCAACCCTAATAACCCTAACCCTAATAACCCTAACCCTAAAAACCCTAACCCTAATAACCATAACCCTAATAACCCTAACCCTTAACCCTAATCCCTAACCATAATCCCTAATCCCTAACCCCTAATCCCAACCCCAACCCTAACCCTTAACCCCAACCCCTAACCCTAAAACCCTAACCCTATCACCCTAACCCTAACACCCTAACCCTAAAACCCTAACCCTAAAACCCTAACCCTGAAACCCTAAAACTCTAACCCTAAAACCCTAACCCTAAAACCCTAACCCTAAAACCCTAACCCTAAAACCCTAACCCTAAAAACCATAACCCTAAAAACCCTAACACCCTAACACCCTAACCCTAAACCCCTAACCCTAAAACGAACCCTAAAATGAACCCTAAAACCCTAACCCGAACCCTAAAACCCTAACCCTAAAACCCTAACCTGAAACCTTAACCCTAAAACCCTAACCCTAAACCCCTAACCCTAAAACGAACCCTAAAATCTACCCTGAAACCCTAACCCTAAAACCCTAACCCTAAAACCCTAACCCCAACCCTAACCCCTAACACCCTAAAACCCTAACCCCTAACCCTAACAACCCTAAACCATCACCCCAACCCCTAAACCCTAATCCTTAACCCTAACCACTAACCCTAACCCTAATCCCAACCCCTAACTCTAACCCCTAACCCCTAAAACCCTAAACCTCAACCCCCAAACCCTAACCCCAACCCCTAACTCTAATAACCCTAACCCTAATAACCCTAACCCTTAACCTTAATCCCTAACCCTAACTCTAACCCCTAAGCCTAAAACCCAACCCCAAACCCCAACCCCTAACCCTAACCCCTAACCCCAATAACCCTGATAACCCTAATCCTAATAACCCTAACCCTAATAACCATAACCCTAATAACCCTAACCCTAATCCCTAATCATAATCCCTAAATCTAACCCCTAATCCTAACCCCTACCCTAACCCCTACCCCTTAACCCTAACCCTAAAACCCTAACCCTAAAACCCTAACCCTTAAACCCTAACACCCTAACCCTAACACCCTAAAACCCTAAACCTAACCCTAAAACCCTAACCCTAAAACCCTAACCCTAAAACTCTAACCCTAACCCTGAAACCCTAACCCTAAAACCCTAACCCTAAAACTCTAACCCTAAAACCCTAACCCTAAAGCCGTAACACCCTAACCCTAAAACCCTAACCCTAAAACCCTAACTCTAAAACCCTAACCCTAAAACCCTAACCCTAACACCCTAACCCTAACACCCTAACCCTAAAACCCTAAACCTAAAACCCTAACCCTAAAACCCTAACCCTAAAACTCTAACCCTAACCCTAAAACCCTAACCCTAAAACCCTAACCCTAAAACTCTAACCCTAAAACCCTAACCCTAAAGCCCTAACACCCTAACTCTAAAACCCTAACCCTAAATCTAAAACCCTAACCGTAAAACCATAACCCTAAAATCCTAAAACCCTAACCCTAAAACCCTAACCCCCTAACCCTAACCCTAAAACCCTAACCCTAAACTGTAACCCCTAACCCTAACCCGAACCCCGAACCCTACCTAACCCTTTGTTAAATAAAAACCATCAACACCCACGATTGATCGATCATGGCTGTTGATGGTTATGAAGAACACTCCATCAGTTATTATTTTTTACAAGTTTATAACCCAGAGCCAGTGACATTATTTAGGGTAATATTGGGTATGTAGATCCAGTTTCTAATGGTTTGGATACAACTAAAGGGAAGCCTATCCTCCAGTGTGTAAAATTACTCACTCGCCAAATGGCTCGGTCTCACCCATCGATCACCAAACACTCGGCACCCAAGAACCACCTGCAACGCACTCAGATGACAAATCTGGTGTCAGGTGGCATTCACCATGCTACTTACACTCACTAGATGAAAACCACTCGCCCACTCACCTGATTCTCACCTCTCACCACACACTCATCTGACACTCAATCAGACAAACTCGGCATGCCCATATGACTGACAAATTTATTCTGTAGCCAGGGCTTCACTGGATAGGCGATGTCATTCGGTCATCTTACCTATAAAAGTAAGTCTGTCCGTCTGTATGTCTCTCTGTCTGTCTCTCTGTCTGCGCATGCCTATCCTTGCAACGCTTTTAACTGACAAACTATTGGTTTACGAAAACACGCAATTTTTTTTCCCCTTGGTCAAATGTGAAGTATTGGAATGACGGCAGGAAACCACTTGACGGGTAGAACACTTTTTATTAAACCTTGACTTGTCACGATACAACGTGTGGTCACTATTCCTCTGACTACACACACTTCACTTGACACGTGTGGTCACTATTCCTCTGACTACACACACTTCACTTGACACGTGTAGTTACTATGCCTCTGACTACACACACTTCACTTGACACGTGTAGTTACTATGCCTCTGACTACACACACTTCACTTGACACGTGTAGTTACTATGGCTCACACTGCATGCTCACACTGCACTCCGCCCCGTAACGTCCGTGGAGTCTACAGGCCCACCCCAGCTTGGGCGTGGGCCACAACCTCTGAGTCCCAAGGGCCGGCCCTCTCACGGACGCTCGGCCCCGGGTCCCAGGGTTCCGCCTCTGGGTCACACAGAGCCCCGGCCCCTACAGGACAGCGGGACTAGGTACCGCAGGGCCCTATCTCTTCCTCCTCCGTCTTCAGTCTTCGCTGGTCACTCGCTCCCCGTGCGCCTATGCGCACCACCTTATATAGCCCCCGCTCATGGGAGACGGAGCGTATGCGGACCTCGACGTGAGCATCCCCCTTAGTTGACCAATCCCCGCGCGCTTGCCCCAGGATCCCATCGCTGTCAGCGCGCGTCACTGATACCCAACCAATCACTGCCTCATAACCCCCGACCCCGCGCTGACCCCTGATCCTTCACCGTCAGCGCGCGTCACCAACACACACAGCCAATCACTACGCGCTGGCACACGATCCCTACCCCAGCGCGTATCACCACTACAAATGTATACTAATAAAATCTTACTTCATTATATTGCAGTGAAATCGCGGGATGTCACTGTGCAGTGCCGGCCCGAGAGAGGCACGGCGTGTGGTGTAACGACATAGCGGACACCACACTGGTGTGGGTGTAGTACCGGCCCTATAGGGGACCGGTGAGCGCTGATTGATAGCGCTAGATGGCACCATGCTTGGTGTGCAGTGCCAGCCCTACAGAACAGGGTGTGGGAGTGCCGGCCGTAGGAATGAGGTTACTAAAAGGATATGGCACTCTGGTTGACTCGAGAGGACACGTGACCAGTTAAGTCTAAAAGGGGCCCAAGTAGGGGCTAAGGGTGGTCACGTGGTTAGCATCCAGATCCTTCCCGAGGATTCTGGAAAGTGGTCATGGCCAAGGTGTAGAGGGAATGGCTCTGACTGACGGCCACGTAGTTTGACGCGGGGCCGCTCACCATCATGAAGGTTCTTAAGGATCGTGAGCTAAGTTTGAGGGACTCCGAAAGCATGAAGAACAACCCAGAGGCCAGGCCTACTGATAGTATCATAGGCCTTGAGCAGGTCAATAAAGCACATACATTCACTCACACGCACACATGGACCTACAGACACGCAAAGAAATGGACTTACACTGACTGACATGGAGCCATGCACACAAAGCACCTAACACAGACGCCCATGGACTGACACACACACACACACATATGGACTCACACACACATAGACATGCACTTTAGATACACACACATGGAGTTACACACACATATCGACGTACACACATACAGCGATTCACACACACCGACTCACACACAGACATACATGGACTCACACACACATTGACGTAAACACGTGTACTTACACCCATATCGACTAAGACACACACACATGGACTTACACACACATACATAGACTTGCACACACATTGCTCTACACACATATACACATATGGACTGTGACACACAGACATCTACTTTAGATACAGACACATGAATTAACACACATCGACTCACACACACGCATTGACTTACACACACACATCGAGTGAGACACACATGTATGGACTTACACACACGTATGGACTGACACACACATACACATCGACGTACACACATACACATCGACTGACACACATAGACACACAAACGCACATTGACTTACACACTCAGATGGAGCCATGCACACACATTGACTCACACACACGCATTGACTTACACACACACACATCGAGTGAAACACACACGTATGGACTTACACACACATGTGGACTAACACACACACTGCGACTGATACGCACACAAATGGACTGACACACACACACAAACACTTGTACGTACACACACACACGGGGCGTTGTCCGTTTGAAAAAGACAGACACACACATGGACTTACACAGACATGGACCCACACACATAGAAACCCATCGACTTACACGCACACAAACACATGGACTCACACACAAGACATCGACTTTAGGCACACGCATGTAGTTTCTGCACATGAACATTATAATAGTAAGACAGTATTAGGCAACTTATTAGTTTCATAATAGTGTAGTGTTGTAAGGACGGACTTCTAAACGTCTTTTATGGCACACACCGTTTATTATCTTAATAACATAGTCCCTATCACACTAAGGGGTATATGGTCCCCTCACCCGTTTCCCTCAGAAGGTACAAGCCTCCGGACCCTGCAAGCTATCTAATCTCCCTGCTCTCCCAGCATCCTCTGGCTGGACCTAGGGGATCTCTCCCCGACCACTGGTTACTCTGAGCCCGAGCCCTGATAAGGGCTGGAGGGCTTGGTCCAGGGTCCTAGACGTCTTCGGCCGACTTGGGTCTTCGTGTAGCAGAACCCCTCCAGAGCTCTCAGCGCTCTGGCTTTTATACCTGTTCGTGGCCGGGTTGTCCAATCCCCGGCCACCTTGTGAGACCCTCTGATTGGTCCTTCCCAATCTGGGTTTGGATCCTACCTCACCCCATTTGACCCTGACCGTTTGATTGAGCGGGAAAACCTTGTTTACGATCTGCTGTCACAGTTTGCGAACAGCGAGTAGTTAACACCACTACAATTGTAATGAAGAAGAGTTATGTGCACACAAACATTATCATTGTAATATTTGTAAACTTATTTGTTTAATAATAGTAAACAATAAACCTGAGTTGTTAGCGAAAGATGCAATAAAATTGTATTTTACATTGGCGTGGTGACGCCTCGTCCCGTGCAGAGTCCGCGGCCTCGCCTAGATTGGCAAGCCGCAGGAGGTGAGACATTGCCAGGCTGCTGGCTGGGCCGCTACCCCCCCACCATCCCCCCGCCCGAGGCAGAATAATACTATGTAAGTGCTTAAATAATAATAAATTAATATCTAAGGACTTTATATCAGTAACTGCACGCATTGGGATGGGGGGGGGGAGAGGACATCACATTGTGAAGAGAAATCGGCAGCGTGATGTGTATATCTATTCCATGTTAAACGCGTAAAATAAATGTCCCCCGTGAGCTGGAGGCAACGCGCATCACTTGGCAGGGTCCGCCCCCCCCCAGGCAATTGTCGTGAGTTGGTACGGTCGATGTCGCGCAATAAGTAAATAATTAAAATAAGAATGCCACTAATTTGTTAATTAAACGACTTACGGACGTGAAAACGGAATAGCCTATTCCCACCGCGGGGCTTAGGGCGTGCCGGCTGGCAAGTTATTTCAGTCTTAAACCCCAACGTCCGAGAGCCAAATCCTCCGCAAGCTCGAGCGCGCGGAGACTTTTATATATAAGAAGATTTTTTTTGCAACGTGTGCTATGAATGGCACACGATCTACATTTGTTGTCAGAAGTTACACAATCATTGTGGAAGGGATCTGCGAGCCACCCTCACGCACACGCACCACGCAGATATGAAATCTCCGCACTCAATATAACACGCACCAATCACACGCACAGGAATACACAAGACAGGGGTCAAGGGTTAAAGGGCACTGACGTCACCCAGACCAGGCGTGCGAGACGAGGATGTGTATTGGGAACGAGGGCGGAGATGGAGGGGTTAAAAAGAGCTGTGAGACGCGTGTTTGGGGTTGGTTTTGGAACGAGTGTCGTGTCGCTGTGGGTTGACGGATAAAGAAGTGCTTCTCTTCAATTGTTTGGACATGGATTAAAGTATTGTTCTGCTTCCTGTCTATTAACATTTCGCAAAATTATATTAACCTATGAGAAAATGTGGCATGTGGTAAATAGAAAACTTTGATTTGTAAATATAAGTCAATTGGAATTATGTAAAAGCTGTAGTTTTTGTATTTACTGTACTTATATTTGTACTTTATGATTGAGGGAAATTGTGCCATTTTAAAAAATACACAGTGTAGTGTATTAAAACAAGTCTTGTCAGCAAACTTATGAGAATGTCTGTTTGATAGAGAAGTTAAGTGCATCGATCGAATCAGAAATGTAACCAATGGGGGTTTCTTTCAGCAAGGCATAACGGGGGTCCACAACTGCAGCAAATGCAGCAGACGCAGGGGGTCGGCAACCTGCGGCTCTAAAGCTACATGCGGCTCTTTAACGGGCGCTTCGTGATGTCATTTATTAAGGACTACGCCGTCTCGTATTCAGATACAATGTAGCTCTTAAAATATTGATTCTCTTACCGAATTCGAAAAAAATGGCTCTTCTTATTTTGGATGCAGACCCTTGCACTCACGAATAAGCTCCGTATTTCCCAGATCGTAACATGCACCCCTATCTTTGGCTTTAAAATATGGGGGGGGGGGGGGGGGGGGGAATGCTTGTTATCTGGATAATACGGAACTAGTGCCCCAATGCTCTGGGCAATGGGTGGTGCGCATTTATTGGTGGCCATGAGACAGTGTTGGAAATTCCACATTCTTATGGTAGGGTCACATTCTCTCCAAATTACAATCGCTGTTGACTTTTCACAGAGCAGAAATTTTACTCTTTTTATTGATAACTAGATGGTATATACGAGCTGCCAAAAATTAACATTACAATATTGAATTTATATATATTTTAAATGATACTTTACACATCAATAAACGAACTTACATGAAACAAATGATTGAATTAAAAAAAGTCAAACAGATCGTTTTTCATTCATAACCTAACCCTGATGGAAAAAAATGCACACCAATACATATTTGGTTTTAAACCAAAAGAAGACATAAGGACAGTACAGTATTTACAAATTACAGTAAATGAAAATGTTTTGCCAAAGACTAATTCAATCTCAAATTCATAGAATCACATACTCAACAGAGCTATAATACAGATCCTAGAGGTAACGTTCTGAAGCATCTTACAAAATCCGGCCACCATTGCCTCATTTGGTCAATTTATAGGTTAATGATGCTGCCCTCATATGAAATTTACACGTGTGCACACCTGCAATTCCATTGTCCACATAAACACAGTGCTACTTTCAACTGAATTCTCATGTTCTGATCATTCAAAACCTCTTGATTTCCCGTTACTTCAATCAGCATCTGAAGATGTTGAGTCAAGAATTAGATTTTAACTCCGAGGCTTCTTCCGATGTAACCCACAAGACGGTCAGTCAACTTCTCATATTTATTTGTGAATGATTCTTCACCACCATTATCACAACGGTGCAATGGGGTTTTTAAATCTTGTGCGCCACTTGAAGATCAATAATCGGAAAAATGGGGTGCTGTGAGATGATATTAAGCATTGGCTCAATCATGCATTTTCATTCCAGTTTCTCCATTGCTTGACAATAACATATCCTGGCTCGTAATAGCCAAGCTCCCCTCATGCCATCGGGTTTCTGAAAATTGGAGATTTGGTTTCGCAATGATGTCACTTGCTGCTGTTTTAGTCTCCACTAACCTCCGTTATCTTCGAATCACAAGCGGTTGACTTTACAACGGCTGAGAATCTGTATTTTCTACTGAAGACCGTTTTGTGCGACCATGCTATTTGATTAAGTACGTAGCACTGTTTTGTAAGTCATTAATATAGGCAATCATCTGGTCCTTTAAAGTTTAATCATTCGAATTGTGTCAGTCTGCCGCTGCTAGTCTCACCCGCATTGCACTTCCTGTTTCCAGCAGATGATGATGATGATGTTACTTCCTGTCTTACATCGTCACACTTCCTGTATCGCCGCCAGATATTTATTCCATACTCGCCACTGTCACTCATTCCACAATGTCTTTGCAAAGCCGTAACTTTCCGTTGCCTTTTTTTAAACGACCGGGGGGCTGTGAAATAACTTCCTGTTTCTTTGGAACGAAGTCCCCTTCCGTTGCAACAGACATGACATCACTTCCTGTCGATGGTGTTGTAGAACCACTCTGTGAATTTTCGCATCTGCTGTGCAGCGACCTGCGATTCCTCCTGGAGCCGCTGGTTGTCCCGGCGCAGGTAGTGCACCTCGCTCTGCAGCACCGTCTTGAATTCCTTCTCCTGTTGGGTGGAGGGGATAACGGGACCCAGCACACGGCAACACACGAAACCCCTTTTGCACAAAGTCTTTTTTTTACTTATACAAATCCATTGATCAATTCTCTCATAGCTTTATGGATAATATAAAAAAATCACTTCAAGAAAATTACATTAAAGTTACACGCAGAAGTAAGCTAAATGCTATAATATGTTTTCAACATTGTATATTATATCAAGAGTTTGAAGTGTTAAAAGTGGAAAGAGTCGGTGTCTCCCTGACCAAACAAGCATTGGGGTACCTTCTTAGATTCATGGAGGCTTTGCCTCCATGAATCTTTACCTCCATGAATCCCACCTCATCAGCAGATCATGGCCTGGCAAACAAATGCTTCGACTTTGCCTTTGATCCTATTCCATAATATGTTCCTCATTAACGGCGATAGACCCAAACTGTTTTTACCACATTTATTTCTTTAGCGGGCATCACTACTTTACTCCGTCTCGATCCGTAATCTTTTAGATATTCGACCAATGCACACATTTCTGGCGTTGTCTCCACCTAGACTGCGCGTCGTGATTCCGCAGATCTAAAAACCTCCCTCACCTTTTTCAGGTCGTCTTGAAGACGCTGTAGCATCACCTCCAGGTGGTCCACCTTTCCGGCCAGGGCGCCCGGCGAAATATCCGATTCCGGGGATGCGAAGCGACTCCTGTAGAACGCAAGCAAACTAAGACAAAAGATAAAGATCTCCCTATAGGCATACAGAATGTTGGGGCAAGTACTGTTAACGAGCACCATTTAGGGCTGGCACAGTGGTCAAGGGGGAGAAGTAGTGTGCAAGCAATCTGCCCACACCCGGTGCTGTGGGCAGATGGCTCGACTCGCAATCAAAAGCCCACGAGTTCACATCCCAGTCAGGGTTTTACTCCGTCCATCATCTCTCAGTGGTGTATAAGAATAAGTGATACACCTGTGGGAAGCCAACACTTAGAGCCATCCCGAGGGTACAGCAAATCGGGGCGACCGCCCCGGGCCCCACGTTTTGGGGGGCCCACACTTCAATATCACAGTGTCAGATGTAATACTTCTGGTTTAGTTTGAAGGCGTCGGGGGGGGGGGGGGGGGTCCACACGGTGGGATTTGCCCCAGGCCCCGCACCCCGCTATGGATGGCCCTGCCAAGACTGGTTGAGGTGCCACGATGGCGAGACGTTAACTACCTTACCTGGTATACAGGAGGTTGTGGGATCGACCACAACCCTGATACCTGATTATTTGGAGTTTGCATGTTCTCCCCATGGTTGCGTGGATTTTTCTCCGGGTCCTCTAGTTTTTTCCTCCACATTTAGAATCAACATGCGTTTAGATTATTTGGCTGCGATATATTTTCACGTGATAAGCCACTTCATTGCACTATTATTTGTAAAAAGAGCTATATAGAGCTCAGTGGGCCTTACCTGGTAAAATAAAAAATAGTTAAAAGTTTAGTTTGGTTATCTAAGCCCTGTGGATACAACCGTCCTTGACTTGCATGGCAGAATTGAGCATTGCCCCACACACTCGCTCGACATTTTGAGCATGGAACAGAATAATTCATCGGAAAAGCAGTGTTGGCCCAATTTGAAAGATCTGATTACTTTGTGAGTTTTCAGGCCTTGGGGGCGAGTGGGATATCTTTCCAATTTACATGCCTCGGCAGCGCTGCATTTCCGATCGCGCTTTCATAATTAATTGCTTCCCCATGCCCCACAGCTCTGCTGTAAAAACCGATGCGGTAACGTGCTGCAACTTTTTGCATTATTTCAATGGAGCAAAGCAACAGCAGAAGCGTGAAATATGCAAATAACCATCATGGTAATATCAGTTGAAATGTTTACTCTTCAGAGTATCAGGCAGACTGCGAGACTCGTTTCCAAGACAGTCGCAGCTTTTAGAAGTTTTGCCAATTCCTGCTATGTCTCTCTCTGTGGAGTGAAACGAGCGCTTGGAGAAAACCCACATGTACAAGGTAATAAAACTCAAAACTGACACCGACAATGTCAGACACTACTTGCTATACCGCCTCTAATTGCTACACGGTAGCACAACAAGTGGATCTGGAGCACATCTTCGCCATCGTCACCACTTCAAGAACTGGTTTAAATAATTGTGGCTGAAACTCAAGAGTCTAACCTTGACTTTCAGGGGGCCAAGGACAGTGCTGTGATTTAGCATTAACCCCATGGGCCATCTGGTCGGCTCCTGAATGGGAAGTTCAACCGCATGCACACTGCGTGCGTGAGGGATTTGACTGACCGCACCTGCAAAAGCTTTGTCAATTAAACAAAGAGTTTGGGGCAATGTACCATTTCTCTTGAGCTAAGATGTGAATTCCTCCACGATTTAAGAGTCCTTGTCGTAAGGTTTACTTAAAGAAGCGAACAGGAGGCACCACTCACAAAACCCACGATGCGCAATGCATTACTTAGAGCACCGTGTTCTGCAGAGAATGACAATGGCAAGAGACGGAGATAATTCCACCGTCTCTCTCAGGAATTACCAGCCGTATAAACATTACATGCGTCATCAACATTGTATAATCGTTCCTTGGAACTTTCTTAAGGAAGAACTTCTGCCACTCGTGTACCATCATGTTATCCAATCCGCATAGGGAGTGCAGCAACAACATTCTATAGTTACATTCTAATATAAACTTTCACGGTACATGTACAGCCCTATTCAAAAGGGCAGCATTTTCCTGGTAGAATGAGCATTGGGCAGTGGTAATCTGACTTAAGACGGTTGAAGCTAATTCAAAATTTGCCATTATTTGTATACTGACCACCACAAGCAGTTGTTCATTTATCACTGCTGGAGGGATGACAGGCTGAGTCTACCCCACATCGGGAGTCAAACTAGAAACTTCCCGATTGTGCAGCTCTCCGATGTGGTTTTCAGATCGTACTAGACGTTCGTCACCATGTATGCTTCGCTGCACGTGCTGGCAGCAGCTTCTTCCGGAACCGCTGATGAGCAGCTCACTTACTTTGATATAGGGTTGCTTATTGATGCTGTTGCCGGTTCTTGATGCCGACTGGCTCAGCTTTCTGGCGCAGTCGTATTCCTGATTTTAAGCATTGAGAGTGCTGCCCTCCAACCCTCCCCCACCCACCCTCTTGCTTCCCATAGCGCGAGTCGCGCACTTTAAACTACATTAATTGTGGGAATTACAGCGTCTATGCAAGTGAAACTTTATGCCAACAATTGCCCAAGCTCTGTGGTCCTCTATATAATTAAGGTGTTATTGGCCAATTAAAAAGTGTTCACATGGCCATGGCTGACGGTATGTATATACAGTAAGAGAAAAAAGTATTTGATCCCCTGCTGATTTTGTACGTTTGCCCACTGACAAAGAAATGATCAGTCTATAATTTTAATGGTAGGTTTATTTGAACAGTGAGAGACAGAATAACAACAAAAAAATCCAGAAAAACGCATGTCAAAAATGTTATAAATTGATTTGCATTTTAGTGAGGGAAATAAGTATTTGACCCCCTCTCAATAAGAAAGATTTCTGGCTCCCATGTTTTTCTTATACAGGTAACGATCTGAGATTAGGAGCACACTCTTAAAGGGAGTGCTCCTAATCTCAGCTTGTTACCTGTATAAAAGACGCCTGTTCACAGAAGCAATCAATCAGATTCCAAACTCTCCACCATGGCCAAGACCAAAGAGCTCTCCAAGGATGTCAGGGGCAAGATTGTAGACCTACACAAGGCTGGAATGGGCTACAAGACCATCGCCAAGCAGCTTGGTGAGAAGGTGACAACAGTTGGTGCGATTATTCGCAAATGGAAGAAACACAAAAGAACTGTCAATCTCCCTCGGCCTGGGGCTCCATGCAAGATCTCACCTCGTGGAGTTGCAATTATCATGAGAACGGTGAGGAATCAGCCCAGAACTACACGGGAGGATCTTGTCAATGATCTCAAGGCAGCTGGGACCATAGTCACCAAGAAAACAGTTGGTAACACACTACGCCGTGAAGGACTGAAATCCTGCAGCACCCGCAAGGTCCCCCTGCTCAAGAAATCACATATACATGCCCGTCTGAAGTTTGCCAATGAACATCTGAATCATTCAGAGGACAACTGGGTGAAAGTGTTGTGGTCAGATGAGACCAAAATGGAGCTCTTTGGCATCAACTCAACTCGCCGTGTTTGGAGGAGGAGGAATGCTGCTTATGACCCCAAGAACACCATCCCCACCGTCAAACATGGAGGTGGAAATATTATGCTTTGGGGGTGTTTTTCTGCTAAGGGGCCAGGACAACTTCACCGCATCAAAGGGACGATGGACGGGGCCATGTACCGTCAAATCTTGTGTGAGAACCTCCTTCCCTCAGCCAGGCCATTGAAAATGGGTCATGAATGGGTATTCCAGCATGACAATGACCCAAAAAATACGGCCAAGGCAACAAAGGGGTGGCTCAAGAAGAAGCACATTAAGGTCCTGGAGTGGCCTATCCAGTCTCCATACCTTAATCCCATAGAAAATCTGTGGAGGGAGCTGAAGGTTCGAGTTGCCAAACGTCAGCCTCGAAACCTTAATGACTTGGAGAAGATCTGCAAAGAGTGGGACAAAATCCCTCCTGAGATTTGTGCAAACCTGGTGGCCAACTACAAGAAACGTCTGACCTCTGTGATTGCCAACAAGGGTTTTGCCACTAAGTACTAAGTCATGTTTTGCAGAGGGGTCAAATACTTATTTCCCTCACTAAAATGCAAATAAATTTATAACATTTTTGACATGCGTTTTTCTGGATTTTTTTGTTGTTATTCTGTCTCTCACTGTTCAAATAAACCTACCATTAAAATTATAGACTAATCATTTCTTTGTCAGTGGGCAAACGTACACAATCAGCAGGGGATCAAATACTTTTTTCCCTCACTGTACAGTGATACCTCGGTTCACGAACGCTTCTGTTCACGAACAACTCGGTTCACGAACAGAAAAGTTCATAAAAATATGCTCCGGTTCACGAACTCCGCTTCGGTTCACGAACAACTCGGTTCACGAACAGAAAATTTCATAAAAATATGCTCCGGTTCACGAACTCCGCTTCGGTTCACGAACAGGAGCCGCGGCCATTTTTATGCTAATTCCAGGCTGTCACATGGTCGTGACTTCCTGTAGGAAGATCGTGGAGAGAAGAAGAGACACAGAAAGAAGTACTGTGAGTACTGTGAAGACACTTTCAGTGACTTTTTGCTTTTTGGTGTGCTTTTTAGCACATACAGTACTGTACTGTACTACTGTACTGTACAATACTGTACTTACTGTATTGTACAGTTCACCCGTTTGAGTGCTTACTGAAGTCATCTCAAGCAAGGTTAGTGCTCTCTCTTTATACATTACTATACTGTTCAGTACTAATGTGTATTGTAATTTGTTTCATATTTTTGTGCTTCAAAAACCAAAAAAAAAGGTCAGAACGGATTAACCGGATTTACATTGAACCCTATGGGAAAATGTGCATCGGTTCACGACCAATTCGGTTCGCGACCAGAGTCAGTTCACGAATTAAGTTCGTGAACCGAGGTATCACTGTATGTATATCGAACTTCTTTCGCACCGTATGAAGCCAAATATGTTAATCAGATGTGCGGGGGAAGGACATCGAAACTAAACACAAAAAGCAGTTCTCAAGAACTGAATTTTCGATCTAGATTATTTAAGAGTGCATAGCTCCAGTGGCCTCCTCATAAAGAAAGGAAGAACATTCCAAAGGGCCGCAGAAGCGCATCTTGAAAGCGCGCGATAGGCCCTTGGTCCAACTATGCCGGTGTCGGGGTGGCGCCCTGAACTCACGTTGGCGGGTATTTGGTTGGCGATGACTGGTGCCAGCCTCTCGGGAGCTGGGCCCGGCCGTCGTTGGGTCCAAACGATACGGGGAGGTCGCGGGGTCGGATTCCGCCACCGGCTCCGACTCCGCTGATAACGCCCTGCGTGGCTGTGGTGGGGCGAACGGACACGCGACGGACGTGCACACGGCACGTATGCGCACTGAGTGAGATGTCGTGGTCTCAACCACTCCCAGACAACTGGTATTTACTCGGTGAATCGTTGCAAGAAACAATGTAATGATTCATTAATTGCAGTCGAGTCATGATGCCCACAATAAGGTTGTCTGACACAGAGCTCGGTTCCCCGCCTCAGAATTGTATCTACGGTCCGCATCATTGCGCACATTACAAATTGTATTATTATTATAATTTATGATGTTACATTTATTTAGCCTATTGGAGCGATAAAAACTATGCGATGGTAAAAATGAGACATAATCGATTTTGGAATATAATCATCACCCTCGAATTCATGACAACTTATCACATTGTACAGGAGTCAGCAGGCCGAATGGTTACACGATGACTATGAAAGCAGTTCTCCACCCACATCCATCCAAGTAACATATACTTGTGCACTCCAAGTGTCTCCACCCTCGGCGGGCGTGGGGTGACACTCCATCAATTCCACATTCCTATGACGGAAGCAAACTCCGTCATTGACCTCCTGCAAAGTGGCAGCATGGCGAGCGATGGGGCTGCGTCGTTCCACAACCAGGGTTTGAACTTGTGCCCTTGCAACTGCGAGCCAGACACTCGACCCACAGTTCCAGCTGGTCTAATTAACACACGGTGTGTGTGTACAGATGCGGAAAGACGGCTTTTTACATCTCTCATTTATATGCATCCTAATGCGCCGCTTTGCTCGCGAGAGAAAACACAGGCTCTCCCGGGGCACGCGGGGAGCTGTGACCTCAATCTCGCCATCGAAAATTACACGCAGCTTGATCCAAAAATGCATTTGTTGCCCGAGGCCAGGAGCAGTAGCTACGGCTGCAGGGACATCGCCGGCTCTGCAGCCTCGATGTCTTCACACTGCGTGCAGCAACGGGCGGATTTAACGGGGTTTCCAGAAAAGTGTACGAAATGCTGCGAGGCTGCTCGTTCGCTCACTCACGCGTGCTCGCTCACTTGCACACACTAACTTGCTCGCTCGCTCACTCATGTACCAGCACCAATGCCACAATCACCGGCACCACCACCAGCTTTGCCTGGCGCACCACACATCTCCTCTCCGACCCTTCATTACCTCATTCGTGTTTTTGATGCAATATGCCTATTTATATTGTTGTAAATTGTTGTTCTTTAAGCTATATTTTTTTCTGCACCTCTCACGTGTTCTGCTCTGTTATTGCCTATTCCTAGGTTCGGATCCACTTTGATGGTGTTGTTCTTGTTCTGTGCTAATGCACCACGGATCTCCCTTGCACGAACCAGCTGGGTAACTGGTTAAATTGGGACATCCCATGTTTAACAAACATCGATCGATTGACAACCACCACTAACGACACCACCGCCGTGACCATCACCACCACCGCCGTGACCATCACCACCACCGCCAGCGTTGCTGTCCTCACCACCGCTACGCCGAGCCGTACCTTCGTATTGCCGCGCCACGCTGACCAGGTTGGCCCACTCGAGCGCCGTCGCCGAGTCTGGCAGCGGCAGAAGCCCAGCCTCCCTGAGCGGGGGCGCCGCTGCACTGCGCAGCGACATCATCGAGTCCGACACCTGTAGCGGCCCTCCTGTGAGCAGCATCACAACAACGTGCATGCACGCATCAATACCAGGTGTCTAACAATACACACAGCAATGTGTGTGTGTGGGAGCGGTAGTGTAGTGGTTGGCGCACTGCACTACGAACCCGGGAGCCCGGGTTCGATTCCTGCTCACGGCCACCATCAGTGACGATTGTCTGAACAGGTACTGGGCCTCCTCTAGATCGACTCAGTCTAAAATGAGTACCTAGTGCATTGCGTAAACATCGCCACTGGCGAGACAAAGTAGGCCAGGCATGGTGCTTGCCAACCACCTTCTCGTGTCCCGTGCCGGCCTTCGTAGGTGCTCGCTAATAGCACTTGCCCCAACAACCTGCTAAAGTCTTAATTTGGAGCTTTCGTGACTGCAGGAATTACTCTTTGGTTCTTTCGGTAAAGTCACGTATAAAGATAAAATAATAAATTAAATAATTGCATACGACGTTTCGATTGCAACACAAGCAATCATCATCAGGTATAAATGAAATAGCAACAAAAATCTAACCAGAACACTATAGACAGACATATAAGCAGACAGATATCACCAAGATACATAGAGAGAGAGTAACACAGGCACAGAGAGGGAGATCGTCTCTGTGGCGAGGCCTTAAATAGACAGAGGGGGGCGGGGGCGGAGAGAGGGAGGGGTTAGAGAAAAAATTAACATGTCAATGAGTACGGCGACGCGTGGTGAAGTACGCAAGCTTGAACATTAGGAGAGAGGGAGAAAGAACACACTAAATTAAATAACCTAGCAAAATATCGAAATGTTATGTAATACAACACAGAGAGTCGGTCAACACACAATTAACGCATAGCCTGGTCGATTACGTATTTCAAAGATTGCTATCGAAATGTTATGTAATACAACACAGAGAGTCGGTCAACACACAATTAACGCATAGCCTGGTCGATTACGTATTTCAAAGATGGAGCAAGTGATTCACTGTTTAAGCTGTGGCCTACATTATAGGCATCTGCAGTTGCAAACTATATAAAGTGCAAGGAATATCGGACACTTGCTTATGCATGTTTACTTATTGACCACAGCAAAGGCAGAGAGTGACTGAGAAATACGTACTCGGAGATGGATATTACAGTCAACTGATCGTGCCAAAGTAGTAGTGATGGAGTCAAAATGAATGACAAAGACTACATGGGGGAGACAGTCGCTTGGTGGAAGGACATCCTGCTGCGAGCCCTGCGAATTGAGCCCAAATATGAGTGGGCGAGCAATCTTTGAACTGATCCTGCCCCCCACTACCTTAATCCAGCAGTGGTTTGGCAAAGGGGCATCATAATTGTTGTTCATTACAGGTGACTTAAGCATGAACAAAAATGCAACTGTTCACCGTGAAACGTCTGCTATTTTGAATTTACCAGGTAAGGCCCACTGAGCTACATAGGTCATTTTCAAAAGTGACCTGGCCACAAATGATAGCTCAACGAAGTCGCTTATCACGTGGATATTTATAACAGCTAAATACACGAAATGCATGTTGATTCTAAATGTGGAAGGAAAAATCAGAGGACCTAGAGAAAAATCCACACGACCACCGAGAGAACATGCAAATTCCAAATATACAGGCGTTAGGGTCGAGATCGAACTCACGACCTCCTGTATACCAGGTGAGGTAGTTAAAATCTCGCCACCATGGCGCTCTGTGTGCCCTCTGTAGTTTCTGAATCAATGCGGTTGTTTTCAAGGACAGATGGCGCTGCAGGCGGATGTGGTGCCCTTAATTACGGGAGCGGCCATGCGGGGAAGACGGCACTCTGCGCCGCGGCAGACCAGCACACACCTCGTTCGCTGGGCCACATCGCTAAAGTACACCCACCAGCCACGGTGCACGACCGCCTACCAACTCAGTTTAACATGTAGGCATCCGCGACCAATATCATCCATAATACAGTTTTTTTGGGTTAGATCGTGTAAATATATAAACTCGCTCGCCAGTCACCCATGCAGTCCTTTGCCCGAGTGGCCCAACAAGTTCTAGATTTGAAGCTTTCGTGACTGCAAGGATTCATACTCTTAGCTCTTTCGGTAAAGTCACGTAGGTAAAATTAATAAAAATAAAACAATAAAAATCACGACGTTTCAGAGGCAACACAAGCTTCCGTCTTCAGGTGAAACCGTCACAGCAAAATATCTCTACCTTATATAGTGGTTAAGGGGGGAAGGAGCCAGGAAGGGCAGCGGGGGAGGAGGGGTTGTGAAGTGGTCAATTACTGCTTTTGTTATACTGATGGGTGGGTAAATGAATTAGATACGATTAAGCCGCTCTTTGTTATGCTGTTTATGCGCAAGTAACTGTGGGATGAATGAACTCGTGGTCAGGGACGTGTTGCGCAAGTAACTGTGGATGTGCATAATAGAAAAGGGTCGGAAATGCCCATGTTTATACCAGTGTTGGCTGACAATAAAGAGTACTGTTAAACGTTAGGGATGTTAACACTCGGTGAAGTAAAATAGTGCCCGCCAGATAAGATGGTCCAAAAATGTGTAATTAAATCTTTTTTGCATGGTTGAAAACATCTTTCCAATGATTACTAAGTTTGTACCTATCATCACGGTTGAAATTATGTCTGTGTTTGTATATCTGAATGGCTTCGTGTACAAACCTTTTATGGTAGCCAGAAGGCTTGCAGAGCACCTTAGTCTCGGAGAAAACAATCTCATGAGAGCCCACCGAGTTGTAGCAATGATCGGCAATATGCCATGAGCTCTGTGGTATAACGTTTGTATATCTGAATGGCTTCGTGTACAAACCTTTGATGGTAGCCAGAAGGCTTGCAGAGCACCTTAGTCTCGGAGAAAACAATCTCATGAGAGCCCACCAAGTTGTAGCAATGATCGGCAACGGCGGACGACTCAATTTTGCCGTGTTTCAAATCTGACTTGTGCTCGCGGACACGATCAGACATCCACCCTGCGTCCTTCCCTGTGGAAGAGGTATGTGGATGACACTTTCGTCATTTGGCCACATGGCCTCCCAGCATTGAACCACTTCTTGGACCACATCAATTCCAGACATCCATCCATCAGATTCACCATGGAAGTGGAGAAAGATGGCAAACTACCATTCTTAGATATTCTGTTGGAGAGGAGACCTGACGGATCCTTGGGACATTCTGTTAACAGGAAAGCCACCCACACAGATTCCTACTTGAAACCGGATTCTCACCACCACCCATCTCAAAATAATTCTCTCATCAAAACGCTATACCACAGAGCTCATGGCATTTATGACCAACACCACCTGGCCAGTAAATTGAGACATGTACATCAGGCCCTCAGGATGAACGGATACTCTGAACGCACCATCCGCCAAGCTGTTTCTCCCACCATACAGAAACAGCCACTTGAAACTCCGATCAAAACTGTCACGTTACCATACATAGCAGGCGTGACCAAAAAGATCTCCAAAATTCTAAACAAACAGTAGATCCAAGTCCGATTCAGTACAGTACATAAAATCCGTGATCTAATTCCATCTGTGAAGGATGTCATCCCTGACTTGCAATACCCTGGAGTCTATAAACTGAGTTGCAGCTGTGGTGACTGTTACATTGGAGAAACGAAACGTCATGTCTCTGATCGTGTCCGCGAGCACAAGTCAGATTTGAAACACGGCAAAATTGAGTCGTCCGCCGTTGCCGATCATTGCTACAACTCGGTGGGCTCTCATGAGATTGTTTTCTCCGAGACTAAGGTGCTCTGCAAGCCGTCTGGCTACCATCAAAGGTTTGTACACGAAGCCATTCAGATATACAAACACAGACATAATTTCAACTGTGATGATGGGTACAAACTTAGTAATCATTGGAAAGATGTTATCAACCATGCAAAAAAGATTTAATTACACATTTTTGGACCATCTTATCTGACGGGCACTATTTTACTTCACCGAGTGTTAACATCCCTAACGTTTAACAGTACTCTTTATTGTCAGCCAACACTGGTATAAACATGGGCATTTCCGACCCTTTTCTATTATGCACATCCACAGTCCAGGAGGCAACAGCAGCCCTCAGACATGCTGACATTGTGGGTCATGTTCAGCAAGGGAGAGGAGGCCTTGGGCTAACTAGCCATGCTGCTTGGAGTAAGGCCACTGCACCAGAGCGGCGAAAGATGGTAGTGCAGGAAGTACGCCATCAGGAGGAGGCTGCAAGGTGGGCCAAGGCAGTCTCTCTTGCCAAACAGGGACAGTGGACTCGATGGGACAGTGTGGAGAAGAGGAAGATCAGCTGGAAGGATCTGTGGGCCATGGAAGCGAGGCGGTTGAGCTTTTCCATCAGAGCAACATATGACGTCCTTCCAACACCAGTTAATCTTCACCAATGGTATGGTGAAGATCCGGACTGTGCCCTCTGTTCCATGCCAGCCAACCTCAGGCACATTCTCACAGGGTGTAAAACAAGCCTCACCCAAGGACGCTACACTTGGCGTCACAACCAAGTCCTTAAAAACCTTGCGTCCGCCCTGGAGGACAAGCGAGCTGCCACCAACTCCCTACCACCCCCAGCAGCATCACACCCCTTACGGACGACCTTTGTCCGCGAAGGGGCTAAACCACCAAAGAGCGGCTCTACACCAATAGAGCGAGACCAGCTGCGCTTGGCCCGCGACTGGAAAATGCTAGCTGACATTGGCCGGCAACTTGTGTTTCCTCCGGAGATCGCAACCACCACCCTAAGACCTGACATGGTGCTCTGGTCCCGTTCGCTCAAGAAGGTCTTTATCATTGAGCTCACAGTACCCTGGGAGGACTCAGTAGATGAGGCTTATGAGCGAAAACATCTGCGCTATGCCGATCTAGCTGCCGAAGCACGGCATCATGGCTGGAACACAGAAGTCCGACCAGTGGAGGTGGGCTGCAGAGGTTTTGTGGCAACATCTACAACCAGACTGCTTCGAGACCTGGGAATTAAGGGCCAGAGCCAGCGTTCGGCAATCAGAGCTGTATCGGAGGCGGCAGAAGGCAGCAGTCAGTGGCTCTGGATGAAGAGGAAAGACCCCAGCTGGGCCCCAAAGTGAGAGGGCCAGGAGGTATGCAGTCAACAATGCTTGACTCAGGGAGGAGGACGCCCCTGCCATGCATAGTCCCATGGGATGTTGGCTATCAACAACAAGGCAACTCCTATGACTAATTGGGAATGGGACGCAAGCGTAGGATTGATCACCCTGTCGCTGGCCGCCTTTGGGGAGGGTGTATAGTATGAAAGGCCGAAACACCCTAGGAACCAAAGGTTCACTACTGACGATGCGCTCCACAAATTTCACCAGGCTCACTGTTCATGAACTCTTTGAAGTGCTTGCACAAAGGATAGTAACATCTCATCCTGTGTTCTTTGGAATCTGAATATCTGGACTTGTCCAGTGACTGCTGAGAAAGATAAGCTGACAACAGGGGAAAGTCCTTGTGGCGGCACGGAGAGACGGCTGACAGGAGGGAATAGACTCCACTGGGACAGTCATGGGTTAGCTTCCCATTTCTGTAGTTTCCCATGCTTCGCAGTATGTTGGAAACACCCGCTTTAGTTACAGAAAGTCAACATACGAGAATACCCCTAGAGTCTGCGAGAGCGGGGGTGGAAGATGACTCATCGACTGACAACATGGTAACGACTGGACCGGAAACGACTACGAGTAATGAGAGCACAGCACGAGAGAACACCACAGCAACTGTCACAAGTTCCGCTGCAACAGCAGGCCACAAACAGATGCAGGTATGTGTCTGTGGTTGGAGGAAAGTTACATCACACCATGGGTTGAGGATCCACCAGGGGAAGAAGGGGTGTTTGGGTAAAGAGAGACAGAGGCCTCGCATTGATTACTTTCTGCGAAAGCGATCAAATCAGTCGAATGAAGCACAGCAACTGGACGCAAACCATAGTTTGCAGTGCATCAGTACCACTGTCATGGAGGACGTAAACTCAAGCACCGAAGTAACAACTGAGTTGGAACCAACAACAGGAGTGGAACTCACCCAGCCTCCCAGACCTGCAGTCGAGAGGAGACTACCAGGGCACAGACCGTATGTGAAGTGGCCTGGCGCCAGTGACAAGAAGTTGTGGGAAACAGTGAATACTGACCTTACCTTGACCCTCGAGAAACTTCGAGGCACAGTGGAGAAGAAGTTGGAGAGGATGGGGGACATCATCTATGAGTACGGGGCAGAAAGCTTTGGAGTGCAAGAGGCAACAGGTGGGAGAAAGGTTCCAACCCCACCAGTTTCCAGGAGGCAACAAGAAATCAAGCGACTCGTTCAAGAAAGGAGACAGCTTAAGAAACAGTGGAAGAAAGCCTCGGAAGTGGAAAAGGAGGGCATAGAGGCACTTCACGCTGACATCAAAACCCGGTTGGCATCCCTCCATAGAGCAGAGAACCTATGGAAACGCAGAAGGAAGAAAGAACAAACTAGAACTCGATTCTATAAAGATCCCTTCAAGTTCCTTAAAAGTCTCTTCACAAAGGAAAAAAGTGGAGTTCTAAAAACAACAAAGAAAGACCTAGAAGACCACCTGAGAACAACAAACTTTGACTCAAAGCGACATGAACATCTGGCCATCCCATCAGCTATCCCACCCATTGAACCCCCGGAACATCATATTGAGACCAGCCCTCCGACATGGAAAGAGGTGGAAAACACAGTTCGAAGGGCAAGAACAGCATCAGCCCCGGGGCCAAATGGAGTCCCGTACAAAGTGTATAAGAACGCACCAGACGTCCTGAGGTTCCTCTGGAGGCTTATGAGAACAGCTTGGCAAAAGAAGATAATACCCAAAGTGTGGCGTAGGGCAGGCGGGGTCCTGATCCCTAAGGAGAAGGATGCAGTGAACATCAGCCAATTCCGCCCAATCTCCTTACTGAATGTCGAGGGTAAAATCTTCTTTAGGGTCATTGCCCAGAGGATGGCCGAGTACCTGCAAAGGAATGCGTACGTCGATACATCTGTACAGAAGGCAGGAATATCAGGGTTCTCTGGCTGCTTGGAACATTCCAGCATGATCTGGCACCAGATCCAAATGGCCAAGGTGGAGAAAAGGGACCCCCATGTAGTCTTCCTCGACCTCGCCAATGCATTTGGCTCTGTGCCCCATGAACTCCTGTGGTCTGCCTTCAGATTCTTCCACATACCGGACACCATCACAACCCTGGTGAAGTCATATTTACAGGATCTGCAGTTCTGCTTCACCACCTCAGAGTTCACCACCTCATGGCAATGCCTGAATGTAGGTATAATGGCGGGATGTACCATTTCTCCATTGGCATTCATAATGGAAATGGAGGTTATCATCAGATCCTCAAAATGGGTTGCTGGTGGACAGCGAGTCGACTCTGGTTTTCGCCTCCCTCCACTCAGAGCCTACATGGACGACATTACAACATTGACCACCACTGTCCCATGCACCAGGAGACTGCTCAGAAAACTCGAGGAGAACATCAGCTGGGCCCGTATGAAGATTAAACCATCCAAGTCACGCAGCATCTCGATTGTGAAGGGAGTACTCTGTGACCTGAAATTCTTCATCGGAGATGACCAAATCCCAACAGTGTCTGAGCAGCCGGTAAAACGCCTTGGAAGGTGGTATGATGCAAGCCTGAAGGACAAAGACCAGGTGCAACAGCTGCGCAAAGACATCAGTAGTAGCCTACAGTCCATCGACAACACCCAGCTACCTGGAAAGTTAAAGGCCTGGTGTCTGCAGTTTGGTCTCCTACCCCGGGTGTTGTGGCCCCTAGCAGTGTATGAGGTTCCAATCTCAACAGTGGAGAAGATGGAAAGAGGAGTCACGAGCTACTTAAAGAAGTGGCTCGGAGTTCCACGATGCCTTACCACCATAGGCCTCTATGGAAATGGTGTCCTCATGCTGCCCCTCACCAGTCTAACCGAGGAATTCAAGTGTGCAAAAACCAGGCTCCAGATGACACTGAATGAATCTCGAGACCCAGTGGTGAGCAACAACGCGCCGACCTTGGCAACTGGGCGCAAATGGAGGCCAAGAAAAGCAGTCCAGGAGGCAACAGCAGCCCTCAGACATGCTGACATTGTGGGTCATGTTCAGCAAGGGAGAGGAGGCCTTGGGCTAACTAGCCGTGCTGCTTGGAGTAAGGCCACTGCACCAGAGCGGCGGAAGAAGGTAGTGCAGGAAGTACGCCATCAGGAGGAGGCTGCAAGGTGGGCCAAGGCAGTCTCTCTTGCCAAACAGGGACAGTGGACTCGATGGGACAGTGTGGAGAAGAGGAAGATCAGCTGGAAGGAGCTGTGGGCCATGGAAGCGAGGCGGTTGAGCTTTTCCATCAGAGCAACATATGACGTCCTTCCAACACCAGTTAATCTTCACCAATGGTATGGTGAAGATCCGGACTGTGCCCTCTGTTCCATGCCAGCCAACCTCAGGCACATTCTCACAGGGTATAAAACAAGCCTCACCCAAGGACGCTACACTTGGCGTCACAACCAACTCCTTAAAAACCTTGCGTCCGCCCTGGAGGACAAGCGAGCTGCCACCAACTCCCTACCACCCCCAGCAGCATCACACCCCTTACGGACGACCTTTGTCCGCGAAGGGGCTAAACCACCAAAGAGCGGCTCTACACCAATAGAGCGAGACCAGCTGCGCTTGGCCCGCGACTGGAAAATGCTAGCCGACATTGGCCGGCAACTTGTGTTTCCTCCGGAGATCGCAACCACCACCCTAAGACCTGACATGGTGCTCTGGTCCCGTTCGCTCAAGAAGGTCTTCATCATTGAGCTCACAGTACCCTGGGAGGACTCAGTAGATGAGGCTTATGAACGAAAACATCTGCGCTATGCCGATCTAGCAGCCGAAGCACGGCATCATGGCTGGAACACAGAAGTCCGACCAGTGGAGGTGGGCTGCAGAGGTTTTGTGGCAACATCTACAACCAGACTGCTTCGAGACCTGGGAATTAAGGGCCAGAGCCAGCGTTCGGCAATCAGAGCTGTATCGGAGGCGGCAGAAGGCAGCAGTCAGTGGCTCTGGATGAAGAGGAAAGACCCCAGCTGGGCCCCAAAGTGAGAGGCCCAGGAGGTATGCAGTCAACAATGCTTGACTCAGGGAGGAGGACGCCCCTGCCATGCATAGTCCCATGGGATGTAGGTTATCAACAACAAGGCAACTCCTATGACTAATTGGGAATGGGACGCAAGCGTAGGATTGATCACCCTGTCGCTGGCCGCCTTTGGGGTGGGTGTATAGTATGAAAGGCCGAAACACCCTAGGAACCAAAGGTTCACTACTGACGATGCGCTCCCCAAATTTCACCAGGCTCACTGTTCATGAACTCTTGGAAGTGCTTGCACAAAGGATAGTAACATCTCATCCTGTGTTCTTTGGAATCTTCGTCAGCCAACACTGGTATAAACATGGGCATTTTCGCCCCTTTTCTATTATGTACATCCACAGTTACTTGCGCAACACGTCCCTGACCACGAGTCCATTCATCCCACAGTGACTTGCGCATAAACAGCATAACAAAGAGCGGCTTAATCGTATCTAATTCATTTACCCACCCAGCAGTATAACAAAAGCAGTAATTGACCACTTCACAACCCCTCCTCCCCCGCTGCCCTTCCTGGCTCCTCCCCCCTTAACCACTATATAAGGTACAGATATTTTGCTGTGACGGTTTCACCTGAAGACGGAAGCTTGTGTTGCCTCCGAAACGTCGTGATTTTTATTGTTTTATTTTTATTAATTTTACCTACGTGACTTTACCGAAAGAACTAAGAGTATGGCCCAACAAGGTTACCTGCACCCCCACGTTCGCCCACCTGCGCACTCGCCCGCTCCCTCACTCAACCTCTCAACCACACGTTCATTTTTACACGCACTCACACATTGACTTGCTCGCGAAAACCAATATAGTCACTCATATTCTGATCCCCTTCCTTACCACTGGGGAGCAGTGGTTAGTGCACTGCGCTTATGAACTGGTGACCCGAGTACAATTTACACGAGTGAGCAAAATTGGTGGCAGATATCTGAACCGCTCTTGGGCCTCTCCTATGTTGACTGGGCCTTAAATGGATAACTAGTGCAGTGTTAAAGGTGACAAGGTATGCTGTGGCCGCACCACCACCTCATGCGCTATGCCGGCCTTAATACGTACTCACGGAAAGCACTTTGCCTGAAAATGGTGTGTGGGCTACATGGGGGGTCTTTGTCTACATTCAAAGATCCCCCGTATATATTTTATAAACTGTTGGAGCAAGTGCTGTTAGGGAGCACCTCATGAAGTTCGGAGGATTGGTGGTCAGCACTATGCCTGGCCACCTTTGTCTCCCCAGTAGCAATGTTTCCACATTGCACGAGGTACTCTTGAGGTCGAGTCGACCTAGGAGAGGCCCAGGGCAGGTCCATATAATAATTGCTGATGTTGGCTGTGACCGAACTCAAGTCACCGGGTTCATCATGCAGCATGCTAAGCACTACACTGCTGCTTCGTAGCAATGTTTACGCATCGTAACAGGTACTCATTTTGAGTTTGAGTCAACCTAGGGAAGGCCCAGGACCAGTTAAGATAATTGAACTTTAGTTGCCAGGTTTGTAGCGCAATGTGCTAACTGCTGCACTCCTGTTCCCCGCAGCCACTACACCATGGGTTGGCAACCAAAATAACAAGAAAAGGCTTTTTTTTTTATTCGGTAAAAAAACCTCTATATTTCAAGAGCAACAAAGCATTTGAATTAATACGAGAGACGGTGTTCCTTCATAAATAATGTTACGAAGTAGTCCTTAAAGAGCCACATGCGGCTCCAGAGCTGCACTACACCCACACACCAATACCCGCCATTCGCCACCAGATGACGGTGACGTCACCACGGCGCCTGTGCCAGGCCAGGTGCACTTTGAGGCCACGTGAAGTGTCGAAGGCTCACTGACAGGTCTCAGGACAGAACCAGGTGCCATGGGTTCGATGACTGAGATGACTGGTGGATGCACCAGCTGTGTCCCCTACTGTGCCAACTTTCTGCATTTTAGCCATCTGGCCCTCTGCTCATTGTTGTGAGTGTTGCTTCTCTGCCCTCCATTGTTGCTGGAGGGTGACTGCCTCCAATTACCCAGTAGCAGCGTCCTTCACGAGCCTCCTCCATAGAGGCCAATCTTGACACCGCTGGTACAAGTCATCGGCAAATCCACTCATCTTCTCAGTTCCACATCCTCCCGTACCACATCACTCCACCTCTACTCCAGCCCATGTCGTGCCCGTTTAGCCACCTCTATGCGGCCAAACAGAAACTGCTTGGGCATGTGGTGGCTGGGCATGTGGGTAACATAACCCAGCCAACAAAGCCTTGCCTGCCAGAGGAGCTCACTCATGGGAATGTGTCCAGATCTTTCAAGGATTTGTGAACTCCTTACACCAGGGGTCCCCAACCCCCGGGCCGCGGACCGGTACCGGGACATGGCCTGTTAGGAACCGGGCCGCACAGCAGGAGGTGAGCGGTGAGTCCGCGCGTGGCCCGCCCCATTATTTTATTATTTACCACTTCCATCCACGCCTCTTTCCCACACTGCGCACTTGTCTCAGTCACAGTTTTGGTAAGCCCACAAGCTCTAACCCCTAGCCAAAAAGAGTAAAAAACAAACGTCGCTGGAGAGCTTCTTGGAAAAGGGGAAAAGACCCAATGATGAACACCCCCCCCCCGGTCCGTGAAAAAATTGTCTTCCACGAAACCGGTCCCTAGTGCCAAAAAGGTTGGGGACTGCTGCCTTACACAATCCAGCCTGGTTAAACCCAGGATAGATAGTAGGCATGGCAGTATGAATGTTTCTAACCAGCGAAAATGTTCCATTAGGGGGGGTCCACATTTTGCAAGTGTAGAGAAGGGATGGCATGACTGTGGCTAAGAAGACCCGAAGCTTCATGCGGAGAGACAGACCAGGTAGCTTCCAGACAGCATTACGCAGCCGATGAAAAGAGAATGCTGACCGACTGATTTGGAGTGAGACCTCTGCGGTCATAAGCCACTGCCCAGGTATGGGAAACTCTCCACTCTCTCCACAACTGCTCCACCATCAATGGGGAGCTGAGGGAGTAAAGTGTTTGGTGGCAGAAAATACCCAGGATAGGTGCTTAGTTTTGGTGGGGCTGATAGTAAGGCCCCAACTGTTAGTGGCACGCTCCAGGTTCAGCAGCAGCGCCTCCAACTCCTCCTCTGAGTGAGCAGCAATTACCAGATCAATGGCATACATAACATGGTTGGCTAATAGGGAGCCATCCCTTGACCGCGACCACAAGGTAATATAAACTCTTTCTGGTAACAGCTTCTCTTCACAAGGCAGCACACATCGTGCTGCTCCCAGCAGACATCGCGGCTGTCGCGATTTTGACCTGAAGACGATGGCTTGTGTTGCTATCGAAACGTCGTGATTTTTTTTTTTTATTTCTACCTACGTGACTTACCGAAAGAACCAAAGAGTATGTTATTGTGATGTCGAGTAGGGCAGTCTGTTCACAAACACCACCCTCCCTCAGCATTTCGCTTGGGAGATCATCTCTGCCCGGTGCTTTTCCTGGTCTCAGACTCTAGATCGCCTTCAGGACTTCCTCAACAGATGTCACATCAGCCAGCCACTCACAGGGGGTGACTACTTCTTCCAATATTTGTGGCACGGCAGCCTCTGCACGGTCATCCACACTTTTCCCCATGATGTTTTCTGCCTGAGGAATTTCCCATCCTCCAAGAATTCACAGATATGCTCAGCAAATCTGCAAACCTGTTCCTGGGGGTTGGAGATTGGATCACCGTTCTTTCCCCTAAAAAAGTAACGACATACAAATCCGCCAATCACACAAACACGTCCCACACACACACATAGCCCGCACCACACACACAGCCTCTACCACACGTCCACCACCTGCGCCGCACTGTACGCTCTGAAGTGCACTACACACGATGCAATACAAGCCACAGTGCACCATAGACTACAGTACACCCCCCTCTACAGTACCCCCCCCTCTACAGTACACACACCACAGTACACCACGGTACAGTACACACGCTACAGGACACAGCTCTACAGTACACAACGCTACAGTACACCTCACGCTACAGTACACCACGCTATTTATAAACAGACAAGAACACACGCACACAGATACACAAACACACAAGACACGAGGACACAGATAATACACAGACACTAATCATACAGGTGCTGGACATGCACGCTGTCGAAAAAAAGCACGCTAAAACAAACCACCGAGAAAAACGTTAAACAATAAAAAAAACGATCAAGAAAGGCGATATTAACGCACACTAATAAACACCGAGATACATATAGCACCTACCTTCACACACACACACTTTCAATCTCAATCACACACACACACACTTTCAATCTCAATCACACACACACACTTTCAATCTCAATCACACACACACGCACGCGCTCACACGCGCGCACGCCCTCACCCATCCTCTGGGGGCTGTCGAGCGTGAGCGGCGGCATGGAGCGTCGCTGTGGTGCTGTTGGCGGTGTGAGTGACCCGCCACTGTGGTGCTGGTGGTGGAGGTAGAAGCCCTCGCTCGACGCACTCAACTCAACACCGCCGTACTCGCGCGCGCCGGCCAGCGTCGGGTTGCGCCGCCCGCTGCAGATGCTCTCGTCCGACAACGTGCGATGCAATGGGCGTCCCAGTGGGGGAGTCAGCGGGCTGCGTGGCAGGGACAGCTGCACGAAGGGGGAGGGCGGGGACGGTAACACGGAGGAGGTTGAGTTCATTGTGACGGACGGTGGTGGTGATATTAGCTTAGCGGTGGATCGGTAGATTCGGAGATGGGCGAGGTTGAGTTGTTACAGTAGGGATGGTGAGGGTGATGATGATGTTGTTGGTGATGTTTAAGTTTTGGTATTGATGAAAGAGATTACAATGGTGGTCATGGTGGTGACGGTGGTAGTAGTGATGATTACATTCAATAAAACGATGGCAAATGTAGCTGTAGCTATGGCGATTATGATGACGATATGTATCACAACGCTGTTGATGATGATGGCAGTGGCGTGTGCACCCCATCCTCACGGGGGGGTCCAGCCGATCCTCACCCGTCGCTCTTTTTCTGGGCAGGGCGAGGGCGCGGGGCTCTCGGGGGCGATGAGCTTCAGCAGATCCTCCACCACCTTGGACTGTGCCGGGGCGCGCTTCGGCGACCTCAGGTCACGCACGGACGCACGCAGCCGTGTCTTACTCAGAGCCCCCGCCTCGCACTGCAGCCTCCTTGGCGGATGGGTTGGGGGGGTGGGAGGGGAGATGAGACGCACGGGCGGGAATGGACAGACACATACACAGAGAGGGTTAGAATGCAAAATGACGCAACGCGGGGGACACCACAATTAAACGGTGCGACAAAGATACATGGGACAGAGAAATTTGAAGGGAGAGTCGGAACATAGGCGCACGTATACAGGGACCAAGACAGAAACACAGCCCGCGAGATACGCAAGTGCACAAACGGATTCAAAGAGCGGGAGAGAATCAGCAGTTGGCGACGTTGCTCACCTTCGCCCGTCCTTGTCGCTGGGCAACCTCGAGGTCTGGTGCTGCCCCGGCGAAGCCTTGCGGGACGTGGGGACCTTTGTGCTACCTGACGGCGCAGGTGGCTGCTGTGCGGGCGCCACCAGCGTGGAGCGGGAGCTGTCAGACGACGAACTCTTGCTGTGGTTGTGGGCGACGGTGGATGGCCTGCACAGGGGACACATTGGGGATGATGGCGAAATGAAGAATTAGAGGCGGATGACAGCGGCAGCGGACCCTGCCCCCCTAATCCGGCACACAGCTCATTTGCGACAGGATCGCTTCTTGCGGCGAGATACCCTCCAACTGGATCGCGCAACTGGCTTTATCAAGCTCGTGCTTTGTTTAATAAAAGCTTTAATATTTTAAAAATGGGTGACTATTGCACCCCTTTTTCCACTGCTACACCCGGAGCCAAGCCAGTGCAGAGCCCTCATGGCACAGGTGGCTATCACTGCCTATTTTCCAGTGTAAATGATGGCTTCATGAGACATTGTAATCTACAAGCTTTTCTCATTCTACACAATGTATTTCTTCACTTTACAATCTAAATGTTAGCACTCGGTGTTTGAATTGGCAAAATAAAGGGAAAAATAACTTATACTCTTTGGTTCTTTCGGTAAAGTCACGTAGGTAAAAAAAATAATAGATCACAACGTTTCGATCGCAACACAAGCAATCGTCATCAGGCGAGACAACCACAGCAAGAAAACTGCTGAAGCAGGCCCGATCGGCCCTGGCCAAACAGTATGGATTCCTGCAGTCGCGAAAGCTTCAAATCAAGATCAAAAAGAACTTCATATGAGGATGACTTTGTCATGCAGATCTTGATGACCAGATTCATACCACAAACTCGCTGTACACGAGAACCGACATAACACAGCATTCAATCCCAGACTGTCATCAGTGCTATCTCCTTGCTCGGACATGGTCATTATGACTCGCCAGAGCACTGCACATCCACTAGCTACGTTTTTAACAAACAAAAAAGATTTCATGACTTTTTTTTATCTTGTCTCACTTCCATTGTAAAAAAACATCAAACCTCACGGCCATTCCGCCTGTTCCCAAAGCTCTCTGCGCACTACGGTTCCCGTGCCATTAGGGAATTGCTAATCAAACAAATCAGCAGAGTACTGCGGACACAGACACCGAAATAAAACTTAAAACTCACGGCCAATCAGCGGCGCGGTGCTGCATGTCCCAGTCCAGCTCGGTGACACTCGTCCCCTCTGGAGTCACTTCCCGGATGCACGGGGGCCCTCCCTCTGTAACGACAGCCCACACTTTGCCGCCACCGCCGTCTCCCGCCGGCCCCCTCTGCGAGGTAGGTGTGGGCCGCCCCGCGGGGCTGGCGTATGACGCCCCGCCTCCAGACGACGACACGGTGCCGGGTCGCGACGATGTCGGCGGCGGCAAGTCAATGCCGCTGTCCGTGGATGCGCCCGGGGTGTGGTGGTGTTGTGGAAAGCCACGGTGGCCCGATCGGCCCTGGCCAGGGCCCACGCCGGTCGCTCCGCCACCCACGGTAGCGCCGCCGCCACTGCCGCCACTGCCGCCACTGCCGCCACTGCCGCCGGTGCCGCCGCCCCCGCCACCGCCACCGCCCCCGCCCTCGGGCTCCAGGGGGTCGCCCGATCCGTACCAGCGCTCGTCGCTGTGCCGGCTCGACGCAGTGCTTGACAGCGTGTTGCTGCTCGAGGGGCTGGAGTAGTACGAGTCCGTTCCCTGTGGGGTGACAAACAGCGATGCTGCTCTCACTGCGCGCCGCCCGCAAGAGGCTTGCGTGACGATTCACAGTCTCCACGATATTGGTGAACGCTCGTGATTGGTGGATCGTGATTCGGCGTTTGATTAATTTTTCGTGCCTTCTGAACAAGGTTGAAAGTGTTCAAGCACCATCTGAGTGTGTCCATTCGACAAACACATTTAATGGACACCCTCGATGAACACCCTCGCAAACGAGATGTTCCATCAACGGATTTCCAGGTGAAATATTTTAATAAACAATTAATAAAAACATTCATTTGAAGAATAAATAGATCTGTCTGCAAACACACCAAATACATCTATTAAAACGAACATTACAACAATTCCCTGTGCATCTGCTTTCCTGCGCACACTTGCTGCCCTGGTGCTGCCCAGTGTACCCACAATGCTGCCAGTGTCCCCGAGCCAGGCCGCCGGCGCTATTGCTGCCTCGTACCTGCGTCTGCCGGCTAGGCGAGTCGGCCGTCGACGCAACTTCCCGGCGCGCCGGCCGCATCGACTGGCCGGGTCCACGGCCGCTCATGCCGCTCGCCCACATCACGTCGACTGCAATGGTGAAGGGGGGGGCAAAATAACCATTCATCGTTTACAATCCCACACAGGGCTTCGCAGTTCCACTTCACAGAACTGCGATATGTGGCGCCAGTTGGATCGGCATGTTTGAATTTCGCTCAAAGTGCTGGGCTTCTTCCTGAATCGTAACTACAGGCAGTCCCCGCTTTTATGGCACAAGGTGTTCCTGGAAACCCTGTCGTAAATTGGAGCCCCATAGACAGTATAAACAGTAGAAACATCACCTGCCGGTGTGTTTTTCTTTTTATCAGCCATATTTAATAGGGTTTAAGAGGTAAAAATACACAAAAACACTTGAGAAAAACAAAAGTTCCACACCAAGTCACATCGGAAACCACACCGACTGTTCAAATGTGTTCTTAGTCATGTCAAAATATGCGTCGTAAATCTATTTTCTGCATCGTAAATCGATCTATGGTGGCAATATATAAATGTGGTAAATCTGGATCATTGTAAAATTGGACCGTCATAAACTGGAGACTGCCTGCAATTAGTAAATAATTCTCACTCGTATGGCAATGCGTGTGGTATAAACGCTAGAAGTGGTATCATGGGTCGATTGATCAATCAATGCATCGTCGTTCCATACTACGTGGGAATCACGATGCCACCTCGCCCGACAGGCACCCAACCTGGCAGAACCATCGCCGCCGTCATCGCTCGGCGGCAACGAACACCCGAGCGTCTCGCGAAACTCATTGCGCCGGAAACTGGAACGCCTTTTGTTACCTCCAGAAGGCTTCGTCTGGACCGAGGCCACCTCCTTGTGTCGTCTGGAGGTGTCCGTGTGGTCATGTGACCCCTGTCGCTCGTGCGAATTCACCTCGGCAGGATGGATGGGCGCAAACCTGACATTGTGGACAAACGACAAGAAGCAACACAATAAAAAAACAAGGTGTTCAGTTGAAACTGCGTGCCGGAAATAAACTACAAAATGAAACAAGTATTTCATCACTTATGAAAACGGTTTGACTTATCGATGTTAAAGTTTCACCCCCCCCACCCCCCGTAATATTTTAAAAGGGATGCTGGGGGGAGGAACCAAACGGTGAAACAACATGCCGATGTAACCTTTCCCACAACTGATGCGAAATGCCAAGCGAATTTCCGCGTGGGGCTGTGAACGCTGCACAACAGTGGGCTCCTGCTCAATCGATGTCAGCTCCTGACGGAAGCCGACACCGTGGCCCTGACAGCAGCCGCTCCCGCCTGACCTTTCAGCAGCCGCACGCCTTAGAGCACAAGCCACGTGGGATACGCGACCGGCGCTCCCAACGACAATGTCCAACTCCCTGAGCAAGTTCGTAGAGGGTGCGCCACATCTGTGTGCACGCTTGTGCTTCTGTCTGTCCTGTGTGTGTGTGTCTTCGATTCCCGCTCATGGCCAACACCAGTGATGATTATCTGAATTGGTCCTGGGCCTCCCCTAGGTTGAATCAGCCTCAAATGAGTACCAAGTGCTGTGTATAAACATCGCCACTATGGAGACAAAAGGCGGCCAGCATGGTGTTGGCCAAAGTGAACCTTCATAGGTGTTCGCTAACAGCACTTGCCTCAAGTGTGTTAAGGCTATACGGGGGGATCCTTTTTTCTGTGTGTGTGCTGGTTTCTGCTCTAGCAAAAATGAGCAACCACTGACAAATGTGGTCTGACTGCAACAACGATGATTGGCACAAGGTTATATAACAATGACAAGAGTTGGTTGAATTTTGAGGAATTAAAGTGTGAGAGAATATATTACATGGAATTAATAAACTTAGTACCCATAAAGTTTCAATGTTAAGCCAATGAGTGGTTCAATATTTACCGATTAAATACTTGGTTTGCATTCAAACATACTTTGTCCATCCTACCACGTGCAGATCACCACATTTGACCACCCATGTTGAGGTCTTTCAGACATCGACTCTTTTGTCTCATCCACCAGGCTGTGCTTAACCACCACCACTGCCACACTGCAGGTCAAAATGTTTCTCTTTCTACTTCTTCCCTTCGCATTGCCACCCCTCCCTCCCAAGTTTGTGTTCAATTCAACATGTCGAGCGTGTCGACCCCTATCCACTACAACTCCGAAAGTGACGTTGCGGACGGCTTTTGTGTTGTTGGGCCTTCGGGCCCGTGCCTCTCAACTGCCATTTATAAATGGACGTATTGGCAGCACACCAGTGCAGCATAACACACCGGGGTCCTCATCAAACAGTCTGACAATGTCGCTGTTGTCCTTGAGTGACCTGCTGACTCGCCATCAGAAGTTCCCTTAGATTCAGCAGCTCTTTTCCCATTCGAATGTGTGACATGAGTCATAATCTTTTGATGCCATCGTCTGCCAATACATTTTTCCGGAAATAGAGGAACCGTCCGACCAAGGCACGAGTCAAATCTGCCCTTAGAACACAGAGCAGCCAATCGTCATCAGACTGGGTGCTATAAGGCAACAGACGGTGAAGCTTCGAGTTCAGCTGCTCATAACATTCAAATTCTGACTGTTGTGACATCACAAGAACTGATTTTGACGCACCTAGCAAGATTTTCTGACAGGGGCTACTAATCGTGGGAAAATAAGTAACTCTTGTGATGTTTTGTATATACCGCACACCGGTGTACTGCCAATATGCTCAAATACTACATGAATACCATATGATAGGGTTATGAGGTGGGCAGTGGATGGCAGTACAGACAGCAGGTTGCTGCTCTGTGTGTGTGTCTAGATGCTAAAGCATAATCCCCTCACATAAACTAGTTTGCTTACTCTACCATGCACTCCAGTTGCATCACGAATGATGAAAAAATAAATAATCGTCCACAAACATGAATAGAGTCCAGCAATTCTGTTCATGGTGTCCTAGACAAATAAAGGACATTTTGAAACCTTTATTATTACCATCGTAAATAGAGCAAGGGAGCTGTGTGGGTTGTGACAAGCACTCGGAGGCAGAACAGTTTAAAGGTCAGCCATTTATAAAAACGTCTGGAAAGCACGTTGTGATCCTTCTTCATTTGCCTGACAAAACTTCACTTGTCAGACAAAATTAACGCTCACTGCTTCTGCTTTCCATGTAACTGCAATGTTTCCATTTTCAAGAGTAAATTAACTAAGGAAGCAAGCCTAGTTTTCATTTATAGAAATTAAAGGTTTATTTTTAGTAGCGTTTTGTAGTGCTTGCAATTAATCGATGGAACAAATCTTGGGCCTGGTGCTGCCCCAAGCCTCCCCTCCTTCACGACCTTCGCTGCAAAGCAGTTGCGTTGCAGGATTAACTATCCACAGGGCGCGCCATGGGCTGGTTAATCCACGTGACCATATCCCAACAAGCAGGGCATGTCTCACATTACCCCATCAACAGGCCAAACATCTATGCATTGTCTAGGTGGCCTTGTGGCTGAAAGAGCCCATAATCATAACAACCAATCGAAATGAAATACAGTACGGAAAATTATGCTTGCCTCCTCAAAAAAGCCTCACCGAACCTTAAGACTTTTTTCCAGCAGAGTCCTGCCATGTGTTTGCAGAGTCCTGCCATGTGTTTGCAGAGTCCTGGCAGTGTTTGCAGATCGAGACACTTGTCTAACATTGACGAATGTTGGAACATTGTCAGCAGATTTTATTGTTGGAATGTTCTGCCACTGCTAGTTACATTCTATGTTTATGTTTTAGCTATAGGAGGAAATCAGAGAGCCCAGATTAAACCCATGTGGAATGACAGGGGAGAACTTACAAACTCCACACACAGAGAAAGACACCCGAGTCAGGAATCAAAACCAGACCCTTTCTTGCTGTGGAGCCACAAATGTTATCACTGCGCCGAACCCTGCCGCCCAAGTAATGGGAGATGCCGGTGGAGTGAAAGAGGACTTAAATATCCCAACACAACATTTTGATAGGTTGAAGTGGTAAGTCATACGGGCTGTGTCAGAGCACGGATTGCCGATTGAGCCACGAGGCTTATTTCAGCCAATTTCAGGCTGCTTTCATGGGAATATATTGTCAGCAGTAACATTTGAAATATCTAATCATAATTAAAGGTTGCCATTGGAGAATTTCTAGCTCATTTCCAATTCCCAACAGTCACGGGTGAAATTAGGTTACGGGAACGGAGATTGGTAATTGCATTTTCTTTTTTTCCACCATTAAGCAACTGTGTATAGGAAAGCATGTGCTTGGAAGATAATGTTGAACAAATTGGAATTATGAAAAAAATATTAATTTAAGACCTACATCTGATCTAGAATAAATTAAATGTTCAAGCCAAGCTGAAGAGGTCATCATAGCCCCTGATGTTACCACACTGTGCGCTATTACTTTCTTTCCCCTGCTAGATCCTACAGCTCCCGCATACACAACACACGACCTCCATGACCCGCTCATGCACCACTCCACCCGCTCGCGCACCCCACCGTGTGGCATCGGTAAACGCGATTAAACCACTTTCATTACAGTGTAATTCAATGAATGCATTTACAGCTTTTTATGGAATTTTCTAAACAAAAAAGCCAATCCAATATGACAAGATGAATAAAATCCATACATAACAGCCAGGCGAGGGCACTGGGTCCACGGCAAGTGTGCACGCAGCAGGGTATGAACCGTAGCCCTCCGACTTCCAGGGCAAACGATAACACTATGTAACACGATTTTTGTCCCTGGGTACTAAGTGTTATTTTTTTTTATTGCTTATGCCTAAAAAGTATAGAAAATGGCTATTATTCCCCACAAACTTTGCTTTTGTGACCAGGACTTTATGTGAACTAAAGACACAAATGCATACGTTTCTCATTGAAAATAATTAAATTTCTAAATATCACTGTCTTGGTCAGAAAAGCAAAGTTTGTGGGGAATAATAGCCATTATCGGTGTACTTTTTAGACATAAGCAATTTAAAAATAACAGTAGTAGTAGGTTTTTACCCTTTTAAACTGGTTCAAAACTGACACCTTTATTCAAGGCATCATGTTTGCAATAACCACAACACAAGTAGTCAAAAAAGCAAACAAAAAGCAACTCTGATAATGATAATAATATGCACTGTCCTTGAAGTTGATTGGTCCACACCCGAGACGGCTTTCTTTAGAGCCTAGTCCCCATTGGTGTTGGACCAGATGACACCAGAAGGCGTACAACTCAAACATAAAGGGTAAAAACCTACTACTATATTTTGCCACTGGTAAAAGAGATCTCATAGTGTAAATGCTTACCCCGTGCTCTCAATACTCTGATATTGCACTGTGTTTGAGTTGTACGCCTTCTGGTGTCATCTGGTCCAACACCAATGGGGATTAGGCTCTAAAGAAAGCCGTCTCGGGTGTGGACCAATCAACTTCAAGGACAGTGCATATTATTATCATTATCAGAGTTGTTTCTTTTTGTTTGCTTTTTTGACTACTTGTGTTGTGGTTATTGCAAACATGATGCCTTGAATAAAGGTGTCAGTTTTGTACCAGTTTAAAAGGGTAAAAACCTACTACTATATTTTGCCACTGGTAAAATAACACTTAGTAGCCAGGAACAAAAATTTGTTTTTGTTACACAGTGTCATCGCAGATGAACCACTCTGCCATGCATGCTCTGCCAAGCATGCGGCAATTAAGACATGCGATTGATGGGTACATTGCTGTGTCCTGGTCGCGTGCCCGCATCGAGAGAGCTGTGGGGCATCTGCTGCACAGCCATGGCCCTTGACCCCTGGGCGACTTGCGCACATGCACATTTACATATTCATGAGGGTCACGTATTCTCATAACGACACTATAAAAATGGCCAAACCGTCTTCAGTGAAAGATTCAAAGTTTTGTGTCGATGTCCACTGCGAAATGTGAGTTGGCATTCTGATACAACGCTCGCTGTCTGATGAGCGTACTTTTAGATTAAAAAAATCGATTACGAAGGAGATTGGATTATAATAAATATTGCTAGCAGAAGGGCCTCCACTCGAGGAAGCTCTAAGAGAGCCCCTCTATAGAGGGTATTTTGCCTACTCTTCTATACTGGTCAGATACCTTGGAGGACATGGGAGTACCCACACTTTGATCGATCACACGTTAACTGCCAATATCTACACCTGCGTGGACAGGAGATTAGAACCGGTGAGGTTTGCAAGTCCAGTGTGCCAACCATAACACCACAGAGGCTCCCCTTTCCTGGATAAAATTAGTATAATCTTACTCTTTAGCATGTAGGATGGCAACATTTACGACCGATCACAAAGCATGGCAAATTCGTTTCAAGCATTTAAAAAACCCATTATAAAAATACTATAATCTGTGGTATTAATAGGAGAATATAGAAATAGCCAACTCATCGCATGCAGATAATAAATACCCTTCAGCGTCCGTTTGCAAAATGTTTGAAAAAGCAGCCATTGTGTTTATTAGAAAAATCAGACGTGGTTATTCTGGAGCTGGGAATGTCTGGATTCTTTTTCTCCCCCCACACGTGTTTGCGCGCGTGGGTGCGAGTGAGCCAGTGCGCGTGGGTGAACGCGTGCGAGTCAGCACACGTGTCTTGTGCAACGCGTATGCCAAAAACACGCGCGCACCCTCTCTGACAAACCGATCCCATGCACAGTTTCGCTTTAGCTTTAAGGGCTGGCCAGCAGAGTGCTGTTAGCGAGTACCTATTAAGGTCGGTATGGCACACACGCATTAGACAGCAGTGCGATCGCGTGGCGCGGGTTTTTTGTCCACCCTTTGCCAATGTTGAGCACAACAAGGCCTGAGGCTGAGTTGACCTTGGGCTGGCCGTTCCGGGTTCAGATATAAGTTTCCCACGATGCAGATGCAAGGGGCCAGAAAACGAGCCCCGGTTGCTGGGATTGCAACGCAGGGCTAGAACCACAACAATCCCAAAGATCATCCGTACACCCTTAATAGACTGTAGGAGCAAGTGCTGTTAGTGAGCAGCTATGAAGACCGGCACGGCACACGATTGGGCCAGCACCACACCCAGCTGCCTTTGTCTCCCTAGGGGCAATGTTTACACACTGCTCCAGGTACTCATTTGATGCCGAGTCGATCTAAGGGAGGCTCAGGCAAGGACTGGTTCAGAAAATCGTCATCGGTGTAGACCGTGAGCGGGAATCGAACCCGAGTCTCCAGAGAACAATAACACAGTCGCTCATACACGCACACACATGCGAACATACGAGCACAGACACACACACATTTCAAAGTAAAATTTTAGCGCTCTCGCTTCACTTAAGGTTGTGTTAACATCAAAAAAAGGTCCGATGGATCAAATTAGTTCTATAATTAGTTTACTACTTTAATTCGATTAACAAAGGATGACACTATACTGTACATATTCAGAATTAAGTGAAATATAAAGCCAACAACAAATCACTCTGCTGTCGATTTGCAGTATATTAATTTAAAATACATAGCTCGTTTTCTATATGTGACTTATATTGTAAAATCGAAGCCAACAAAGTATACATACATATATATATGGATATTTATTTAACCACGAGGGCGCTCATTGAGATTGATTCTCTTTTTAACACTACTCCTGGCGTGTTACTGTAGCTTTGTGATAACAGTTATTAATGCACCTTTAACAATACGGTACAGCAAGTTAGGTTTTTTTATGGACTTGGTTCATCAATTTAAAGTTTGGAATGCATTCGAGATCATATTTGCGTCCTTATAGACCTGAAATAACCCCACCACCTTTTTTGCAATTACATACAATGTCTCTGCTACAAGGCAGTGTTACTGACGATTAACACGTAGGCTTTCGCGCCCAATATTATCCATAAGAGGTTTTTGGGTTAGATCGTGTAAATATAAATGTTGTTAAACCCGCCACTACCCGACACAGCCAATTAGTAAGGTTTGTCACGGAAACAAAACATGCCAATTCATTACTAGTGAAGAATTGGAATGACGGCAGGAAACCACTTGACGGGTAGCACACTTTTTATTAAACCTTGACTTGTCACGATACAACGTGTGGTCACTATTCCTCTGACTACACACACTTCACTTGACACGTGTAGTTACTATGCCTCTGACTACACACACTTCACTTGACACGTGTAGTTATTATGCCTCTGACTACACACACTTCACTTGACACGTGTAGTTACTATGGCTCACACTGCATGCTCACACTGCACTCCACCCCGTAACGTCCGTGGAGCCTACAGGCCCACCCCAGCTTGGGCGTGGGCCACAATCTCTGAGTCCCAAGGGCCGGCCCTCTCACGGACGCTCGGCCCCGGGTCCCAGGGTTCCGCCTCTGGGTCACACAGAGCCCCGGCCCCTACAGGACAGCGGGACTAGGTACCCCAGGGCCCTATCTCTTCCTCCTCCGTCTTCAGTCTTCGCTGGTCACTCGCTCCCCGTGCGCCTGTGCGCACCACCTTATATAGCCCCCGCTCACGGGAGACGGAGCGTATGCGGACCTCGACGTGAGCATCCCCCTTAGTTGACCAATCCCCGCGCGCTTGCCCCAGGATCCCATCGCTGTCAGCGCGCGTCACTGATACCCAACCAATCACTGCCTCATAACCCCCGACCCCGCGCTGACCCCTGATCCTTCACCGTCAGCGCGCGTCACCAACACACACAGCCAATCACTACGCGCTGGCACACGATCCCTACCCCAGCGCGTATCACCACTACACTAGTGTAGTGTAGTAGAACGACACTACTGTGTTGGCTCGGTATGGGGGCTGTCGGCGGGTGTCACGAGGTCGTGTCAGGCCGTGACACTTTGCGTGAACCCAACAGGACACGTGACCGGACAAAGGGGGGCCAGGGGCCCCAGGGGGATCACGTGGTTGGGGGCTCGGGCCTTCCCGAGGGATCGGGAAGGGGGCGTGGCCTGGGGCGGAGCCGGCCACGCAGGAGTGGTGATAAGCGGGCGTGGACGGAGAGCTGGGGCTGGTCTGCTGTGTCAAGTCTGGGATGAAGCCACCATCTACGATCCTCGGTCTCCGGTCCAGTGATGTAGTGTCCCCGTGTGTTAGCTAAGATAGGAACGGTGATTACCACCACCCTATGTCGTTAACCTGTTAATGTTAAGAGTTACCCGTTGTGTTTAGATAATAAATAGTGTTGCCTCCAAAGTCCAGTGTGCCTGAATTTAACCCACTACACTAGTATAGCACACTGGTGTGTTGGAAAGTAAACCCACAACATTTTACAAGGGAGATCTATGGTGCTGTGTGAGCAGCAACAACAAAAAAAGACAAATACATCAACATTGCAGAGGATGCGTACAGGGTTCTTAAGAAATATTGCACAACTAACAAACGAGCTAACTGACGGTCGTAAACGAAACACACATACATAAAAAAACACAGTGCAATTATAATGACAGCAAGAGGCCCCAGGAAAGTGAGGTACACTTGCAAATAAGCTTTGTGTTTTGGTGAAGGAGGGAAGCAAAGAGGGGGAGGGATATAAGCTGTAGATGAGCAGCAAGGGTATTCCAAAACACATGGAACAGTAAAAAGGCTTTTTACAAAACCAAAGTTTCAGCAAATGTTATTTTTAGAAGGAATAAGGAGGCACTTCTGATGCTATGGCAGGGAGGTAGAGGAACTAAGTGGTCCTTCAGATAATCGGCGGATCTGTTTATGAGGACCTTTAGGAAGAAGATCTTACAGTGGTGGTCTCTCTAGATATCCAGGAGGGGGACAGATTTGAGTTAGTGTACAGGTTGTAACGATGCAAAACGGAGAGCGGAGTGGTAGAAGGGAGTGAGACATTGTAAGGTAGGCTCACAAGCTATGTATGTAATTGTTGAATTTATTTCGCACAGTACGTAGCCAACCGTGCTAATAAGAGGTGTGGGGAAGGACAACAAAGGTAGGCGGTAGATGGTGTCACAACAATCAAATGTGCGCAGGATGGTAGCATTAACTATATTCAGATAGAGTTGAGGTAGAATACAGCGTTTGTTTCTGTATAGGAATCCAATTTTGGTTTTGATCGTATTGGCCATGTGGCCAATGTGGGTCTTGAAAGACAGTTTCGAGTCCAGGCTGGGCACCACCCGTCACTAATTTCGTCAGGGAGAAACCTTCAACTGGCAAGTGGGGTCTGATGGATCACGACGGCGTGACGGAGCCGGTGTCATGAGAGAGAATGTCTCCAAGGCCAGCAGTGGGACTGAAGATCATGATCACATCAAGATCATGGAGCGATAAAAAAACGCACCGTGCAGCGGACACGACAATGCTACATCATGCTTTTGGCACGTGTTGTGACGGGTACTGCAAGATCCAGCCATGTCCATCCAGTGCTCGCTGAACTGTATTGGCTTTTGGTTGCCGAACGAATATGGTATAAGGTTGCACTCATTTCGCACAAAGTACTTGCCACAAATGAACCACAATCAAACAAAGACGGTCACTGCATCACGCGCTTTCAAATGCGTTTCCGTGGCCACCTAGAATGGTCTTCCTTCTGATATTAGGAAGCCACTAGAGCTTTCCTGAGCACTGATTTTTGTGTTTAGTTTGTTACCCTTCCTCCCCCGTACCTCCAATTAGCACGGTTATCTACGTATGGTGCGAAAGAAGTACATACGTACATCACGGAGTGACCAGAAAACGCACTGTGTAGCGGAAGCGACGGTGCTACATCTGCCAGGGCGACTCCCAGGCGGGAACAGCGTTCGGATTCTGCCACATCCATACCCCGTTAAGAGCACGCAGCGAGGGCCCCACCATACATATTTCATGCGTGCCATGTTCCATGGTAATCAGAGAGACAACGGCGGCGTTCATATATGTATTTGTTTAATGTATGCACTCCTGAACGCTTGGGCCACTGGGACAAGCTGTAACAAGAGGTGGCGCACCGGTGTCTTAAAAGATGACATTTAGATAACGGCAAATTAATAATGCATCACGGAGGGAGTTTCTGAAGCTGAGGGTGGGCTCGGCAGTTGGAGAGAGGCCCAGGGTTTGGATCAAAGAGGAGAGGATGATTAGAAGGGTGGAGCAAAGTGCCGCCCGTTGGCCGGGGGCGTGGCGGATAGGAAGTCAGTGGCCTGCTCGGCGAGGTCGGTGACTCGCACAAAGATGGGAGTCACCGTGCACCGAGTCAACCACCTGCAGGAAACAAGGTGCCTAGAACAAGAAGCAGTGCATCAAGTAGGTTACTCACAAACTACACACTGAATGGGGTGCCACAGTGGCGAGATGTTAGCTACATCGCCTGGTATACAGTTCGTGGGTTCACCACGACCCTGACATCTGTATATTTGGAGTTTGCTTGTCTCTCTCCCCGTGGTAGTGTGGATTTTTCTCCGGGTCCTCTGGTTTTTCCCTCCACAAACAGAAACATACGTTTACTTTATTTGTCTGCTATACATTTCCACGTGAAAAGCTAGTTTGTTGAGCTATCATTTATGGCCAGATAGCTTCTGAAAAAAAGCTACATAGCTCAGCGGGTCTTACCTGGTGAAATAAAAAATATATATTTAATAGTTTATAGTTTTATAATGTGACTGCCTCGTACGTGTTGGGTTTCTTCCTCGCGCACAAAACACAGCGGAATTCCCGTTACCCCATGATGACGACAATGAAGACAGCGATGGTGCTGATTGCGATGCAGATGATGTTGCTCTGTCTCCCAAAACTGTTGCCGGAGCGAAAACAACAACACCAAGCGCGTGCGTGGATACAATAAAGTTGGTGGCAATTTGAATTCTCTTATCCACCCTTTCCACGAGCTTGCTGCAAGCTGACATAATCCGGAAGTAGTCCCCCGGAAGTACATCATTCTTCCTATTATCCGAACCTTCACACGGATAAGAGGAACGCCCCTGAAGTGGTGGCACTTTCATCCTATTATCAGTGTTTATCCTCAGGTCACTGCTTGGATAAGGGAAGCAAGAAAAGCGCGGATGAAAACAGATAACAAGATACACACTTAGGCATCCCCCACATTGAAAGGGACAATATGACTTCCACCATACACACGATTAACCTTCCCAAACAGGAGCCTCCTGAAATTCAGTGATATGAGCAGCAGAACCTAAATGTGACCTTCAAGGCTGAACACATACTCTCTCACAGTAAAACACAAATTACATTTAAAAATATCAAAATAATTAATCATCTCAATCAATAACATTTAAGTGTATTAATTGACCAGTGGAAATACTCTGCTCTAACAAACTCAGCGGCTTGGAAATATTGCGTAACTTTAATTAGATGCTTTTATATATTTCATTTCCAAAATACATTCTCCCCTGAGCCACAGAGAGTTCCAGCAGCGGTAACCGAGTTGCATGGTTATTTTATTTAAAGAGAAAACCGACTGGTGTAACGTGTTACAAAAAATATCCTTGGATCGACATACAGACAGTCGCAACAAGATCGTGTGTTTATCCTCAAAGCCCGGAGAGCATGTGCCGGTGGCGAGCACGCATCAAAACCACTGGCACAATACAACAGAGGGCAGTGTGGACAGCGCCAGGCCAAGCCAACCTCTGTCTTGTCAGTGCTGATGCTCACTTCAGGCTGAGGTGACCTCGGAAATGCGTTGGAGCAGTTTAAGTACAACTTGCTATCGATGTTCTATGTAGCTTGGAATCTAAGCTGGGTTGCTGGGATCTTGTAATGCAATGCTTGAAACAATCCACCACTGTTTCCCATAACAAACACAAATATCTCCCTATAACCATACAGACAGCTGGGGCAAGTGCTGTCAGCGAGTACGGCATGACCCAGGGGGAGGCCTAAGACCGAGTTCAAGATTATAGTCACTCGTGTTGTCTGTGAGCGCGAGTCGAACTCGGGTCGCCGGGTTCGTCATGCGGTGTGCTTCCTACAATAGAAACACGCAAACATCGACAACATGCACATATACGCACGTACACACACAAAAACACGACAAACCTAACACCTAACCTAACACCACCATACGCCGTGACGCAGGCACACACGTTCCAACCATGCAGGCAAAGCCAGTAGCTTTTGTGTATGCAACCCACAGGCCAGACTACCTCTGCCTCCTCCGAATCGGTGGGTGTTCTCTAACGCCCACAAGTTAGTGCCCCTTAAACTCAGAGGTGCAGTACTCGACTCCATCAGTGATCCACATTTCTGTGACAGGGACGAGTCTAGCCAAAAGACAATCGCCATGAACTTTCCATTGAGTGGGGGCTGCCTCACCAGATGTATGCATGTTGTTATCCTCAAACGGATGAGGATTGTGTTGATTCCGGTAATTGGGACAGTAACGAAGGTGATTGTGATGATTCTGGTTGTGATTATGATGATTTTGGTGATGAAGATGGTGATAATATAATGAAAAAGATAATGATTCTGGTGGCAGTAATTAAGACAATCATTGTGATTATGACATAAGATAATGATTATGACGAATACACTGATCACGTTAATGATGATAAGGACTGTGGTGGTGGTGGTGATGAAGACAATGATGTCTGGAAGAGTGACATGGCCTAGCGGTTGAGCATTCACCTCTTGCTGCAGAGGAGAGCTGTTGGAATCCATCGGCCGCCCTGATTATAATATTATTACTGTGGGTGTAAGAATAAATAAAAGCAATCCGCCATCTACTTCACAGTGGAAGTTAAAGATCTCATGGTGTCATGGTAGGCCATTGTGTGCTGGCATCATGGTCCAAATTAGAAAAATTATCCGCAAATTACTCAATTGGAATACTGTATATACATAAATCATCACCCCCTCCCCACCCAATTACAAACATTTGCCAGGAACCTCCTGAAAAGAGTCATGAGACTGGGTGAAGCCTTCTCGGGTAAAACGTGTAATAATACCAATAAAATAATAAGATGACAACAGTGATGATGGTGATGACACATAGATGATATGGCAGTGATGGCGGGAGTGATTGTAACCATAAAACCTACGACCCCGAATGACAATGATGATGAATGCACTAACGCTGATCCGACCCAGGAAAGGGTCACAACTTACACTTTTATGGGTTTGCTGGGAACGCTTGAGAGTATTGGCGTGCATGAGCACGGGCACGTGAGCATGTGTGAGCTTGCAGGAGCCCCGCCGCACAAACAGAAAAAGCTTCCCCGTATAGCCTTACCAGACTGTAGGGGCAAGTGCTGTCAGCGAGCAGCACCTATGAAAGCCGGACTGGGACACGAGGCGGTGGGTGGCCAGCACCACGCCAGACCGCCTTTGTCTCCCCAGTGCTAGCGATGTTTACATACCACGCCTAAGTACTCACTGAGGCTGAGTCGACCTAGGGGAGGCCCAGGACCGGATCAAATAATCGTCACTGGTGTTGCTGGGTTCGTAGCAGTGAGCTAACCGCTCCACCACCGCTCCCCACACAGAAAAAACAAAGATTCACACCAACATATGGATAGATGCACACACATACACAGACGCACGCACAGACACATGCACACACAGACATCCATACACGGCCAGCACGGGGTGCCAGAGGTGTGGACTCGAGTCATGTGACTTGGACTCGAGTCAGACTCGAGTCATGAATTTGATGACTTGCGACTCGACTTGGACTTGTATAACAATGACTTTGTCCCACCTATGAGATGTGGACTCGAGTCATGTGACTTGGACTCGAGTCAGACTCGAGTCATGAATTTGATGACTTGCGACTCGACTTGGACTTGCATAACAATGACTTTGTCCCACCTCTGCGGGGTGCCCTCGGGCGCGTTGTGTCGGGACTTGAGACAGCAGTTGCATCGCGTGCTGTGCCACTTAAACTTCGTTTATCAGGTTTCACCACTAAACTTATGTTTCCTTATTTTATCCAAAGTGTCACTCTTTATCATGGGACCTCCTTTGCCAGTACCAAAATATGAGAATAGGTTTTTCCCTTTTTTCTGCCAACAAAACAGGTGTTAAGATGTTAAAACACCAAACCGAAACCTTTTACAAGGAATCTTGTCTGCATTGGCGTCATCTGGTCTAACGCCACTCATGTTCCCCACGGTCGGTAATGGAACTCGGCTCACCGGGTTCATAATGCAATGCGTTAACCACTGTGCCACCGATCCACACCTGTGTACAGCAGCACCCATGTGACATAGTGCTCAGCCTATAGCAGTGATTGCCACCTTTTGCTTGTGTACAGTTTTTATATTTTAAGAATGCCGATTTTGTTTCATCCACAAAATACGTATTTGTTGAGATATGTACAAGCAGTAATGCCGATTAAACCGCTCGCACTCTGCTCTCGAAGGGATTTTGAGAAAGCGTTACCCCCCCCACACCGCACCCCATGGCCACACGCGACCCCCCCCCCCCCAAAGCCACCGCTACTCCCCACATAGCACAGGCCCCCCACACTCCACACCGTACCTCACCCTATGGCAAGCCCTCACCCCACACACTGCATCCCACCCCCCCACACTCACACCGCACCTGACAGCTTTGTTTACGACGGCCGAAGGGCGACGAGAGCATGAGCCCGGCGCTACCGCCATGAAGTGCACGCTCACAACAAAGATCCCCGTATAGCCTGACTATAAAGGCTGCCACGGGTCACGAGGAGGTGGGTGGCCAACACCACGCCTGGTTGCCTTTGTCTCCATAGTGGCGATGTTTACACACAGCACCAGGTACTCCTTTGAGGCTGACTCGACCGAGGAGAGGCTCAGGACCGATTCAGATAATCGTCACTGGTATCGGCCGTGAGCGGGAATCGAACCCGGGTCGTCAGGTTCATAGCGCAGTGCAAACCCCCCCACCCCTCGCTCACGACACACACACATGTGTGTGTTTAAGGCCAATCACTGCTGCTTCAGTGGCTATGCACTTTGGATAACGGACGCTAAGAGATTCGTTTCTCCCGATTGCAAGAAGTAGCATTCAGCTCAGATGCCCTTAAAGGACCGCTGTCTGCCAACTCACAAGTGAAATTAATTCCAAAGAAATTCTTCCTGTAAACGAGGAGAAAATGACGAGACACAAACGTGTGTGCCAGCCGGAAAACATATCGAGTAGTAATGCAGACAAGCGGTGCATTATAAACTGCATTGTCCTGCTGCTGTAAACAATGTTAAGGGCAACAATTGTCTCTTGTGAGTTTATGGTTTAAAACAAACCAAGGCTGCGCGTGTTATTAAACAGTGCCATACACGCAGCATGCTAATGGCATTTTACGTGCAATGCATGATGGGAGCACTGATCCCATGGTCACAATCGTGAATTTTCCTGCCTAGAATTCACCAGAACAGATCATGAAAAACACACAGAGTTCATAAGTAACCTTCTATCGTGCTCCAAAAATGCAAATTTCATGATATAAAGTAATTAAAGGCAATAGAATGAGAAACATTTCAATAAGTGGCTAAAACCTTTCTCTGCATGCCAGCCCAGGTTGCAGAGAAGAAATTAATCATGGGCGAGGGGTCCGAGGGTAGATAGGCGGCAAGGGTGCGCACTCCAGTGCATGTCTCAAGAGCCTTCTCGGCACACAGTTCCCAATGCCCGTAGGGATTTGCAAATGTTTATGAATAAGAAGCCTCCTGCAGGCACCGATACCGGACCAGTAGAACCCACCTCTTTGCATGTTAAAAACACCCATTGTACTTCCCCAACTAGAGACTGTTGGTGCAAGTGGTCTCAGTCAGGCCCAATTAAGGCGAGGATGGCACGTGATGAGGTGGTGTGGCAAGAACAGAGCACACCGCCTGGCTGCCTTTGTTTACCAGGTTCAGGCGTTGCCCACAGAAGCAAATATTTATGTCATGCCGAATCAACCTGGGGGAGAGCCAAGCAAGGTTCAGACACCTACTGTCACCAGCAGTGTGCCTCATTTGTCAGGAAACCTGGTCAGAGATAAAGAGCCCCTGGATGGCCGTATAGACTGTTTGGGAAAGTGCTCTTCGTCACTTATTAAGGCTAGAATAGCACACGATGGGGTGTGGGGACAACATCAAGCCTGGCTGCCTTCGCCTCACCAGTACTGATGCTTACACACTGCACTCATGAAGACTGAATCAACCGAGGGGGCGGCGTGTGGAACAAGTTTGAATACGACTCTCTTGTGATGTTCACCGTGACCACTGATGTTAACTATAGCCGGGAATCGAACCCGAGTTGCCAGGTTCCATAGAAAAGTGTGCTCACTATTTGACCACCGCTCCCCACAGCCACTACACAAGCATGTACGTATGCACGCACGCACGCTCAGCCTATAACAAAACCACAGGAGCACTAACTTCCGGCACACATTCTTGAAAACAGAACGTTCTTCCTGGGTAGGATTTCAATCCAGTGAAATGCCTAACTGCCCTGTGTTTATTTTACTTAAATTTTGTTCGCTCCACAAAACATTTCTCAAACTGTGCTCTGGACAGGAGAGAAGCAATGTCCACACGGCAGGGCAAGCTCGCTTTACATTTTTTTCCCGACTTTTTGTGGCCTCAAGCCAAGCAACACCAAAGGGGGCCAGTGCTTCAAGTTGCCTTTGAAAGCCTTCGACATAGCCCCAGGCATCACAAACCACAGGCTCCGTGTGTTCTCTAGCAGGTGCGGGATAGCGAGTCTATCCCTTTCATCATCATCATTACCATCTATTACTGAATATTGTGCCTCAGTATAAATTCCATCGCAATTAAGTGCAACTGAACAGAGAGTGCTGCAACAAGGGTAAGTAGCTCACGTGAACTTAGAATCACAACAAGTTTCAGAGGCAACTGACAAAGCCGTATCGACTGGTGTCGCGTCGGCCACAGCACGCCATACCGGTCCTGAGGTGGCCTCGCCCGGTTGGCCATGCTGTCGCCGGTGTAGTACCGGTATCCTTGGCTCAGCTCGGATGCCGTCACCCAAAGAGGAGAGCTCTCCGCAGCCAAACCCGGTCTGCAAAACGACAATAAGATGCAGCTTTGAGCTCGTGTGTGGTATATTATAATCATAATAATAATTATTGTCAATATATTGCTTGCGTTTGTGCACAATTGTGTTTGTTTGGACAGTGAGATATATCTCAGTGTATGTGTGCAATAAGAGGGAGAGTGAGGTCTCTGCATGGAGCCGATGGCCCCCGGGGATGTGTCATCATCAGTTGATCTTAGTAAAATGAATTGGGAAGTAGGAAAAAGACAACAGTGAGGCAGAGACTGCAGTGGCGAGCTGAGCTATGGGACACGACGCGCAATCCGTTTTGTTCTCTTCTGTCTCTGCTGCTGCTGCTTTGTTGTTGTTGTTAGACGGTGTATGTCCCATAAATACAGGGAAGTCGTAAAGTCCTTCCCTACTTTTTGTACTTTTTAGTTAGGAAACATATTTTATGTTCACATATGACCAAGTAATCTTGGATGCATCTGATCGCATCAGAATTTGGAAAATCCAAGCTGGTTTGAGCCTGGATAGCACCTGGATGGGTCACCAACAAGCACAACACACGTGTTGCATTCCTATGTGGGCTCACTCGGCTGTCAGCAAACCTTTCTGGACCAGAAAACAAATGGAACTGATTCCAGGCAACCAGAAAGCTGGAAATATAAAGCTGGGAATATTTGGGTTACGCGTTCTGTGCATGTAAATCGGGAGAGTAAAGCAAACGTTTGTCAACATGAAGGCCTCATTGAACAGATGGCATAATAATCCACAGCCTTAGCAGGCATTAGACACAAGTCCGGCTTATTTTGATCTTGGGAGTTTGTGTAATGATGCCCCTACGTATCTGTGAGCGTGGCAGAGGTGATGCACGCTGAGGGACGGGTGGGTGCAGTTAGCGGAAAGCTAAACTTTTTAAAAACATACACAGCACACTGTGTCAAAAAATTTAATAAGCAAAGATTTAAAAGAAGCAAAAAATGTTTCGTGCTGAGCACAGTCACAAGTTGGAGAAGTCGCCCTGAGTGTTTACAGAGCCAACAAAGCGCTGTTTGAACAGAAACTGGTGAGAGGAATGTAGGAGGGGCGCTTCCAGTGGTTACTGATGCGGCTTACGGCCAGGCCGCACGTCCAGGCCAGTCCATGGTCTCATGTTATAAACTAGGTAAGGCCCACTGAGCTATATAGCTCTTTTTCAGAAGGGACTTGGCCACAAATGATATCTCAACCAAGTGTCTTATCATGTGGAGTTTTATTGCAGCCAAATACTCGAAACGCATGGCGATTCTAAATTTGGAGGAAAAAAGCAGAAGACTCGGAGAAAAATCCACGTGATCAAGGGGTCGGGATCAAACCCACGACCTCCTGCATACCAGGCGAGGGAGATAACATCTCGCCACTGTGGCGCCCACAACCGAGCATGTGGATTTTCAGGTTACCACCTCTGAGGTATAAAATAACGAAGATGTATCATGGTAAGTAAATTATCTCAGAATAGCAGAAGAGGGAAGAACTACACGTAAATGCATTGTCTTGAGTGGTGGCATACCATGTTTCATTACACAAAAGTGTTGAGCGGTGGCAAGTTATGTTGACACTGAGAAAAGGCAACCAATCACGCAGACCTGTACTGAGGGCCACTGTTGGTAGGCCACTAGTGATTGGCTAGGCGGTTGGTAAATTGTGATATATGGAGGGCAACAGTGGCTGTGAGGATAGAGCTCGGTGCCAGACAGTCAATACTGCCCTCAAGGACAAACATAGCTCGGGTCGTGGCCTGACCCCATTATTATTAACCTCCGCCGGAGATTACCACCAACCAAATGAAACACATGCCTCCTACTTTGCCACCAATCCATTACAGCCGCCCCCCTAATCCACCCTGCTCAATATGATGTGTTCATTGCTATTATTTTCATTAAAGCACTGTGCCCAATTTTACCTCCTGGCAGTTTGGCTTGGGGAGACAGCTTCTCAGCGCTGAAAGGAGACGTTAACCCTCGCAGTTGCGCTTAAAGAGACAACTTAGTCATTTTGGGCAAGCACAGGTCGTGGTGTACAAGCACAAACCATGCAGGTACAGCCTTCCAGGTTGGGCCCGCAGCTTGTGCCACACACGTTAAATTACACAACGTGAATTTACAAAATGGTAAAAATGTGCACAATCTTAATTCTAGATTTGAAGCGTTCGTGACTGCAATGATTCATATTCTTAAGTTTTTTCGGTAAAGTCACGTAGGTAAAAACATTAAAAAGTAAAATAAAATAAAAATCACGACGTTTCGGAGGCAACACAAGCTTCCGTCTTCAGGTGGTACCGTCACAGCCACGACAGCTGTATCAAGTAAATGAGAGATTGCAGGAGTTACCACTGCGTTTATATAATGGTTGGAGAAGGTGGTGGGGCAAGGGCCGCATACTTATTATTAATATGGTAAGGTGAGGCTTGAGACTAAGAATAGACTGTATAACAAAGGCTGAGCCTTTGTTATAGAGAGGTACGGTTTGTGACTCAACAGGGAGACCACCACTAAACATGGTAAAACAGTAATGGTTGTCTTCATCTGTGAAGGATGTCGTTCCTGACTTACAGTATCCTGGAGTCTACAAATTGAGTTGCATTTGTGGTGATTGCTACATTGGAGAAACGAAACGTCATGTTTCTGATCGTGTCCGCGAGCACAAGTCAGATCTGAAACACGGCAGAACTGATTCTTCTGCCGTGGCCGATCATTGCTACAACTCGGTGGGCTCTCATGAAATTGTCTTTTCCGAGACCAAGGTTCTCTGCAAACCTCCCGGCTACCATCAAAGGTTTGTACACGAAGCCATACAAATATACAAACACAGACATAATTTCAACCGTGATGATGGGTACAAACTTAGTAATCATTGGAAAGATCTTATCAACCACGCAAAAAAGACTTAATCACACATTTTTTGGACCATCTTATCTGACAGGCACTATTTTACTGTACTTTACCGAGTGTTAACAGTTATTTTAACAGTACTCTCTTCATTGTTCAGCCAGCATTGGTATAAACATGGGCATTTTCGTTCTTTTGTCTATCATGTGTATCAGACCCCCCCTCCCCCTCTCTCTCCATTGTGTTGGCGTGTGCAGTAATTGGCCGCTTGCGCACAAGCGCTTCCACGTCCGTCGCCCACCCTTTTGGCCTCGCCCCCACCCGCCCCCCCCCCTCCCTCCCGATACGTTCCATTCATTGGCTACCATAGTCTGATGAGCTCCCCCTAAGTTTGTACCCATCATCATTTTCGTTCTTTTGTCTATCATGTGTATTAGACCTCCCCTCCTCCTCTCTGCCCATTGTGTTGGCGGGTGCAGTGGCTGGCCGCTTGCACACAATCGCTCCATTGTGTTGGCGTGTGCAGTAATTGGCCGCTTGCGCACAAGCGCTTCCACGTCCATCGCCCACCCTTTTGGCCTCGCCCCCCCTCCCTCCCGATACGTTCCTTTCATTGGCTACCATAGTCTGATGAGCTCCCCCCTCCCTCTCCCTCCCCCCTCAACTCGCTTTTAAGGGATTACATCTTGAATCATTGCCTCACTTGATACAGCTAATCTGGCTGTGACGGTCCCACCTGATGACGGAGACTTGTGTTGCCTCCGAAACGTCGTGATTTTTGTTTTTATTTTATTTTACTTTCTACGTGACTTTACCGAAAAAACCTAAGAAGATAATGGTTGTCTGTCAAATAAGATTGGCAAATAAGTGTAGTTAAATCTTTTTTGCATGGTTAATCACATCTTTCCAATGATTACTCAGTTTGTAACCGTCATCACGGTTGAAATTATGTCTGTGTTTGTATATTTGTATGGCTTCGTGTACAAACCTTTGATGGTAGCCAGGAGGTTTGCAGAGAACCTTGGTCTCGGAAAATACAATTTCATGAGAGCCCACCGAGTTGTAGCAATGATCGGCAACGGCCGAAGAAACTGTTCTGCCGTGTTTCAGATCTGACTTGTGCTCGCGGACACGATCAGAAACATGACGTTTCGTTTCTCCAATGTAGCAATCACCACAAATGCAACTCAATTTGTAGACTCCAGGATACTGTAAGTCAGGAACGACATCCTTCACAGATGGAATCAAATCACGGATTTTATGCACTGTACTGAATCGGACTTGGATCTTATGTTTGTTTAGAATTTTGGAGATCTTTTTGGTCACGCCTGCTATGTATGGCAACGTGATAGTTTTGGTCGGAGTTTCATGTGGCTGTTTCTGTATGGTGGGAGAGACAGCTTGGCGGATAGTACTGTCAGAGTATCCGTTCATCCTGAGGGCCCGATGTACATGTCTTAATTCACCGGCCAGGTGGTGTTGGTCAGCAATGCAACACAGAGCCCATGTGATGGTACCACCTGAAGACGGAAGCTTGTGTTGCCTCCGAAACGTCGTGATGTTTATTTTTATTTTACTTTTTAATGTTTTTACCTACGTGACTTTAACGAAAAAACCTAAGAATGTGCACAATCTAGTTTTAAATACATAATTTCTCCTACTCCTGAATGGAACATCAGTGCATGAAACAGTGATGGGGCATTAAATACTGGAGGAAATTTTAGGGCAACTGTCAATGGTACAGCAATGGCATATACTGTCGTAAAAATTCCAGAGAAACGAGGACTATTTGCAAATATGCAAAAAAAAATTCACTCCAAGAGCTACCCGTCTCATTCGGTACTGCAAATTAAATATGTCCAAAGTCAAACTTATGTTTGAAAGCGTTGCATAATCCATGCATATACACCATCTTTATTAACCTGTTTGTCTTGTTTTGTACTGTGCTGTTTGTATTGTTAGTCTCCTCTGTTCTCTCGTTTTTTTCCGTGTTGTTCATCCCATTTAACTAAAGTAGCATTGCTTTTTCATTTACATACGAGTTGCATTCATTGAAAATAATGAATTCTTACACACAGTATTTGATGCATGTATATATATATCTCACAAGTGTAAGAACTGATTTTAATGATACAAAATGATGTGGCAACCATTGCCGGTGAGGCTTTTCAGCAATCATTTCCATAGAAACGGTTTAACGACACGTCCCACCCCAAAGTGTCTCACTACAGAGTCTATTTTACCAGGTAAGGCCCACTGAGCTATGTTGCTCTTTTTCAAAAGCGACCTGACCACAACTGAAGCTCAAATAAGTGGCTTATCACGTGGTAATTTATAGCAGCCAAATACTCTAAACACACACATTGATTCTGAATGTGGAATAAAAAGCGGAGGACCCAGAAAAAAATCCACACGGCCACGGGGAGAGAGACATGCAAACTCCAAATAGACAGCAGGCGTCGGGGTCCGGATCGAACCTACGACCTCCTGTATACCAGCGGAGGTAGTTCACATCTCGCGACTGCGGGTCACCCTATAACGCTCACCCTTTCATGGCAAACGTCCGGATGTGGTCGGCCCCGCTCGGTGTCAGCGCCGCCATTCCCGGCTGCTGCTGCAGGGCTTGAGGCCGGGCCACGCCAGAGGTGGGGACGGGACCTCTGGCCCTGAGGCCAACGGCCGCCCCCGCACCACCCCCCGAGGTGGACGGCCCCCCTCTGTCCACGCGCATCCAAGGCTTGGCCCCCCGATAGGGGGGCCGGTAGTCCAGGGCGGAGGCGGCGGTGGCGGCTGAGTCCGCGTTGGTCTTGTACTCCATCGGGAGCGGTCGGTGCTGCTCGGATTGGGCCCTGCAAGGCGAGTCATCGATTTAGTTTACTAGTTCGCTTTTTCATTTATTTGGTCAATCAGTGTTAATGATGAGACTGTAATTCTGTTATTAGATACGGTAGTTAAGTAAAGATAGATAGACAACTTTTATTAAAAACTGGGTAAGAACCCAATGAAACAAAGAATACTTGGATCAAAAAAACCCCATCATGGTTTTACGTATACTGTACAGCAAATAGAGTTTGATAATATTGTGAAGTTACAAAAGCAGTGACTGAGTTTATAACCTGCACAACCCTGTACTCGATTTGCGAAACCGAAGTTCAAGGACTCATACAGAGTTCTAACCAACAGTGGAACAAGCAGCAAAGAGAACGCGTATGGAAGGTTAACTGCCGCTTTTGTGACAATTAAACTATCGCATTCTCTTTTAAAGAATCGCTCCTTAAGAACAACGTGAAAAGTAATCAAATGCCAAGAGGATGGCCGCTCCAGTCTCTGCGCCAATTAAAGAAAAGCACAAAGAGGCAGCCTGGTCACGCATTGCCGAAGGACTCCACCACACGGCCCCATTGTCTACAGTGCTTTTATGCCCCGCAGCAACGGTGAAACTCACCACGACAAATAACACAGCACATTACCGCCGGCTTATTTGAGACAAAACAGCTGCGCAAACGCTTTACGTTTATTGACTTTCAGACAAACACGCACCGCGGAAAAAAAGTGGAGACGCGTTTGTGAGGAAAGGCGGCAAAATGAATGATGAACGCGCGCGAAAAGCAAATTTCTAATTATGAATGACGACGCGGGTTGGCAGAGCGCCTCGCCACGCAGACTTTTCACGAGGAACTTGCGCACACACGTGCATGCCCGCCAGACGCAACCGCCGCTGCCAAACACAATCGGTTTAGCCACAACTGTTGGATTCGATCTCTCCTGCCCAACTACTGCTTGAAATATCGGCGCGAGAAGGCACAAAGGGTGCCACAGCAAGGTGAGGACCGTAGAAGGGTCGTGGCGATGAGGGTTTGGAAAAAAAATCACTTCCGATCATGGTGACGGTGAGAGCGTTTTTCTGAGCATTGTGGGTTTGCGCGCTGGCGAAAGCTGCCTTCAGAATAGTGTTGATGACAATGAGGGAGGCTGCAAGGCCTGAAATATAAGCATGGCCTTACAAAACAACCAAACTTTTTTTGGTAGCATGCAGTAAATGTAGACAATTTGATCGACAGGTTCAAGGGCAAAGAGGCATTTTAAGAAAATGTGGATGTCCAGGCGACATTTTGCTTATGAACTTTGGGACCTTCATCAAGTACCTCACAGGCTTTGACCATGGTAGCATGTGTCCAATGTTACTGACATCGCTTTTTTTTTACAATGTAATATGATAACATAATTAACATACTATATAATATATCACAATCATCATAAGTGGTGTTCAGTAATACCACAGTTAGTTTTGCCTTTGGTCCAATACACATGTCATTACTTTAATAGAACAGAGCACCTGTCACAAAACTATTGCTAGGCCACCACACTGTTTCAATGACATCATATCCGGCTCGATAGTTTGCCGCCAGTCACCCATTCAGAAAAAAAGCAATTGCACAGGAAGCGACATGAAGTGAGGCCACAGAAAACACCATCACGGGAAGTGACAAGGCAAAGTGACATCTTATCGCTATGTTATCGCCTAATGCTTCTCTTGGCTTAGACATGCGCTGCAGGTGACAATCACTGCAATATTGGTAAATCCAGCCGGGCCGATCAAGATCAAAAATCTGGACAAGCATAGCTGAAGTTAAGTTCTGGTGGCAACCTGAGTGAAGAGTTACACGCCGTGCGCGGCTAGGCTGTGGGGGAAGATGGCACAGGGGTGGGATGCTGCAGGGGTGGGACAGCGTCCCCAAGGCCCACCCACCTGCGTGGCTTCCCATCCTCCAGGGGCGGAACCACCACCACCTTGACAGTGACGGACGTACGCAGGAGGTCAATCATCTGCTCGTGGCTCAGCGTGGCCATGGCGACGGTGCAGATCTCCACGAGGCGGCTGCCCTGCCGCAGGCCGGCCTGCCACGCAAAGCCGTAGGCTTCCACCTCGGCAACGACGCCCTCTGCGTTCACGTGGAAGCCCAGCTGGCCCAGGCCATTGCGCCGCAGCGTGAGCTCCTCTGTCTCGCACCCGTTCGTCGTGCGCTGCCGAGGGAGTTAACGAAGCGGAAGTCGACGTTAAAAAACAACCCCCGCCGTTACGAATGCCCCAACCGTACATGCGGGCACGCTACTCCAGCGTCTGTGCATGTCGGGTAGTGAGCCACGTGTTGAAGCGCTGCCAATCACTCTCCTGCAGGGCTCTTCTCAGCACAACAGCTGTGCATTTGGAGAACGTAAAAAGGTGAAGTTGCCCAATTTGACAATTTCCTAAACTATTTTGCTACTGCATACCAGGCAATGGGCTGAATAGACTTCGATGGCAAGTGAGTGCAACAATTCTGAACGTGTGATCGTGAAATATTGCCGGGCAGCGTTTACAAAAGCAGAGCAATGTTTTCCAGGGCTCATGGACACATTAGGAGACCTGCTTTTCCAGGATGTCATTTATATTTTGCTTTTCAAACAGATTCCTGCCACATATGCTAAAAGCCATCCAGGTTGATTTAACGCATATTAATTCATCGTTGCAACTAGTAGCTGTGTACTCTTTGGTTCTTTCAGTAGAAATGTACTTTATCTTGCCAATTACTGAGGAATACCCATGTATCCATTGTAGAACACTGCATCATCGGGCTTTCAATGGGTTCGCGAACTCATTGAATAACAGTTACTGCAGCGCGACACAACTTTAACCAATCTCGCGCCTTGTTGACAGCTTTCCCCAGGGCCTGAACATTAGCGGTATCGCTTTGATGTTGTTTTAGTTTGTCAAAATGCAGCTAGGCGGCCAGATGGAGGGAGCTAAAAAAAAACTTTTCCACGAGGCCGGCTAGACGATGGGGATGTTTGTCCCACGTCTAAAAAGACTTGTGCAGTGCATTCTCAATTCAGCTCATTTAACCCGGCTGCTGCGAGACGTGGCCACGTGTGTGGCCATTGGTGGTGGGGATGGATTGAGGCAAATTTCTTCTGCCTCTAGCCCATCATCATCATCAATCATGATCAGTCCACTGCTGGATGCAGGCCTCCTCATGTCCTCGCCCCGCACGTCCGATTAGCGTGGTTGGCTACGGACAGTGCGAAAGCAGTTCAACATACATATTTCACGATCCTGTGATGAACAACCAACTTGGCACTTGTGCACGAGATGAATTTATCGCTCCATCTCTGAGGTGGACTTCCTTGTGGATGGCATTCCATTGTATGGCTATTCCCCCAGTGCTGACGTCACACACCACACCAGGTGCTTATAGATTAGGCTCAGCCAAACTAGGGGAGCCCAAGAACAGGGTCTGATATCACTTGGCACAGGGAACAGTCATGGCCAGGAATCTAACAGAGGCTGCGTGTGTTCGTAGTGCGGTGCGCGAACCACTGCGCCACCGCTCCCCACAACTGCACGCGCACGGAAGTTGTAAATTGTCAATTAGTAATGATCCTTGCATGGGAATTCTAATGGATACATGTCGCCCAGTGACTTGGAGGCGAGGTTGGTGGATCACAAAGAGATTAAGCATGGGTCACCTGTAGTGTAATGAAGTGCCAGTGGGTGACAGTAGAGGAAGTAGGTTACTAAAGGCAACCTGAGTAATTTGAGTGTATCCCCTTCATACACCTGGGTGTCACTGGGTACTCTGCTTTCCGTACGCATGCAGTAACTGAAAAAAAAAATCCAAACATATCACAGCAGGACTCTCTTAAAAAGAAGTCTCCGTGAGGCCTTAATGGGTAACAAAGAAAATATCAGTCCTATATGAAAGCTTAGATAAAGTAGGTCGCAAGCTAATTGGCTAACTCCCCTTGAGTTGATTAAGTGGAGGCCCAGGTCAGGTGCAGATAACACTTTCTGTGAATAGCAGCCAGGAATTGGGGTTGGTGGACCGCACAGGTCGCTGGCATCAGAACGCAGCGTACTTTACCAACCACTACACAGCAACAAAGACAAAAATATTGCTTGAACAGACTGTTGGGGCAAGTGCTGTTAAGCGAGCACCTATAAAGGCCGGAACGGCGCACGAGGGGGTCGGTGGCCAGCACCACGCCCGGCTGCCTTTGCCTCCTCTTTGTCTCCTCAGTGGCAATGTTTTTACACACTGCACCAGGTACTCACTTGAGGCTGAGTCGACCTAGCGGAGGCCAAGAACCGTTTCAAATAATCGTAACTGGTGTTGGCCATGAGCAGGAATCGACCTTAGGTCGTTGGGTTCGGTGCGCAGCGCGCTAACCGCTACACTACCACTCCCCATAAAGTGGAGTAGTGCACACATGCACGCACGCGTGCAGGTGTGCACGAACGCGCAGTCCAAACATTGTTAAAACCAGAGTGCAAGCAGGGATCAAGCTGAAATTTTTTCCTTTGCATCCAAAACAATATCCAATTATGCTAATCGGTGTTCATAGGCGCATCTGGATATGCACCGCGTATATCCCTGCAAGAGTCCTGTTGCAGAAAAAGGACCAATGACCCAGTAAACGTGCAGGAGAACAGAGGCGGCAGCGGCAGACACATTTTCCTGGAGGCTAAATCCTTCTCGCTAATGCAATTCGGTCCTGCCCTCTACATGACCTCCAGTTTGGTCAAGGAAAAGTGGGGTCTTTTTTGCAACAGATACGTCTGAAAACATACTTCACCGTCAAATAATTGAGGCTGAGCATTGGAGACATGTTTGCGTAGGATTAAAACGTTCAGCACCAAGGGTAGTGGAGATTAAGTGTGACAGAACAGGAAGATTTGGTGTAGATGTCCAAACATACACGGGCTTGAGTGCAACATAAAACAAAGACACAAATCTCCTTTGTGGCCTGAACAGACTGGCAGGGCGCATGCCGTTAGCAAGCAGCTATCAAGGCTAGCACGGGACACGAGGGAGTGGTGTGGCCAGCACCCTGCTCGGTCACCTTTGTCTTCCCAGTGGGGATGTTTACATACAGCACCAGGTACTTATTTAAGGCCGAGTCGATCGAGAGGAGGCCCAGAATCGGTTCAGATAATCGTTACTTGTGTTGGCCGTGAGCGGTAATCGAATTCGGGTCTGCACTACCGCATACACACGGACACATACTGCCATCTCAACGTTATGCCCAATCGTGTGGAACATGTACAATGATATTAGGAAGTATGGAGAGGTTTCTCTAATGGCGGTCAGGACGTTAGTGGTGACGACGACGATATTATTATTGTAACAAAGGTTATGCTGATGATGAGAGCTATGCGCATGGCAATAATAAAAATAATAAACTCATGATGAGTAATCACAATGAAGACAGGGTAACGGTGGCGATAAGGGTGACAGTGAATCAAGTGATGACGAATGGAACAAAAGTGAATCTTGATTTGAAGCTTTCGTGACTGCAGGAATCCAAAAGTGGTCGTGCTCATGATGTGAAAGACGATTGTGAAGACAGGATAATGATACGCAGGTGATGATTATGATTGACTATGGTAGTGATATCGATATAACGATAATAATTGTGAAAAATGTGATAACGTTCTCTTCTGAAGGTTACAATGTGATGAGCTGATACAGGCATGACTGTGATGACGTTGATGATCATGATAGGCTAACAATAATGATATATCTGATGTTAATATATGATGATGCTGAATGTAAAAGGTCAATTATGTATAGAAAAAATGATATGATGAAGATGCTCAAAATAGGAAAATTATATTTTAAATTATTCTTAATAAGTGATTTACCATTCAAATGAGCTTTGAGGCAGTGGTGGCAATGTCCACATTCCTATGGCAGGGGAGAGTCCATCCACAGGCCAGCCACTTGTTGGCTTCTCCACCAAGTGATGACGGGCGGATTCGAACACTAACCAGGATTTGAACTCGCAAACTTCTGATTGCGAGCCGTCCATAATAATGGAGGGGCTGATGACGATCATGGAATAATAACAAACATGACAAAGATGATAGAAGAATACAAATCAATGCCGCTTAAGATATAACGACCATCGCCGTGACAAGTGTGATAGCGCTGAATCACCGTCACTACAATGACAACGACAAACAAACCAAAGTTCCCAGCAGCGCCATCGCCGAACCACGCGGGACGCCACGACGCACCTGCAGCCGCAGTGTGATGTCACGGACATCCTCGGGCTCGGCTCGGCTCACCAGCACGCACTCCCCGCGCCCGTAGAACAGCTTCACGCTGCTCGAGCCACTCGTCCACCCCAGCACGTCCCTGCCGGGCACGTGGAACACGACGGTGCGCACGGCGCGGTCGATCAGCGCCGCCCGCGCCCCCGACACCGCTAGCCAGCAGTCGAGCTCGCAGGCGCGAGCCAGGTCCTGCGCCACCACGGGCCAGGCGAGCGCCCCGGGCGTCTCGGCGATCTCGGCGCCGGGCCGCCCGGCCGTCTTCTCGCGCCGCTTGCCGCCGAGCGAGATGAGAGCGCCGAGTTTGGTGGAGGCGGAAGCGTCGGCGAGGGCGGTGCCCGTCGCGTGGTGCTCGGCCAGCTCGCGCAGGTACTCGAGCCGCGTGCGCGTCGCCATCGCCAGGAACTTGTCGGCCTTGAAGGCGGCGTTCTCGCCATTGATCGCCTTGCTCAGCAGGAACTCGCGGAATGCCGGCGACTTGGGGAATCGCGCTCGGTTGGGGAACGGCGGCCCAAACGACGGCACGTCCTTTGAGCGCGCCACCGACACGCTGCGCACACCGACGCAGATGGGGGAAAGGGGGAGAAGGGGACGGAGGAGGGGTGGCGGAAACAGGCGGTGGCGTTTGGCAGTGAGAAAATGTATAAGTGGGTAACTGTCAGGTGTGCGGCCGTGTTTGTGGCTTGCAAATTCGTGGAACCGTCACAATTCGCGGACGCGATTCCTAATGCAGACTCGATTACTTTTTGGGACAATTTTGGAAAATGCACAAGCACTTGTGACCGCGAAGTTCACATAAAGGGAACCCACAGGCTGGAGAGGGCCTGGGACTTCAATTCATACGGCTCACGACCACATGATACCTCCCACTTCGATTTTATATTTATCTGTCCCTGCAAACATCTTAGCCACAAAAATTGGGTATTCTCTCTCTCTAATGTAGCACGTTCATTCACTTCTGCCACTGCTCGGGCCACTTGGATTGACAGAGGCGGCTTGAGCTGTGTGTGTTCACGTGTGCCAAAGATCCTATTAGGCGCCAAGTTAGGAAAAAATTAATCCCATCCCCTATGCAAACCAATTGCATAGAACATACAGGATTACCAAGATATCATTATTAAGCGTGCAATTCGATGCGTGCATTGTGAGCATAAAAATTAATTTTAATGCATCTTCACGTGACTATCTGCAGTACTAATGGTGTCCGCACTGGTATGCATGTCAGTAATCCGGCCCTTTGGAGGCAGGGTTAGTGGATCTTGCAGAGATCCACAAATGCGATTATTTAATAATTATCAAATAGCCCAGCTCTGAAACAAACCTTTAAAGAGTGAATATTTCTTGTTTCAGGTGTTGTCAATGAACCCTGCCCACTCGCTGGCTGGTGTTATGTTCACCTCATGCCACAGAGGGACAGCTCGAGACACACTGCATGGGAGGCGTGGTATAAAGGTTAACTGACGACGATGATGGTTATGATGATGATGGTGTCATGAGTGCTCAAACGCGTGCTCTCAAGGCTGACCTGTAAGAAACGTTGTCCGTGCAAGGGTCCTGCACACGCACCACGATGAACACGTGCTGGTACTGTGAGCGGATGTGGCGCGGAGTGAATGGCAGTGCGCCTGGCTCCTGGAAAACGATGGTAACGATGTCGTTGCCAATGTGTCGCTTGCGCAACAGCTGAGGGCCAGAGACAGTACGAGGGAGAGAGACCGAACAACACGATGATGGTAAAACATGAGAGGTTTGAATTTGGGCAAACACCCCATGGTTAAGCAGGATTTTCACGTGTAGCAGAGATGATGGTCTTCCAATGCCCTGCTCACCATCGACTGCACAAAAATAATTTATGTTCATCTTTATGTTGCAGAAATCATTTGAATGTCTCATGTGACAGTTGTTTTTGCTCCGATTTTTATTTGCTTCATAGCTGTACTTTTATTTAAAATTTTTGTCTTTGTAATCTTGGTGCTCCAGGGCACTCTTGCAAATGAGACTTATCTTGGTCTCGAGACTTCTCACCTGGCTAAACAAAATACACTTCACATGATATTAATTTGATTTTCAATTATTTGGCTAAATTATATCTCTGAGTATTAAAATTATCAGTCTATTTAATATGTAACAAACACTCTTAGCAGGGCATGTAAAAAGTGCGACCCTAGTGCGGATAAAGAGTCTTGGTAAACTGACCTCAGAAGTAGTTCTATGATGTCATTTTCTATGGCACAGGGAGATGCCCTGCTCGATGAGTTCCATAACATTAATCGTCACTGACACCAAAAAACCACATGTGTATAACTGTGGAAAATATAACGGTGGAAAAAGCTATAATCTAAAATAAAAAAAATGTGAGGGTAGAAAAGGTTAAAACAATAATAATAATAGACACGGAAACACACTGGATACTTAAGGATAATTACATTCGTTGGCTAATCTCAAGCAACCCATGAACAAAAAAACAATACTAAAATAATGCACAACATTGACCAAATTAAAAGTTTTCGCACGGCCACCAACCACAGAACGTTCAAGCAAACAAGGATTCATCTTTAGGGCCAAGAAGTTGTCACAACCGACACAGTTTATGCCAACGCGCCTCATCACTTCCGTCTGCCAGCTCATCCGACTGTGGTTCACCAATTGGTTTTGGGACTTTCCCCGACCTCTGGGCGCCACTCAAATGAGCACGGTTGGCGACGTAAGGAGCGAAAGAAGTTCAACATACGTACATAAAATGTATGTCTCGGTCAATAGCCTCAACCAATCGTATTGTTAATTTCAGAACCTCCAAATCGCGTACCCTACCATGGCAAAACATTCTTCACATACAGAGTACGTTCTTATATTTCAATTGCAGAAAATTATGTTCTGGTTGTTTTGGTTAAGTCCAATGTTCAGAGCTGTAAGTAAGACAGGTGTCAGCCCTGGCGCAAACACTCATCTCCTAATACACCAGTCTCTCTTAACACTGCATACTTGGTTTCCATTTTAGCTGCCTTTTCCCACCCTGGGGCAAGCTTCTGTCTAACCATTAACATTGCACATGACACATTGATCTACATAGTTGCCTTGCATGAAAGATAAACATTGCCATGATGCCTTAGAGGAAAAACTGAGGGTCAGATGGAATGATATGGTCGACTTTAGAAAACACAATGAATGGAAGTACCTGGAGAAAGAAAGGCCAAGCAGCCAACCTAATGCAATAATTAATAACAGAGTCGTTCTGGGTAATATAAGTAACAAAATAAATAAATAGACAATATGCCTCCTTCACATATCTCTCCCTCGACGTGAAAAAATAAAAGTATGTAGTTACACATCCCATCAGCTGCACGGGCCCTCTGGGAATGCACAATTTCAGCAGCACTGGTTTAACACAAGCAAACTCTGGCCGGGTTTTGATATTCAATGCATCATGAGCAGAGGCAAGCTGGCTTTAGTAATTTAAGTTTTGGCTCCAAAGAACAAGACGCCAAGGACAATTGCAAAGCAGCTGTATGCACCGACAATAACGTGTGCTGTGCCGCGGTGTGCCGTTAAATAAAAAAAGTAACCCGTTGCACATATATAAACTGGATATATAAACTGTGCATATATAAACTGTATATATATAAACTGTATATATATAAAATAAGCTGAAAACAAAACACAGCTGGAGAATCCCACTGAATGTGTGCATTCCTGTGTGGCTGCATGAGTTCAATTATTCAAGGAATGCTATTCTTGGACTCTGTGGCTTATGGAGGCTTCTGCCAACTCTGCCTGCGCATGTTTGAAGGATGGAACCAGGGGTGTGGGCTCCGCAAAATCATTCGCCAAAGCTTGCCACTCCACTCCGGCGTTAGGGTGTTGGCACAGTGGTAAGTGGTAACACTCGTGCCTCACAGGGCCTGGGTTTATAAATCAAACCCAGGCCCTGTATGACTATCTAAACGCTTCTTAGACATGCCCTGTAATTAGCACATCATGGTAAGATGGTATTGATCTCTCGAAACAAAGCAACAACATTAAACAACTGGCCATCCCTCCCTGTGCATTGGTGTATTGCTCAACCTTGCACCGATGTTGTTTCTCCACTGTGAAGTAAAATAACAATCATCTTTTACCAAACCATTATTAGTAGCCTTATCCTGTGCCTGCACTTGACTTACAATATTTATAATTAAATACAACTTTTATTTTGCATTAATGCTCTTTTTGCTTTAATGTGAATACATTTGACATTTGCCGAAGTACAGGTCCAAAGAGCCAAAACGCAAAGCCACCAACAGCAAACAGCACACTGGCCACGCCCACCTGTCCCGCCCCACGGCACGGGCGGGTGAGCGGGCGGGTGAGCCGGCGAGACAAATCCGTGTAATACATCGGCCCCATGCTGAGCCGCGCTGGCTCCTCGCCACCACCTAAGCCCTGGCAGTGCCATCACATGCGTTGTGCAATACGCACGCGGCCCGGGATTGCGATGACGGTCGGTCGGTGGGCCGACGATGCACAATCAGGGACTTTGCCAACTTTGCTCCCTTGCACCAAGAATGTAGCTCAGTTACAGTGCACAATTAAGACAATTTCAGGATGGATTTGAATATTTGTTTTCGTCTTGAAGACAAGGTTCGGTAATTGGTGAGCAGATTTTAACGTGAAATTTTGTGTTTTTCAGTTGCACGAACAAGTTCTTCAAATATGCTGCCCGGTTTGTGTTGTAGATGAAAGTTCGTGGCTGTCAAATCACCCGAGCGACTGCCACTGCTTCCCACAATCTGCGAGCTTTGTCACGAAACGTGCCTATTCTTATGATTTATTGGAGTTAACCATACATTATGCCTCACATAAAAAACTGCTACATAGCAGAATGCAAATCAAACATCACTGAGGCGCACGACCCAACACGGCACAACACTGCACACTAAGTGAACACAACATGGAATCCTCTATTACTGCTGTTTTGTCATTATTTAAAATTTCTAATGTGATAGTTGTTTTTTGTGCAGATTCTTATTTGCATTTCTGTTTTTGCATTTTATTTGCTTTGCGCCTTTTTGGTGCCCCAGGTCACTCTTGAAACAGAGACTCTATCCTGGTCTCCTGAGTTCTCACCTGGTTAAATAAAATAATGTTGAAACTTGAACTTGCCGAACAACACACGACACAACCCGAAAAACATTGAGAGCTGTACGGGACAACCGCAAATACCCATGCAGTTGCGTTGTTTACATCAGATTCCCTGTACAGCAGCTCTGCCCTTTTACAAAACAACCAAATTCATATTAGCATTTACAAATGCCAATTATATTGCACAGAAACGGATTTGTGTCACAATTGCATTTAATTCTTACTGTTAATACGAGAAGGTAGACGTAATACTCATAGTGTTTGATGATAACAAAGCTCTATCTCTGTAATCTAAAGCAAACAGTGGACATAAATTAGACTTAGCCGTTTTCAATTTATATAGTTTCTCGACTGATGCAGCCATGGATATGAGCACATGAACAATATTGAAAGCCTACAATAATCCTACGTGGCAGAACTGGAAATAGCTTCGTGTGCGATACACTGTACATAATTATGGTCAGACTTGAGCCTTATCCAGAGCACCAGAAGCCCGAGACTTAACGCTGCCTCGAGACTTAACGCTGTCTATCACTTAATTACAGGTGGCACAAGGGCCTAAATAAACCTGAGGTAGTAATCTCTGTCTATTTGCACTTCAACGAAGCCACACATCTATTTACGCGTTTTCATCTTGCAGTTATATAAATTTTGTACGTTATAAGGCGGTGTGCTAATGAGGAATGTGGAGTTTATTGCATCTGTCCTCTTCTTGGTTCTTTCGGTAAAGTCACGTAGAATGGAAATAATAAAAATAAAACATAATAAAATAATTCTCACGGCGTTTCGGCCACAACGCAAGCAGCCGTCCTCAGGTGGAGAGCAGGTCTGTCGATTAGACAGAGTCTGAATGACACACTCCAGGCTTGGAGCGACTATTTAAGCTGGGATGGAGGGGGGAAGGGCGCCTTGACAAAATAATTTGCAAATCAAGAGAAAAGAGCTAAGCTAAGTTCCCTTAAAATCAAAGCCAATGTACATATATAATTAGCATCCATTAAAACATTAGTCGAACATTTTAACTGCACTTAAAGCTTTCGTGACTGCAGAAATTCATATTCTTTGGGTCTTTCGGTAAAGTCACGTAGATAGGTTCAAAGAAAATAACAAAAAAACAAAACTACGACGTTTCGATCGCAACACAAGCGGTCGAAACGTCATACTTTTGGGCTACGCCAATCTTTAAACCTTTATAAACAGTTTGCCTTTAGAGGCTAACCCCTTTTCCTGATGACGATTGCTTGTGTTGCAATCGAAACATCGTGATATTTTTATTCACTTTATTTTTTTATAACTACGTGACTTTACCGAAAGAACCAAAGAATATGCAATATTACTATGAACTACTGTATACAAACTTGGCACTGATCTACCGCAACTTTGTGTTACAAAAACAACATTTCTCTGTCAGAATCTTTTGAAGGTGTTTGCTTTTTATGAAAGCATTATTTTTATTCCAAAACAAACGAAAACTGCACAATGCAGTTTAGCGGTACACATTGCTGTACACACCCAATGGGGGATCACGTGGCCACAACTTTGATCGAGCTGTTTTGTTGTTGCTAGCTACTTGACGTGTAAGGCCTTTACACCTGTCTTCAGCAACATTGTTAAAAGTAATAAATAGATAAATAGCAAGCTGTGCAGAAAATTTTCCACGTGTAATAGGCATTCAATGCAAATGTAAAATGCAACTCTCATTCATAACTGTGCGGCTTATCTGGAGCGATGATTGGTGCACAACAAAACCTCACCTATACACAAAAAAACGGGAAAGCTTCCTACTATACTGTCTTAGCAAGGATGGGGTTTATATTCTTGTAAGGGGTGAAACAAATGCAGAGCCACTGCAAGTGGGGTGATTCGATCAATTGAAAAACTTCAGAGTGGTTATTCGATTCACTGAGCATGTTCTGTTTTCTCAGTGTGGTGAACGGCATCGCTCTTCATGGCTTCAAGTCATGATGTGAACCCATTACGAGAGTGAAAACGAATAGAAAAAGACGATACGTGCACACAAGATTTTGTGCAAGAATAATCGCTTTTAACCAATGAAATGATCCATCGTCGTCACACCCCTTATTCACTTGTCAAAAATATCTGCAGTAAAATTGAAGCAAAACAAAACCTTTCCTTTATTATGACTGCCACACCCCTAAGTTCTCCCTCTCACCAAACCTCAGAAACCGTTAATGGGCCAACGGTGGGAACATGAAATCAGAGTCGGCACCTATGTTTCCCCCAGAGGCTGTTCCGTTGTGGATACACCACACCATCTGACCCGGCTTGCCTGAGACTCCTCCTGTGGCTGGAAGATAGCTGTTGCCACGCACTCGTTAACAAGCAGAGGCCGTCGCAGTCTGCACCTCTGATTAATTAAGAACACCGCTGAATCGCAGGAGGAACATGGCGTGCTTCTACCACTGCACATCATAAAACCCGATCGCTCCCCGTGCCACGTGATGCCGAGTCACTGTGAATCCGAGATAAATGAATGGGCAGCAAAGTCTGAACGTGAGCGCAAGTCATACCTGCTGCTTGTTGTTGGGAGTGTACGGCAGCATGGTGGAGACGTGGAACATGATCTCGTAATCGCGGTACTGCGTGTAGAGGGAGTGAGTCCCCGTCGAATCCGCTGTGGAGGGGACACGTGGCACCAGCACTGTTGGGTCAGCCTCGACGACACAGGGAAGCTTTTTCCACGTGACTCAAAGAGTTAAAATTGTCTCCACTATTAAATGAACGTCTGCTAGTGCTAAACTCCTATCTGTGGAAATTCGTCAATCCTATTCCAGAGCAATGAGCCAACACCGCTGAGAAAATGAGTTTGAATCTGGGCTCTTGCAGCCTGTGATTAAACCACGTCCTCAAGCGGCGTGAGTGCAGTTTGGTCAGAAAATAATTGCACAAAATAAGTTTGTGAGGGATAAAGTTTGTAAATATTTACTTCAGGAGTGATATATAGCGAACCGCTCGTAGAGATCGCGAAGGAGCATGATGCAGTGTTGTGTTAGTTCTGAGAGGTCTCATGTTAAGGCATTTTTGGGCAGGGTACAGGATTCACCTTGTATCTATTCCCTCGAGCGTCACCACTACTAAACTTACTCAAAGTTTCATTTTACAAATTCTGATTTCCTATTTGGATTCAGCAGCCTTCAGATCCTCCAGATTTTCAAACCAAACAAACTTTCTTCAGCAAAGATTTAAAAAAAATTAGTTTTCAAAATTTTGCAGGTCATAAGTTACAACATTTTGGTTGTATTTGTTGAGTTTTGCAGTTACAGAGACTCCATTATATTCGGGCCAATTTTCAGCTTTTAAAACGTGATGAAACATTACATCAGTCAATAATGATTGTATGTATATGATAGCTGTAGAGAAGTGCGTGGCTGGAACCCGCAAGAACCGGGGTCTGGGCCAGTCAGAAAAATGCCAGACCTCGGTCAGCGAGCCACACGAATGCAGACAACAAATATCAGTTTTGTCATAACCACCGAGAAGGATGCAACCCATTCGCCCTGTACCAAGCATAAGAGTTATTTACATTTTGACTGCTCCTTAAGTTTTTGCAGTTGTGCTTGGTGGCTCTCCGATGCATTTGCAGGTTGCAATGCACGTTTATTAGGCATGATGTCCGACGTTTTGCTCGACAAGCTCAGAGCTGCAAGTATGCCGTCGAAAACACGCGGTATGACGGTCCAAAAAATACGTTGGAGAGTACGCCTTCCAGTTTCGACGCATATTACCAATGTACCACTACAAACGTAATGGAAAATTAAAATCAATTATGATACTACATTAAAATAAATTAAAGCACTTGAGAACATGGTGGGCCTGTATTAATATTTTAAGTTGTTTTCTTTTCATTTCTGCACATTGTGTATGCTTAACGTTTGCACGAGCAGATGGGTAAACACTAAATGGATACTAAGGCAAGATGAATATTTCATCGGCGCGTTGCCTCGACAATCTACGCGGTGCATTAGTTAAACAACTGGCCACGTGTTCCTACATTAATTATGAGCTGCTGACGATCTTGAGGAGGGAGTGAATGTAAAAGGCCCTGCGCCTTAGGGGACCAATTCTAACCGGAGTCCGGTTCTCCGACAAGAACCAGGTGCAAATCCTTAGGCAGAATAAAAGTGTACAATCAGAATTTATTTAAAATTACTTTTCCACCAACGTGAAATTTCGAATGTGGAACGTGGCCAAAGCAAACGTGGACACTGAGGGGAGTGGAGGTGAAACTGGGTGCAAGCAGCTGGTGGGGTGCTTTGTAAAACAAACCGTGCCACAGCCACATCTTTCATTTGAAACGCTTCATTGGTGCGATAAGGTAAAATAAGTATAACTGTAGGTCTGCTTGTAATTAGACAAAGGCCTTTCCTTATGATTCCCGCTCCTGCAATCAGTTTGGCTGGATGGAAGGAGATTCAGAAAAGGACGTTAGACTACGTTTGTTATTCACCTACCCTGGTTTCCACAGGTAGCCATTGGCATGTTTGGTATATTATTAAACACTACCCTCTGCCTGATTTGTCACAGGAATCTGAATTACATTGCCACAACACCCTGTCACAATGCTCCTCACCCAGGATTCCCCATTTAAAATGATCTCAAAGGTAACGATTAACAATAACTAAAAATCTGGTAAAATTGTAAAAAGTTGTAAACAGAAGCAACCATCTTCTCTTGAAATAAGCACCTGGCAGGCATAACACCACAGGAAAATAAATGGTCAAATGACCAACCACCACCACCGATATTACCACTACCACCACCACCGGCAACACCACCAACTACCACCGTCGCCACCACCATTACAAACCACCATCGACATTACCACTACCACCAATATCACTACTACCACCACTGAAAACACCACCACTACCACCAGCATCACCGACAAAAAAATCCCTACTACCACTGACACTTCCGCTCTCACTGCCACCATCGCTACCACCACCACCAATAACCACTGCTACCACCACCTCCACTACCAATACCACCGCCGCCGCCGCAGCAGCAGCCACCACCACCCTCCTGCTGGCGTGCGCCGGCACTCACTCTTGTTGTCGAGCTGCGCGCGGTACTTGTCGAAGCCCTGCAGGCGAACGCGCGTGCCCAGCAGGTCGAGGAACTCGTCGAACGCTGGCCCCGCGTTCTCATTGTTGTACATCTCCTCCTCCGTGCTCTGGCCGGCTTTGCAGTACATGATGCCCAGTTTGTGGTGCGTGCTCAGCTGTGGGGAGATGGGTAGCGCTCCATTAGAACTCAAATGCGAGCGGCAGTGGAGGTGATAATGGTACTGTAGAGTTTAGTCAATCGTATTCCTTGCCACTCGTGAAAAATCCACATTTCTATGGCAGAAACCGATTTCTCAATCAATAATTCTTGACGTCTGACTTCGTTTTTTGCGCTATAATTAGAATAAAAGTCAATTTTAGATTCACGACACGTGCATCTAAACGTGGGCAAGCATTCGTTACTAGAATCTATGCAAATCATATTGTAATGTTAAAATCAAGTTAATGAATTAAATTACAATTGTGATCCTGAATACTGATCATTCATTGAATCGACAGGTGAACTGGCTAATGCACACACACAGAGTACATGTGTGTGTGATAACTTTGAACAACAAAAAACTATCGTCCAAAATGTCATAGGAACGGGCTTCACCAACTTTTTATCAGCTTTAACATCAAATGAAACTTGAAGGAATTCAGGAAAATAGGCTCTCTATGCCATCTGAGTGAAAACTAATCAACCTCAAGACCAACATTTTTTGAGGCCCAAATAAATAAAAAACATAGATTTTAGGATTTTCTTAATTATAAGCATAGACTGGACTCGTTGGGGTGCCATATGTAGGATTGATAGCCCTAATATAACATTATAATTAACATTGGTCACTCACCGTCACATTCACATATATAGGTGAAAAACCCTATTTTTAAACCTACGAACACAAATATAGAGCTTATGAAATACAATACATAGCAAGCACTTGATCCCAAAGATGTTTGAAAAATTATTATTAAATACAACCATCCACTGCCTCATATTAATTCATTATTCAAACACATTAGCACATCCACCGCACCGTCACTAAACAAGAGCGGGTCATGTGTACGTCATTCGATAATGCAGTGGCATTCATAATTTATCATCGCCTTGAGACACCTATCACAGGGACTTCTGATGGGAGTTCTCTGTCGTCACAAGCCCCAGATCTTGCAAAAAATGTCCCGCTCCGGTCAAACCGGAAATATGGCAACCCCCGCTTTTCATTCTACAGGCCCAGCAGCCCGAGTGAAAATCAATGATTTATGTTTCGATTTAAAGCTTTCGTGACTGCAGGGATTCATCTTCTTGGTTCTTTCGGTAAAGTCACGTTGAAAGGGAAATAATAAAATAATAAAAATTAAACATAATAAAATACAATTCTCACGACGTTTCGGCCACAACGCAAGCAGCCGTCCTCAGGTGAAGACCAGGTCTGTCGGAAAGAGAGCGTCTGAATGAGCACCACCAAGCTTGGCAGCGTATACTTAAGCTGGGTTAGAGGGGGAAGGGCGCCTTGACAAAGTAATTTGCATATCAAGAGGTATTTAGCATATTTATAGAAAATGCAGATATGGGATTAGTCACTACTTGTGGAATGCGTAGGAGGTGGGGGGGGTCTCAAAGTCATATTATGCCCGTGCATTATTGGAGAGTATATTTAGTATATTGATGATACTGATGTAGTTTATATTTTAGTTTTTTTATGTGGTGGTTTAGCTGTTACAGCTCCTTACTATTAAAATTCCTTCCCTTTATTACTGCTAACCCTACTCCCTCCCTTTGATGCTGCTAATCCTACATAATTCACGGGCATAATATGACTTTGAGACCCCCCCCACCTCCTACGCATTCCACAAGTAGTGACTAATCCCATATCTGCATTTTCCATAAATATGCTAAATTCCTATTGATATGCAAATTCCTTTGTCAATGCGCCCTTCCCCCTCTAACCCAGCTTAAATATACGCTGCCAAGCTTGGTGGTGCTCATTCAGACGCTGTCTTTCCGACAGACATGTTCTTCACCTGAGGACGGCTGCTTGCGTTGTGGCCGAAACGTCGTGAGAATTGTATTTTATTATGTTTTATTTTTATTATTTTATTATTTCCCTTCTACGTGACTTTACCGAAAGAACCAAGAAGACAATGATTTATGGTTCAGGGGGAAGGAGAATAAACTAAACACAAAAAGCAGTTAGAAATAAATTAGTAAAAATCTTTATTTGAAAGTGCATACCTCCAGTGGCTTCCTAATATCGGAAGAGCGTTCCAGATGGCTGCATAAAGGCTATGAAGAGTTTCAGTAAAACAGACGGTACGTTCACTGTCAAGATATGGAGAAGTACATTGATGTGGGTGACTCAATTCACGAGGTGCCTGGAGGAAATGATACAGCCGGGGTGTTGCTGACAAGCTGTGTGCAATGCCTGAGAGTCGTTCTCTCTTCCACGAGGGTTTTCCCTGCACACCCTGGTTTCGGCCCATATAAAAAAAAAGTATAGGATAATGTAATTGACAAAAGATATCCATCAGATCCCTCTGAAATGAGTGTCTTATATTAAGCAAAGATAGACAAATAGTAACAGCAAATGCGGTTTATTTATTTTTCATAGATCTGAAATAAAGGTCATCTATCGATCTCAGTGTAATCCTTTTTGATTGTGATGTAATCTTCAAAATATAATACATCACGATATTATTTTCCTGATGACGATTACTTGTGTTGCGATCGAACTTTCATAGTGATTTGTTATTTTTTGTTATTTTCTTTGAACCTATCTACGTGACTTTACCGAAAGACCCAAGAATATGAATTCCTGCAGTCACGAAAGCTTTAAGTCAAGAAATAACTGATCAAACGAACAATCGAATGAACGAGTGAACCAATATTATACTTTCTTTTGCTGCTACCATTGTGCTGCACGATCGCTCACACGCAAACGTTCAAATTACATCTTGTGCCAATCATCTCTCTCGACCGAGGCGCAGCTCATCGGGGGCTGGGAGTTGAAAGCGTGACAATTCACACCCGTTTCCTCAACGAGACTTATTGCTGCACCCTTTCATCCTTGTCCCCCCTACCCACCACCCCTTTCCCACTCAAGCGCCTAAATCCCCAACACAATTAGTAACATTTCTGGCATGGCGTTAAATGTGCATTTAATGGAATGTGTCAGTTCATCCGAGGCTGCATGTCAAGCTTCTTGGCTAATTGTTCCTCCAACGCAGGTTCCGTTTCACTTAATGAGTTGCTTCTGAAGAGAAGCCGATCGACGCTGGGCCCACGAATAGCGCGCACAACAAAAGGGCTCATCCATAATCCAGCGCGCTCGGCTTTCCACAGCGCAACGCTAACGAGTTCGCACACCGGCACGAGACACTCGAAATAGCTCCTCGGTCTTCAAACATTTTCCTGACCCTTGGGATGTGATATTTACTTTGCCAAGTACAGCGCCTTCAGTAAGTTGTCGAAAGGTTTTTTATTCATTTATTTTATTATTATCTAGAAACTTCCGAAGGTGGGCATATTTGGGTGGGGAGAAAGGAAGTGGATGGGTCCACAAAGTTATCAAAACCTCGCATTGATTACATTCTATATATTTACGAGCGGGAAGTACCCGGCGTTGCCCGGGGGAAAAATATATTTAAGAACTTCTCTTAAAAACTCAACATACACGTATATAGTGGATTAACACGCGGGGGTTGCAAACAGCGGGTGTATTTGAGGGCAAGCAGGTGCAAGCGTGAAGATATGGAGTAGCCGCCAGAGAGGCACCAGCAATTATGGGGAGAAGCAGTAATTAACCGGGTGCATTTGGGCACAGGCAGGTGCGAGCATGGGAACACGGTTCTAGACGCCAGAGAGGCGGGAGATGATAAGAAAAAGCACGTGCAGGAAGCGCCGCTGAAGCACCAGCTTAATGGGGGGTAACTGATGACCCTTAATGAGGAGGGGGGTATAAAGGTGTGTGCGGAGCAACACGGGTTAGTTGGTTTGGAGCTGAAGGAACGAAGAAAACAAGAGCCAGGGAGAAGAAGCCTGGGACCTTGCCCTCTACACCTCGTCCTCCCAAGCGGTGTTGGCTGATCCCCTGCTGGGGGCAACGACGAGGTGGAGGTGTGAGAGAAGAGTGACAGGTTAGCGGAGTACTACGTGATGGGCTAGCGGAGTATAGAGAGAGGGAGTTCGGAGCAAGGGTGCGTTGTGTTGGTGTGAGGAGCATCCATACAGGATGCGAAATAATAAAGTGACACAGGAGAAAAGCTAAAAGTGTCCGTGTGAATACACCACTACACGTACACAAATACTAAGCTATTGTGAAAGCCCGGCGTGCCATTTGTCTGTCCATTTGTCTGTCAACAAAATTATAAGAGGTTTGCAAAAAAAAAAGTTATAGAAAGTGGGGGGTAAATAGTTGATCTAAAAGGTTTCTGAAAATTGTCGACCACCCCCCCCCTAGTGACTCTATAGTAGTATCTGACTCTACAGTAGTAACTGGCTCTACAGTAGTATCTACCGACTCTATAGTATAGTAGTATCTACTGACTCTGTAGTAGTATCTGACTCTACAGTAGTAATTGGCTCTACAGTAGTATCTACCGACTCTATAGTATAGTAGTATCTACTGACTCTGTAGTAGTATCTACTGACTCTGTAGTAGTATCTGACTCTGTAGTTGCATCTACTGAGCCCAGTAGTATATACCGACTCTATAGTAGTATCTACTGCCCCTACAGTAGTATCTACCGGCTCAAGTAGTAACTACTAACTTTGTATCATTATCTGCGGACTCTATAGCAGTATCTGCTGACTCTATAGTCATATCTACCGACTCTGCAGCAGTATATACTGACTATAGTGGAATCTAGTGACTGTAGCAATATCTACTGACTCTAGTAGTATCTACCGACTCTACGGTAGTATCTACCGACTTTAAAGTAGTAACAACTGACTATAGTAGTATCCACTGACTATAGTAGTAACGCCTAACTCTATAGTAGTATCTACCAACTCTATAGTAGTAAATACTGACTCTACAGTAGTATATACTGAATTTATAGCCGTATCTATTGACTCTATAGTAGTATCCACTGACTATAGTAGTAACTACCGACTCTACGGTAATATCTACTGATTCTAGATTTGAAGCTTTCGTGACTGCAAGGATTCATACTCTTAGTTCTTTCGGTAAAGTCACGTAGGTAAAAAAATGAAATTAAAATTAATAAAAATAAAATAATAAACTCACGACGTTTCGGAGGCAACACAAGTCTCCGTCATCAGGTGGGACCGTCACAGCCTATCTGACCTACTATAGTAGTAACGACTGACTTTACAGTAGTAACTACCAACTCTACAGTAGTACCCACTGACCAAAGAAGTAACTACGAACTCTATAGTAGTATCTACCGACTTTACGGTAGTATCTACCGACTCTATAGTAGTATCCACTGACTATAGTAGTAACGACTGACTCTATAGTAGTATCTACCGACTCTATAGTAGTAACAACTGACTATAGTAGTAACTACTAACTCTATAGTAGGATCTACCGACTCTACAGTAGTAACAACTGACTATAGTAGTATCCACTGACTATAGTAGTAACGACTAACTCTACAGTAGCATCGACTGACTATCGTAGTAGTCTTGAGTTGAAGCTTCCGTGACTGCAGGAATCCATACTTTCTGGTTCTTTCGGTAAAGTCACGGAGATAGACAAAATAACAAAAGAAAACACGACGTTTCAGTTGCAACACTACGGGGAGGGCTTCCACATAACTGTGAGATATTTTAACAGACTGCGAGACAAGAAGGTACATCTGATCGAGTCTCTCACCTTCCAAAGAGATGCCGCAACAACAAGGTGATACCGATCGCCTTTACACTCACATCTGCTGCTGTTGCTTCCCCTAACGCTAAACAGATCTTGTTCAAGGCCAGTCCAGCCCTAATCTCAGAAAGAATAACGCTGCTCCGATTTGAACTTGATAATTTAGACAAGACTCTCTTACAATCACATTCAGCATTAACAGACAAAATGTCCACATGTGATTGGGGGACCATGTGGATAACATGACTGTTTCTTCAGCTGCTTCAATGTCAACCAAAAGCAGAGCCAACCTGATTGCCAAATTCAACCTCTTGTCAAGAAAGAAACCCGAACCACACTTGGAAAAGTTAGATGTTAACAAGATTGTTATCAATCACAGTAACAACCCATTTCTGCCAGCCTAAAAATTGGTACTAGCCAAGGGGTTGAATTTCGCAGTCATCCCAGTGGATGACATCATTGCCCAGGTCGACGTAGACCTCAAAGGTCTGGGACACATCCCGGCAGACGTTGCAAGATCTTGAATTGCTGCTATCCTCAAGAATGCTAAGAAACCCATTAGCAACATTAGCAACATTAGCAAGGATGAACGTTTTGAACTCGCTCAATTAAAAAAGAGAGATGATATTGTCATCCTCTCAGCCGACAAGTTTAATGCCACTGTCATTATGACTTAAACCACATACAACAAAACCCAAGACCTTCTCAATGATGGCTGCTATACCAAAATGAACAGAGACCCTACCAATAGCTTGGCTACTAAAACCAACAAAATCATCACTAATTCGACTTCCCTAATCGAACGCACCAAACAGCTCTCTCTAAAAACTTCAGCTGCTAGACCAACCAGATTTTACGGCCTTCCAAAAATCCATAAAGAGGGTACTCCACTCCATCCTATTGTATGTGTAGTGACAGAGAAAGGTCACTACTGTGTCGGCCCGTACGAAGGCTGGGGGCCCCAAGGGGGTGCCTGGGGGGTCGCGTGGTGGAGGGATCCGGATCCTCCCAGAGGTGGGGGAAGTGAGGCGTGTCCTGGGAAGGGAGGCGTGGCCTGAAGAGAGCCAGCCACGCCGGGGCGGAGCCAGCCACGCGAAACCAAATATAAGCGTGGTGTGAACGCAGAGCGAGGCTGCTGTTGTACTGTACTCCAAGGTGAAGACATCTTCGGTCGTCAAGTCCCGAGTCGTCGTCCTGGGCCAGGCAGGCCGTTGCCTGCCTGGTCCAGTCTGTGTCGTGTTCCAGAGTGTTAGTGAGTTGAGGAAGGTGGTCACCACCTCATGTAGAGTGTTATATTATTTATCGTTTAATAAATAGTGTTGCCTCCAAGTTGCGTGTGTGTGCACCTAATTTGAACCTACTACATATGCACCATTAACTCACCCACATACAGACTGGCACGATTTCTGTCTGAGACTCTGCTTCCCTTCACGGGCAAGTCCGCCTCAGCTTCGGCTCACTTGGTTTCACTAATCAAGGATATATCACTGTCCCCGGAGGATTTGCTTGTTAGTTTCGTCTCCCTCTTCACCAAGGTACCCGTACCTGATACTATTGCAATCATTGAAGACCTAGTCCAACAGGGATTGGATCCTGATGTTCCTTCGTTGGTAAGTTACTGCCTTACGGACACTTACTTCACCTGGAATGGTACTTTCTACAAACAGAATGAAGGTACCCCAATGGGCTCTCCCCTATTACCATGGAGAAATTTGAGACAGACGCCATCCAGACATCCACCCGACGTCCTTCCTTGTGGAAGAGATACAGTAGAACCTCTGGTCACGACCATAATTCGTTCCATAACTTTGGTCACAACCCGATTTGGTCGTGACTCGAACCTAATTTCCCCATTGGATTGTATGTAAATACGATTAATCCATTCCAGACTCCTACGAACTGTATATAAATATAGTTTTTTAAAGATTTTTAAGCACAAAAATAGTTAATCATGCCATAGAATTCACAGTGTAATAGTTAACAAAATGTAAAAACATTGAATAACACTGAGAAACCTTGAAGAACAGAGAAAACTAACATTGCCGCGTCAAGGTTACGAATTGTTCAACAAGATGATTGTTTCGTCTGCTACATCAGTCGGTCGATTCTGAGAGAGAGAGAGAATATTCGTATGAGCAATTCATGTTTCTATTGAAAGTAAGTTAACAGTAATATTTGGGTACAGTATTGTTTTTGGAAGCATTCACCGTAATATCGTATGAACGTTTACTTCACCGCATCATCATATGAATGATGCGATAAGAGATTAACAGGTTCTTATGTTAGTGATTTACGTACTCAGCGCTTTCGCTCTCTAAATTACGGCTTGAATGAGGGGGGAGGGGTATGACTACACTCACAAAATTAATATCTTACCGAGACCGATTACTAAGCGAGACTGACTGAGCAAGCGGCCACACGTGGGTCACTGTTTGTAAACAAACAACAGGAAATTTGGCGCTTACAAAAAAATGGCACGGAAGGGGAAATCGGCCACGGCCGTGTTTGATCGCCACCCGAGTATGTGTTTGTGACCAGATTAAAAAATGTCGTGAATTTTTTGGTCGGAACCCAATTTGGTCGTGATCAGAAGCGTTCGTGACCAGAGGTTCTACTGTATGCAGATGACACGTTCGTCATCTGGCCACATGGCCGGATGAAACTATACCAATTTCTCAACCACATCAATTCCATACACCCATCTATCAAATTCACCATGGAAGTGGAAAATCATGGCAAGCTACCATTCCTGGGTGTTTTGATCAAGAAGAGACCTGATGGCTCGTTGGGACACTCTGTCTATAGGAAAGCCACCCACACAGATTCCTATCTAAACCCTGACTCCCACCACCACCCAGCCCAAAATAATTTCCTCAACAAAACACTGCATCTCCGACCAGCACCACCTAGCCAGTGAGCTTGGACACGTATGGATATTCTGACCGCACAATCGAAACGAAGCGACGTGTCTCAGACCGGAGATAAGGGAGAACCCATTGTGGTGCCTTCAGTTTGTTTGTAGAATCTTCCATTCCAGGTAAAGTATGTATTGGTGAGGCAGTGTCTCACCAGGGCCGGTACATCAGCATTCAATCCTTGTTGGACCAAATCTTCAATGATTGCAATTGTATCGGGCACAGGAACTTTGGTGAACAAAGAAACTACATCAAAACTAACGATCAAATCACCTGGGGACAGTGAGATGTCCTTAATCGACGATACCAGGTGAGCTGAGTACAGAAGAGGTGGTCTTACCAGTGAATGGCTGCAAGGTCTAAGACAAATACCACTTTATTTTTATTATTTTTCTATCTACGTGACTTTACCGAAAAAAATAACAGAATATGTAGTAGTTTAAACTAGATTCAAATCTTTCGTGACTGCAGGAATTACTCTTTGGTTCTTTCGGGAAAGTCACGTAGAAAATCAAATCAAATAATAGAATACGACGTTTCGGTTGCAACACAAGCAACCATCATCAGGTAAGAATGAATGATAAAACACAGATACGGGAACAGCATAGGCAGACACACACGCAGATAGAGACACACACAAAGACACACAGAGCGAGACACTCACCAAGACAAACAGAAGGACAACGAATCTGTGCCGAGGCCTTAAATAGAGAGATGGGGGGAAGGTGCCGGGGCAGAGAGAGGACTGAGGAGGCGGGACCAGCAGACAAACGAGGGGACGACAAGGAGGGAGCAGTGTGGAATTCCGGACCACAGTGGCCGGAGGAGAGACAATGATTTAGAGCAAGACAATCGAAAGTTTATGCTATTTCCGTGTCTGTGTTTTATCACACTTTACTTCTAATTTAACAATCTTTTTGAAGAATGTTAATCAACCAGGCTATGCGTTAACTGTGTATTAACCGACCCTTTGTGTTGCATTGTATTACACTTCTTAATTTTACTAAATTTGCTTTCTCAAACTTTCGATTTTCTTGTCCTAAACCATTGGGAAGGGGGGGGGGATGAGAATTCCCCCCCCCGTCCCCACCGATCGTGTGTGCGTTTGCTAGGGGCAACGACGAGTCAGCGTTTTCTGAGCATGCGCAGATGCGTGGTTTGGCGCCGCCCTCAGCGCAGTGATATAACAATAATACATTGTTAATTTAACTACTTTAGATTTGACGGATGGGAAAAACAAATAGCCATGTTTCGTCTGGGGGCATATTGTGTCGTATGTGTGTAGCTGTTGAAACGTAAACCCAGTAGTTTGTCAGGTTAAAGCATCATAAGGTGTGTCCACACACAGACAGACAAAACGTGACTTTCATAGGTAAGATTAAACAAAAACGAAGCATTGGTATGCTCTTAACCTCCTAAAAATAATATCGTTCGGCAAAAAAATGATTTAAATAAAGTACACATTTTCAGGATCTCAAGGGGGGGGTAAGGGGGCATCCCTCCCCATTGCCGCCCACTCCTTGAGATCCACCACCAGTCCCACTGCGAGCCGCCCTTCCCCGACACCCACCCCTTGCTCGTCGAGGCACAGCAACTGGTCGGTGACGCGCGGCGTGTTCTGTCCCAGCCGGAGGCAGGAGACGTGCAGCTCGGGCACGGCGTACTCGAGCACGTCGCGCAGCGGCAGCCCCCGCACCGTGCCGGTCTTTGAGCACGACGGCACCGTGTCCTCCAGCAGGGAGCCGCGCAGCGTGGTCAGCTGCCGCGTGCGCGCGTGAGGAACAAAGGAGACCAGTCAATGAATTTTGCGCGGATTACAGACGGCGCATGCAACAGCAACGATAACAGCAATAGTTGTGATTGGCTGGTCAATGCGCTTCACTACGATTCGTTGTGATTGGCTGGTACATGGTATTGATGTCATCACGGTGCTTGAACCAGGCTACATGCACTTTCAACACATACGTGTACAGCCCTTGTTAGTCCACTGCTGGATGAGGGCCTCCCTATGCCGTGTGGTTCGTAGGGGTTGTCTGACCGTACTTCACTATGCCGGTCAGTGCGGGTTGGTGAAAGTGCAGACCATAGATGCGGGGGCAGGTGCTCCGACTACACAACACATTGCGTAATTACGTGTTATACTATTAATACATTGTATTATTTTTATTACGGTATTCAAATGAAATTTTATTCTAATCAATTGTCGATGGGATTGATTCTAGATGATGTTTTTTTAACACATCATATCTAAAATATCCGAATCCCTCGTAAATACTCATTGTATTTTATTTACAATCAACGTAAAGTAAACATTGAATTGTAAATTGTTTTAACCTTTGGTTGAAATGTGATTGTGGCCTAGTAAAGGCTTTGCAATGAACACAGACGGAACTGAAACAAAACCTTTTCTCTTTGATCACAGCAATGTCAATTCTTATAATAGTTTGAAAAATTATTTTAGAATGCACTTAAAGTATTTCGCATTAATTGTCATAGTTCGTGGCAAGACAGGGTAAGCAATAAAGAAGTCTGGAAGAGAACACGGCAGGAAAGCGTTGTAGATATGATTGGGCATGATATTTATAATGGGCCGGATACCAACACAGCCATCTAAATGGCCTCTGCGTGTGCGGCGACAAAGGAGGAGACTAAATACTCGATGGTGGGATACTGTCTGGGAAAATCTTTGAGGTCGAATCTCTCCTGTGCAAGCAGCTACGGAATTCTCGCAGAGGGATAGAATGCATTGTAGATCTGTGGTGGCATCAATGGCTTTGGCCACAATGAGCTCCTGAACTCGTTAAAAACCTTCCACAAAAAACGGACATGCATCCTCTCACCGCGCTGGTCCGGACGATGATGCGGTAGTTGTACTGGGGGCCTTGTGTGCTGTCCTTCGCATCTTCCATCTTCTCCCGACAAATGCTCACAGCCACCGGCCCAAAGTTCTCATCCATGCCAAAGTAGTTTTGATGCTCTGCTGATTGCATAGAGAAGTAATTAATTCGTATGAATCGGTGGCCCAGACACTGGACACCTCAAACAAGTTGCGTGTCTTAGGCTTGGACTAATATTTAGGTCACTGGGTTCATAGCACATTTCGCTGAGTACTGCACCACCACTTCCCCACATATCCACACAAGCAGATAATTTGTACATACATATTTGCCCAGAGAACTCCTCCTAAACCGCTCCATCAACTTCAATAAACGAGGAGCCATTTGAAAGCTTATGTTGTACAGCAATCAAAGACTGCGCAGATTAAAAATGCAAGTGTTTTTTTTTTTGCCAGATTTGAATCATTAGGCATTCAACAATACATCGACCCACCAACAAAATCGATTACCACAATAAAGTAATTGTGAGAATATTTCCTGCTAATGCGGAGAACAACAATTCTCAATACTCAAATTTTATTTACAGACTTTTAACCTTCAATGATAATTTTTGTTAAACTTAAGAGATGGTTTGTCAGTGCTGTGTCTAAAATTCAAACAATCAAACTTCCTAATTAGGGATTTTTATAAATGTAGTCTATTAGCTTGAAGACGGTGGAATTATTAGTCCTATCTATTCAGCATTTGTACGCTGATGAGCATACTCACTGAGAACCGTATATTTTTTTAAAATTGATATTGATGGAGGGACGATTATCTTGCCTAAAGACTTCATCAAAAATGGTTCAGTCAGTCTGTCTAGAGGCCCCATCATCAGAGAACAGTTAGCCAATCGTCTAAGGACCACCATTAAAAACATCCTGATGACAACAGCCAAAATAACCAGATAACAAATTCATTCAGCCATCAGACAGACTCACGCACAGTACGACTCACTCGCCAGCTCCCAACCCAAGATGCTTTACCTTTGCCGAAAAAGTAGTCCCGGTAGTAGCGCGCACCCTGGTCCACATGCTCGATGACGTAGCGCTTGACCCTGTCGCCCCTGCGCAGGCCTTCGTCTGTGCTCCAGCCCTCAAGCACGGAGACACTGGCGTTGGTGGGGCCCAGGTGCAGCAGTGCCTCGGCCGCGCGGCCCGTCGCGCCCAGCCCCACACTCGCCCGTGACAGGCTGATCTGCCTCTCCACCTCCCCGCCCAAGTCGTTGCGGAAGAACGGGCAGCTCTGCACCAGCTCGTTGCCCTTGCCGTCGCCCGCGTCGGCCGCCTGCGCCCCGGGCTCGTCGCGGGCGGCGTCCAGTTCCTCCGTGCTACCGCCGGGCGAGCTGAAGCCGCTCGCCGCCGACGCCGCCACCATCATGGCCACGGTCTTGGCCGACAGCGAGGCGGCCGACGCGCCCGTGCTCATGTTCTTGATCTGCTGTGCCGAGCCCTGCTGGCCCTGGCCCGATGAGCGCAGGTCGAAATTCACGCTCTGCACGTCGTAGTGCCCAAAGCACTTGGGGCAGCGCCACGAGCGGCGCTCCGAGGCTGCCGCCGCCGTCGCCCCCACGGTGGCGGCGCCGGCCTCGTCCGCCTTTTCGCCATTTTCCTGCACCGTCCCGTCAGAGTCCGACTTTCCCGTGCGCAGCTTGTGGAAGATGGAGGCCTCGCCCACATCCGACTTAGAGCGGCGCTTCAGCGACCGCTCCCACTTGTCCTTCCGCCGCGACTTGCTACCACCACCGCCTCCTCCTCCTCGGCCCTCACGCGCCTCCTCCGAGCTGCCGTCGTCGAGTTCGTGCTGACTCACCGACAGGGTGGATGCGGCCAAGGCATCGCCGACCCTCAGGAGGTCCGCAAACTTGGCCTTGCCGATGCTGCCGCTGCTGCCGCCCAAGAACCACTGCTTGCCGGCACCGGCGGCGGCGGCGTTGGAGGCCGAGCGGCTGTCAATGGACGACGTGCTGCCGTACTCACGCCGCAGAGAAACGCCCGTGTTGGGGTTCACCGCGCCCGGGTGGATGGTGATGTTACCGTCGCCGTCCATCTCGCTCAGCGCCACGTCGCTGCTGCTGCGGTGCCGCAGGGGCTGCTGCTGATGTTGCTGATGCGCAAATCCGTCCGACTGAAACGGTATTGGCCGCCTGCGCCCCTCCGATGAGTCTCGGAAGCGGCGCACGGGAACAGTGAGCCCCCGCTCCCCCTTGGCGGACGACGGCGTGGACAGCGTGGGAGCAGTGCTGGGGTCCACCTTGTCGTCGCCAAACACGTTCTCGGCGCTACCGCGCTTGTCGCTGGTGACACCGCCGCCCCGCCCGTCCCACGCGGCACCGTACGGGGAGACCCAGGCGCGCGTGCCCATCTTGGGGACGCCGTTGTTGCGCAGGTAAAAGCTGTCGCTGCGGCCGGGTGTGCCTGCCAAGGCGCCAGCGGCAGCCTTTTTCGACTTGATGAGGTAGCTACCGCCCCTGAGAATCGGATTCACGTCGTCCATGTTCAACTCAACCCTCAATATTTTGCTTCAGTCCTCCACAGCCTGGAAAGCCAGAAGATAAATATACAAGTAGGAATCTGTCTGTGTCGCTCGTCAAAGCCACATGTGCCGTGCCCAGCGCTCAGTGCCAGCTGCGCACCTCTGTTCCCGTCTCCGAGCAGCCTCCGTTACTCCCATTCACATGCTCATCAATGGCACGGCATATAACACACATTTCTGTTGCATGACGCAAAATCAATGATAATTTATTTTCCCTTATCCACTTATTCAGATGTCTGCCACCTCCACCCATGACAGGAACGGCGAATCTCTTATGTTCTTCCGCAAAGTTTAATATTTTTTTAATCTTATCAAGCCATATAGCTCGCTGTTTATATTTTAATGTAAGTAGCTTCCCAGTTAGCTCCGTGTGCTCTCTTCCTGCGTGTTCAATAATGCATTCAAGTACGATTGCTCACAGATGCTGCGACGGATTCCGGCGGCCCTTCATTGTAACCAGCACAGCACAGGAAGTTAAAGTTTGCCACCTACTCAGGGGCACAAGGCAGGGCAGCCTACACTAAGGATCGCCCATAGCTCACCTCTCCACGCCGTGCGACTGTCCCAGCTGCCTTTGAAGGGATGGCAAATTCATGGAGTCGTAAATTTTACTGTGGTAGCCTTTTCAATGCGTTTAAAAAAAAACGTTGTTCCACGTTGTTTGGGTGAAACTTGCTTGTGCAGTCATGATCCACGTGCTTTAATTCCCTCTGTGAAAACAAAATAAACGGAGGACTGTTAACAACCTTAATGCGTTCAATGAATGTACACCAAGGCAGATCACACACGACGTACATCATCGTGGCATGTGAACGCAAGGCATGCACGCACATGTGCTGCTCGTACGCATGCGACTAGTGACTGTGGATGCGTGAAATTAATTAGTCTTTACTCTTTGGTTCTTTCGGTAAAGTCACATAGATGAAAATAAAAATAATAATAAAATAAAAATAACTAAATTAAACCACGACGTTTCGGAAGCAACACAAGCCTCAGTCATCGAGTAGGACAGCCACAGTAAGAAAAAATTTGCTGGAGTCCACTTGTGTTGCTTCCGAAACGTCGTGATTTAATTGAGTTATTTTCATTTTTATGTATTTATTTATTATTATTATAATTTTTTTTTCATCTACGTGACTTTACTGAAAGAACCAAAGAGTATGGATCCTTGCAGTCACGAAAACTTCAAATCTACAATTAATTAGTCTTTTTAAAAAGTCAACATTAATAACTGCCATTATATTATTAGATCCACAAAAGCTTCGTATAAATACCAACAGTGCTGGGAACTGGTACAACTGCATCATGAGAGGCAGCAATGCACACAAACAACCTCAAAGAAACTTTCCCACTCGCCTGCTCTGTTTATCAGCTCTGTAAAAAAAGAATATCCTCACAAAACGCACTCTTATTTTTGACATAAGACACATAGATAAACAGGTCAAGTGGCCGAAGCCATCGTAGCACTCACCCCTTACACAAAGATTTTACAAATCCAACCTCTTCCGCATATAAGCAAGCTACAACAGGGGCAATGTCATCCAATAAAGCGTGCCGCGTGATGACAAGTGAACATTCACGTTGACAATAACGTCGTCCTGTATTGAAAGCTCACTCTTAAAGACCGTGTGGTGTCACTCAGGTCGTCTGGACGTCCCGCTCGGGCTCGATGGGATGGGTCTCTCCGGGCCAACAAAATTGCTGTCGGGCAATAATTTCCACGCGGATGATGGCAATGGCGACAATCGCGATTAAAAATTTAGGTGGCACCACTCGGCAAAGAGCAGCAATTAGCCCCCGACAACAACAGCTGATGCTGGCTTGATGGGCGCGCAGCTGGCGAGCGGGGGCAGAGAGATTCAGCAATCTTGTACCACCTCATTGCTCGCAGGACGGAGCGAGGGCGCCAGAGGGAAGTCTTAATCGATGATGCGATGGACCGATTTGAAGTTACGATCGTGCCCATCTGCAGGAGCGGGCGCCTGCGCTGTACACGGGGCCTGCTGGGGACGAGGGAGGAATGACCACGGGGGGAGGCAGCAACACGGCCCTCCCCTCGCTATTCCCCTTTCTAGACTGCCTTGGGGGAGGCTGTAATTGAGTGTTGCCGTGGAAACCGTACTAACGGTGAGCGAATCACAGCGAGGTCAGAAGGTTTTTGTCGGGTGCGTTTTAGCTCAATAACTGCCTCACTCACTCACTTTGGTGTTTGTCTGTTGACTTTTCAGAGTTTCAGTGAAAAACGTTCATATGTGCCACGAGACACATGTGATTTATAATGTAAAATCATGCAAACCAAATAATTGGATAATTTACAGCCCTTTGTCGATTCACTGCTGGATGAAGACTTCACTACGCTGGATGGTCACGGGGGTTGTTTGTCCATACTTCACTACGCTGGTCAGTGCAGTTTGGGCCCAAGAATGGCTCAGATATCACTTTCAACCGACGTTAGTCATTGCCGGGAATTGAACTGCTGAGGTTAATCAAGTCCATATGACGCGGCGTGCTAACCACAGTGCCAAAGTTCCATGTCCCACAAATACACCTGGGTGTGTAAAACAAATGAAAGTATAAATGCAAATTAATTAATTCGTTTAAAAAAAAATACTTATTCCGTTAGAAGACGGCACTCAGAATGAACCCGAGGTTTTTATCGGCATTTACACGTTCACATAAACCGCTGGCGGTAACAAGAAACTGTTCAGAGATTTCTGAAATCCAATTAAAATAAATCTCGGTATCTTGGTCCAATTTTGACTCGAAAAAAATATATATCGCAGCATGCCCAATCTGAAACTTGGCTTTGCGTACATCTGTCGGTGTTGGAACCATTAGAGAAGAGTGAAATGATTCATCCTTGCCACGTTTTGATTAAGTGTCATGATATGGAGTCACGGTTTGATTCAAATAATGGATTCTCTTGTCTCATTAGCACGGCCTTGTTCATATTGTTTGTCTCAGAGGTTCATTCTTGTTTGTTCCGCTTCGCTTCGTCAGCGTGAAGTGAACAAACAAATCATTTGCATAAATTGCAAATAATCGATAGTGGCACGCGTGATTCTAAGCGTACTTCCTGGGCGTGAGAATTCATTTTAACCCATGAATAGACGACACAATAACAACATTTATCTTGTCGTGAATAGATGCATTGATACACGTCGTACTACTCACTGCCAAATGGTGGAAATAACTAGAGTGAACTTGCTGTTAGTCATTTCTAAAAGAACCAACGGGACCGACGTGGTGGTAACGGCGCTGAAGTTTGCGAGTTCAAGTACAAATAAGCACCACTTTGATACGTGTTTACAGTGATTTTGTAATATAGGGACAGACTGACCCCCACCATCAGAATGTAGAATGTCTGCTACTGGCTCGAGGTAAGTCAGTAGAGATGAGCAGCATCCCCCAGGTGACCGAGCAAGATAAACTTTGATTTTGCTGCTGTGAAAGTTGTTGCTATACACAGCTCTCCGATATATTTTCGGGTTGTACCGAGCATTGTTTGGTGCGATGTCTGATGTTTCGCTACCATGTGCTGGGAGCTTCTTCATGAACTAAATTCACAACAACACGCGGTAAAACCTCGAGACACACCGAAGAACTCTGACATTGAATTGATACCGTACACAAATGTAAATTTTTAAGAAAGAAAATGAAACATTTCACGGGAGACGTACTTATAAGCCCATCTTAAACCTCCGAGTGCTTTGTTAGACTCGTTTGACCGGTACAGTATTTTTGGCATCGGTATTCTAGGAACTCATTTGCTGGCCGGCCTTTTAAACTTCACAATTCCTCGTGGATTAAATTACACCCGTCTTACAAGTGCCAAGCTCGTGTCCCCCCCAAAGGCTCATCGCTTGCAAGCGGTGAGTTACAGACGGATGCGCGTCGCTCCCGTGTTGATCCTCGCGCCTGGTTGAGCGCCGCGGTGCAAGCCCTCATACGCCGCAGCGTGAGCGGCGCGAGTCCAGGTCGCACGGTGTCTGCGCGGTACACTCCCGTGGCGGGACGACACGGTCGAGGGACGACATTGAGATGCAGACTCGGCTCATCATGGCAAGCACAGAGAGGAAGTTCTGTCACACGTTGGCCGACGACCTCCGAACCCGGAGCTGATGACGCTGCTGGATGGATAAACTTCCACGACGTCTCCTTCCTCTGCTCAAGCCCAGGTTCAAGAAGCCCATCTTCTCCTCTGCCAATGGCCGACTCACTCATTACTTTTAGGAGTTTTCCTCCGGACCTCTCTACTTTACCTCTGTCTCAATTCCCCCTTTGCCCTGCAGCCTCCTTACCACCTCAATTTTTTTTACAAAAAATAAGAACGGCAAAAAACGCTCCAACCTTTCAAGTGCCACTCAATGACCATGCCCCTCTTACTTGTTGGGCGTTTTGAGGTGCGGTTGCATGCAGACCCCCAATTAGCACGGTTGTATACGTATGGTGCGAAAGAGGTTCAACATACATACAGATACTTTGTAACTAAGAACTATGTTGTCTTGAGACTCATGGCCTGGACAGGAGCATAATATATAAGAGCATACATACCCTGGAGGTCTGGTATCAACTGCCCAAGAGCTGACACCTGGCACAAGGAAGGAAGTGACGGCGAGGTGTGGTGGCATTAAGAGCTCTGGCCGTATTACGTTTTGACATTTTTTCGACTAGATTTGAAGCTTTCGTGACTGCAAGGATTCATACTCTTAGGTTTTTTCGGTAAAGTCCCGTAGGTAAAAATAAAATACTAAAAATAATAATAGAAATAAAATAATAAATCACGACGTTTCGGAGGCAACACAAGTCTCCGTCATCAGGTGGGACCGTCACAGCTAAATTTACTGTATCAAGTGAGGAAAAATCTATGTATAGCGTGACATTTTATTTCCTCAACCAACGATCTAGCAACTCTGCCGTTGGCACAAAGATGACAAAAATGAAACAAAACTGAAAAAGTGCATGAAGCAGCATGAAGAAATGCATGCTAGGATTCGCATTGAGAGACGGAAAGACGAAATGTTTACGCGGTTAAGAAACGTAAAAGTGGGGCTTGGGCAGGCCCACTGCGAGATGCGGCGAAGGCCTCAGGAGCCTCCGCAGAACCACTCGTGACATTCCCCATTTTACAAGTCTCATTCGTACAGCTTGGTTTACTCTATTCTTATAAAAGCAACACGAGCCTATTATTTGCCTATGAACCGATGAATGGATGCATCGCCACGACACGATACATTGTTGCCATTATTATTGGAGATGTGTATTATGTAAATTACTGTATAATAGTATCACGTTCACGGGCAGCTGATTCTCGACCAAAGTGGGCTCCCTACTCAGAGTGGTCCTGCTGAGAGTGACAGCTGCTGACAGACAACCGTCAAGCCACGAGAGCCATCTTCTGGTAGCCCAGCTTCAGCTGGCAAGGCAGGGGTCACATTCCAGAGCGTGAGGAGGGGAGCCTGTGCTCGTATTGTGATGTGTGAGACGATACTGCAAGCCGCGAGAGCCTTCCTTCCGACATTCGGAAGCCACTGGAGCTATGCACGTTTTAAAATTTTGATTGAAAACTCAATTCTTTAGAATGGATTTTGTGTTTAATTTGTTGTCCTTCACCCTGCACCTCTGATTAGTGCAGTTGGCTATGTATAGCGTGATATTAACTGTTTGAATTTTGCTTATGGTTCAATTTGACTGAAGTTTTGCATTTCTCGTGCCTTTGGATTCTGGATTGAAACTTTCCAATGAGTAATTTTAATTCCAGGATTGTTATTAAGAATAACACAATGAGTATTGATACTAAAATGATCAAAAAGAGTCTCAACCAAATAATTGATTGGGTTTTTAAAATACTACATTGTAAGGATTATTCATCAAAGTCAACGTAATTGTATAATATTAAATATGATTATAATGCCTTCGTTGACCTGCTTAGAGACCATACAATTCCATTAATATATCATTTGCAAACATTGTTATTTGCCCAAATGGTGAAATTACCAAGTCTCACAGGCAGGATTCGAAGGATGTGTCGCAAGCACAAGAATCGATCTGAATCGATGAACCGATGTGGTCTTACGTGCCAATAATCTCCAGATGCATTCGTATCCAAACAATTCCACTCATGTAAAAGCAATGTGAACAGACTGGCATGGCGAGAGGGGTTGTTTGTGGTTGAATGGATGTTGAGAGCCACCCCTCCCCCCACCACCAAGGACGATAGATGTTTTGAATCTATACGGGGTGGGGAATGTTGAAAACAATTTCTGGAACTCGTGGAGCATACGATAAGCCCCACTTTAATTTACATTAATCATAACAACTCGCCTTGCGATCCTTTTATATTCACCATGACTGTTTATTCGTCTAACAGAGGTCTAGAAAAACAATCCCACCATTAGGTTCAATTCACGTCTTTGTCACATTACTATGCCACACGCTCGCTCAGTGCATTGTTTCAGCGACGACATTTTTTTGATCAAATAAATCAAGTGCAAGGTTTTCACTAATGCGCGCCGACAGACCCTCTGTGTTATGATGCTTAACACATCTCTCGTGTTGGTGCATATCAAGTTATCCGCAGCAGACAGCTGTAAAGAGATACACGGGAACGAACCGCGTGAAGTGCGCAGAGAGCTAAATCCAGACTGAACGAGACAGAGACAAACAGAGCAATATATACATCACAAGGCCAGAGCAAACACAGCACGAATGGTGGTGGTATTAAAGCTGAGAGGGTGGTGAATGCACGCTCGGGAGATCCGTAGACAAACAAAACCGCAGGGACAATGCATGCACAGCAAGGCCAAAGACACTGATAAGCAGACTAACAGCGGCAGACGAATACAAGGATGGGACAGACAATATAACCAGATAAACCCTTTAGTTGGGTGCATACGCTTCAATGGGGAAAATCAATGTAAGAGACTCGGTTATGTAAACAGAGCTACACAGGCACAACCACGCACAGTTGGGTGCATACAAAGTATATGCAGAATATACACAGCGGCATATTCAACTTACCGCATGTACCACTGGAATATACACAATCACGGATATGCAGGGTGGTCCATTTATAGATACCCTACTAAAATAATGAGCAACACTTAAAGATACCGCAATGTTTTATTGTGAAGCCTCTATACGTCTCGCACCAATCTCAAGGGTAGGCACATTAGATCTGTGGATGCTCTCCTCTAAGATACGTAGGCATCATTCACGCAATATTCAGTCAACTGTTGAGAAGGAAGAGAGAGGGGTCATTAGAAATCGGTGGGGTGTCTATAAATGGATCACCATGTGTATGTCACGTGCCAACGCTGCTTTGGAAGAACAGTCCAGTGTGTTCCAGCATGATGGTAAAAGTCGGACAAATCAAATAACTTACACCAAGCGGTGCTAATGGAGCCGATGCTTTATGCACTGTCGAGTGTGACCCTACACAGCCCACTAAAGCGAGTAAATAGTACAAACCAGACAGGCTGGCCCACAAAGCGAGCCTCTACGTTTATGCACTGGACAAGGGGATGTGGCACCGTGTCTCCAGAAGTCGCGCAACACCGAGACTCAACGGTGTCGGCGACCAGGGTGATGACAATGATAGTGGCGATGGTCCCTGTGCACGAAGATGGCGGCGGTGATAATGAATGCAGAGTTGATGAAGGTGTAAATAATGATGGATTTTACGATGACTGATGATGCCGCTCGGAGGGCCCCCCAAATGTGACCCCCAGAAAGTGAAGCCAATGAACCCAGTCATCCAGGCGTGCGCTGCGTATATGAGGCACCTCTGGAAGCAGCAACAAATGACTCCCTCGTTATTCGTGTTTATCGGCAGCTGCACATGCAGTTGACTGACAGGACAGTTTATTGATATAAGGTCTGTTGAACGTGTTGTTTAAATGCGATTTGTCAAACTATTGCAGGTCAAGGGGCAGTGGTTAAGCCATACTTCACCACGTTGGTCAGTGTGGGTTGGTGAAGGAGGGAGATATCCTGGGACCGATTCAGATATCACTCGGAGATGATTTTATCTGCAGCGGGAATCAAACAGGTCGCTTGGTTCATAAAGCATAGAGCTAACCAATGCGCCACCACTCCGCCCTGTTGTATTGTATGTTACTCTCACAGTAAATGTTATAAATTGTATTTTACCTACAATACACAATGCATAGACCCTAGTATTAATATATTTGAATTATGAAATCTGGGCAGAAAATATTTTACTCGAAAGCCTCAATATTACGATAAAACATTTTCTTTGCAAGGACAGAAAAATAAAAAAAATCCCAATCTATTTTTCAAGGGCATCTTTGTAGAATATTGGAATGCTGAGTATATACATCTATGCATGAATTATATATCCTGCCAAGAAGTTTCAATACACCCAAGGTTTAGTTTACTATATTACAAGAGGGCATATATATTGTAATATCAAACAGGAAATGAAGGTAGTGGATTCAAATAAAATAAAAACCCAATAAGTAAAACGAGTTTCCCGCTGCAGCACACATCTCTTGCACACACCTCTCTGAGCCAGTGGTAGAAAATCCCATACTCCAATGCAAGGGGCAAATCAGAGCGGTACCTATTTCACCAACCCCAGAGGAATGATAGCCAGTCAACACTCCTGTCTGGGGTTTGCACTCACAACCTCCTGATTTGCAGACCCGAGATTCCTACCACATAATTAATAACATTCGCATCCGCTTTTATGTAAAATAATGATTCTTTTAGCACCATGTGTCATGATTGACAAAGCTGTTGAACACTCGACTCTATTGATTGTCGGCCAAATCTCCGACTTCCCACAAGGGATCCAAAGTTTTCATCCCACAATCTGAGCGTCGCTACTTTGCATCGAGCGGGAATTGCGCTAATTGAGCACAGTTGCATGAATCCACGTCGGCCATGTGTGCTGGTTGTCACGGGCCAAATCCGCCAAAGTTAGTTAATTGGGAAAGGGGGGGGGGAGTTTCGTCGAGTCGTGGCTGCAGGAGTTCACAGGGGAGAGAGGAGGGGAGGGTTTGTGGCGTGCAGGGACGGGTGGGGCTGGAGAAATTAGCATGTCAATGAGCTTGAATTAGTAACCGGAAACCAAGACGACACGGGTGGGTGAGTGAAAATCATAGCAGTTAAAACTTGACGTGGTTAATCACATCCTTCCAATGATTGCTCAATCTGAATCCATCTTCTAGATTAAAGTTTTGTCTGTGTTTGTATATCTGGATGGCTTCGTAAACAAATCTCTGATGGTAGCCCGAGGGTTTGCAGAGCACCTTGGTCTCAGAGAAAACAATGTGTGCCCACAGCGTTTAAACAATGATCCACCACTGCCATAGATTTGGGTCCGCCGTGTTTCAAATCCGCTTTGTGTTCGTGAACCCGTTCAGAGACACGTCGCTTCGTTTCACCAATGTAACTGCTGCCGCAGACGCAACTCAGCTTATAGACACCAGGACATTGCATGTCCGGAATCGCATCCTTCACCGATGGGATCAAATCACGGATTTTGTGTACTGTATTGAACCGAACTTGAATCTTGTGTTTGTTCAAGATTTTGGAAATCCTTTTGGTAACCCCTGCTATGTATGGCAAGGTGATGGTTTTGATTGGGTCCTCAGATGGTTCTCTACCCATGGTTGGGGATGCAGCTTTGCGGATTGTGCGGTCAGAATATCTGTTCCTCCTGAGAGCCTAGCGTACATGCTCAAGCTCACTGGCTAGGTGGTGCTGGTCGGAGATGCAGTGTTTTAATGAGGGAATTCTTCTGGGCTGGATGGTGGTGGGAGTCAGGCTTTAGATACGAATCCGTGTGGGTGGCTTTCCTGTAGACAGAATGTCCCAACGAGCCATCAGGTCTCTTCTCGATCAAAACATCCAGGTATGGTAGCTTGCCATGGTTTTCCACTTCATGGTGAATTTGAAAGATGGCTGTATGGAATTGATGTGGTTTAGTGCCATCAGGCCATGTGGCCAGATGACGAACATGTCAACTATGTATCTCTTCCACAAGGAAGGATGTCGGGTGGATGTCTGGATGGCATCTGTCTCAAATTTCTCCATGAAAATATTCGCCGTGACAATCAACACCTCGGCGGTGGCAGATCATTGTTTCAATGCTGTGGGCACGCATGACATTGTTTTCTTCGAGACCAAGGTGCTTTGCACACCCTTGTGGTACCATCAGAGATTTTTTCATGAAGCCATCCAGATATACAAACACAGACAAAACTTTAATCGAGAAGATGGATTCAGATTGAGCAATAATTAGAAGGACGTGATTAACCACGTCAAGTTTAAACTGCTATGACTCGACAAAACTCCTCCCCCCCCCTCCCGTCCTCCCGTGCATATATGAATTCACAACAGCAAATCATTTTCTCACCTGAAGACGGACGCTTTTGTTGCGACTGAAACGTCGTGTTTTCTTTTGTAATTTTTTCTATCTACGTGACTTTACCGAAAGAACCAGAGAGTATGGTGATGTCATGAACTAGAAGAGTCCTGTGGCCACCGACACCCATGTATAACATCATGTCCTAATAAAGGCATACCCGAGGAATTCCATTTGCGTGGTGGAAGCTTTGAGAAGTGAGAGGGGGGGTGCTGGACTAATTTCCAAATATTAGAGGGGGCACAATCTTCCTCTAGACCAGCAGCAAATAGCTTGATCATATGGCACAGGTAGCTGGCGAAGACTGCTTTCCGAGGTTGACAGTGGGGGGGAGGGGTGTTCTTTCTCGCTAAACGTTTAGCCCCTGAATGTAATATATCTGCTGTTAAACAGACATGAACATCAGCCTTTCTTTATGGACATAGCATGAAGATTTTCTCAGAAGGGTTTGACATAAGTTACAAGGGATATAAAACATATTTTGGGAAAAACTCCATCTTGATTTAATACCACGTTGTGTATATCACATCAGTGTCTGCATATTGCCCACATCCGGACGTATCATTTTGCTATGACTTTGAACGAATAAAGACAAAGCCTGCCCATTAGCCTGGATCAACGACTACGACAAGTGCACTTAGCATCCGCCTATTATGGCCACTAGGCCACTCGGTGGGGTGGTTGGGGCAGTGTGGCTCATGTTCACCATACACCTCCTCAGGGAATTAAACCATGTTTGAGTCGAGGACGGTGGCGTAGTGTGGTTGGCACGGGCCCTGGTACAAGGACTTAAATGGTGCCCCGTGTACAATTCTCCCCCCTCCAGCCCGGGGTACCTGGTGCAGTTGCACCGCCTGTACACTCGATAGCTATGCCACTCCTCAAATGAACATCCAAACAAGGTTCAGATGATGTTTGTTGTGGATCAAATGGATCATGGCCAAATTTGAACCCGGCTTATTGAATTGTAGCCACTGTGTGAGCTACGACAGCACCACTTCCCACTTACAGCATACATACAAATATCAATATCCTTAGCTTTAGAAGCCTCAAATGGCAAGTGCTGATAGAAAGCACCTATTAAGAATGGCACAGCACACAATGTGGATGGTATGACTTTCATCGCATGTGGCTACCTTAATATCCCCAGTGCACCTTTGTCTGCAGACCACACAAGGTGTGTAATTTTAGGCGGATGCTAACCTTGGAAAAGCCCAGGACAAGTTCAGGCACTATTTGCCATTGATGTTAGCTGTGCCCAGGATCTAACTCGGGTAACATGTGCCACCATTTGTCAAAGAGATTGAACAACTTTGCATTCATAGGTCGCTTACATTGCCACAGTAACTAAAAGCAATCTCATCTCAACCATTTAAATGCCCTGCTGCAGCACTGGCCTGCAAACAAGCATTAGTCTGCCAGTAGGATTGTGAAATTAAATAATTTGACACTATATTAAGATATTTTTTCCCCCAATTTTGTCAATAGCCTCTTTTAAGCACCAACAATAACTGAGTGCCTATTTCATCATCAGCAACAAAGAACCAAATTCGATTTGTACATTCCTCTACTTGTTCTGTATGGATTCCCTCTGGGTTCTCCGGTTTCCCCCCATAGCCAAATACATACAACAATGTCAATGGCATTGATCCAACATCCCAATAGAGAATCCTCCCGAAAAATATTCTTGAGGTCTCAGTGTGAATTTCCTGGATAAACGAGTGATTAATTACCATCGATATCAACTTTACTATTAATGAATCTGGCTGGCCATGCCGAATTTTCGGGTTCGCGCAGCGGCGCTAGATTTGGCACACAGTTGTCACGGGCGATCGAGATGGTGCAAGAGGGGTGGCAGCTGCGGCCCAATCGCCTTCACCGTGACAATGCGGCCCACGCCGACCGCATAATGAGATCATGGTGCACATCCTCCGTGGAACTTCGTGTGCATGACTCAGCGACAAAGGAGCTCATTGAAGGCAACATTGTGAAGTGCACTCACTCCAGAATGAGATTATGAGACTCTATATATATAAAGAATATTTCTCCCTCCCTAATTTATTAACAAACTGTTTTAAGCAATAACAATAACCATATGTCTATTATATCATCTGACGAAAATTAACAACAACAAAAATGGGTCGCTGTAAAAACAGCATCCGCTCGGCGGTAACGTTACACTTGTTAAAATCTCTGAAATCCGGACAAGCGGCTGAGAAACGTTTGAAACAAGGTCGAGGATTGAGCTGGGGAGTCTGGCAGCAGCGCAGGTGGACGTAATTAGGGCTGGGTGGGCGTTTAGAGGCCGACCCTGCTGTTTGGCCAAGAGTACATTTGTGGAGGCAGAAAGGAGTGGGGTGTAGGCGGTGCTGGGGTCGGCGGTTTAAAAGGCCTTGACGCTCAACGTTTGATTCTCGTGTGTTTACCAGTACGTGACCCAATCTTAACAGCAGCTCCTTGGAGTCCTTGGCGGCAATGCAGGCGCGGGGCAGTAATGAAGCACCGACATCTGGGTCAATGCCATCGGCACGAGCGAGCTCTGCTTAAGTTTAATAACGATCATAATACTCATCATCAAGGTCCTTTACCTGTCATTGAGCAGGATTGCAATGTGGTTAGAAAGCACTCCATTCGAGTGTGTTTTTTGTTTGCATTTTGACCACAAGCATTGTGGTTAATGCACACGCGATTCCTTGTAAAAAGGTTTCAGTTTTGTTGCCAGAAAAAAGGGGAACGCCCCCCTATTATTAGGCACCACCTCACTGCCAGCCAGTTGGACGTCTCCAGCACACCGTGACTCCATAGTGATGTTGCCGCAATGCAGCCTTCACATTGCTGGAGTGTAGAGGCGTGTGGGCCAGGGGAGTATGAGTAAAGTTCTTAAGCAAATATCCTTCTCATAAGCACACAGCACAGCTAAAAACCAACACAGTGCTACCCAGCACTCACGCAAATGCATTTTGCCAAAGATCAAGATTAAAACTAAACTCTTCTTGTACAGGGTAACTAGAGAGCAGCCCATTCCATTCTAAGGACGCCGCTGAATTTGCCTGTCATAGGTGACTGGTGAGTGTCTGATGAGTGTGTCAGGTGTCACCTGGATGGTGAGTGTCTCGTGAGAGGGTCAGGCAGGTGAGGAGTGTGTGGTGACCGAGTGTTACCACTTGGCTATACTTATGCGATCTAACCCAAAAACCTTTATTATAAATAATAACTTGTTTAAATGCATGCCTATACAGATCACCATACATCAATGGGGATTACCTGTGCGAAGACAATAACAGGTACTGCTATATTCTTGGTTCTTTCGGTAAAATTACGTAGAAGGGAAATGATAAAATAATACAAATATAAACCAATACAAATTCTCACAGAAAAAGGATAAGGACGGAAGAGACCCTTGTCGTCTTCACAACACATATGGTCAAGGCATTGCCACCGACTTCGTGGCATCTAACCATGTTTTTGTGAGAATTTTTATTGTTTGATATTTGTATTATTTTATCATTTCCCTTCTACGTGACTTTAACGAAAGAACCAAGAATATAGCAGTACCTGTTATTGTCTTCGCACAGGTAATCCCCATTAATGTATGGTGATCTATATAGGCATGCATTTGTAGTGGTGGTGTTGACGTGCGCCGACTGTGACAGTGATGGATCACGGGGCGGCGCGAGGTGCGGGGTTGGGCACGCGTTGTGGGCGTGGTGTGGACGCGCGCGCCGGGAGTGACAGATGACGGGGCGGCGCGGCGTGGGTGCTGGGGCACGCTGAGATGTGGGAAAACAGGATCGTAGCCAGCGCCCAGTGATTGGTCGAATAGGATGGGTGCTCGCAGCGACGTCCGCAGGTGGGGTATAAAGGGGGACGCGCGAGAGCACTCGGGGAGAAGTTACCCAGTTGAAGACCAGAAGACGGAGCTGAAGACCTAGTGCCCCGAGACCCCTAGTCCCGCCGTCCTTGTGGGGACCGGGGCCCTGTGTGGCTCGGGGGCGAGACTGTGGGACCCAGGGTCCGACGCCCACGTGGGTCGGGCTGGGGACCCACAGTCAAGACGGACACCCCGGGCAGGGAGTGTCCCGAGTAGCTCAGTGGGCGTTAGTCGCCAGGGTAGCTAAGTGGGTGTTGGTCACCCGAGTAGCTCAGAGGCGTTAGTCGCCGAGTAGCTAAGTGGGTGTTGGTCACCCGAGTAGCTCAGTGGGCGTTAGTCGCCGAGTAGCTAAGTGGGTGTTGGTCACCCGAGTAGCTCAGTGGGCGTTAGTCGCCAGGGTAGCTAAGTGGGTGTTTGTCACCCGAGATACTAAGTGGGTGTTTGTCACCCGAGATACTAAGTGGGTGGTTGTCACCCGAGATACAAAGTAGGTGTTAGTCACCTGTGAACGAGTTTGGTAAAATAAAGAGTGTGTTACCCGTGAAGTCGTCTCCCGCCGAGTTACTACATTACACATTTAAACAAGTTATTATTTATAATAAAGGTTTTTGGGTTAGATCGCATAAGTATAAATGTGTCGTAACCCTCCACCACCCGACACAGCCAATTAGGAAGGGATTTGTCACGTAAACAACACACCAAATAGTTACTACTTCAGCCCACCGGTGTGTTGGAGAGTAAATCCACAACATTTACAATTTGAGTAGTACGATGTTTCGCTGGTAATTACATCCAGCATCATTGGGCGATTTGCCAGAATAGTGAAGCAATCCACCAGCTTCCGGTCTGAAATAGAGCAGGACGATGTCATCACTGAACCCAATCAGGTGCAGAGATCAGAGGCGGAGGAGGGGTTATTGTAATTATATAATAGATTAGTAATCAGTTAATTCGTATGTGTTTCCTCTATAAAGAATTGTAATTGTAAGATGTATTACTTAATAATACGCTTCCAGGCCGCACTAAGCCTGTAGCTGTCCAAGCGGTTAAAATGATATTTGTATTTCTCTCAATTTCAATGGAATCTCGAATTAGTCTTGGCCAGTAGTAACTAGTTTGCACAGAACTTCAACATTATCAAGTCAATTGAGTGCCCCTGTTGGCACACGTGTTCTGCCATGGCCGACAGTTGTATTCAGACAAACTCTGCTCATAAAGCTAATCAATTAGCGCCCTTGTTTATTCAGGAAAGACACACCGAGCCTTAAGACAAATTTTCAGGAGAGTCCTGCATGTTAATGTTTTGAAAATGTTTGTATATATGTATGTTGCACTTCTTTCTACCGTCTGTAACCAGCCATGCTAATCGGAGGTGCGGGGGAAGGACAACAAACTAAACACAAAAAGCAGTTCTAAATAAATTATTTTTCAATCCAGGTTTAAAATAATGCCATTTATAAATATTTGGCATTTGGAAATAAAGTGGAGTGTCCAGAGAAAACCCACGAGTATGAGGGGTTAACAATCACAGCCCCACACAGATATATGAAAAGGATCCATTGCTGTACTGCCATATCCTAAACACCCCACAGCTCAAGCCTACAACACCTGGTATTGCCAGCAGTCTCCCAGCTAAGTATCAACGAGGCTCACTCCTGATTTGGCTTCCGAAATATGACGAGACTGGGCGCAGAGTTATTTTATTGTGGAATTGAAAATACAGCACTCGCCAGTGTTTTATATTCAGGGCCCCTTGTGGCCAGCCCTGCACTCCACTCTGCTGCGGCCACCCGTCCTTACTGGTCAAACATAAGCCAACATAAAGGGTCCCTAAGGGCCGATGTAACACAGAACTACGCTGTGTTGTATTATTAATGTCTTCTGTTTGTATTCTTTGGTTCTTTCGGTAGTCACGTAGATAGAAAAATAATAATAAAGTGAATAAAAAATGATGAAAATAAAAAAACATTAATGTAGACTGTAGCCTGGTTCTTAACCTGAATGAGCGTATTGGCAGTCTATAATGTAGACTTATTCTTGGTTCTTTCAGTGATAAAAAATAAAATAAATAAAATAAAAAATAAAAACCACAACGTTTCGATCATTACACAAGCACTCGTCTTCAGGAGGAAAGAGGGAGATGGTCACCTAAGGCAACCGTTTAAAAAGGTTTAAAAAATGGGCGTGGCACAAGAGCTCCTACGGCACAACAAAGTGGGCGGGGCATATGTGCCCTGGGGTCAGAGAGCACCAATGTGAAGCACGGAACATGCAGTGCCACAAAACGCCTCGGTGTCAGAACGAAGTAGGCGAGGCACGTGTGCCCTGGGGCAAGACAACAAGAAAACGACACAAATCAAGTCATGACTTGACCTGTGCTCCCCCGACGAGAAAACACAAATCAACTCACGACCCAAAGTGGTTGATGACATCTTTCCAATGATTGCCGAGTTCATAACCATCCTCTCGGTTGAAATTGTGTCTGTGTCTGTATATATGGATGGCTTCACGAACGAATCTTTGTTGATAGCCAGTAGGCTTGCAAAGTACCATCGTCTTAGAGAAATACATTTTGTGTGAGCCAGCCGCATTAAAATAATGATCCGCCACGGCAGAAGTATTGGTCCTACCGTGTTTCAAATCTGCCTTATGCTCTCGAACACGGTCCGAGACATGTCGCTTAGTTTCCCCAATGTAACTGCTGCCACAGATAAAGCTTAGTTTGTAGACGCCAGGATATTTCATGTTAGGAATCTTGTCCTTCACAGGTGGGATCAGATCACGAATTTTATGTACTGTGTTAAATCGGACCAGAATTTTGTGTTTGTTCATGATTTTGGAAATCTATTTGGTTACCCCTGCTATGTATGGCAAGGTGATGGTTTTGATTGGATCCTCAGATGGCTCCTTCCTCCCGGTTGGGGTGATGGCTTTGCGGATTATGTAGTCAGAATATCCATTCGCCTTGAGAGATTGATGTACGTGTTTGAGTTCACTGGTTAGGTGTTCATGGTCGGAGATACATTGAGCTCTATGGTGTAGCATTTTGATGAGGGAATTATTCTGGGATGGATGGTGGCAGGAATCAGGTTTTAGGTAGGCGTCAGTATGGGTTACTTTCCTGTAGACAGAATGGCACATTGAGCCATCTGGTTGCTTTTTGATTAGGACATCCAAGAAAGGTAGCATGCCATCCTCTTCTACCTCCATGGTGAATTTGATGGCTGGGTGTATGGAATTGATGTGGTTGAGGAATTGGTTCAGAGCCGGTCGGCCATGTGGCCAGATGACAAACGTGTTATCCACGTACCTCTTCCACAAGGGCGGGCGTAGAGTGGATGCCTGGATGGCGTCCGTCTCAAATTTTTCCATGAAAATATTGGCTACAACCGGAGATAAGGGAGAACCCATTGGGGAGCCTTCAGTTTGTTTGTAGAATGTTCCATTCCAGGTAAAGTATGTATTGGTGAGGCAGTGTCTCACCAGGGCCGGTACATCAGCATTCAATCCTTGTTGGACCAAATCTTCAATGATTGCAATTGTATCGGGCACAGGAACTTTGGTGAACAAAGAAACTACATCAAAACTAACGATCAAATCACCTGGGGACAGTGAGATGTCCTTAATTGACGATACCAGGTGAGCTGAGTACAGAAGAGGTGGTCTTACCAGTGAATGGCTGCAAGGTCTTAGACAGATATCGGGTAGCTGGTAGGTGGGTGAGCCAGTGGTGGAGACGATGGGACGAAGGGGGTGTGCCTTCTTTATGGATTTTTGGTAAGCCATATAATCTGGCCGGTCGAGCAGCAGAAGGTTTTAAGGAAAACCGTTTGGTCTGTTCAATTAATGAAGCTGAATTAGTGATGATACCATTCGTTTTTGTAACGAGGTTGCTGGTGGGATCTCTTTTTGATTTTTGTGTAGCTGCCATCATTAAGTAGGTCCTGAATTTTGTGATTGTACACAGTATTGTCCATGATGACTGTGGCATTGCCCTTGTCGGCTGAGAGGATGACGATATCATCCCTCTTTTTCAACTGAGATAACTCAAAACGCTCATCCTTACTGATGTTACTGGCTGGAATCTTAGCACTTTTGAGGGTTGTAAAGATTTCAGATCTTGTCACGTCTGCAGTGATGTGTCCCAAGCACCTTAAGAGCTACATCGACCTGGGCAATAATGTCATCCACTGGTATATCTTTGGGGGTGACTGCGAAGTTCAACCCTTTACCCAAAACCGACTTTAGACCATTGGAAATTGGGCTATTACTCAGATTAATAACAACCTTGTCAACGTCTAGCTTTCTTAATGTGTGAAAGGAGGTTGAACTTGGAAATCAGGTTATCTTTACATTTAGCTGACATTGTAGCAGCTGATGAAGCAGTCATGTTATCTATATGTTCCCAATTAGATATAGACATTTTTTCTGTCAAGAGTGTCTTTTATTTGTTTATTTACTTTATTTTGTTTTATGTGACTTTACCGAAATAACCAAAGAATATGAATTCCTGCAGTCACGAAAGTTTTAAGTCAAAATTCTTCCGTTTGTATTCCAGTGTTTTCTCTATTTCAAGGTGGCAAAGTTTGGCATCTTGAGTCTTATGGTTATGGAAACATTTTACAGCCCCTTTATAGATCCACACTGCTGGGATGAAGGCCTCCCAATGCCGTTGACTTTAGGGGATCGTTTGACCATCCTACACCAGACCCGGTTGGTGCCGATTGGTGAAGAGGGTAGAGAGGCCACTCTATTTTTGGCTGACACTTCCACGCTGGCCACACGTCTTGGAAGAGGTGGGAGTATTCAGTGTACCCCACCACACGCGTGACCTGCCGATTGACTAACTGCGGTTTAACCATTTATACTCCTCGGTGGGCACAGGTGGTGCGGGGGGTGGTGGGGGGCGGGATTTAATAAACTTGCCCAAGACCGGTTCAGACATCACTCGCCACTGATGTCAGGCCGAGGAATCGAACTTCAGGCGCCGGGTTCAGAGCGAGGTTGCCACCGTGCTCTAAGCACTGTGCCAACCGCTCCACCCCAAGTCTTAGAAGGCCCCTTGCATTGTATAAAACAACGATCGCCATTCAAGACCACCGCCAGACACCGGTACAGTGTGCGCTACAAAAATACGAGGACAAAGAACAATGAGGCGGGAGGCGGGGGGGCAGTGGCTGCATGGGTAAGGGGGGGCAGCAAATAAATACCTTGCCAACAGCGTGACTCCAACTGGCGTGTGGTGGGGGCGGTGCGCCACCACCGCACGTGGAGCCGGTTTGCCGTGATGTGCACGTGAGCAGTGATAATATAATCACTGCGCCTCCAACGGGCACTGCTGAAGCTTACTTGCTAGCACCAGTGCACGTGCACCTCAGTGTACCAATAACAATGTATTTTATTTGCCTGTGAAAGCTTAAATGAGGCACAAGAAACATGTTCTGAAAAAGACGTTTGAGATTCTACAAAGTTTTTTCACTTCTTACATATATGCTTGGATGATATAATTGTTTCTTCAGGTTGGTCCTGTTTGGGGTGATTGAATGAGGTGGTTAACTGAACTTCTATCTATATGTAATAAACGACTCGGTCAGGCTTTCTTGGTCTCCGCTGTGTCGTTTATTTAGGTTCTTCGTATCACACCCCGCTGGTCCGGACCTGCGCAGACTCCGTGCGCGCCCCGCGCACGCTCCGTGTGGCCGCTCCGCTCTCTCCGTGTGCCCCACACACTCCGCTAGTCACTCACTAGCCACGTGTGCCCCGCACACTCGGCTAGTCACTCAAAAGCCACGTGTGCCCCGCACACTCTGCTAGTCACTCACTAGCCACGTGTGCCCCGCACACTCTGCTAGCCCTGTCTACCCCACGCACCCCACGTGGCAGATGGCGCCGCTCCACCACGTGGCAGATGGCGCCATCTCCCCCACTGCCCAGCGTGGCTTCCCCTATTCTCGCTCCGTTCCAACTCCCGATCTCTTCCGGCTCTCCCCTTATATCCTTCCCATCACGTGACCCCTGACTCCTCCTTCCCGTACTGCCCCCGTCTCCCATTGGAGCCGAGATGAGCAGTGGCTCCTCCCACACGCTCCATCGACCCGGCTACGCCCCCCAATGCTCCGGCCCGCGTGATTGGCGCGGAGGCCAACAACCACCCTGTTTATGCTCGCATTACATGACCCCCCCCCTGATGAAAAAGCCAGCCGTCCCCGGCTGCAACAGAACAATAATAATGCGAGCAAAACATAACAGTCAGGACTCACAAGACACAACGGAGATTAGAACAACAACAATTAACGAAAGGGAAGGGACTTTGAACGAGTGCGGGTCGCCGGCCCGTCCTGCACGGGGCCCGGCCCCCGCACCGACCGTGATCTGGACAGGGTTTTAGGAGCGGCGGAACCAGAACCGTCCGCCGCTGGTGGAGGCCTGTCATTCCCAGCGTCTCGTTCCCCAGAGAGGCCCGTCATCGGGGCCTCCTGCAACTGCACCCGCGGCGGGGTTGGAAGGGCAGCGGGGTCAAGTGTCCCCGTCGCCGTGGTAGGCCCACCCGGTGCAGGAATCCCTGTGTCCGGCAGGATCACAGCTGTCGTGGTGGATTTTCCCGCGTCGCGTTCCCGGCAGGGGCCTCCGGCTGGAACGGCGGCCGAGAGCGACCCCAACACTCCCTGGCGAAGTGCCCCCGACGGCCGCAGTGGAAGCACGACGAGTCGGCTCGTCGTCCGGCACCCCCTCTATCTTGCCGAGCCCGCAACGGTGGGCCCGAGCGCAATTCCGCTCCCCCTCGAGCAGGCCACTGGGTCGATGTTACCGCCAGCTCCTCAGGCCCCTTCTCGTTCCGTACATAGACGGCTTTGGACGGATCCCACCCGGTGGCACCACCTTCGACTTTGGGGCTCCCCGTCCAGGCCGTCACCTGCTTCCACTGGCGTAGGTTGAATTGCGCGTCCAAGCACTTAGCCGCTATCCGGGAGGTCAGCTGCTCATGGCCGCACACCGGCATGGGGATGCCCAAATCCCTGGACAGCTCCAACATCTTGCCCAATATTGAAGGCTCCAGCAAGTCGGGCTCCGTGTCCGGATATGCGGCCATAGCCAGCTCCAACACAGCGCCCCGGAAAGCCACTGGGCATTCTTCTGGTGCCCGTTGCCGCTGCACAAATCTGCGATGTGCGTCGTCCGGAGGCTCATAAGCCTCCGCCATTTCCTCGAACACTCCCTTCAGCGTCGTCTTCTTCGCGGCCTTGATGGAACAGAAGAATCTGACAGACTCGTCGTCCAGGAGCTTCGGCAGGACCTCCAGGGCTTCCACATCCGTCCACTTGGCGGATCGGACCGCCGCCTCAAAACGGCAGGCGAATGCACTCCAATCCCCGCCGATTAAGAATTCCTTAACCGTCATCAGACGATGGCTGCGGGTCCCCGAGTCGCCGTTTCCCGCTGCAGGTGTTCCACGCGATAGCGACAAGATGGCGTCTCCATGCGGCGGGGGCAAGATGGCGGCTTCCCGCGGTGAAGGCGACAAAATGGCGGCTTCCCGTGGTGGAGGCGACAAGATGGCGGCTTCCCGCCGTTCGTCCCCGACCACGCCCAAGATGGCGGCGTCGTGCCGCGTGTCGGAGAGGGCGGGAAGCGTCGCACAGGCCCCAATGGCGGACGGCTCGGCCCCACTCGAAGGCTCCCCGCTTAGGCGATCCGACATCGTCGCTGGCGACACCAGGGTGAGTAATTGCAGCAGAACGGCCCGCAGCGAATCCAGCTGGACTGCGACGTGTCGCCAGCCGTCCTCGACGCCCGTCGGCATAGGCGGTCCGGCCGCACCGACGACATCCTGTACTCCTGGCGTGTCGCTCGCCGCCGCTTCGCCCACGCCTTCCATGGTCGGGACTGCCACCGCCGGAGGAAGATCCTCTTCGTCTTCTGAAGATGGTGCCGGTATATTCTTTTTCTTGAGGTGTTTAGACATCACGTTCCACTTCTGAACCCAGTGTAATAAACGACCCGGTCAGGCTTTCTTGGTCTCCGCTGTGTCGTTTATTTAGGTTCTTCGTATCGCACCCCGCTGGTCCTCGGTCGGACCTGCGCAGACTCCACGCGCGCACCGCGCACGCTCCGTGTGGCCGCTCCGCTCTCTCAGTGTGCCCCGCACACGCCGCCAGCCACACCGCTCGCTCCGTGTGCCCCGCACACTCCGCTAGTCACTCACTAGCCACGTGTGCCCCGCACACTCGGCTAGTCACTCACTAGCCACGTGTGACCCGCACACCCTGCTAGCCCTCACACTCTGCTAGCCCCGTCTACCCCATGCACCCCACGTGGCAGATGGCGCCGCTCCACCACGTGGCAGATGGCGCCATCTCCCCCACTGCCCAGCGTGGCTTCCCCTATTCTCGCTCCATTCCAACTCCCGATCTCTTCCGGCTCTCCCCTTATATCCTTCCCATCATGTGACCCCTGACTCCTCCTTCCCGTACTGACCCCGTCTCCCATTGGAGCCGAGATGAGCAGTGGCTCCTCCCACACGCTCCGTCGACCCGGCTACGCCCCTCCAATGCTCCGGCCCACGTGATTGGCAAGGAGGCCAACAACCACCCTGTTTATGCTCGCATTACATATACAAAGCACGCATTTGGCAAAAGTTGGAATTCTGTTGTCATAGCCAGGGTGAACCACCCAGTTCATAGCTCACTGCACTTTATTGATGATCCGACACTCACCGATTCACTCCAGTTACTCACTCATCGGCGGTCAGTGGCATCCTTACTCTTTGGTCGCTACTACAATTGTTGCTGTTGTCATGAACTTCACTCCTGGAGTCCTGCACCCACGTGGAGGACTCCAGGGTGACTCAGCCTACCAGTGACTGTTTTGTCTCAGCCGTACTGTGTTCAACCACCACCACCACCACACTGCAGATCAGAACACTTCTCTTTCCGCTTCTTTCTCCACCCCGTTCAACTTTTTATTCTTCCCATCGTCTCTATTCCCAAGCTATTATCACCTTGCTCAAATGAAAAAAATACGCAAATTATTGTACCTTCAAAGATGCTTTTTATTGCTGGTTTATTGCTGGTGTTTTGAGATGTTGGGTCTCGTACGCGGTAATCATAACAAAAAACACAAAAAGCGTGAAGCTTGTATGCCTTTTAGTGAGCGCATCGAAGCACAGACCTGAGCACACCATCAAAACAGAAATACCACATAGAGCTGCATAGAGGCAATAGCTCAGTAACCACCGTCTCCTGGCGGCAATGCAAGGCCGAGTGGTTATTAAAGCAATACATCTCTCAGTGCCCACAGTGTCTCACTCCATGGTGCCATGTGATTACCCAAACGCGGAGAGGGTCCACGTGTTGAGTGCTGTCGTCAGGTGCAGCGGATTATACGACAGAGCAACCTGGGCACTGAATACATCACCGGGTTTGACACCACAGAGTCAATCCCAGTCATACACACTCCAATTTGTTTTCAGGTCGTTCTGCCCGCGTGTTGTCTGGTATAACTTCTGACATTAGGCTCCAGGTGCTGGGGAGCTTCAATTCACAGTTCCTGAAGAATCTCCCAACACGTGAAGTGAAACATCGTGAAAAGCAACACGCGGTACAACCCAAAAGCAACATCTACCTGGAAGAGAGGCTCTCTCTCTCCGACTGACCAACCAACTCATGGAACAACCCTCAGTGTTACCGAAGGACGCTCGAACCACGTGTCAGTATGCAGAGGGCCTCCGATGGCTTTCAAATGTATTTAGAGTTCCCTGCACTGGGTAAAGTAAATACCTAAATTTTAGGTGCCAGTTTAGTTTGTAGGGGATAGTCAAAACTGCATGAGCCCTTTAAAAGTACTGCCGCATGTATCTCATTCAGGAAGGTGTCATTGAGTCTCAAGACACGTTTTCAGGAGGGTCCTGGAATAGTGTTCGGTCAATTACTTTTGTGAAGGAGTGTTAGCGTGTGGAAGGAAACACAGTACAAAGAGTACAGATGCAATCAAACATTACAAACAAAAACTAATACATTCTCGAACCAAATCATAACTTAACAAGGAAATGTCATTCTCACCACGTGTGGGAGTGAGAATTATAACTTTGCCGAGTTGGCACAGTAAGCATATGGGGCCCTGAAGGACAGGCATCTTAAATCTTGACTTAAAGCTTTCATTAATGCATTCTCACAAACATGAAAACCCATCGCACACAGCTGTGCCGCAGGGTTTCCTGAACGGCTCGGCACGGTTTGGGTCTCAACGCGCGGTTCCACCGGCTTGGCCCTCACCACTAGTACCCCCACCCTTCCCCTCCCCCTTCCCTCCTCAGCAGGAGGGGAGCAATTGTAATAATTTTCAAACACGGTTTAATGCATGCTTGGGGCAGCTTACATCATCGCAAGCCGACACCTATTATTTATGTTTTTTCGGCCATGTTATTTAAATCGGTCAATTTTGCATATGCAAGATACACCCTGTGAATGGCGGACGTCTCTTCCACACTGGCCCCACAATGTCACTACTGGAAAGCGTGAAGCCCCCTTGGTAAAGCGAGCCATGAGGCCCAGTACTAGCGGGCCACATGTCCCGATTACAGCTCGCTCGGCCTGATAATGCTGCAGTGGAAATCTGGGCTTGGCCCACTTACTCAGTTAGTGAACCAGGTCGGCCCACTCTTAAGTGGTCACGGGAACGAAGCATCAGGAAGCTCGTGGTTGCCTTAACGGTGTAGCTGCTGCTCCATCAATACGTTGACTAGCCACGGTGTGAAAAATCACCCAGCAGCTTCACATTCTTTGGGAGCAAATGCCTGAGTGCCAAACCGCACACACCCAAACCAACCTATGCGTTTCCCACACACACGACCACAGTACAGTACACCAAACAAAAAGCGCTCTGTGTGAATGTTACGCGAGCTCAAATCCCAGTTGGGTCAAACACTGTACAGTCACTGTGGACAGGTTAAATTTTACTTCTGATCACAGCCCTATTTATCTACAATTCTAATGAGTGACCCAGCTGCTGATGGAACAGCCAATGGGGGTTTCAAGAGGCGGGGTTAAGGCTAATAGAAATTACATCTATTTGACTGTGAACCCTGATTATAAGGCGTTGCTAGTAGTTCAATTGGGCTGAACTTGAAACGACATCTAAAATAATGTATTTTCAGGTTGAGAGCAATTTCGACGTAATTATATCTTTCCCAACTGCGAAAGTTTTACAAGAATGTTTAATGACGCGTGACAAAGCAAGAGTTTCCTTCACCCAGTGTGACCTACAAAATATACTGCTTAATGGTTTCTTCACCAGCGTGGAATACACTCTCATTGATAGGGTTGCCACTTCTAAAGTACAAACAAAAACCAGGACACAACATTGGAAGAAGAATATCTCAGTGCCAGTTGAAGGGAGGACTAAATGTACATGCAGTGTCTTGATAGGTGTATTATTATGCAAATGAAAAATAACTGGGAATATTGAATGTCCCAGGAAGTATTGCAATTTCTAGGGGGAGCAGCTGCCTCAAAAAGATGATGACGACTCAGCGATCGCTTGACGATGGCCACGTGCTAAAATTACGCACGGCTGTCCCGCGCGCCAGTGAAGTTCGTACAAACCCCGGAGAAATGATCAGCCGAGGAGGACTGCTCAAGGCAACCGTAGGTCTACGTGGCTTCCGCGGATTTTGCCCTGACCCTGCCCGCAGCCCAGCAGGAGACAAGAGGCTCCAATGTCAGCCACAAAGGCGGGTTTGTACCGCACAAGAGACGCTACTGTAACTGCAGAAAAAAGGCGAGCGTTCTGGCACATAATTCTGTGTGTGGCATGCATGTTTGCCTGTGCGTGTTGCTTTGTGTGCATATGGGAGTGGTAGAATAGCGGTTAGCGCACTCCGCTATGAACCTCACACCCCAAGTTAGATTCCCTGCCATGGTCAACATCAGTGGCAATTATTAGAACCGGTCCTGAGCCTCCCCATTGGATAAACTCAGTATCTGATGTGGTATGTAAACATCAGTCGGTCAAATTTCGATTTAAAGCTTTCTTGACTGCAGGGATTCATATTATTGGTTCTTTCGGTAAAGTCACATAAAAGGAAAAAGAAATGTACAAAATTCTCATGCTTCGATTGCAACACAGATTTGAAAAAAATATTTTTTCAAATCTTCTTGCTGTGGTTTTCACACCTGATGATGATTGCTTTCGTTGCAATCGAAACGTCGTGAGAATGTTATTGTTTTATTTTTATTATTTTATTATATGCCTTTTACATGACTTTACCGAAAGAGCCAAGAATATCAGTCGGTCAGTCAGCTAGGAAGCTCTTTTTCCATGGCGATCTCAGCACTGGGGAGATAAAGTGTGTGGTGCTAGCCACACCACCCCTTTGTGCGCCATGCTAGCCTTCATCGTTGTTCGCAAACAGCACTTGCCCCAACACAGTCTGTACAACTATACAGGGGATGTTTGTGTTTTGTGTGTATGCGAGGCAAGTAATGTTATACAATCCCAGCTGCCTGGGGTTGAATTTTCGGCATGATGCACAACACAAGCGCCAAGTAGCTTCTGAACCCAACCTGGGCCTCTACAAGACCAACACAGTATGAAATGATTATTCTGTGCAGCACGGTCAATATCAGTACTGGGGTTACACAAAGGCATCCAGGCACATTGGGTTGTAATGTCACCATCCTCCTTGCATGCTGTGATGGTCTTAATTGATGTTTGCTAACAGTACTTTACCGTACCATGTTATAAAACTTCTTAACAGAGGAAAGGGCCATATTTGGCAAGTACATCACCAAACGTTGCTTGTGATGCAATATCATCTATTCATGTGGGAGAGTCTCACAGGATTCCAAGGTTCTTTCTCAGGAACATCTTGCATTGAGCGGTTCAGTCAATTCCATTGATGAGCGTTTTGTATCTAGAAGAAGATCAGCATACCGAGAAAAAGCCCAAGCATACGATGACAAAAACGTGCAAAAGCCTGCACAGACAGGTTCATAAACTCACTCACTCTACTGTTATCTGCTACACAATCTACTGGCCCAACAGAGGCCAGTGTATTCACAAATTTATACTAATTTAATCAACCCTGGCGGAATGATTCACCAAGTCGATCCACTTTCAGGATGTGAACCAGCAGAGTCAAGCACCCTGCCGTGGTGATGCGTTGAACACCCCTACTCCAATCCAACGCTGAAGGGAGGAGGCATCCTTCCAAAGAGCTCAGACGTTTCCATGGAACTTATTCAGATGGAACGTACACAGTAGCAGCAGCCAGCCCTCGCCATATGCTTCACCGGGGATATAGGTAAGTCTGCACCACAATGAAAGCAAGTATTTTCACAGCGGCTCAATTACTACCACACCCAGTGTCACTGACAGGTAAACACAGGTTGTGAATACACACAGGGAGGCTGGGAATGTGAACACCCATGACAACATACGGGGCAAAGCATAATTTTATCTAATAAGCAAGGAGGAACTTCTACTACGACAACGAGATCATAGTCATCATCATTATAAGGCATATCAACTCACTGCTGGATGAAGGCCTCCCAAAGCCTATCATCATCTCTCGTCTCCACCACAGAAGACATGAAATACAATTTGTGTGCAGGCCCTGGTCGGAAAGCTACGTTGCGGATCCATGAGAGATGGCAATAGTGTGGGGAGGCCTTCATCCAGGAGTCGATTGATGAAGGCTGATGTTGAGTGTGATCTTCCGTCTGCATTGGAAAAGTCTTACTTGCTCATAAAAGGCCGGTGTCCCCAAATTTGTTAAACATCCGCTGCGTCTTCATTGAAGAACCCAGAGCGAATTTACGGTCACAGAGATGTGTCACAGAGAAGTGTCTGATAAGACAACGTCTAGGTCACACAAACATGTGAACAAATAAGTCAAAGCATGTTAGATTATGAATATGAAATCAAATTGAAATATTAAACAATATACAAAATTTAGCAACACGTTAATAATAAACGATGCACCTAGTGGATGTTCTGCTGATAAAAATTGCATGAGAGTTTTCAGCGTTCGCTATTTACGTGCAAAAACTGGTTTACGTTATTACAATTACGCACATAAACATTGATTTACTCACATTAGGCAGCAAATAAAATATTCAAAAACATGCTAAAATGGTCCGATGTATTTCAGAGATTGTACATAACAGCACTATTTTTTTGTTCGCCCAGATATAATGATTGCGATGAAAACATAACAATGGAGCAGACAGAACTGTCTCCTTAAATTGGACACGGTCACACATCGTTACCGAGGAGCGCCGCTAACCAGCACAGTTAAAGTAACAATGTCTTGCCCAATAGACAGGCCAAGGCTGCTGCTGTACAGGGTGGTCTAGATGTTTTGTGGTCCTCAATTAATTGACCTCTGGCATATTTTTCCTTTGAATATTAATTTCTGTTTTAAATAAACCTTTCTTGAAAAGTATGAAGTTTTAGAGAATAAAAATGGGGGTCAGAAGACATGTGGATCACTCTGTACAATGAGCTTGTTTCTCCATACACCATCGCTTGTGCGCGCTCGGCAAAAATACGGCTAAATACGCCCGTCGGTCAGTCAGAGCTGATGAACGCGGGTGGGGTAAAGTGTGGGTGCGCCAAGAAATTAAAAGTACATAAATCTAAGCATGGATAGATGCGTGCTGCAGACTAGGTTTAGAGCCAAGAGGATGAGCATATGCATGAGAGAACACACGCAGGTCAATGGCATCGTTCAAACTGTAGGAAAAATAAGTGGGGGGCTTGGACAGGCAGGACATGTCGCCGAAAGGAATGATGGCGAACGGTCAAGAATAATGACATAATGGCGGCCAAAAGGACGTCAGCCGTGGGGATGGAGCAATGAGGTCAGCTCGTCTGCAGGTGCTAGGTGGATTGTTATATTGCACGATCGTGGGAGATGGTGGCGGCTTGGGGACAACCTTCATCCAACAGTGGATTGATCATGGCCGATGATGATAATGAAAGTGTGAGTCGCCTCACGGACATACACCTTTGGGAATGTGCAGTATTTAGTTTGTCACCTAATTTTACATGCTGGCTTTAACAGGTGCTCGCTAACAACACTTGTGGTTGTAGCTAGTTGCTTTTGATCACCCATGGGGACTCTCAGTCTGTGGTGACATTAACACTGTGTGTAATCATAGCAGCCTATAGCACACAGCATGTGCCACTGTTTAATAGGAACGGCGAAACTGAAGATCAGCTGGGACAGTAGCAGCCTCTATGATCATCATCATCACCATCATATTAATTGCTGTGCTTAAATGAGCATTGGAGAGTGTTCACGTCTGCTGAATGTCTTCAACCACTGGTTACAATTCCATGTTGCTGTTGAAGGGCCCAGTCTGCTCATAGGCACCCCACTCTTGATTATCTTGCACCGAGCAGTGCAGACTCGCTAGATGGTACCTATTTTAAACACCACTGAAGGATGATGTTCAAGTCAGCATTGGGTGGGGGAGACTGACGCCAGAGAGACTGTGCGATCCATTTTCTGTGAGGCGATGTGAATTGTGCATTATCTCACTTATTTGCACTACTGAATATCTTCACTTTTGAACAACACTGGTTAAGTTACAGCTCACCGTTATGTAACTAAATACTAAGTAAGGGAAGTCAGCTTGCCTATCCCTTGTACATGAGAACTGATGTATCACTGGACTGTCACCTGGCCACATAGGAGTCCGCCTAACTTACGGTCTGCCTGCCCCACGACCTACCTACGGACAGTCCCTCCCTGCCACAAATCGATCCATTGTCACAATTCGGTCACAATATGATACCAAGCATCTATTTTGTGTTTACTTGTTTGTATTGTCCGTCTCATACATTCCACAATTTTGTCGCACATAACATGCTGACATTGTAAACTTTTCGTAATGGCATGCCTCAATACGTGTTATCATCGCAACTCCAATTAACACGGTTGACTACGTACGGTGCGAAAGATGTTCAACATACACACATACATCACCATCAGCAGCCAATGTCTATCCACTGCTACACAAAGGCCCCTTCACGCCGTTAGCATCTCTAACAGTTTAGTGCTGCTACCATCCATCTCGCGTGTACCGTCAGCGAATCTGTTTGAATCCATGAATAGTAAACCATGATGACCACCCACCCACCAACCAACCAAAATACGTGCGATCTGTTATAGCAATACCGGCAATATTAAAGTGTTATAAAAGAAAGCACACCGATCGTTACAAAGGACCCGACTGTACACCTGGGCGTTACTGCGGCGCGTGCGCCCACTGTGTGTGTGTGTGTTTTGGGAAACACATTTATAGGCTGCAAAGCATTCTCCTGCTCCTATTCATCGTGTTGGGCAGGGTCATTCCCAGCGCAGCTGCTGCGCTTTTGGATTAGCGTATAAATGTGCAGTCTGTAATGACTTGCTCACGCCACTGCCAGCAGACAGGCCTCCACAACTGCAGGCAGAAAAGGGCCTCAAGAGAGCTCCCTCTGGGGTGTATGTTGGCCTTCTCTTTCACACTGACCAGACGTTCTTGAAAGAAGTGGTAGTTACCCACATTTTACCCCACTGTGGTGGACAGAGGGGGGGAGGCGGGGGCAGGGAGATTTCACAAACTCGACCCCTCAGCTTCGCTTCACACACTGTGTCAGAGGATTGGCTCGAACCTGGAAGGGGAGGGGGGGTCACCTCTGGATTGCAAGTGCGATGCGTAAACTATTACACCACGGGAGCATCCCACGGGCGGTGTATAATTCACAGCAAATAAAATAACTGCTTATCGGACACAGGTCCGGTAGCCTGGGAGACAGAGAGATGGTCAATTCTGCACGGTTCACGGCAGGGCCGCAGCAAGCAGACGCTCTGCCGAGCACGGGGTCCCACTGGCAGATCCCACTGCAGGCAACGTGTGGCCATTAAACTGCGAGGCGGAACTGTGTCAGCACCATCTACACCGCACTCCACGTGTTTTATGTATGGCCGTATATGTGCGTGCGGTGAGAATGGGGAACGGTGGTGCAGCAGTTAGCGCACTGCATTACAAACCCGGCGACCCGAGTTCGATTCCCATTTATGACCAACAACAGTGGTGATTATTTGAACCGGTCCTGCTAATTACCTAGCTCGACTCAGCCTTAAATGAGTCCTGGGTTGGATGTGTAAATATCAGCAATGGGGAGACAAAGGCGGCCGTGCATGGTGTTAGCCAAACCACCCCCTCATGTGCCATGCCAGCCTTAATAGGCACTTGCCAACAGCACTTGCCCCACCCATCTGAAGGCTATACGGGGATCTTTGTTTGGTGAAGGTGCTGGGTATGGTGCATTACATCAGGTATATATTGAAGTCTCAGGCACACCCCGGGAAAGGCATATGTTGAGTTAAAATGGCAATTGTCACCGAAGTGAGTCACTAACAAAGACGTTGACTGGAGGCCAAACCCAAAAACCGAGGCAAACATTCCCCATCTCGGCGTACCGCACCGTGCGGTGCAAGTGTCATTGTAGAGCAGCTGTTACAGGAGGAAACAACAACAAGTGAGGAGGTGGCGGAGTTCAATATAAAGTACAACATCATTTTCTCTCTCCCATTCGTGATGTTGACCACGTCAGCGACAACTCGGTGCTCACACTTCCTTGTCGAGTTGGCCTTGAGGAAGGTCAGATTAAGTTGCGATTTTAAACCACACGAGGTGTGCATGGTCAGGAATCAAAGGCAGGTGGATGGAACCGTAGCACACTGTGACACACCAGGCACCTCTCAGTAGCCGTCTCCCTCTCTAGGTCTCGGTTTAATTGTGTCTGTTTCCATGATGGTCTGTCTCTCAGTCACTCTTTCTCTCTGTTTCCCTCTCGCATTCTTTGTGCCCCTCTATGCGTCTCTCTGTCCCGCTGTCTTGTCTGCTCACAACTACCACTCAGTGTTGAGGCTGCTCTCAACCCCGGGGCAATGCAAAATAAATTGTACACCTCTGACATTTACCATCACTATTACAATTACATCTACCATCATAACCACCACAACAAAACCAGAGCCACAACCATATTAACCAACAACATCACCACCACTACTTGATCATAATCACCAGCACCACAATTATGACCACCACCACCCTCATCAACTCTATCCCATGTCCCACGGCCCCACAAGTGTGATTGTGCAACACAAGTGGGTTATTGCACAATCACAACCTTCAGTGGCAAAAGCCCTCCCACTCGAAATTTCTAAAACCAGCATAGATATTGACCTTTGTGATGACCCTCATAACCAATACCCAGCTTCAACTCCCCTCGGATGGGGGGAGGGGGGCGATGGGAGGGGGGCGAGGGGGGGCAGTTGGGCTGTTGTGTGGGGCGCCACCACGACGTACACTCACCAGACACTACCCACTCAGATACCCACCACTCACCACTCACTCAATCACCTGACATGAAACACTCACCACTCACCACACTCAATCACCTGACATGAAACACTCACCACTCACCAGACACTCAATCACCTGACATGAAACACTCACCACTCACTCAATCACCTGACATGAAACACTCACCACTCACTCAATCACCTGACATGAAACACTCACCAGACACTACCCACTCAGATACCCATCACTCACCACTCACTCAATCACCTGACATGAAACACTCACCACTCACCAGACACTCAATAACCGACATGAAACACTCACCACTCACCAGACACTCAATAACCGACATGAAACACTAACCACTCACCAGACACTCAATAACCGACATGAAACACTCACCACTCACCAGACACTCAATAACCGACATGAAACACTCACCACTCACCAGACACTCAATCACCTGACATGAAACACTCACCACTCACCAGACACTCAATAACCGACATGAAACACTCACCACTCACCAGACACTCAATAACCGACATGAAACACTCACCACTCACCAGACACTCAATAACCGACATGAAACACTCACCACTGACCCGACACCAGCCTGAGTCTGACCAAACACTTGCCACTGGAAGAATCCGATGAGCTAAGAAGCTCTTTTTCACAGTCAGTCGCTAGAAACTTGCACTCACCTGACACTCACATGGCACTTCTGCGTGGAAAAAATGATACCGCTTTTAACCGGTAAATATTTAATCGTATAAGACTTGGTGAGGTTCGTGCAGCAAGAATATTCAATCATCTCTCCATCTCTCCTGTCCGATATCCTCAATCCCTTCTCCGATCATTTTCAGGCCTCTCCACGGTGAGACACAACGTCTGTGCAGACACGTTGCAAAGTCTTTCCCGCAGGGCAGATGTGCCGTCCATCCGGCAGCTTCGTGGGGGGATGGGGGGAGTGGGGGAGTGGGGGGCAGGGGTGGGGGGGGCTTTGTATAGAGCTGTCAGCGAACGCTCGACTCGCACAAACTCTACGGGACACGTGTGACCCAAAGGGCACCAGCGAGTGGCTCTCAAGGCCTCTCGCTTTGCCCATCACGACAGGTATGTGCGGTCACGTCGCGGCACGGCCATTGGCAGCGTGGCAGTCGTGCTCAGGTCGGCTCAGGACGATCCGCTCACGGCTTCCGAAAGTTCTCCACTGGCAGGGTGCCTTCGAGCTCAACGTTATTTTGTTTAGCCCAGGTGAGAACTCAAGTAGACAAGGGTAAGTGCCATCTGCAATAGTTAGCTGACTTTATTTGGGTGTTTCCACGAAATGCAGCGCCACTTGGGTGCATGAGTGAGAGCCCCTTTGTCAGCCCGCTGGTGGATGAGGGCCTGCATGCGCCGTGCGGGTCGCGGGGGTTGTCTGACCAATATTGACTACGTTGGTTGGTGCGGGTGAGTGTTAATGGAGGGGCACAGACGTAGCAACCACAGCAGCCTTTAAGACCTGTGTGCCGTGAGCGGTGGTAAGCCATCCAAGCACTATCCAGGCTCAATCCAGCTTATCTTCTGACCTGTGATGAGACCAGAAGCATTTTGGACGGTTTTATTATTTGGATCTATGAAGTTTCTAAATGCAACCGCATCTCAAGATGCTGTAAACAAAAGAAAACACCAATTATAGAGACAGTGGAGAAAAGGAAGGATTCAATATGGTGGTTAGGAGGTGGGTATGGTTGCAAAGAAGACTTCAGTACCATGAGGCTTAAAGCAAAGATGCTATGATAGACAGAAATGGTCACTGATAAATCAGAGTAAAAAGAGAAGATTGTAAACGTGCACTGAAATAGGAGCACGGCGTCGGCAATGGGGACGGCTGATGAGAGGGAATTCTACACCATGCGGGCAGTAGCGGAAGAAGAACGACCTCCCATCTTGCGGAAGGTGACTACGAGTTCTGACATGCGTGCTGGAGCACAGCCCGTGGGGGGGAAGGGAGTCGAGCAAAGATGGGGAACATAGCCAGATGTTGAGGCGTATCGAGTTCTTGATCCTGACTGGATAGGCAGCCGATGATGAAATATGAGGATTGGATTGACGTGGTCTAATTTTTTTTAGTGAGACCGAATCATTAGCATTTTCACCCAGACTCCGTCTGGGCTACTTAAATCTTGGGACATTTCAATAACATAATAGGAATCCTGGACCTGTATTTTAGTGTGACTTGGGCAGGTCACGGCAAACCACGGCTCCGAACCAACCGCTCGTTAACGTACTTTTTTCTTCAATTAGAGTATTATTATTATTATGCTCTTGCATTCCATTGCGTACAGCATGTGAACTAGGTCAATCGGGGGGATTCATCTCACTTGAGGTTCACTTAAAACTATCCCGTGTCTATATTTCCCCCACTGACACAAGTCCTTTGCACCTCCGATAAGCAAGGTTGGCTACGTACGGTGCGAAATAAGTTCACATGCATACATATAGACGGCTAATCGTGACAATTTCAGCTTCAAAGATTTTGCGATGATGCTGTGTGGGTCTCTTTATGCGTTTTTTTTTAAACAATCAGTGTAGCAACCCCAAAAAATACCTCTGAGCTTAACAGACTACACAAGCTCAGTGAACAAAAAGAAAAATGTATCACTGCGTGGCCTTAGCAGAAACAATAAATATATAATAGGCAACGACCCTTCTTCATAGCACGTCTTGGCACTTGCTATGAAGACGTCACCTATGATACCACGCGTTGTTTTCTTTTAATGCCACACGATTCTATTGACAAACGCATTGAGCTTTGTTGTTATACTGGAAGGAACCTCCTGGTTATACCAGCCCACAGGAGATTATTGTGTCCGTCCGTCGTGCATCCAAAAATGGGAGGGGTGGGGCTGGGTGGAGAGGGGAGGGTTGAGAGGGGCTGGATGGGGAGGGAGGGGCTGGGTGGGGAGGAGAGGAGAGGGTGGGGAGGGTGGGGCTGGGTGGGGAGGGTGGTGCTGGGTGGGGGTGGGAGGGGTGGGGCTGGGTGGGGAGGGTGGGGAGGGGCTGGGTGGGGAGGGTGGGGTGGGGTGGGGCTGGGTGGGGGGTGAGGGGTGGAGCTGGGTGGGGAGGGGCTGGTCACCCCGTGGTGCCCTTATAAAACTCAACGTTTAACCTACTCACGCCGGCTTGTGCCCGCCCTCACAGTCGGACATATTCGCGGAATAAACCACGCCGCCGTTGACCCTGGCCATTGACCGAGCAACCCAAAGTTCCTACCAGCTCCCTCCGCAGGAATGTCTTTAGTGCTTGTGCACCACTGCCAACGCAGCAGCATCACCAGATAATTTGTTTGTATAAGCTCCATGAGTGTTGCGAGTTTGCGCGTGGCTGTTGGCCACAACACACACTCACAACAGGCAACGAAAACACGCGTGGCTTGTGGACGTGTTGCCTTTACTAGCTCAGGCCAATTTGCCTCCACGGTACGCGATCGCATTTGTTTGGTAAAACTGCTGCAGTTTATTATTCCTAGCTACAATGAAATGAGTAGAATGCAAATTATCTACATAAGCCAAAAATGAAAAGGCTTTAATGCAAGACTCAGCAATCTCCAATTACTTAAAATATCCAAACTCTGTCCGATAACTGGTGCTGAGATGATAAACAATATTTTAGAATCGCTGCGTGAGGTGGTGAGACACCTATATATATATTTTTACAGTTGCTGAGCACTGACCCAAAGGCTAAAAACATCAAGCGGCCAGCAGTGAACGGCACCATCAAAGCTATAACAAAAGTTTACACATTTATTCAATTGGTGAAGGTTATTAAGAGAGACCCGTAAAATAGACGATGGGAGGGAATTTCAAAGTGGAGCAGGGCGAGTAAAGAAGCGAGATGTGAACGCCCTCGCCTGGTATACAGGAGGACGTCGTGGGGTCGATCCTGACTCTGACACCTGTTGTATATTTCGAGTTTGCATGTTCTCCGCGTGGTCACGTGGATTTTTCTCTGGGTGCTCCGGTTTTCCCCTCCACATTTATAATAATTAGCATGTGTTTCGAGTATTTGGCTGCTATATATTTTCACGTGATAAGCCACTTCTTTGAGTGATCATTTGTGGCCAGGTCACTTCTGAAAAAAAGGTAGATAGCTCAGTGGGCCTTGCCTGGTGAAATAACATAGCATAGAGTTTAAATAAAAATGGTTTAGTTTCGTTTTATAGAAGTCAGCAGGTGACCTGCAGTGTGGTGGTTGATGACAGCATGGATGACATGTGAGGCTAGGGGGTGTTTTGAGTGCTCAGTTTCCTACCACACGATTAGTCGAATAGAGCTGGACATTAACACAGCAACTTTGAACAAAGCGATGAGCCTTCGAACATCGGTGCATGCGGAGGTTGTTAGGATTTTCAAGGGTAGGGATAAGTTCAGAAATGTTAATGTTGGAAACAGTTCTTGGCAAATAAAAAGTGACAAAGATGCAATCAGGAAGAGGAGGATAAGGTGGGTGAGACATGTGTGCAGGACGGAGGAACGCAGCTTAGCAAGTGAAGCACTAGAGTGGCACCCCGAGGTCATCAACAAAGAGGAAGACGTAAAGACACACGGTGGTGGGACTGTAAATAAAGCGATGCCGATGTGTGGTGGCACCAACGGTGTTGGCTGTGACAACCTCTTTAACTCAATGCACGTTCCAAACATATAAATTAGCAATAATAATAAAGATTTATATGATGCCATCCCCGCTGTGCGAAACCCAGCAGAGTGCTTCTCGGCTTCCCAAAACGACTGTCAATTGGGATGCAAATGGTGATTTTGCTAAAGTACCGAGAAAAGTGTCACGCTTGCGTTTGTCTCCCCTCCCCCCTCCCCCCACTTGCTCAACCGATCCGCTGACTCTGAACACACTTTACAAGGACAGCACGACGACGAAAACACAAACACGATGATCGAGGTGACACGGGCAGAAATACTGCGACCGCGGCCGCCTGTGAGTAAGTGGAACGGACAGCGGATGCCTGTTGGGGAAAGCACCATATGGCAGATGGAGGCGCAATCCGTCACAGCGACTGGTTCACGACCCACTTGTTTTTAATTCGGGTATCGCAGTCTTCACCAGCCACCATCGTGCATGCACGGTGTCCGCCATTCGCGCGATCACATCAATCACTTTTTCTTTTTTTAATAAGGTTTGCTGGAGATTGAGGCGGCTATGTGAACAGAAGGTCGGATATGTGAACGCCTACAGAAAATTACGGTTATGCCATGCATAAACATGGTTCCTCAACAAAATATAAAGGTCTAACTGATTTAAACGTAGGCATTTTGCTTGACTGGGCTGTAGAAGTAAGCCAACAAACGTGAGAATAAGAACACATTAGTGTGTAAAAAGGTTAGATTTGTGAATGTCAAGAGGAAATGACCATTCGACCAAACGCTGGCTGAGATGCAATGTCTGATGTGAAAGCTGTCTCCATGGCTTTGGCGTTTAGAGTATTTGGCTGCTATAAATTTCCACATAAGCCACGCTGTTGAGCTATCATTTGTGGCCAGGTTGCTTATGACGTGGAGCTATATAGCTCAGCGGGCCTTACCTGGAAAATTATAAACCATTTAGTTTAGTTTTAGTTCATAATGGAAGCGTCTGAACTGTGAGCCAGCTTTGCTGAGACTCTCGGTTCAAGTCTGGGTTTCAGACACCTGTGATTTAACAAAGTTTTTATAATCTCAGCTGGTCACCGGTGAATTAATGGAAACACCGTAATATAAATTTGCATATTCATTTAATTCCATCTGGCTCTGAGGGTCATCGGCATTACATAATTGACTCTAAAATGTTTTTATAAACATCCTTCAGAAATTCCAACACCCTCCGGAGTATCGCACAGTCACATCATAGGAGATGACAGCATCACATTAAAACCGTATACAAACGCATTACGCGCTGTTGTGGAGTATTATTGATGAAAACTTAAAAGGCATGTATGTGTAATGACAGGGTGACACCTGCCGGCCTGTAGGGGTAATTATGGTTATAGCTGCATTACATAATGCCATATTATGAAGGGGCGTATCTGGGGTAAAGGTCAAGGGCGGAGTCGGTCGAGAAGCTCCGGGAACGAATCCGAAAGTTCTGGAAAGGGGGCGTGGTTAGAGGTGGAGCTTGGCCACGTCAGGCAGGTATAAGGAGCACCGAACCTCTGGTTCGGGACTGTTAGTGTGGGGTCTGGGTCCTGGTTGCGTCGCTGCCGGCATCACCTCTTCGTCTTCGACAACGTGGCTGTGCTTCTGCAAGACCAGCTCCATCGCCGCCGCTACACTCTTCAACCAGCCAGCGTGGCGCAGGACGGAGATGGGCTGCGTGTTTGGACAGCCTGGGTGTAGCCGCGTTACCAAGTGTATCGCCTCGTGTGCTCTTAATAAATAAGAAGCCTTCTACTAGACGTGTGTCGGAAGTCGCTCACTACATATGTGTTCCACATATAAACAATACAATGTTTTAGTCCATGGACCTGTTGGCTTTCCAGATCGATATTATCCAGCAGCATTTGTTTAGGAAAGCAAACTCTGGATTGGTATCAACATTTTGAGTCTCATCAGCAGCAGAGTGAGGCCTGTCAAACAAATGTTTCCAGGTTACCAGAACATTTTTGGCAACATAATTTCAATAGGCCTCCCTTATCCAACATTAAACAGTTCTCCACCATTGCATCAAGCAAAATTACACACAATTTGAGAAAATGTATGGTAACAAGAAGTAAGCAGTCCTTACGCCAACTCCAAGGTGAAATGAGTTGCGAGGTGGTAAGGACATGACTGTACAGACATGGATTTAATCTAACTGTGCGGAGATGAGTGTTACCCCCTTGTATATGTGGGTTTTCTCTGGACCCTCCGATTTCTTGCCACATTTATTTTCAGTTTCATTTATTTGGTATAGCCCTGTGAGCCATTCGGTTCAGGAATGACAAATGCTCATGAATGGAATTAGCCAAACATACCAATGCAGCGGGACCCTCGTGAGACCCAGCGAGGCTTTCCTGCACAAATTTAGTCAGGATTGATTGAGAACTGATAATGAGGGCACGGTGAACGTTGGCCGGTGAAAACGAATTCTTGGTTTTACTCAGGGTGACTTAAGGGCTGACCACATTTTGATTAACATGACCTGCAATGTGCGAAGTTTATTTCTGAAGGAAAAGGCAGACGAGCTGTGGGCAAGTGCACAAATGGCTTTGCCAATAAGACACGAATAACACTTTCTGCACAAGTTCTATATTTAAGGCAGCAGAGAGTACATTCTGTGCAAAAAGCACTGCTTCTTTATTTTCAAGTAGCATGAAATCAGCACGTCGTGAAATTATCATGTGGCCGTCATGCTGCAAAGAGAAATGCCATGAGGATTGGGTTAAAAAAAATAAATCAAGAAATGAAATTTAACAAAATATTTGTCATGTTCTGACTTACAAAACAACACACATAGCATTGATAGTCTACAGACAGTGCATATATATATTGAATATAATTTGTGCATAATCTGTGTACATAATATAATACAGATTATGCATATGGAAAATGTATACAAGATTATTATAAATGTCGATGTAAAATACAGTGGGATTATTCTTCACTGTATGTCCACACCCACGCATAATCCCCTGCCAAGTAATGCAATTGCCTTCACCGTTATTCATTCCAAATGTCTCAGTGAATGGATTTTGTTGGAAGTGGGGAGAGGTTTAAACCGAACTCTGGTAGTTAATTTGCAGATACCACAAGTGGGACATCTATGAATAAATTAATGACCGCACAGCTACAAGAGAAATATTAACAAATATAAACCGAGGGTGCCTATTAAATACATTTTACAGCTTTGTGGCCAGTCGGCAACAATGCAACAAGTGGCTCATTGATGTCAGTTTCCATGAAGGTTTGACAAATGTAGAAAATCCCATGACAAAAAAACCCCTCCAAACTCAATATTAGCACATACGATTGAAGCAATAACGTACCATTAAAACACACACACACACACACCCCACATCCCCCACACTTACTTAGCCTTGGAACGACATTTTAGTGAAGTGCAGTTCACAAGCACTTATTTAGGCTGGCACAGCATATCAGGGGTGCTGCAGCCAATGCCACACACAACACACAGAAGCCTCTGTCTTCCCACCATCAATGTTCCCACACTGCTCCAGATACTCATCTGAGGCCCCGTCAACCGCGGCTCGCATTAGCAGCATGTGACCCCAGTGACAATGTGCACCATGGCTAAGAATCCAACCCAGATCACAAAGACCACAGCACATTTCTCAATCCACAAAAAACCATGTGCTGTTAGCGAGCACCTATAAAAGGAAGGATGGCTCACAATGATATGGGGTACGAATGTTGAACTTCTTCCGCACCATACATAGCCAACCGTGCTAATCGGAGGTGCGAGGTATGGCCAACACTATATGCCTGGCTGCCCTCATCTTTCTAGTGATGATGTTTCCACATCATGCTAGGTTATTATTTAAGATCGAGAAAACTTAGCAGAGGCCCTGATCAAGATCTGGAACCACTTCCAATGATGTGGGCTACAGCCAGGAATCAGAGTCCTGTCACAGGGTTTATGGCGCAATGTGCGAATAACGAACATGCTTGCTTCTCACGCACACACACAAACTGCACACAAACAGACATTGTATATACACGCTGGAATGAAAGCAGCTATTTTCTCTCCCTCTGCTGTAGAAGCGAAGCCTTGTGGGTGTGTGGCAGACTATAAATATAACCCTGGCAAGCCTCACCTGTAACCGAGAAAACATGCCACGTCTCCGATAGCAGCTTTCTGGAGGAGACATCGAGACTATACTGAGCTCAAGGCATCCATCTCTGCTTCCAATCAGAGGGCTCAAACCTCACCACCAATTTTCCCACTTTTCAGCCACCCACGAACAGCCCAAAGCACGCCAGTGCGGTCCCCAATCTCAAACCGTGGACCACAGAGTATAACATCATTGCCCGCTTCTGTCATTCGACGGCAGAATTTAAAATATTTACCATGAGGCAACTCCTGGAGGCACCCACTGGCTCGCTCACCAACCTTGACATGAATGGGGGTGAGCGATGAGGAATCCCGACACTAATCCACCAGGCTTCTCTTCAAGCTACCGCCAACCGCAGCTCTCCATCCATCACCCTGCCCACACGTCGGCCCGAACTCCCGATCTGGATAAATCCTCGTCTGTTCATCCCCTTACATCTCGGGCATGCACGCCGGCAAGCCACACGGCCACACGGCGGCGAGCCGCGAGCGCACTCGCTCGCACTCCATCCGCCCGCTCCCGCTTTACAGGGGCCGAGAGGAGGGGCAGGATCTTCCCGGGCTGGCACATGGGACTCGTGGCCACGCGGCCGCGTGCCGTAACTCCAGATGAAACAATACGGCGAGAGCGCCGGTCTGCAGGGGGAGGGAGGGGAGTGGCCGGGTGGGGGGATGCGGAGTACAGAGCGGTTACGTGGGAGGCGATGTTATACACGGGCGGACAGAGTTGGTTGGAGACGAACACATACGCGGTTGAGATTCTGGCTCACTTCACAGGAAGTTGTTGGGACATTTTTAAAACTCGTTACGCAGAGACAAATACTCAATAGAGTTAGTGTGCGGATCTAATGCTCGCCAATGCACACAGAGCATCCTGTGTGTGAGCGGGCCGAGGGAGGGCAGAGCTGCGGAACCGTGCGTTCAACTCCAGTCTGCGGCTCATGGCCCAGCAGAGATCCAGTCAGCAGAGCGTACACCTTCCCAGCAACACCACGGTCTCATGGTAAACATCAGGTAAAAACACCTTCCACCTGGAAAGCACTGGAGCAGTAGACGGGCATTGTGTCTTGTGGACCTGGCAATTGTAAACATTACAAACACTGGTCAGTCCTGAAGTCCAGTGGTGATCAAAATAGTATCCACTTATGATTTTCACTAACCACAATAATTAATATATTGATATAGTTTCCCTTGCTATAGGGATGTAGATTTTATTCAAATAATCAAGATTGTAAACAGAAAATGAGCAGGAAACTAGTGCAACTTTTCTGTAAATACTATTACAGCATTATATATCCAGAAAAAGCCTCATTGATACAAAGCTCTTTGTCGCAAGGGTGATCAACTTGAGACACTTGGGAAATCAATTTTGTATTTGTGTCTTTGTGCATGGGAAGAGACCGAAGTTGCCAGAGACAACGTGAGCAATGGGGGAAGAACTCATCAAACTGTACTATACCCAGAGGTCGTCAACCTACTTCCTCTACCGTCTCCTACAAGCACCTCTTTTTCTTGTAGCTCAAGGTCTGATATGGTGGCTGTATCTTTGTGCGATCCACCAACAACGCCTCTGAGTAAACTGGATAATTAGCATACTAATGAATTTCCGTAAGTGAAATCTGATATAAAATCACTGTAAATTATGGGATTAACGTGCGTAATTATATAATGTTTACAAACTACATTAATCAGGTCCTTCGTGTAAAACGAGCTTGAAAGTGAAACTGCACACTAATCAATTCCTTTTTCTAAAGCCACCTGAGAGTCAATGAGTCTCCATCATCAATCAATTCCTATCCTTGGCTGGCAGGCACATTATGGCCCACCGCTGAGATTCTAAAACATGAAAGTTATTTTCTTTCCCACTTCCAAAAGCATGCGCTAGCAGATCTTTAAAAAAAATTAGGGCAACAACAACACAATAACAATAATAAGTGAAAAATCAAAGCTCGGGGAGGTTGAGCGACAACACACGCGCATGAACACTTCTGTCAAGTGATATTGTCAACAATTCAGTTGCTCTCCGATGTGTTTTCGGGTTGTACCGTGTGTTGTTGCCCCACGTGCTGGAAGTTTTATTCAGGAACTAAACTGAAAGCTCGCAGCACATACATCATGACGAACAACACGCGGTAAAAACCCACTGACACAATGGGAGAGCTATAGAAAGCAACCGTAAAAACCTTCGCTGTAGTAATACCCAGGTGCTCATACTCTTAGTTCTTTCGGTAAAGTCACGTAGGTAAAAAATTAAAATAAAACAATAAAAATCACGACGTTTCGGAGGCAACACAAGTCTCCATCATCACCTGATGACGGAGACTTGTGTTGCCTCCGAAACGTCAGGTGATGACGGAGACTTGTGTTGCCTCCGAAACGTCGTGATTTTTATTGTTTTATTTTAATTTTAATTTCATTTTTTACCTACGTGACTTTACCGAAAGGACTAAGAGTATGAATCCTTGCAGTCACGAAAGCTTCAAACCCAGGTGCTCCTCAACCATGCTCCCCACCACCACCTCCCCACCCGCCCGCCCACCCACTGTCTGTTTCAACTATGCTGGAAATATCTTGGCTGTGCGCTTCCCGTTGAGACGTGGCGACTGAGATCGAGCTCCGGGCACATCCTCTCGCGCACCGGGAGCGTGGACAGATGCTGCTCACTGCAAGGTCACACAACAGACAGTGTCCTTCTAAATCCAAAAAATATAGATTTCCCTCGATTTCCGCAAATTAATCTTGATTAAATCTTGACGATCGCCAACATCCAGCGATCGCCCACCTCCAAGAGAAGTTGAGTTGGGCTTTAATAGACCTGTCCGTATAGTACGAATCATTTGAAATTACAGAACCCAGGGCCATAACTGTATAAGAAAAGTCAAGACATGCTTCAAATCTGGCATCATGGAAATTGAGTCAGGCAGGTGGCTTGTGGCTTGGCTTTATTTCCCACGACTCCTGTTCTCTGGAGCCCCAGGCGATCTATGAAAAACCTTTCTATGCAGGGTTGTATTCTTACTATTTATCCACGTTTCTTGCAGATAAGACGAGTGGCCTGGGCATTGTGGGAAATTCATTCTACTAACTGTATTTATCTGCAGATAAATCACCTGGAAGTGGTCCCCGGAAAGCATTAAACGTATCCTTTTTTCTGAGTCTCTTCATGGGTGAGGATTTACCTGCCTTTTAAATACCTACGTGACTTTACCGAAAGAACCAAAGAGAATGGGTTCCTGCAGTCACGAAAGCTTCAAATCAAGATTGTTCTCATGTAGCCACTGATTTGTCAGCACAGTCTCCAATATGTGCACAGGGAAACCAACCTGGAGGGAATTTGGAACTGATCTGGTGAAACCAAACCCAAGGAGGATAAAAATTATGGTGATATAGACACAGAAAATGGTTTCAACCTCCTCTACAGCAGAATATTGCCATCCCCAAGTCGCACACAAGAGGCTGAAGAAAGACACAGGGAGAGATCCTGCAGTGTTAACTCGCCAAAACATTAATTTACGTGAAATTCTTCTGTTCTGGATACAACTTTCCTATGGAGAAACAAATATTTTTTTTCTGCAACTGATACTGGTAAAACTGAAAAACAGTATTTTTAAACATCAAATGATATCATCTTCTTAGGTTTTTTTCGGTAAAATCACGTAGAAAGTAAAATAAAATAAAAACAAAAATCACGACGTTTCGGAGGCAACACAAGTCTCCGTCATCAGGTGGGACCGTCACAGCCAGATTAGCTGTATCAAGCTAATCTGGCTGTGACGGTCCCACCTGATGACAGAGACTTGTGTTGCCTCCGAAACGTCGTGATTTTTGTTTTTATTTCATTTTACTTTCTACGTGACTTTACCGAAAAAACCTAAGAAGATGATTCCTTGCAGTCACGAAAGCTTCAAATCTAGCATCAAATGATACAAACGCAAATACAAAATTACAGGCACAAAAATTGACCTAAGGGCCAGATTTTATGGGGTCATGCTCTTTCAGGTCTCATTAAACCGGTTCAATTCACAACGCTTACAATAACCTCTTCACGATGTTTTGACAGTTATTTCCATGCAGTTACATTTGCAACATGGTCATTATGATCCCGCTTACATAACGTCGACAAATTATAGGACAAACGGATGCGACTTATGGAAACGCAACACGAAAATAGTTTGAGAGATGCCTGCATTTGTTAAGTCCAGATGCTGCAGTAATAATAAACACTGTCATGTGCAGCACTTACTCACAGTAAAAGCATTCTGCTTGCCAATACATTTTGACAGCTGACGTTTCAACGGCAGTCAAATTCAATTTTCTTATTCATTACGCTGAAGTCCATTTGTTGAGCTCGCAGTTTTCTGTGGATGATTTACCTTGTGCCACTTATTTTTCTGCAAAAATTGGCACAGAGTAACAAAGCACCAGTTCCATCACCAAAAAACCTCACTACAGACATCCTTATTTGTAATTTAAAGCTAGGAGCAAACATTACTCGTTTAATTATTTACCCCAAACTGTGTAAGCCACTTCTATTCTTCCAGTCCGCATCGTTTACACCAAAAGGTTAAATCAACAAAAGATGCATTCCGGTAAGGACAAAAACATTATTATTCAAGGGTGCACAGCTATTCATATCCAGATTGGTTTTTTTAAATCTGCAGCTACATTAGTTAATCGACTGCTCATTCAGATGATTAAATTGTGGGTACTTCTGCCTCTTCGAGAAAGTCTGGCCAGGATGGATGAGTCGGCTAAAATACCCTCAACAGAGGGGCTTCTCTAGAGCTCCCTCTAGTGGGAAGCATCCACCAGCAGTGGCCTGAGCAAGACATTGCAGGGCTGCACCATACATTAGTTGATTAATTATGCCGCATAGAACTCACTACTACCAATCATCATTGCTGAACTTCCACACAATCATGATTTACCTGTTTGGTTATGGTGCCTTAGCATGGCTGTACAGCACCCAGGCCTGTCATCCTGAATGAATGAATGCCTTTCGAGTACTGCCTTAAGAAGCAAATGGGACAGGATGATTTAAATCCCAAGATTTCTGCAAATTCCTACCTAAGGTATAGAGCGTATAAATCAGGTAAAAAATTCAACTTTGCTTGAAAGAGACCTTGCATGTTCTGGCACTGTTGATCGAACCTTAACACCACCCCCTCCCAATAAAAAATTACCCATAAACGTATTGTGTGAATATATTATAAATCAGTAGCATACCTCAAGGGGGTATGAAAAATACTTGTGCAGAGAACGTACCGCACATTTGATAAATACTTCTATTTTATTAATTGTTCATGCACCTAACCAACCATTGATGTGTTGTTCAAATACGTTCCTCACACTCCTTCATTATAAACTCCATCGCTCCCCACTTCCTTCATGCAAAATCTACAGATGAAACTATTTTGTCCGTATTTAATGTGTCCAAACGAACACAGTGTTTGATCTTCTTGGTTCTTTCGGTAAAGTCACGTGACTTTACCGAAAGAACCAAGAAGATGAATCCCTGCAGTCACGAAAGCTTTAAATCGAAACAGTGTTTGATGTACGCACATCGGTCTCGTCGCAAGAATCCATAAAAGTGAAGGGTCTCAAGGCTGATCCTGAGCAGAGCTCTCAAACTGATATTTTGATGCATTAATGTAACCTAATCGTCATTGCATTTGGTATATTACACATATTTCAGGCCACTTGAGTCCAACACGTTATACTAATCAATGCCAACCAATTATTTTGATGCTTACGACTACATCGGGGTCCTCTCATATTTTAGCATTAGGAGATCCAAAGCTTTTGCAATCCATCCAAGACCTTTGTTTCGATTGACACCATGGCTAGCCTCGAGGCTCTCTATCTCTCTATCTATCCGGCCAGCTGACGATGCCTCAGGGATGCCTACCTCTTCCTCCCTGCAAGTGTGGCTACGCCTGAAGCAGCAAACAGAGTAGTGCCGAGCAGCCCAAAAGCTGCAGGTGAGACATGCCAAATGCATCGATTGTATTTTCGCTCACTGTGATCTCCAATGCCGAGCCACTCGGCACCAGAGACGCGGGGTGCCAGTTAATGAAATGTCGCTTAGCCTCTTCGATCTGTATTTTGAGTTGTACCGCATGTTGATCGGCAAGACGTACGACATTTCACTCCACGTCAGGAACTTAAGAAACTCCAAAAAACTCACACCACGGGGAGCTAAAGTGTCATACGTCATGCCAAACAACACGTGGGGTATAGCACAACCGAGACAACCCTACGCAGATATCCCTTTTGCTGTCGCGCACACAAGAGGGCAGGCCTAACGTTGAACCGAGGCCAGGTTTAGCTTTCCAAGCAGAGCCCCCATTTTGATATGCAGAAGCGACCCGGCAATCAACACTCTGCCAGGAACTTTAAAACACATTAAGATTCCAACAAGCTCTCCACTCACATGCCCGAAAAACCACCACCAACCGATCATGATTTTCAAAGGCTGAGGGTGCCATTTTATTCATAGCAAAGTGTTTGATGCTTTGAAGGAGGACAGTGTGATGGCTGTACACACATGATAGGCTTTCAATTATGCATGACAACATTATTGCAGGGCGCTATCCCACCAGCAACCTTGCACGATAATGAGCATTTATTATGGCATGTATTAAAAGTGGGCACGCGCGATTGCGGATGACCAGTAGATGCACGTAGGAGGGAAAAGATGCGAGCACGTCTGGCCAATTAATCTCCAACACGTGCATGCGCAGCGTTTGGTGGATTCGAGGCCGTGTTACTGAACACACCAGTTTAGTTGCTAACCGACTACGAATGCGTTTCTATAAAACCTTTTATTCTTAATAAAGTATGTATAAAGACACGATCAGTGCAGTCACGATGTCATGGCAATGTCACTTTAGGGCAGGCACAACCACAAACAAGAAATTCAACCCAAACCTGAATGGAAAATATATTTCTCATTCATATTTTTTTTTATGTGAATAAAATAAAACACACATGATAATTTGTATAACCAATAAAAAAGGGTAATTATAGTTAATTACAATTACGCAGTCAAAATTTCAGAATATAAAAAATTAACCCGTAAAAACATAGTTTTTCACTATAAATCCTTTATATGCGTGGCGGCTAGAGTCCTCTCGTCCTCTGGCTTGAGATGGCTGCCACCTATGGGTCAGATGATTGCCTGCCACCATTAAGCAATTGGTAATTAAATATCATTTTTTTTTCCTAAAAAGTGTAAAATTTTGGATATTTTTTTTCACGAAAATTAATTGTCACGCACAACGAGTCTGTGTGGAAAATGTCAGCTCGATTGGATCACGGGAAGTGGGTTAAAAAACGACCGAAAGATTTCCACGGTCGTAAGCGCGCAAGCAAGCAAACAAGTGAACTTAATATAAAGGATTTAAAAAAAACAATTCATTTTAACTCACTTTCTGCACATCTTGCAAACGGCTTGGAACCCACACTTGAGACCACTGCCTAGCTGCCTTGGGCCATTTCAGTCTCCAAGGCAAAGCTTTAAGCAGAGATGAAGCTCCTCTTCGCACACTTGGCATCGTCTTATTTTGCCTGGAGCAAGGATACAGTAATATCCTTGGCAAGCATGTGGTAAAATCCTTGAAGCACCACTGGAGAAAGGCAGTGGTGTACACAGCAATGCGCGTGTGTGTGCGCACTTCAGATAGTATCATAGTTAATGACACTTACTGCACGGTCACAGCCACCGTGACAAGTAGGGTTACCACCTCTGAAGTACAAAACAGAACATATGATGCCGAGAAGAACATCTCACTACATGTAAATGCATCATTTTGAGGCACGCGTAGCAATATTATTATTACACGACTACGAAACTGACCAACACCGAAACTTTGATTGTCCTGGGAAGACTTACAGCAATCGTAGGACAGCTTCCTAAAAAAGAAGTTGATCGTAAGAAAATCAAGACAGGTGGCAACACGAATGACATACCACAGCCTGGCCAATGTATATCATAACATGGTTCCTGTTGCTGCTGTGGACTCGTCAGTCAGGCGAATCGTCACTAACTGGCCGGGAGCGGTGACATTTTTGTGAGCACGAGTCCACCATTCCGACGAGCCTGCCTCTTGTTTTCGTCTCTGCTTGTGAGGGCCATCACGTGCCTCCCCTAGATGCGCTCAAGACGACCTGTGGCTTGATGCAGCTAATTCGGCTGTGACGGTCCCACCTGATGACGGAGACTTGTGTTGCCTCCGAAACGTCGTGGTTTTTATTTTATTTTATTTTTATTTTATTTTCATTAATTTTGATGTTTTACCTACGTGACTTTACCGAAAAAACCTAAGAATATGATTCCTTGCAGTCACGAAAGCTTCAAATCTAGAATTAACGACCTGTGGCGACAAGTTCCTTGCCTCCAGCAAACCCAAGAGAACCCGACTGTGGGGGGGGGGGGGGAGAACACCTTTATTGAGTGGAGAGTGTCCTGTCTCAGCGTAACATCACAGTGAGACTGAACAACCACGTCATCAATCAGCTAATGACGCAGACAGACGCTGCCCAGCGTCTTAGATCTGTACCATCATGCCGGACATAACGCATGTTTGTTGTACTGTACATACATTGACTTAATAATTCACACCTTTCTGAAGAGACTCAATTAAGTTGAAACCCATGTTGTCATGGTTACACAAATAAATCCGATACCTACATCGACTGATTTAGTGTTACCCCCACCAAGTCCCAATATCGAGGTCTCTACAGACGAAACGGTGTTCACGTGCTTTGGAAATACACAAGACGTGTTCTTTAAGCGACATTAACAGGCCCCATTACCTACTTACCACACTTATTTATAATTCACAATACCCTAAGTGAATGGGGCGCTTTCATTATTTATCAGGCGTAGAGGGAGACGCAACCATCCGAAGCTCAGGGGCCCCGTGTGATGTGACAAAATTATCTTGCCGAAAAGCTGGCCAAGCCCGGCCATCACCAAGCACATCGGGGGCCCCTGTAGGCGCGCACGTGGGTAGGCACGCTCGCACCTGCACGCACCTGCACACACCTCTAAAAACAGACACCCCCCCCCCCCGAGAGTCGAGCGCCGGTGTGGCCCAGGGCGGGATGGGGGGGCTGCTGCTGACTGTACATCCACGAACCGGAGGAGTGGCATTCTTCTTCATCTAGACTTCGCGGTTTCCAATTAAAACTCGACGACGCTCAGCGGCGCACCTAAAATAAGGAAGCGAAATGGGGGCGTCCAATCGAAGGACTGCAGACGACGAGTATGTGAGTCTTGCTCAATTGTTCCCCGCACACGTTTACGGTAACTTTCTGACCCATCCCTACTGGACATCTATGATAAAGAGTTTCATATCTCATCGGATTTCTCCAGGATAAAAAAAGATTATGATTCTGAATCATTCATTAAATGTATGCGGCTGCTTAAGAGGCTGCCGCATACAGTCAAAAAAGGGAATGGTGTCCTAAAAAAGATATCAGTTGATATTTCTCTGTGCCGTGTCATATATGAAGTAGTAGATCAGTCAAACTGTACCGTAAACAACAACAGCCATCGCCATTGGTCACCAATGGTGGTGACATCACCACGGCGCTTGTACCAGGCTAGATGAACATTGCGACTATCGTGTGAAGTGTGGAAGGCTCTCGCTGCTGGCAAGGAGGTGACGGGACAGACCCAAGTGCCATGGGTTGACTGAAATTACTGGCAGTCTCATAAACACACAAAACCACTCTGGAAGCCCTGTGTAACCAACTAACAATCGGGTCAGGGTTGTTTCAGCCCCTCACCCCTCCAGTAGGGATACTACTCTGTAGCACCGTGCTCTCTCAGTGGGAGGCCACTTGACACGTGCCCTTTCACACCTTTACCGTACTGCGCAAGAAGACACCACACAGTGGCACACATAGTGGCACACAGTGGGTCTGGATTTCTGGTGCGGTCCTCAACATGTGTTTGCAGCCCTGAGCCAGTGGTGGAAATTCCAGATTCCTACGGCAGGGAAGAGTGCAGCTACCCACGGGATAGCCACTGCGGACTTTCCAACATAGTGGAAGTCATTCTATCAACCTGAGACGTAAAAAAAGGATTGATGAGTCAACCCCCCCCCCCCAGCCTGCAAAGCTTCCGTTTGCAGGCCATACGCTCTAATCACTGCAACCACTCGGCCAGTAACTTGTAACGCAACATGGAATGAATTACATATTGCATCTTAAAATATCCTGCCAACACACAGTCACAAAAGATAGCCACTGCAGTTTGTTTCACTGTTCAGCTTTCATGTTTTGCAAACACAACCACTTAGCTGCTGCCATTGATCTAATAAACACACCGGAAGAATTGGTGATAGTAATTTCAAAACTGGTTTTTTTCTCGAACCATTTTCCCCTGCCCGTCACTCCTCCCCGCCTCACTGCGACCTCCTTACTCTTTTCTACGTGGCTGGTTTGAACCGATGACTCAATGTGGTCAAATCACCGTGCCCGGATGCAAAGAGAAGATCACACCGCCAGCTGCACCTTGTCATCATCAAGCCAACTGTGTTACTCACAGGCACAGCTCGGGAGAGTAGGTGTGTGTTGTTGATCTTTGGTGGTACCTAGCCTGGCACAAACACTGTGGTGACGTCACCGCCACCAAATGGCTTTTGTTGGTGGTGGCGCTATAATACAATAAATTCGTACACCACCAACACCATTGCTGAATAATATAAACTGGTCTTGGGGCCCCATTAGGTCGATTCAGCCTCAACAAAGTACTTGGTGCAGCGTGTAAACATAAGTATTGGAGAGATAAAGGTGGCAGGGTGTGGTACTGGCCACACCACCCACGCACTGTGCCGACCTTCATAGGTATTCCCCAACAGCACTCGCCCAAGAGTCTGTGGAAGGCGAAATGGGGGGACCTTTGACCTTGATCATCTGTGTGCGAGTGTGGGTGGATGAGTGTGGTGGCATGGCACCTCCGATTACCACAGTTGGTTGCGTACGGTGGGAAAGAAGTGCATAGCTATCACCAGTGTAATGAGCTGCAATTCCCGCAAATCCTGCGTCGCTTCCTGGCCATTCCCAAACACTCGGAATTGGAATCTGAACCTGGTGTGAACATCCACGAGGTGGATTCATCATTACAATCTGTATCTCGTGTGGTGTATCAACATCAACGATGGAGAGACAAGGGTGGCGATGCACACCATGTCCCGTGTGTCATTCCAGCCTTAAAAAGGTGTTTGATAACATCTCTTTCCCCTACAGCTCTCCTCAGGCTAAAGTGCAGACGTTAGTTTGTGTGTGGGGGGGGGTAATGGTGGAGTGATTAGAACACTACGTTATTTGATTCCCGCTCACAACCAGCAACTGGCAAATATTTGAACCAATCCTGGGCCTCCTCCAAGTTGACTCAGCCTTTAAATTAATACTTGGTGCAGTATTTAAATGTCAGCACTGGGGAGACAAAGGCGGCCAGGCAAGGTGTTGGCCACCCACCCCTTGTGCATCGTGGCAGTCTTTGTAGGTGCTCACAAACAGCACTTGCATTGACAATCTGCTAAAAGGCGGTACGGGGAGTCTGTCTTTTGGTGTTTCATGTGCATGCATATACATCTCAAAACATGTCAGGAATCTGGAAATCCAGCACTACAAATCCTTATGAAACGTAATTTTGAAGAAACGCAGTGATTTCGAACTATAAATGCCCCTGCAAAATATTACTTGCAGATCAATGAAGTGTCTGCCCTCATCAGATTCTAGCTGTGTGCAGCAGTCGTCACAGAAGCCAAGCCTCTCCCTGCAGACTGCAGTCTGGGTGGCTGTGTGCGGCGCTGAAGATTAAATGCAAGCGCATCTCAAGAGGGTTTGTTCCAAGTGTAAATATATTTCAACACAGACCCCACTTGCACCACCACGCGCAACAACAATCAAGCAGCCAACATTTTTTTTTACATGTGGAATTTGTTTTTACTAAAACGCCTCGCTTGCTTATAGAGAGACAAAATGTTGGTTAGGTACATAAACCTTTTAAACCCGCATGCTTGGTTCAGTGATTACTGTTGTGCATTTGGATGACTGGGTCAGCACCCCTCGTTTCTAGGTCCACAATTCAGTGGCTTGAATCCAACACCCGGACCTCTGATGATAATGTGCTGCAGGGACAATGCAATGCTTAAAGAGCAATGTGTCTGGTAATCCGCTATAGAACTTATATGATCTGTTGACATTGTTCTCAAGAGACAGCCATTGTATGCCCATATCATGAAAATAGATTTCAATAATTGACTTCAATTACTAAATTGCCCTTTTGTGCAGGCTTCTCCAGTGCTTGGCTGGCAAAGCACACTGCTGCAGTGCAATATCTACTCCCGGAATTGTAAAATATGAGCCGTGCTCAATCAATCCACCGCTAGATGATTGCCTTTCCCAAGCCGCCATCTCTCGTGATCCTGTAATGGAACAATCCGGCAAGCACCCGCATAGGAGCGGATTTCTTTGCTCCGTCTCCTCGGTTAACATCTAAGAAATAAAGTATAGCAAGATAGGATGCTTTATTCTTTGTCATTTATAAAAAAAAAACATCAGCGTCTACCATGGTAACGTGTGGGTAACAAGTTACAGAATTTTAATATGTATTTATACTGGAGGAATCCAATGAGCTATAAAGCACAAATGTCCAGTAAGGGCATGTGAGAACGTTCCAACAACACACAATACAAAAACACAAATGTTAAGAAATACAAAAAACCATCGCTTCACGTAAAAATTGCATAACATGTTAGTACGTTGGTATTTTATATGCAATAAACTTGCATCTACCTAAATGTGTATACCGTTAAAAGGCTGTTGGCTGTGCCGAATTACAAAAGCGATAACATAATTTTGCTATAAAAATTCGACCACATCGGGGAGCGCACATACGCGGTTAAAGCCGTGTTATAAAATTGTGGCTGTAGTAATTGAAGCGAGTGGTGTGACTAAGGCGATTTGCGTGTACAAGTCAAGAGCGTGCCCAGCCCCTCGCTGCTCCTAACGGGCAGTGTTACAACTGGACCGTCCTGCTGTGAGCGATTCATACAGTGCTGGATCACACCACACTGCACAAACGCACGGTTCATCACCAATGCTCACTCTATTAACGTAATCCCATTTTTTCCGTGCCTTGCGCTGAGTTTTGGCAAACTAATGCGTGAGTTTAGAATGTTTGCAAGGTCTGTTGAATTCGGATAGACGAACGAAATATAAATGTTAGGTCACCACTGGAAAGCCCAGTCGAAGATGCGTAATACCTAAGGAAATGTACTGCACTTAATGAGAATCAGGATCAAAGTTACGAAAATAAAGAGACAAATGAGTAGAGGATTTGGTGGTTTTGGAACACTGAATTTGATCAAGAAAAGCAACACATCAATGTGCCTGACCAAGAGAGTTTTCAATCGGTATGAATTACTCGATGTGGTGGTATGTGGGTCAAGAAACATGCACAATGACAAATAAAATGGAACAAAAGATGAAAAGTATGCAGAGACACATGGAGCGATACATGTTTAGGTTTACACTGACAGACAGAAACGGAAACACGTTTGATCTGGGAACAAACATAAATTGTGGACATCATAATGACTGTTAAGGAAAGCGAATGGCTGTAAGATGACGGCCAATGGACGAGACTGGCAACAGAACGGCAGCCAAAGGAGGGAACACGCTCGCAAATACGACCGCAGTGACATATGGAGCAATGAGATCAGCTGATGTGCAGAAGGTGGGTTTATGGAATTTCAGCACCGGCAGAATGGTGGGAGATGGGGACAGCCTGAGGAGACTTTCATCCAGCAGGGGATAGACCATGGATACTTATTGGTGTTGAATAGGCATTGGTGTTGAATAGCCATTGGTGTTGAATAGGCATTGGTGTTGAATAGGCATTGGTGTTGAATAGGTCTTGAATAGGCATTGGTGTTGAAGAGGCATTGGTGTTGAATAGGTCTTGAATAGGCATTGGTGTTGAAGAGGCATTGGTGTTGAATAGGTCTTGAATAGGCATTGGTGTTGAAGAGGCATTGGTGTTGAATAGGTCTTGAATAGGCATTGGTGTTGAAGAGGCATTGGTGTTGAATAGGTCTTGAATAGGCATTGGTGTTGAAGAGGCATTGGTGTTGAATAGGTCTTGAATAGGCATTGGTGTTGAAGAGGCATGCTCAATGGCAGTGGGGGGGAGCAGAGCGTCTATTTTTAACTAGCATTTTTGCCCGTCTAAGGACAGGTGTATATTGCAGTAAATCTGAAATATTAAATAGAAAAATTGTTCAGCTCATGATTATTAATGAGGGGGGTTGCCCCATGTAGAGTGACGTCACCCGCTAATGGTTATTGGGGAGGGGTGCGGCATGTGGAGTGACGTCACGCGGGGGTGGGACTCATGTGGAGTCACGCGAGGGACGGACAGACATTTCTGGGTGATTATCGTCGGTAATTTTACATGCAAAAGTGTCGCACACATCACGCTACTTAATCTGACAATCAATATCGCTGTGCTAGACGGCTGCATCGAGGTTCTTACATATTTCATTTATAAGGCCAGCGGCGTATATAGTATTCATGCTATTTATACATATTGACGTACCGCAACACCCCAAAAAAAGCAATGCTCTTTGAATGTTCTCTACTGGTATATTTTAAAAACATATCCAAAATTATAATTAAAAACGCAGAATAATATTGGCAGCCAATGTTAGAGTCGTTTTAATTTCAACGCAGAAAGTCATTTTATAAAAACCACACTCACACGTGGAAATCTGACGACATCATCATCAACCGCCGAGGGGTACACTGCAGTTAGCTAAGTTGGCTTTCAGACTCACGAAAAAAGCGTCCCTACGCCTGCACAAATATGGTCTATTGTTTTGTGACACTTGAGATACAATGAAACCATAGATGATTTAGTAAGCCAAAGTGCATACCCCTCACGATGATCACTTTGGTTCATGGGTGGTTGCATTGTATCGCATTATTCATTGGTTGCTTTACTACAAATGCAGGCTGTTTAACGTGTTTCAAGGGCATCAGAGATTACCGGGACAATGCTAACACAAGCTTGGTGGTTATGTATCAGCTAGAGTTGCGAGTTCTGGTGGAAAGTGATGGCGATATGTAGTCACATCAATGACATCAGCTTCGAGGGTCCTCATTTTGCATAACGCGCTATGAACCTGGCAAACCTGAGTTTGATTTCTGGCTACAGCTCGCATAGGTGACGAGTGATATCTTAAAAGGTACTGCCCCCCCCACTGCCCATTATCACCAAGCTGTCCTGACCAGCGTGGTGAAGTATGGTCAAACAATATCCATGACCGAGAGGCCGTATGGATCCCTTCAAACAGCAGTGGAATGACAGAGTGCTGTGAATAACGATATTAGTATCGTTATTTTATAGAAAGAACATAACGTATGTACTGTTAAATACTTTTTAAATAAGCCAACAGCACTTCATGGCCGACACAAAGTAAAGATACTGATGGATTAAACGGCCTTTTATAACTTATCGAGTTGGACTTTTGTATTTTTTATGGGAAGAATAAAACAATTAAGAACCCACAAATAAATAGTGTAATACCAGGGCCACAAGAAGAGACCCGAGGATAATGCACTCCAGCGTGTGTCTATCCACTTTTCTATCTTGCCGCTTCAAAAGTGTGCTTGGACCATGATGCCGTGCAGCAGACAAATTAGCCGCTCGCCATAACTAATGCACGCTATGTGCTATTTTATGCTGATAAGGGCCAGCATAAAATTAATACTTTGCTCCACATTCTCGCAGCAGAACATGCAATTTTTATTCAACAGTAGTAATATGGAAATATAAATATGGCAAGAAAGAATCACACTAACGAATGCTACAACTTGGCCAGGGCTGCAGTTGCCAGTAAAATGCAGATGAGCAACAACAAAAAATGTGCTCCATAGGATATGCTCATGCAGAGTGGAAAGAATGCACTGATAACACTATGTAACACAATTCATACGTGATTCATATGTTGTTTTTTTATGATTTTATGTGAACGAAAAGACACAAATTCGCCCGTTTTCTCATTGAAAATAGGTAAATTTCAAAATATCACTGTCCTGCTCACAAAAAACAAGTTTGTGGGGAATAATAACCATTTCTGTACTTTTGAGGCATAAGCAATTAGGAAATAACACTTACTACCCAGGAACAAAAAAAAATGTTACACAGTGTATTCAGTAATGGGAAGAATGAACAGAGTATGCTACCCACAACATGCCCCGGAACAACATGAAATGCAACAACATGAAATGCTATCCTATAAAATGGACACGTGACGATAAATACCCCACTACTACTGTACTGTACGGTACTGGCAATAGGGCCTCCACTCGAGGGAGCCCCTCTACAGGGTATTTTGGCCGACTTTTGCACTGGCTAGACGACTAGCAACCCACACTTTATCCCAACACACACGATTTGCCGATCGACTAGCTGTGGCATTACCATTTATACTGCTGGGTGGAGAGGTGACGGATTTAAGGAAGCTTGACCAATGTTTCAACTGGCATGCCGGGATATAGAATCGGCAACTTCTGGATTGCAAGTTCAGTGTGTTAACCGTTATACCAAAACAGGCCAATGTGGAAGAGAAGGCCAAATTACCTTTAGAGGGATTCTCTTGATCTACTTCTAGCAGAGGCCCTTCTGCCAACAGTGACGTGATAAAGTCATTGCAGGGCTGCTTTTTTTACTTTTACCGAAGGAGATAATTATTTATTACCTAGATGTGTTGGAAAATCCATCCAATCATTAGCAATTTTCACATATAACTGGGCAATAATTTCTGCAGAAAAACATGGAAAAAATAAATGCACCAATAGCGCCCACTGAGTCACCTTGGATAAGAGGCAGTTTCACTGTAGAGAACGTCATCTGTAATTATACTCTATAGTATGTGCAGGAATTGCACTTCATTTGTGAACTTGGGAGAGTAAAATAAAAACCTGGCAGTAATTTTGAACAAGTTTTAAAAGTTATTGACTGTTGAGACATGTAAGTGGGCTTGGTCAGGACACATCGCTCAAAGGGGTGATGGCCAATGGGTGAGAATAACTACCGAGTGGCAGCCAACGGAGGGAACGCGCAAGATGTGGTCCACCCCGAATATGTATATTCAACTTCTTGTGCACCGTACATAGCCAACCATGCTAATCAGAGGTGGAGAAATGAAATTGGCTCAGGGGCTGGGTGGATTGGTTGCATCGTGGGACTACGAGGGATGGTGATGGCTTGGAGAGGCTTTCATCCAGCTGCGGACTGATTATGGCTGATGACGATTATTATTTAGACTTAAAAAAGCATGTTCTATCAAAATGTATTGTAAGCAAGCACAGCCAGTGTTCCGTGCACCAAGCTGTCAGTTACGGAATGTGCGACAGGCACGTGATGCATCCTGACGCATCCTGACGCTCGCTTGGAACGCCGAGTGGTGAAGGAACAAACCCCAGGCAGCTTTAACCGGAAGCCTTGGACTTGCTGCTGTTTATCAAACATTGCTTTGGAAAGAATAAAAAAAACACAACCCTCATACTTTTGATGTTTTCACACATGCACATGCGTGCATAAAGACAAAGACACGCACGCACGCACTGCCAGCGCTGCACCTTACAACTGCAGTGAAACCAGACAAACAAACTATGAAAATGTTTGTGGGCTGACATCCAATGCTGTCACGTGTCTATGGGTGGGTTCTTTTCATTTATATTGGGGCTGTCTCTAAACCCTGAAGCAGCCGAACCGCAATAGCGTTGTCACCTGATTTATAAAAAAAAAACACAGGACATTAACGGAATATCTCATCATAGTAAAAGCGATGTGTTAAGTGGAAGATTTACATATATCCAAGGACATCAGCTATCTCAGAAAGAGGAGGATTCTGGGAAAACTAGGGCAGGTGAGCAACCCTAACACACACACACCTTGAGATGCAGCCACACGCGCACACAGGTGCACCAGAATGAACGTACACAGACACACACGGATGGCGGTATCAAGTGCATATGTTGAAAAAGTGGTAAATCAATAAGGACGGGTGGTTGAAACGAGAAACTCGGCGTGAGTGTTCGCAAGTGGTGTGTGAGGAGGCGCCAACATTTCTGGTCTCCGCAGCAACTGGCAGAGAGGCCCGCACCAAGCAGACATACGGTTTAAGCTAAGCAGCAGCACTCTTTTGAGATGCCTTGAATTCCAGTGGCAACATATTGCCTCAATACGTCTTCCCAGATGCGAGCATTCGCACAAGCCGGTTGGGCCTTCCCCCCTCCCTCCATGTCCCCTGCCTCCCACTCGGAAGACCCCCTCCTGGCGGCCATGCCACAAAGCCACAAAAGCGCCACGGTAAACAAGTGGAGAAACACACTCTAATCCGTTCTCAGCGAATTCCTGCAAATACATACTTGGAAACAAAGCTTTAATTAAGACGAGGTGGCTTTTGCTGGCTTCTCGCACAGCGTGCTTATAACCTGCTGATGTGGAATAAAGAGCTTAATGACCTAGAAGTCTTGAGACACTCATTGGCAATCAAGAACGTAAATGTGTATTTTTTTTTCAAGAATCTAATAATGCAGGCTTAATTTTTTTCCTCAGGTCTCTCTTGTGAAAGACATTTGTCAGAAGTACTGATTATTGTTGTACTCTGCAGTCAACACAATACAGTAAAGAATGATACAATGATTTTCAAAAGGCCATTTTATTTTGTCTCCGACATAAAATCAAGGCACCCCCACTGCGGTTTGCTTTTCAAAGAGACACATTCCAAAAGATGTGTGCTTTTTCTCTTTGCACAAGTGTAAACGTTGTACATTTCTTTTGTAATTTAAATTGTTATTGTTATAAAAAACCGGTCTGCCCTGATCTGAAGAGCAGATAAAGTGGCCATTTCTCATTTGGCTGTTGTTTGACAGTAGAGGCCTGCTCACCTCACCTCAGCCACCAGCATTTATCCATGATAACGATTCACTGACATCCTTTTTTTTAGTCAGGTAAGAGCTCATTGTCCACGACTAAAATCACCCAGAATGCACCCAGGTCAGATCTCATAAGCTAAGAAGAGTTGACCCTGGATAGTACTTGGATGGGTGGCCACCACGCACAAACAGGTGGTCATAGGACGTGAGGCTATGTGGAGGGCATTACAGCAAAATCCATTGTTGTACTGTAATATGATTCCACGTCTACACAACCCCACTCTCATCAAACTGCAACGACTACCGTGGTGAATTATGACCCACAAGGCACAGGGAGGCCCTCATCGAGCAGCGGATTGACAAAATGGGCCAGGATCCCATGGAGATATATGACATTTTCTGGTAATTTCCACATTTTAAATGTGGGCATGTGACACTGGCAATTTAGTGGCCCACTGATAATAATATCACAGCACTGATGCGGTTCAATACAGACGAATATTAGCAGGGTAAATAGCAACCAGGAGGTCACCCATACATGGACATGTTCAACTTTTGGTATGTCCAGTAATGTGTCTATGACTGTCTGCACAAAGCATAAAACACCGTAAGGGGTTTCCCCTTAACTTATACCGCGTTAAGTAAATTACAAACTAAAGGGTGCTTCCCCTTAAAAGTTATTGTTGCCACCTGCCACTGATACTATGAGGTGCACGATCACTAGGAAAACAAGTGTGCTCTTTAACAAATATTGTTCCGTATCACAATATGGAACTCGGGTACAGTACAGCAAGTGTGTGTTCATACTAGATATCTGATATTTCTCCTCAAAATATAATGTGTAAAATAATCAAATAGCATACGAATAGTGCACATTAATAGCATACAAATAACGTAGCATTTAGTAAAATTTGAATTTAAATCTTGATCTGAAACTTTCGTGACTGCAGGAATCCATATTCTTTGGTTCTTTCAGTAAAGTCACGTAGGTATAAAAACAAATTCAAGTGCTGCACTTGACATGCAAATCTTGTCTAAATAAAACTAAGGTTGTTTGATAACTTTTTGTTGGCATGTAGTAGTATCATTCAAAATTTCCTATAAATAAAAAAGCTTGTGACTAATTTATGAAAAACATACATTATAACTTAGATTTTCCCTGAATGTCACCGTCAATTATTTTTCCGCCAACTGAAAACATCAAACAGCTCTTACTAGATTCAAAATTTAATTTCCTCGGATCAGAGTGAGCCTGGAAGGGTTTGGCAGCAAGTCCTTAAAATTTTAACATCTTAAATGATGGAACGATCGGGCCTGCTGTGTTCCACCAACAGCAACCAAATTCCACATCAACTGGCAAGTCCTCTCGGCGCCATGGAAACCGGAGTCTGAGCGCGTAGGAGGCTCACTTGATGGATCCTCATGGTCGGCTTGTTTCCCTACTGCTGTGAGGGGCAAAGTGTACACCAGCTGTATGAGTAATCCCCTATAGGAAACACTAAATAGTGCATCGTGGTAAATTTATGAAGATAGGTATGCATGTGTTTATACATAGCCATTTACAGGTGTTTTTATGGTTTGCTGCGTGGGTGTGTTTAGCCAAGAGATTAGCAGTGTGTAGCAAAAGCCTTTGGGGACAACAGGGCACAGGCAAAAGCACCGACAATATATATGAACCATAATCTGGCGCCAAAACGATTGAGAACAGGACATGAAACTCTTAAAGAGAACAAAGTAAATCTGCAAAACTATGTGACAGTTCCTTCCCTGCCCCCATCAGTCTTCCACCCCATATCCCAGCCTGCTTCGTTTGGCCACCTAATTCCACCCACTCTCCTCTGAAACACATTGTTAAGGTCGCAAAACAATGGGTTGCAATCGAGTTCAAATGGAGCGCATGGCATGAGCACCTGCAGCCCAGCAGGGGAAAGCTTTGCATCATTCCAACGGGTGGGTGGGTGGCTACAGCAGACTGCCACGGAGTCCTAATGAAAAGCACTTCAAGCACAGCAGCTGTGAAACCCAGTACAGTGAAACTCCTATCCGAGGTCTTTTTACCCACTGCTCCTATTACTGGCAGCCCCAATCGACCTGTGAAAACTCCCCTTTTTACTTAATTCGCTATTATATGTATTGCATCAAAAATAACATGGTTTTAATTGACAATTCGCAGGGGTAACCTTTGTCATAACTGTCATCAAAATAATACAAGTTTTAGTCTTGCTGGGAAAAAATAATTTGAGACTGCTGGTCAAGATTCATGTCAATAGCCCTTCATCCAGATAGACAGAACAAGAAAACGTTAAACAATGTGACAACTGAAAGAGTTGGCAGTTTATGTTAAGACTGAGACAAATAATCGGCGATTTTATTTTAGTTTTCAAATATGAAGCTATTAATGAACCCAGGCTGGCTGTATGGCCCAGCGGTTTACACACTCGCCCCTGGGCTGGGAAATCACAAGTTGAACTCAAACCTCAGCCATGTGAGAGGGACATACTATGGGAACACTATTCTCAAATATGCGTAACTTTATTCATCTGTTTTTAAATAACACCGCATGACATTTTACACCAATGTAGGCCAATTTCACGTCAGTGACATGGAAACATTTTAAGAATTACTGCATACAATATTACTATAGTGCTGTAACTGTCTCTGATGTGAGTACTTGGGACAAAACACTTGAAGCGTTGATTTGGAGGTGATCTTTTTCTTCAGCAAAGCTGCAAACAAAGCAACATGGCACTTCGAATCGGGAGAGTTTCAGTGGCAGCTGGTGGGTAAGTATACTGGTGGGGCACAGCAGCACATGGTGTGGACGTATGTAATTTAATAAATCAATTACTACGAATATATGTATTGCTCGGCCAAAAGATATCAGGAAAGGGTACGAGGCTGACGTGCCCTTTAATTTCCCAGAAATATAAATAAACAGTGCAAGCGAGCATCCCTATTTGCTGTATGAATTTAAACGACGGTGTAATCCCTTGTGTGATCTCTCAATGCAATTCCACGCATACATCTTTCTATGCTTCTTTTCAGTGTTATTTGCCTTTGTTGCTGACCATGCTCCTAAACCGTATGGCACTAGTATGCACTTATTAAAAACCTTCTCCTTTGATACTAATATAAAAAGTGCAGTCAAGATTAATAATGGAGTGGCAGCCAAGGAATGGAACGCATCTAAGAGTCACGCTCCAGGCTTGTAAGAGACGTGACCATTTGGGGAGGCCTTCCTCCAGCAGTGGAATGGGCATTGCACATGATGATACTTAGGAGCGACTCCGTTAATTCTCAATTGAAGCCCAGTAGATATTTCTAAGTTGGAATGCAATAAAGTAGGAGTCATGCCTTATCCCTTGAGAAGGATACAGGCTGGCATGGTATATTGCTTCATTATAGTCCATTGCTGTGTATAGCATAACGCTCGATTGACAATGCCGCTGAGCGTTCCACCTATTAACGTTATTATTACGCTTAAATCATACACTGTGCCTGGACAAGGGCTACAAATGGGTCCGATGCACGCACACGCTGAAGCTATTGAACTGATGCAAGGGGACACTTTTAAACAGCCCAAATGTAATTACGATATGGAGTGCTTTTCGTGGTGTAAGGGCGATAAGGGGGTTTCAGAGGCAGAGGAATGCGAGCGAACAGAGAGTACTGTAGTCGTGATTTGTACTGCTGGCGTGGCTGAGCCACTGCAGTTTATTGCAGGCTCATTTACAACTCAGCCTGAGAACAATGTCCACCCGCCTACTCACTCGCGACGACGACGCCTTCCGTGTACACAGCAGTTCACTTCAAGGAGGTCAGAGGGCCCGATCTAGAAATTCGTCCACGCACGCATGGGGTAGCGTTGCCTGCCAACTGACCTCAAAGGCTTTCATCTCTGTGCCCATTAAAAAAAATAAGTAAAACAATGTCCCTCACATTTAACCGTTAAAGTCCCCATCCAAAAAAGACTCTACAGTACAGTATTACCCCCCCACCACCACCACCACCACACACACTACACATACAGTATACGGTACACACAATACACAGACACAAAGCCAACAATCCCACATACGGCATTTAACAGACTGGTGGGTCAAGTTCTGTCGCAAAGTCCCTATGAAAGCTGGCATGGCAACACGAGGCTGCGCTCTTGCTAACTCCACTGCTGGCGGCTGCCCTTGTCTCCCCAGTGCTGGTGCTGTTGACATACTGCGACAGGTACTCATTTGTGGATTCATTTTACCCAAACGGGAGGCCTGGAACTGGTTCAGAATTTTGCCACCGATGTTGGATGTGGTGGCGAAACAGACTAAGGTCGTGGCTGCGTTCACAGCGCACAGAGTATTAGGACCACTGCAACAACTGCCCCCCAACCCCCATTGAACAGGCAGGTAAACACATGACACGATACTTTGAAATGTGTTCCACTGCTGTGTGATTGGCTGAACCGCCAGAGCTTTTGTTTGGCCGAGACAGGCCGTCACGATACAGTCGCTGGGAAGCCAATAACGATGCTCGCTCGGACACAACACACACTGCGACACCCTGGCGGCTTGCAACTGTGTATATATACACAGTGCACGTCATGTATCTCAGAATTATTGACGGGAAAAAAAACCCAAAAACTGAATAATATACCCCTATAATCACTTATCTTCTTAGGTTTTTCGGTAAAGTCACGTGTTTTTGTTTTTATTTTTTATTTTATTTTACTTTCTACGTGACTTTACCGAAAAAACCTAAGAAGATGATTCCTTGCAGTCACGAAAGCTTCAAATCTAGATATAATCACTTAATTAGGCCTATATGGAAGAGTGGGTTTTCCACAGGTCCATCATCCAAAAAAACAAATGTAAATTGTGGTGTACACATTGAATTTCACCAGACTTCAAAATGACCATTAAGATCATCCTCGTATATCTGTGTTTTTGGATACTTTGAAGACGGATATTTTGCATTTGTAAGCATTGTTTACACGCACCAGCAACATTGCCATAAGATGTATTATATGAGCGTCAAACCAGCTGCTCTTGGTGATGCTCTTGCAAAACACACCTCACACTCGTTTACACTTGGGAGACTATGCGACCTCACTAGTTTACCCTCAAGCTGAAATGACATCATACATGACCTATGAACATGAGTCATCCCAGTAGCCAGACATTGCATGTTACTGCCTACGTCAAGATTTCAGCAGGACTCTTCATACGGGTAGATCACACACCTACAATTGGTAGCCAAGGGACAGAATGTGGTCAAGGGACAGAATGTGGTCAATGTTCACGTGAATGACCGTAAGTTAATCTGCACTCGAACAACAAAACAAAACGGAACCACCGCCCACAGTCCAAGTTTATCAGCAGTTAAATGTTGACATCATGACGTTTTGACTGCTTCGGACAGACACCGTGGCAGACACTGGATGCAGTTTAACTTGCTTGCTATGCAGAGATATGGCCACTTGGTATGCAGAGATACGGCCACTTGGTATGCAGAGATATGGCTGCTTGATCGTGGCTTGCGCAAGGCAGTACGCGACATGCACGCACACAGCAGCGTGTATCCAGAGTCCAACGGGTTCACGTGGCACGTCACTCTAACAAGGGATTTTAACATGAGGGGATAGATGCACACTTCACCTGGCCCACGGGGGACAATCATTACTCAGCCATGAAACTGGAGGTTATTGCATCTGAAATTTTATCGCACCACACATTGCGTACAGTTGCTCTTTTTACAAAAGCATTTTTTAATACATGAAGGGTCAAAATTGGCTACGTACATTGTGTTGTTTATTTATCGTCTTAAACCTGATCTAAGATGCCACTTTTCTACGTCTCTATGTGCCCATGAATATGAGGAATCTTGACTTAAAACCTTCGTGACTGCAGGAAATCATATTCTTGGTTCTTTCGGTAAAGTCATGTAAATAGAAAATAAAATTAAAATACCAGATAATAAAATAAAAAACAATTAAATAAAAAATTATTAATTGAAAATAATAAAAGCAAAAAACCAACGACGTTTCTATCGCAACACAAGCGGTCTTCATCAGGCGGAGAGAAAAAAGAAAAAAAAGACTGCTTGTGTTGCGACCGCAACGTTGTGGGTTGTTTGCTTTTATTATTTTCAATTTATTATTTTACATTTTTATTTTATTTTATTATGTTATTTTAATTTTATTTTCTATCTACGTGACTTTACTGAAAGAACCAAGAATATGAGGAATTTTACCAATATTAACAAAAAAGCATTATCTCAATAGCCAAAGGCTTTAAAGCCACATTTAGGGGGTCACAGTGCTCTCAAAATACGACTGCAGAATACACAATGGAAGCAATTCCACACAAGTGCACATCCACAAGCTATTCAGCCAAAACATTCATGCGCCACCCCAAAACCAGCACCTCATTGGCATCTGGGGGGCAGTTGGGGGGTGGTGACCACCTTTCCAGATCAAAGGTCACAATCCAAGGTCACAACGCATCCAAGCACGACCATAAAGGCGCAGCATTCCACAGAAATGCGCACTCACAAAGACAACGGTAGCTTAATTTCCCAGATGGGAATGAATTCCGTTGCAACTTAAGAAGTGTTGCCTAATAAACCCATGCTCGTTAAAAGCTCTTACACCACAAGTGCACAGCTGCAACAAGGAGAGCACAGGGACGCTCATCTTGCCACAAATGTGCAGCGATGTGTAATGTTTAATGCAATTACAGACCTGTGTACAACATCTCTCTTGCCACAATATTATGGCAGGTGTCTCTTAATATCATACAAACACGGTTATATCCTGGCTTCATGTGCAATCGAAATTATTCCACCTTAAGTCAAATATAAAAAGAGATCCTATCATCACCAACCCTTGCTCTTTTATGACTCATTTTACTTGCTCATGTGCAATTGATGAATGGTGCAAAGTCCTACATTACATGTACAAACTGTAAAGTATGTACAAAAACTGCATGGACTGGGTTCAGGGGCAATGACACAGTACTGTAGAACTGTACATTTATAACTCAGGTTTGTGTTACCTGGGTGGTGATATACAGCGTGGCCTTGAAATACCAGAATAATTCACAAAACACCGTTATTTCAATGATGTTCTAATTTATCCAATTTAAAGTTTGTAATGTTATTTATATTGCAAAAGAAAAAGTTTACAAATTACCACTCGAAAAACACTGAAAATCACAAGCAAATTCCACAGCACGGAATCCACTGTTGCCCTGTACTAAGTTCACACAGCTTCTCTCCTTCACCAATCAGCATTGACCAGCGTGAAGTATGGTAAAAACAACCCACGTGACCCGCAAAGTCGTGGGGGGAGGCCTTCATCCAGCAGTGGGCCTATACTCTACATGATTGACCAACAGGCCCTACATACACATTGCACATTTACATGTGTAAAACGGGCATGAAGGCTGATTTGAGGCTAAATGTAATTGTCGGGCAATGCTTAACACGCAAAAGGTCATTTATAGATAACAAAGGGTGCAATTGTGACGACAGGATCAGTATTCCCATCATGTCTTTCATCATGCACACAGCCTTGTCTAAACCACCAACTCAAGGGCAGAACTTGTTGCCATATTATTTTGGACAGCAGTAGGACAGACAAATGAGACAACCGTTTTCATAGTTGACAACTACTTCGGAAAGCATAATAACCAGGTACAGTACTAAAACAAACGTACATAATCTACAGAATAGTGCATCAAAATACACACGTACAATTGTCTGCACAAACGAGCAACAGCTTTGACACAGTGCAGGTGCAGCACAGAGGGCTTTTAATGAACGGCAGGTCTCCCAAAATCCATAAATGTGAACCTTGATTATTTCTGTTTAAACGGAGAGGAGCATTACAAGTTGGGTGACTCTCCTACACAATACTATACGGTACACACAATCTAACGAGAATGGTATCACACCAACACATGCATCCTGGCCACAGAAGACACGCCCGGAGTGGGATAAATAGAGGTCCACACATCCATCCACAATGCTGCCCGAAACGCAGCCATTGCTTGACAACTTGGCAAAATACTGAGCTTGCAGCGAAGTAGAAAGGGGAAAACCGGAGACACTTTTCCTACACTTTGCACTCCTATCGTGTTTTGTCTTGTTTATTGTTGCAACGTTCTGACCCACCCCTACTAGGCAAATGTGAAAAAAGAGCTTTATAGCTTATCGGATTCCTCCAGTATATTATGATTTCTGATACTGATTCAAGTTAAAGCCAAAACGTGGGGGCCAGAATGTAATGGGTACACTGCTTGGGTACAGTATGGGGCCGTCCATAAATGACGTCACGGGATTTGGGACGATGTTTGACCCCCCCCCCCTCGTTACACGGCGTCACAAAAAGTCAAACCCCCCCCCCTCTCAAATATGACGTCACAAAGCTCTGCCCCCTCCCCCCAAAACTATATTTCCATTTTGAAAATAAAACATGCTTCAAATCGCTTTAAACTATTGTCATTGTAGTGCGAATTTAATGTGGCGCTGTACTCTGATGTTGTAGAAAACATTTATTAAGAAGTATATTTAATTAAGTAGAACGTGTTGTCTATATTTATTGAAAGTTGCGCATTTTGATGTGACGTCGCATTTCTCACCCCCCCCCTGGTCACAAATGTCTGACCCCCCCCCCCCCAGGTGCGTGACGTCATTTATGGACGGCCCCTATGCACATTTAAGTCGAGTACAACGTTAAATATATAGATCTTAAATGACTACCATCCAGCAGCAGATTAACCAAAGGACACTCACATCAATTTGAACCCGAATAATGTAAATACAACACCGTGTTACACACGATTGGTTCATAAACTTTACACGTGACGCTACACAAGAACATACTTCCCCACTCGGGTCACGCGGCTTAGTGGGATGGGGGCAGCTCGACAATGAAGGTCGCCGTGGCCGCGACTCGAACCCAAGTGGCTGCCGCTCCCAGCAGCCCGACTCCAGCAGCTGCCATGTCTCAACACTTTGTACTGCTGTTACGTGTACTGTACACGTGTTGCGTATATGAGTTAAGCACATTGTAACTCTCCGAATACGTCATCTGGCCAATGTAGAAGAGTAGGCCAAATACATTCTCTCTGACACGCGCTCGGCAGTGGAGTGAGAACGAGGCGACTGTACAGGGTGGTCCATATGTATTGTGCCCCCCCCCCCCTGACTCCTAACATGCGTTTCTTTGAATATTCATATTTGTCTTAAGTACAGTAAACCTTTTGTTTTAGAGGATTAAATGGGGTCACAAGACACCTGGGCCACGGTGTAGAACTGCTCACCTGTACCGAGTGTTTACACGCACTACGTTGTCCATGGGTGTCTGCCGGAGTGAAGCCTTCTTACCTTGAGACGTCTCAAACGCCACGTTGTCCCTCCTCCAAGAACCAGAACCTTCACCAGCAGCAGCGGCGCAGACTCCAACTTAGACTTCGCACCTCTCCGGCCACCCACCACCACCAGCGGCAGCAGCGCGGCAGCGCCGGGGTGCGGGCACGAGCTTCATCTTCGTCTCTTGCAGAAGAAGAATGATAATAAACTCAACAAACTTTGCTGAAACTGTCTCCTCGCCTCCCCTGGCTGTGACTCGGCGTGCCCACCACCGCCACCACCACGGCGCCGCGTGTGAGAGCGCTCAAGACGACCAGTTGCTGCAGCACTTTCGTTGCGTTTCCGACGAGGGCACCGCGCACGCTTCCAATCTTCAGTGGCTGGTGGAACGAGATTCTAAACGCGTCAACTCTCCAATTGTGTATCTTCGTCTTACTGTTGACACGGCTATTGATGCCCTGGTCTGTGAGATACGACGAGGATGATGAAGAATAAGAAAGAGGAGCAGCCTACCCGACCGGGTATCACGTCGCCTCTGTGTGGGGCTGTCTCTGTGTGTCTCTGTGTGGGGCTGCCTCTCTCTGTGTGCTGCTGCTGTCTCTGTGTGGGACTGTTGCTGATGCTGCCTCTGTGTGTCTCTGTGTAGGGCTGTCGGGGCTGTCTCTCTCTCTCTGTGTCTCTGCGTGGGGCTCTCTCTGTGTGTCTCTGCGTGCTGCTGCTGCTTCTGTGTGGGGCTGAGCCACGCGAACCTGCGCCGCCGCCGCTGCCGCCGTGGGGGCGCGTCACGTTCACAATTCGCACAGCGCATTGGCCCCGCCGCGTGCCGCCTCCCAGTGACCTCACTGAGGCTGCGCCCTGTGACGCTGCCTCGCAGCCCCTCGCTGCTGCTGCCCTGTGACGCTGCTGCCCCCTGTGACACTGCTGTCCTGTGACACTGCTGCCCTGTGACACGCCCTCTGTGGCGCTGCCCTCGTTCTGTGACACTGCCCTAACGCTGCCCCCTGTGACACTGCTGCCCTGTGACGCTGCTGCCCCCTGTGACACTGCTGTCCTGTGACACTGCTGCCCTGTGACACTGCTGTCCTGTGACACTGCCCCCTGTGACGCTGCCCTAACGCTGCCCCCTGTGACGCTGCTGCCCTGTGACACTGCTGCCCTGTGACACTGCCCCCTGTGACGCTGCCCTAACGCTGCCCCCTGTGACACCGCTGCCCTGTGACACTGCTGCCCTGTGACACTGCCCCCTGTGACGCTGCCCTCGCCCTGTGACACTGCCCTAACGCTGCCCCCTGTGACGCTGCTGCCCTCGCCCTGTGACGCTGCCCCCTGTGGCGCTGCCCCTGTGACGCTGCCCCCTGTGACGCTGCCCCCTGTGACGCTGCTGCCCTTGCCCTGTGACGCTCCGTCGCAGGCTACACGGGGGGGGCGGTGGTGTAGCGGTGAGCGCGCTATGCGAGCTGCTCTCGAACCGAACCAGCCGAGTTCGATTCCCGTTCACGACCTGGCGCGGGCCCACAGGGGGTTGATGGGAAGTGAGTGCCCCTCCTTCTCTTGAGACCCAGAAAATGTATACTTATTGATGTTTGCCTGCAAAGATGCATTTTTCCACGTTTAAAAAGCCTGAACTTAAGCCTCCCACCCCCCGTTGGGAAGTTTATAGATCCGCCGCTGCTCACGACCAACATCAGTGATGGATATTGGAACCGATCATGGGCCACCTCCAGATTGACTAGATTTTTTTTTATTTCGAATGCAAAAACGGTGACCGGATGTCGTGGAACAACCCATGCCAATGTAATCGCTAATTAAGCCACCGTGTGATGCCTTCGTTTCGCAGTTAAGGCAAAGGGTAAAACGGCAAATCTGCAACCCTGAAATTGCTCTCCTGGCGGAAGGCCACCACTAGAGGGAACCTCAGAGGGTATCGGCTCTTCCACGCTGACATTCAGATGTGTTGGGAGAGGTGGTGGGCAGCCCCAGACATGAGCCCACCACACGACACCTGCCGATCGGCGAGCTACGGTGAACACATTTATGCCGCTGGGTGGACAGAGGCGGGAGGCGTTTTAGAAACTGTCCCCATTGTCTCAAACGCCACGCCGGGAGATCGAACCAGTTATCTCTGGGTTGCAAGTCCCGATGTATTAAGTATTACCCCCAAGATAGCTGGCCAGTGTGGCAGAGTAGGCCAAATATAATCAAGTGTTCTTTCCATTGTATCCTATATAAGATGTTGAATACGGAAACACCAACATTCAGGGTTGTACAATTGTATTTATTATGCAATATGTACACGCGGCAAACAGGCAAAGCGGCTTTTACCTTTTTTTACAATGTGGTTACCGGTAATGAAAGAAAACAGTTTTTTACAACCGTAATAAATACATGTACACGTCCTTTCACAAAACGTATCCTACCCACACAGTTTAACCATGGACTACTCGTCTTTTATATTTTGTTCAAATAAATTAATTCAAGGACGCAGTGGACACGCGTTTCGGTGTAGGATGTACGTGACAGAATCCATTCAATCACGGTTACAATCGGTACGATACTCAAGAAACAACGCCAGTCGCGCACACGACGCCAGCAATGGCTGAAAGAGAAACGATTTCTTGCCGTGGAAACTGCCCATTACTAAACGCATTTGAATACCGTAGATATATATATATATTTTAATTAGAATAGGCTGAGATATTTCTGATACTTATTGGAAACGCAATGTTCAGTTCGGTTAAAATAGTGTGCTGCTTTTAATAGACAACAATTCTACAAGGATCAATATCATAGCCATGGCTAAACCATTGTTATTTGTATTGTTTTATATGCATGATCTGTAGATAACCATAGAATGACTGCAGTACTTCAGTTCTGGCACTGAATTTTTCACATCCACACGTGACGAAGAGTGTTAATGGGTAAACTATTAAATGTTTCTACGGTACTAATCTACCAGGCAATCGTAGCATAGCTATGTATAAACATTGTATTCAATAATTGGCAAGTATCTGTCAAACTATCAGTCGTAACTTGAATGCTTGAAATGGCTATCGTTAAGCGTCGAGCTTGTTTATAGTATAAATATAACTCATGACTATGACATGGTTATTTACACAAACAATGTAACAAAAACTGAAAAGTGCGCAAAGTATGAAGAGTTGCGTGCTTGAAATTGCATTGCGATTAGGAAAGAGGAACATATTAGATGACATACGCAGGTCAATTACGTCATTCAAACTGTAAAGCAAAGTGGGATTTGGCATGATGCCCAATGGTCAATAGTAATAGCGACACTACTGTAGCCAATAGAACGCGTCCGATATTACGTCAAGAGAGGTGCTGGGTTGATGGTTTTATCGAAGGATCATGAGAGATGGTTAGGGAGGACTTCAGGGTGGTGAGATGTTAACTACCTCGCCTGGTATATAAAAGGTCGTGGGTTCGATCCCGACCCTGACGCCTGCTGTATATTTGTAGTTTGCATGTTGTCTCTCCTCGTGGTCGTGTGGATTGTAATGTGGGTCCTCCGGTTTCCCCCGACATTTAAAAGAATGTGTTTAGAGTATTTGGCTGCTATACATCTCCACGTGATAAGCCACTTCGTTGAGTTATTATTTGTGGCCAGGTCACTTCTGAAAAAGATATGTATAGCTCAGTGGGCCTTATCTTGTTTAAAATAAGATTAGTTTTATCGAATTATCATGAGAGATAGCTGGGTAGGCCTTTATCCAGCAGAAGATTCACCATGGCTAATGGTGATTAGGTTTAAATGCCTTATATAATGTAACGTACAGTACCACTTATAAAATGAATTTTGGGAAGCCATGCTTGATTTACATTTATACCTGTTTTACAGCATGACGTTGATTTTGACAAAAAAAATAGCATGCATGGAATGATGACACTTTAGTTAATATATGACAATATGTACGTAATATGTAATGTATGCATAGATTTACTGTGGTCTTACGATTGTGTAACCTTCACAAATGTTCACTGAACGACTCGTGTTATGTGAGTGTTAGATGTAATAGAGTCATAGAGCCCTAGTTGAAAGAACATTGATAACAATTATATGACGCCAAAAGGCGTCCTCTGGTCGAGCACCAATTGGGTCGAGGCTCAAAAGAAAGCCGTCCCTTGGTGTGGACCAATCAGTTTCAAGGACAATGCATATATTATCATAGTGTGTTTTTTTGTTTGCATTTGACTGCAAGTATTGTGGTTAATGCAGACAGGAATCATTGTATGAAGGTTCCAGTTTTGTTGCCAGAAAAAAGGGGAAAAACCCTATTATATTTTGGTACTGGCAAAGGAGGTCTAATGATGTAGAAACAATTATATGGTTGATGTTGGGGATATCTCGAAATGAAAGGGGCAGAATGAATACGTTGGAGCCTCAGCATCGGTTCTTAGTATTCTTGAAAAGGTGGGGTGGATTCAGATGATTTGGGCATGTGTTGAAAAGAAATAATGAAGATGTAATTAAAATGGCTAAGGATATAATATTGCAGTGCAGTGCAAAAGTAGGAATAGGAGACTATGGTTAAGATGGGAGGAAGCAGTGGAATGAGATATGAGGGCAGTGGATGTGACCGGAGAAGAGGCACATGATAGAAAACCGCAGAGAATACAATAACACTATGTAACACAATTTTTGTTCCTGGGTAATAAGTGTTATTTTGTAATTGCTTATGCCTAAAAAGTATAGAAAATTTATATTATTCCCCACAAACTTTGCTTTTGTGACCAGGACAGTGATATTTAGAAATTTACCTATTTTCAATGAGAAAACGGGCAAATTTGTGTCTTTTCGTTCACATAGTCAGAAAAACAACAACATATGAATCAAAATTAACATGTATTTATACTCAAGTAATGCAAAAAGTACAATCAGCCCCTAAATGTCGTCTCCCATCATGTTCTTGTTATACTGTCCTTGGTAGTGGCGTTCAAAGTCCAGTATATCCTGGTGGAAGCGCTCGCCTTGCTCCTCCGAGTACGTTCCCATGTTCTCCTTGAATTTATCAAGATGAGCATCAAGGATATGGACTTTGAGGGACATCCTACAGCCCATTGTGCCGTAGTTCTTCACCAGAGTCTCAACCAGCTCCACATAGTTTTAGACTTGTGATTGCACAGGAAACCACGAACCACTGCGACAAAGCTATTCCAAGCCGCTTTCTTCTTACTAGTGAGCTTCTTGGGGAATTCATTGCACTCCAGGATCTTCTTTATCTGTGGTCCAACGAAGACACCGGCTTTGACCTTTGCCTCAGACAGCTTAGGGAAATAGTCTTGAAGGTACTTGAAGGCTGCCGACTCCTTATCTACAGCTCTGACAAATTGTTTCATAAGGCCCAATTTGATGTGCAGTGGTGGCATCAGCACCTTCCGGGGGTCCACCAGTGGCTCCCAGTTGACGTTGTTCCTCCCCACAGAGAACTCGGTCCACTCTGGCCAGTTCTGTCTATAGTAGTGCGCCTTGGTGTCCCTGCTGTCTAAAGGCAAAGATAGCAGGGAAACTTGGTAAAACCGCCTTGGAGACCCATCAAGAATGCCACCATTTTGAAGTCTCCGATGACCTCCCAGCCGTACTCATCATACTTCAAGGCGTCCAGCAAGGTCTTGATGCTGTTGTAATCCTCTTCGAGGTGCACCGAGTGAGCCAGGGGAAGAGACGGGTATTTGTTACCATTATGGAGCAGCACGGCTTTGAGGCTCCTGGATGAGCTGTCAATGAAGAGGCGCCACTCATTCTGGTTACACGCGATTCCGATTACCTCGAACAGACTAGTCACATTGTGGCAGAAGCAGAGCCAATCTTGACGGGTGAAGAAGCTGCAAAAAGGTTGCTGACGCTTCATCTGATCTGCGACTTGCACACTTTTATCCAACATTGGACTTGGTGAGACCAAGATCTCTGATCAAGTTGTTGTTGTCTTTTTGGTTGGGGTTGTATGGGTTTCTCTCCTCAGCTCCATCTCTGAAATTGCCATCTGGATCGATAACGTCTTCCACGCTCTCTGACTTGCTGCTCTCTTCTAAAGACGGCTGCTCTCTCTCCAGAGGAATGGGTACGGGAAGTTCATGGCAGTGTGGCACCGGGGCGATGGATGAAGGAAGGTCTGGATACGTGATAGCAGGTGCATTCTTGCCATGCAGAAGTAGCAGTTGCTTGAGTGGTCAGTGGGTTCCCGCCAAATTCTTGGGATCGCGAACTTCATGGCTTTCTTTTCTCCTCTGTACCATCGAACAAAAATAAAATTATTTCACCCATGATTAATGTGTCAGAGATTCTCGCAACATTTATCAACTACTTGTGAAATGCGTAGGAGGTTTAGTACTACTTCACAAGTAGTACTAATCGCATATCTGCATTTCCCATAAATATGCTAAATTACTCTTGATATGCAAATTATGTTGTCAAGGCGCTCTTCGTCCCTCCATCCCAGCTTAAATAGTCGCTCCAAGCCTGGGGTGTGTCATTCAGACTCTGTCTTCTCGACAGACCTGTTCTCCACCTGAGGACGGCTGCTTGCGTTGTGGCCGAAACGTCGTGAGAATTATTTTATTATGTTTAATTTTTATTATTATTTTATTTTCATTCTACGTCACTTTACCGAAAGAACCAAGAAGATGAATCCCTGCAGTCACGAAAGCTTTAAATCGAAATATAAACAGATTGTTCATATGTTCCCATATTTCTATGCGAACATGAATGAAGTATGTTTTTATAACTAATTCTTTGTTTCTGTAATTCAGCCATACATCAGCCTGTCTCTAATGAGTAATCGCAAGCAACTAATTATATGGCTGAATATTCCAAAAAAGCAGCCCGTGAAATACATTATGCATGTTTTTCTTGACGGATAGGGCCAACAATTTGTTGTTTTGGTGACATAACGTAAACGTGTTGATTCATTGAAAACACAGAAAAGGTCTAGAAAAAAAGTAAAGTGAAATAAATGTGATTGCTATCTGTAACTGGACTCGATTTTTTTTAAAGGTTCGTCATCATCATTAGCCATGATAAATAAAGTTCTGGATAGGGGCTTCCCCAACCCACCACTACCTTTCATACTCCTGCGATGGTGACAATCCACCTTGTTGAATAAAACGGACGTCTCTGAACCAATTTCAATAGCATTAAAATTTAATAGCACATGGAACAGATTTTCTATTTATATTTTAGTAGTATAAATCTAAATAGATTGTGTTTTTAAAAAATGATCTATTATCCTTATTTCTTTAAAAAAACGATATGAAACTGCAACGTTGGACCATTACAGTGTGTCTCGTTGTCAGTGTAATAACATTGAAATGTAGTGTTCATATTTGCCACACAAGACATTGATGTCATGTATCAATATTTCATGGTGGCATGACTCATGACTATGGTTGGAACGAGACCTTGTAAATTTTTTACGATACCATTGTGTATGCATCCACTCAGGTGACAACAGCATTGTAATGTTGTCACAGAATGTACACGTGTCGATACAACTGCAACCATTTGTTATAGTAGTGCACTATACTGTAGTTGCATAGCATGTGGTTAGTCATGTATACGTTTACTGTACATGTATAGTGACTTAACTCGGAAACAGTAAGACTTGGAGGCACTTCTTTTATTTAACGAACACCATCGGGGTAATACACACCCTACGTGGGTCCACACTATTACTGTTGCTCACCTATACACAACACTAACCGTCTAACAATGATGGTGCTGAACCGAGACCACCAACAACTATCTAGCAGCGCAATATCGAGTGAAGACGACAGCGACGATGGCGACGAGATGGTAACGGCGCTCTTGAACAGCACGACGGGGATCTCACTCCAACAACAGCCCCGAGGTCCTTCACAGGGGCCCTTCTTATACTCTCAGCGTGGCCTCGCTCCGCCCCGGCCACGCCCCCTCTCTTGAACCTTCCAGCAGGTTCCTGAGGCTTCCAGATGGGCCATACTTCACCACGCTGGTCAATGTGGAATGGGGAGCACAAACGTGTGGGCAAAGAAGTACAGTACAAAAATGAATGTATTCAACTAACATTCTACGTGACTTTACCGAAACTACAAGAAACGTCTGACCTCTGTGATTGCCAACAAGGGTTTTGCCACCAAGTACTAAGTCATGTTTGCAGAGGGGTCAAATACTTATTTCCCTGATTAAAATGCAAATCAATTTATACACATTTTGACATGCGTTTTTCTGGATTTTGTTGTTGTTATTCTGTCTCTCACTGTTCAAATAACCCTACCATTAAAATTATAGACTGATCCTTTCTTTGTCAGTGGGCAAACGTACAAAATCAGCAGGGGATCAAATACTTTTTCCCTCACTATATAATCTTCTCGGGTTCTGGTGTATTAGTTAATTCACTGATTATGTCTTTTAAGTGGATGCTGTACCTAGGAATGCCAACTGTTCTGGCTTTCCAAAGGTCGCATTCTTTTGAAGGAGGTATAGATTAGCTGCTGTCCTCGGACATTGCAAGTCTACTCGAGACATTAAAAATTTAACCCGTAAAAACAAAGTTTTTCACTATAAATCCTTTATATGCGTGGCGGCTACAGTCCTCTCGTCCTCTGGCTTGAGATGGCTGCCACCTATGGGTCAGATGATTGCCTGCCACCATTAAGCAATTGGTAATTAAATATAATTATTAATTTCCTAAAAAGTGTAAAATTTTGGAAAAAAAATTTCACGAAAATGTATTGTCACGCACAACGAGTATGTGTGCAAAATGTCAGCTCGATTGGATCACGGGAAGTGGGTTAAAAAACGACCGAAAGATTTGCACGGTCGTAAGCGCGCAAGCAAGCAAGCAAGTGAACTTAATATAAAGGATTTAAAAAGGCCAGCCTCTTGTCAGTTGCAGAATAATACACCACCACTCTGGAAAATACATTTACATGTACAAGTAGTTCTGGGTTTTTTGTAGCTTAGAGGTGGCAACCCCTGCCTGTAACAGAGTGGTATCTCACCTACAGCAAACAAGTTCACGGACATGGGCAATACATCCCTTACATTCCTGGCCACGCACGCAGCAATCTGTCCTTAAGTCTATCGAGTGACGATGCGTGGTGACTACGGCTGGTAAGTGGCAAGGTTCAGGGACATGCTTAAACATTGTGGGAAATGAACATTTGAGCCGTTAGGGTTCCACCCACCACTCACACAGAGGCCCAACCCACCCATCCACTGCGCCCACCACCACGCACAGCAAAATTATATCCTTCAGGGAGCTCCTGCGGTGCTGTCTGGTCATGCCGAATCGGTTCCTTGTCAGGCCTACGTAGCGGAACCTCTAGTAGATGGTGGATTGCATCAAATTATTGTACGAGGGAGCGTGTGGAGCAAGCGGGGAGACGAGAGTGGTTGCAGGGCAGGGGGAGGCGAAGGCCTGGGGCTTGAGCACAGAACGACTAAGGCGGCGCAAAATTCAAAATCAGTGTCACGTCGACATTTTGTTGTTGCAATGCGGGCTCTGCCACGTATTTGATCTTTGGGAAAATGAAAGCAATTGTAATTTATTAAAAGTTAGAAAAAAACAGTTTGCATAAATATTTAGTTATGGTTTAACATTTACCGTCTACACCCCAACCTCCAATCCTCAACATTTTTACCGCGACTATTACCCCGCTGGTATTGCAGGTGTTACTCTAATACACCCTTTGTGTCGTTCCTTTGAAGGATGGGGATAATTGAACAAGTAGGTTATGCCCCACTGCTTGATCTCGACAGATTTGTTTCTTGTAGTGGCCTCCGCAGGTGCACCACCACCACCGTGTCTCCATGTCCCTGCAGTGTCTCCTAATCCCGGGGGATTAGGAGACACTGCAGCTGCTGCTACCTTCACAAGACAGCAGCACTGCCACTGAGACAAACCGAGCGAATTATAGTGCATTCCCGAGAACTATAAACTAATTTTAGTTGACCAGGTAAGACCCACTGAGCTGTATATCTTTAATAAGCGACCTGGCCACACATGTCTACAGGAAAAGCCCCATGGGACACTCTTCTACAGGAAAGCCACCCATACTGATGCCTACCTAAAACCTGACTCCCACCACCATCCATCCCAGAAGAATTCCCTCATCAAAACTCTACACCGTAGAACTCGATGTGTTTCCAGCCGTCATCACCTAGCCAGTGAACTGAAACACGTACACCAATCCCTCAAGATGAATGGATATTCAGACTACACAATCCGTAAAGCTATCACCCCAACCATGGTGAAAGAACCATCTGAGGACCCAATCTAAACCATCACCTTGCCATACATAGCAGGGGTCACTAAAAAGATTTCCAAAATCATGAGCAAACACAAGATCCACGTTCGATTTAACACAGTACATACAATTCGTGATCTGATCCCATCTGTGAAGGATGTGATCCCTGACATACAATACCCCGGCGTCTACAAACTAAGCTGTGTCTGCGGCAGTAGTTACATTGGGGAAACTAAGCGACATGTCTCGGACCGTGTTCTTGAACACAAGGCAGATCTGAAACATGGTAGGACCAATACCTCGGCCGTGGCTGATCATTGTTTTAATGCGGTGGGCTCACACGAAATTGATTTCGCTAAGATGAAGGTACTTTGCAAGCCCGCTGGATATCAATAAAGATTCGTTCATGAAGCCATCCAGATATATGTAGAAACAGACACAATTTCAACCGAGAAGATGAGTACAATCTGAGCATTCATTGGAAGGACGTTATCAACCAGTTTAAATCATAACTGGATATGATGTTCCCATCCTACCACCTTTCGATGTTAGTTGTGCTTTACGCCCATTTCAAACTTGCGCTGTCAAAGCCACTTCGCTAATCTCTCTTTAACATGCTAATTTCCCATTAACATGCTAATCTCTCTTTAACATGCTAATCTCTCTTTAACATGCTAATTTTCACCTGGCAGCCCTTTGATTGGTGGAAAACCAACCACCGTCGGGTTGGCTGCCTACCACTCACATTATCATTGGCTGGTGACATTTGGGCTACGCCCATTTCAAAACCTTATAAACAGTTTACCTTGGAAGCTAACCCCCCTTTTCCTGAAGACGACCCCTTGTGTTTCGATCGAAACGTCGTCGTTTTTTTATTTGAACCTATCTACATGACTTTACCGAAAGACCCAAGAATATCTGTGAACGTTGTTATGGAAATGCTAGAGTGTCACCTATGGATATTTTTGAGAACTGTAACAAGAATATGTTTGCATAGGCCGTTAAAGGCATGGAACAGCTGACCCGTGGCCTCAAATCTTCAAAAGTTTTGCTAATGTTCTACCGTGAGCACAAATGGACAGGCAGGAAGACAAACGGAGTCAGCAGATAGACAAACATAGAAAATTACATAAAGACAGATTGGCTGAAGGACAGACAGGTAAACACAAGTCAAAGTGACATTTTGCTTAAGTGAGCGTTAAGGTGGTGCTCTTCTCTCGCATTCTTATGTTAGGGGTGAGTCTACCCACAATCTTGCAGGGATGATTGGCTGGGCGGCTTAACATAACCTGTTAGTTGATTTTATTTTTGCCTTATGGTGGCCAGAAAAAGGCCTGCTATGTTAGTCTTGTGTTGGGCCTACAGAGCATAAGAGCAAGGTAGAATAATCTAATGAAATGAGATAAGCCCTGCTATCTCAGGTAAAAGGCTCATAGCTGACCTTACTGAAGTTTTAGAACAAGCACATGTGCTACATACTTTTAGTTCTTTCGGTAAAGTCATGTAGGTAAAAAATGAAATTAATAAAAATAAAACAATAAAATCACGACGTTTCGGAGGCAACACAAGTCTCCGTCATCAGGTGAGACCGTCACTGCATCACTTGATGCAGCAAATCTGGCTGTGACGGTCCCACTTGATGCAGCAAATCTGGCTGTGACTGTCCCACCTGATGACGGAGACTTGTGTTGCCTCCGAAACGTCGTGATTTTATTGTTTTATTTTTATTAATTTTAATTTCATTTTTTACCTACGTGACTTTACCGAAAGAATTAAGAGTATGAATCATTGCAGTCACGAAAGCTTCAAATCTAGAACACATGTGCTACATTTCAATATTTTACGAGATATTTGTTTTTTAAGTCTCCGAATGAGATTTCAATTCTGCTATTTGCATCATGGCATGAGACGAGAGATGCTTCCACTGAAAAGCGACAGATCGCAGTACATCGCCCAATGTCAGTGTAAAACACCTTTTAATGCCATGCAGAAATTAATTTTCTGATGAAAATCACACTGAAGTTTGTTTGTTAAGTCTCAGACTTGGAACAAAATAAATGAAGTGATTTTTAAAAATATATATTAACCTAATGATTTTTTTTGTGCGGTCATTGGTGACTGGGCTTAGACCATCAAGTCCATTACATTTGAGAATCCACTTTAATCACAATGTTATTTCCTGATTGTGTTATCCTATTTAATATGCATAGAGCGTTTTTCCTCAAGGCGCTTAACATAGTTTAGAAAACTGTACACTGTGATAAAAGAATGACTTAGAAGATAGAGGCGTGCTAGGGCTGAGGAATGGATGACCGTAATAGAGGGTGTGTGGGGGTTAGGGGAGGGATTGGAAGACGTGGAGGGGCGAGGGAAGAGGAAGAGAATGGGCAATGGAAAATAGGTGTGGCTGCAAGAGAGGAACAGAAGGAGGTTAATGTAGAGGGAGAGTTTTTTTTCTAGTTGGATGCAAGAAAGGGGGACCGAAAACGAGATGGGGCACATAAAGAAAGAACAGAGAGACACAGAGAAGACTGGGAATGAAGAGGACGAGAGGGGAAATAGGAGACGAGAGAGGCAAGATAAGGTGGGGCTATGCTCTGGTGAGATTTAAATACCAGCGTCAGGTATTTAAAAGACAGCAGTCCCAGCTCAGCACTGATCCCTGAACAGATTCTGCTGGGCCTCGTGAGAACACATCCTCGACTTGTCGAGGATGTGTTGCTCACACGATGCAGCAGGGGGCACTCGTCACTCGTAATTAGTGGCAGCACAGCGATGCGTTGCACCACCGGCACTAAACTTCGTTTTTGTTGCGTCTCAATCTTCTAATTACAGACATGGTAATGCACTCTTTTACGACTCAAATTCTATTTTCAATTAGAAAATTAGACCTACATAGCAATGTTAACTTAACACGTATGGATCAAAGCCAAATTGATGCCCGGTTTACATATGAACGGAATAGTCACAAATGGAGACGAGACAGAGATTAAATGCTGGCGCTCTGATAGGTAATACAGTCACTGTTTTAATTCACTATAAATGCAGGCCTAGATGCATATTCAGAATAAACACTATCCTAACTATATATTTCTCATTATTTATATTTTACCAGGTAAGGCCCACTGAGCCATATAGGTGTTTTTCAGACGCGACCTGGCCACTAATGATAGTTCAACAAAGTGGCTCATCATCGTGTGGAAATGTATAGCGGCCAAATACTCTAAACGCATGATGTTGACCCTCCATGCAGAGGGAGAAACTGGAGGACTCGGAGAAAAATCCACATGACCACGGGAAGAACATACAAATATACAACAGGTGTCAGGGTCGGGATTAAACCCACAACCTCCTGTATAGCAGGCGAAGTAGTCAACATCTCGCCACAGCGGTGAACTCCTGCCACAACGGTGTTATGCATAGAGGAAATTAGTGTGGTTGCAATGTGGCCATGCTCGTCAGACGAGCAGTAATTAGTGTGTCTATCTGGTGGTGGCCTCTCTAAGAGTGACTCAACATAAGATGAATATCGGTCAAGGTGTGTCAACGCCAGCACGAGCTAGGAAAGACAAAGAAAGGCTGGTCATGCGTGGTGACAGTTCCGCCGCCGCTTTTTTGCAGACATCATGAATACACAGTCCATCAATCCACTTCTGGATGAGGTCCTATCAATGCCTTGCATGTCGCGGAGGCTATTTGACCATACTTCACCACATGGATCAGTGCAGGCTACGGGGGGAGCATATGTTGAGGACCATAGTACCGTCCAACAAAGGCTTTTGCTGCACTGCCCTACGGCACCTGTTTCATGTACGACAGTCTCCCACTATAGCCTTTGTGCATAACCACTTTAAAAAAAAACATTAAACACATTTGCCACAACGTCCTTCAGACGCCCTGTTGAGCTGACTTGCTTCCAATTGCTTGAGGACTTTGGGATCCCTAAACGCTGTTTAAATTCACTATGAGATCTCTTTTACCAGTGGCAAATTATGATAGTAGGTTTTTACCCTTTTAACTGGTACAAAACTGACACCTTTATTCAAGGCATCATGTTTGCAATGACCACAACACAAGTAGTCAAAAAAGCAAACAAAAAGAAGCAACTCTGATAAGGATGATAATATGCACTGTCCTTGAAGTTGATTGGCCCACACCCGAGACGGCTTTCTTTAGAGCCTAGTCCCCATTGGTGTAGGGCCAGATGACACCAGAAGGCGTACAACTCAAACACAGTACAATATCAGAGTATTGAGAGCTCGGGGTAAGCATTTACACTATGAGATCTCTTTTACCAGTGGCAAATTATGATAGTAGGTTTTTACCCTTTTAACTGGTACAAAACTGACACCTTTATTCAAGGCATCATGTTTGCAATGACCACAACACAAGTAGTCAAAAAAGCAAACAAAAAGAAGCAACTCTGATAAGGATGATAATATGCACTGTCCTTGAAGTTGATTGTTGGACGATTTTTTGTCAGCGACATGGCCTAATTACAGTGCAGCGCGCGCCAACAATTCATACCTTATGCCCTCCATACAACCAAAGCTGACTTCTGTAAAGGTTGCTCTTAATTTAGCATGACATGGCACCTGAGCGCATAAATATACCTAATATATAGGTTCTCCGTTTCCCGATTCGAGGTCATCATTGATAACAACTTCATACTCTAGAATCCTTGACATTAACACAAGCTCTAAAAGCCTCATGGCTTGAACTAAATAATAATGGGGAGATGTAAGCTTAAAGTAGTTAGTAGGCCATTATAATGGAAAACGTGAGAATTAAATGCTCATTTTGTTAATGCATATTGAAATATAATAAAAATTGATAGTACATATAAACCAAACTATGTTTATTTTACCAGGTAAGGCCCACAGAGATATATAGCTCTCTTTCAGAAGCGACCTGGCCACAAATGATAGCTCAAGTGGCTTATCACATGGAAATTTATCCCAGCCAAATAATTGCATGTTTCTAAATGTGGAGGGAAAACACAGAGGATCCAGAGAAAAATCCATGCAATTATGGAGAAAAAAACATGCAAACTCCAAATACACAGGCATCAGGGTTGGGATTGAATCTATGACGTCCTGTATACCAGGCAAGATAGTTAACATATCGCTACTGTGGCACCCTTGACTGTTAACCAAAACGCAGACAAACCCCCGCATAGGGAGGGCTATGACATTTTTCTGTGTCTGTTTTCATCTTATAATTAGAATCTTTATTTATCCTGGAGAAATCTGATGAGCTATGAAGCTCTTTTTTCACAGATGTCCAGTAGGGGCGGGTCATAAGGTTGCAAAAAGTCGCTCCAAGTGTCAGGCAACGAGGGCAAGCAGCTGAACAAGCCACTTACACGTTTGGAGATCTGAATTCTTTTTTCAAAGATGCTGATAAAAGTGACAGGATTTCACCGGAAAAATCAAATCAAGTTCTTTTCATGACGACTCGACACGCTGCAGACCTGCTGCCGCTTTCTGGTTGACCCAGGAATGTGAGTCAGCCCTTTAGTAGTTGCGTGAATCTTTAGAGCCGGCTATGATCGAATTAGCTGCTCAAATGTGTGTGTTTTGTTGTTGTTTCTGTCTGCAATCACGAAGAACTGATTATTGAGGGCCTTCAAAATATGATGCACTCAAGAATACGTTTTAGGTTCCGCATAACACTGCTCATTTTCCCACTGGTCCCCTTCAAAACGTCTGTTCCAACGCTAATGGCTTCGCCCTCCACACATGCACCTTTGCTGGTGAATGCTCCCAGTGTTATTAGTTTTATCCCATCAGTGTCGATCTTTGCCTTTAAACGCAGCTATCAAAGTGTGGGGTCGTACTGTTGCGTAACCAACATCTGCGGCTGAGAGTTTTTGTTACATACATAGAGTAGAGATGTACGCAGTGCGCGCAGCTGAGCGGGTGCAATCTAGGACGAGCAGGTGTGCGAGAGGTGCCGTGGAGGCGACAGCTTACGTGGGGAGCATGTGAGGACTCGGAATGAGGAGGGGTATATAAGCGGTAGTGTGCGTGAGCAAAGTTGAGTTGTTCGGGGACCAAGAGAGAAGACATCTCGCCGCTGCCGCTCGAGCCGTCAACGGGACCTCGCCCCTCACGCCTTCGCCGGGCGGTGTTGGCTGAACCCCCTGCCCGGGACAGACGGGTGAGTGGGTACGGGGCAGCGTAGGAGAGGGCAGCGGCGAGATAGGATAGAGTAGGTGAAATGCAGAGTGGGTGAGGTGCGGAGTAGGTGAGGTGCGGAGTAGATGAGAGCGGGTAGTAGGAGAAGCAGAGTGTGTGGTGACAGTGGAAGGCAGTCATAGGAGTGCCTACAACGGGTGCGAGAATAGGGTTAATAAAGTGTGAGCAGGTGACCTGTTACTCCGTGACACTACACATATTAGACTGCCTTTTCAAACAAGGACAATACAATCACGATGTGGATTAAGTGCTTGAATTGGATTCAACTTGTTTTTTTTTATCAATGCCGTAATTGGACTTGCAGCAGAAACAGAGGCAATGCTGAATTGCAATCACCGTTCATAATTTTTTTGGCATGGAGAGAAAAGTTTAATTGATTCTAAATATACATTATTTATTGGGCCAATACGCTTGAATGTGTAGCGACATCAGGGATGTTACTGTATGGTGCCGGCCCGGGAGGGCCATGATGTGCGATGCACCATCATCGCGTACACCCCGTAGGTGGGTGTAGTACCAGCCCTATTGGGGCTTGGTGAGCGCTGGGGGATAGCGCAGGCACCGCGCACAGCACGCAGTGCGGGCTCACACAGAGTGTCAGCCCAGGGGCAGGGTTGCCCCAGGCCATGGCACTCTGGTTGACCCCGTAGACACGTGATCTGGATTGTCCACAGAGGAGGCTCCAGGTGGGGGGCTAGGGGGTGATCACGTGTCCAGGGAGAACTCTCGAGAGGGATCGAGAGGGAGCTGGAACGCTCGAGAAGGTGGGCGGGGCCTGGGCGGAGCCGGCCCCGACCCGGGAGGATATAAGGTGGGTCCCTGAGAGGGACCGGGGTCGCTTCGTTCTACAAGCTGGAGGCTCCACGTCTACAAGCTGGAAGCTCCACGTCTACAAGCTGGAGCTCCACGTCTACAAGCTGGAAGCTCCACGTCTACAAGCTGGAAGCTACACGTCTACAAGCTGGAAGCTCCACGTCTACAAGCTGGAAGCTCCACGTCTACAAGCTGGAAGCTCCACGTCTACAAGCTGGAAGCTCCACGTCTACAAGCTGGAAGCTCCACGTCTACAAGCTGGAGCTCCACGTCTACAAGCTGGAAGCTCCACGTCTACAAGCTGGAAGCTCCACGTCTACAAGCTGGAAGCTCCACGTCTACAAGCTGGAAGCTCCATGTCTACAAGCTGGAAGCTCCACGTCTACAAGCTGGAAGCTCCACGTCTACAAGCTGGAAGCTCCACGTCTACAAGCTGGAAGCTCCACGTCTACAAGCTGGAAGCTCCACGTCTACAAGCTGGAAGCTCCACGTCTACAAGCTGGAGCTCCACGTCTACAAGCTGGAAGCTACACGTCTACAAGCTGGAAGCTCCACGTCTACAAGCTGGAAGCTCCACGTCTACAAGCTGGAAGCTCCACGTCTACAAGCTGGAAGCTACACGTCTACAAGCTGGAAGCACCACGTCTACAAGTTGGAAGCTCCACATTTTCCAAGCTGCAAGCTCCACGTCTGTGAGCTGCAAGCTCTACGTCTACAAGCTGGAAGCTCCACGTCTACAAGCTGGAAGCTCCACGTCGACAAGCTGGAAGCTCCACTTCGACAAGCTGGAAGCTCCACGTCTACAAGCTGGAAGCTCCACGTCTACAAGCTGGAAGCTCCACGTCGACAAGCTGGAAGCTCTACATCCTACATCTGAAGAGGCATCAACACGTGGTCGGGGACCCGAGTGAGGGTCCGACCCTTCGTAGCTGTAACCCCTACGTATAGTGTAGTTAGCTGGGTGGTCACCACCCCAGGCTGTATCTGGTAAAGGGGCAGTAACCTCTTTGTATAGACGCGTTACAATAAATGTGTTGCCTCTGAAGAATAACGTCTGCGACTCAGTTGGACTCACTTCAAATGCATTCAAATATCATGCTTGTGTATTCCCAGCCATCAGCAGGGAAAATGCCTGATTGATTAATTTTGAGAATTAGCTGGATAAGAGGTATTTTTGCATTGGCAGTCATTACGTTGAATGTATGGGGTTTGTTTTGGAACACTGGAATTAAAACTCCAGGCCCCGAATGCTAGAGGTAATTTAGACAGTGTTTTTAATTAAAGAGAACACATCACGTAGTTCCTACATTTGTACATGTACCCGTAGAGCCCCCTTTTCAATTCATTGCTGGACAATGTCCTCACTACACTATGCTGTGCAGATGATTGTTGATCCCATACTTCACCATGTCGGTAGGTTGGTGAAGGCGTGGAGCAGAGACATTGGATATTAGCAAAGTGCACTTTGTTCACAATGTAGCCACACAGCAGGCTACTACAACTGTGTTATGTATGTATGTTGAATTTCTTTCACACCGTACGTAGCCAACCGTGCTAATCGGATGTGCGGGGGAAGGACAACAAACTAAACTGTGTGTGTAAGTCTATTTCAATTTAGATTTTAAAATGCATAGCTCCAGCGGCTTCCTAATATTGGAAGGAAGAGAGTTCCAGACAGCCACAGAACCACATCTGAAAGCAATGACCTTCTTTGTTCAATGGTTAGCTAAAAGCTGCTTCGAGGATGACTGGAGTTTGTATGATGGTTTATGCTCCTTGACGAGATCAGCAAGGTATTGTGGTTCATTTGTGGCAAGCACTCTGTGTGTAATGAGCGAGACGTTATGTATTCGTTCAGCAACTGGAAGCCATAAACAGTCCTGGTCGAGTATGGTGCCAAGGCTCTTTAGAGGAATATAAAATTGAATCCTGGAGTCTGCGACCGCCAAACCTTACCCTTCCATAAATGTGTTCGCCTGAGCCCGAGTGCCAACCAGCAGAGCCTCCGATTTTTCTGGTTTAAGCAGCATCTCGTTTCGTGCAAACCACACGTGCACCGCTCGCCTGCAATCTTCGAGGTTACCGAGGCTCTCCATATCTTACTTTCACTGCATTGTAAAATTGCATATCATCAGCGTATTGATAGAAGTTGATGTCATGCGATGAGATGACAGCAGCGATTGGAGAGACGTATTTGAAAACAGTAAGGGCCAGAGGAAGGACCTCTGTGGTATGCCAACTAGGCACGGCATAGGTAATGACTCTTTGTCTTCCAGCATGATGAACTGTGAACAGCCATGTAGGCATGATTCAATCCACCCCAGTGCCGTACCCTATCCACCGAACCTTGACCTTAGCTCTTTATGTACGTCAGTCACCCATCCACGCACTATCCATGCTCTGAAATGTGATGAAATTGGGTACATTTCTCACGATTTAGTCATCGGCGCCTATATTTAATATAACTGTAGGGGTGTCAGGGGAAGGATTCCCACCAATAGGAGGGGGAGTGGGACGGTGACAGGAGAAGGGGGAGGAGCAAGCGAGGAGATACAGTATAAGGGAGAGAACGGGCGGGAAGAGGGGTTGGTTGGCGGGAACGAGAATGGGACGGCTGGGGACAGGTGTGGATGGGAGAAAAGGAATAAAAGACGAACCCCCTGCAACCTTGTGTCGGCTCTTCTTTACAACTGTAACATGAGTTTGTATTACATCAAAGTATAATTGAATAAAATGTTAACTCATTTTCATAAGGGTCTGAATGTATGACAGCTTCTCTTTTATAGTATTCTTACAAGTGGGATAAAATTGTCGTGCCTGGAGAAACTACTCAGGACAACAGTCAAAACTCCACAGAGAGCAAATTTGCTGTACTGCCTCCGACAAGCAACACATCATTGCTCTGCAGAAGGTCATGTTGTGCACATCCCAACTAATTTTTTTGCATGATTCACTAACCTCATCTCCAGGTTTTTTGTATGCCAGGTGTATGTGTGTGTGCGCACGCCACTACACATGGCACATCTAATTATTTTTTTCCTCCTACTCATTCTTTCATCTCAGGTTGGGTTCAAGAGTTTTGACCTTCATTGATTCACAATAATGATGCGGCCGTTTCGATGGCACTGAATTCTGCAGCTTGTAAAATAGCACGTGTCTTTATGCAATGGCCACCGAAAACACACCCAACCCCACACACGTGAAAAGTGTCTGGTGGTCAGCTGTGGTCGCTGTAGTCAGGTGATGATGCTCAAGAGGCACTTTCTGTAGGCTGCGGCGATAACAGCGCGAGTCGAAATTAGGTAAAATGCCGCACTATAACACATTCCTGCGGAGGGAGCTGGTAGGAACGTTGGGTTGCTCGGTCAATGGCCAGGGTCAACGGCGGCGTGGTGTATTCCGCAAATATGGCCGACTGTGAGGGCGGGCACAAGCCGGTGTGAGTAGGTTAAACGTTGAGTTTTATAAGGGCACCACGGGGTGACCAGCCCCTCCCCACCCATCCCTCCCACCCCTACCCAGCCCCACCCTCCCCACGCAGCCCCTCTCCACCCTCCCCTCTCCACCCAGCCCCACCCCTCCCATTTTTGGATGCACGACGGACGGACGGACACAATAATCCCCTGTGGGCTGGTGGAACCAGGTGGTTCCTACCAGTATAAGAATAAACCAATACTGCAAAGCTTTCTTAGCTTGTGTGTACAGTATTGTATTTATTTAGGTTAGTGCGCACATCTTTACGTGTTTGTCACACCACAGCAAACACAACCTTCCTAATAAATAAAAGTTCAAATTGGTGACGTGGACGCGTAAGTTATGAGTCTGAAATACCTTGTGTTTTCACACTATAAACGATATTGCGTGTCACAGGGCTTGATTGCAATTTATTTGCTGATGACTTCCCATATGTCCTGGATAAATGAAAATCATCTGGAATTATCATAATGACTGGGAGGAGACTGCGGGTTCAAATCCCAGCCAGGGCTAACGCAGCATCCATCACCATCATCAGCGTCCTGCTGAAGTCGGTACAATAATTACCACGTGGTGAGGCTTGCCACTGTTTCGGAAATCAACAGTGGGCGTCCACGAGCGATACTGGGAGCTGCGCCAAATTGTTATTGAAGACAGCCAGAGCCCTTGTAAATTCAGGGTTTAGCTCCGAGAAATGGTGAGAGATTTGGGTGAGCACCAATATAGCCAACAAGCACTTGATCGCCAATCTCACCAAAGAACCTACAGGATTTAATCTACCTCGACAATAATGGTACACATTCAATTTAATCTGCAATTATCACACCACATCTGCCCAGTATGACCTTCACAAGTGGTAAATCAAAGAAAACCTGGCATGCGAACTCTAATTTTATTCCTGTTTTTTTTTACGGAAGCATTGAAGCAATCCACAGCAAATGCAATGTAGCCATTCCCTCGCTATAGGTTGCTATTATTCAACCCATGCAAGAGAGTCTATGCCCCATGGTTGCTGCTGCTGTGATGACCACTGCCCCAATTTAGATTTCAGCAGGGGTAGACCTTGACTAGACTAGACTCGTTTATTTACAACTAGCATGAAGTACCCGGCGTTGCCCGGGCAAAACATATATTTCAAAACTGCTCTTAAAAACATAACATACATTCACAAATACAGAAAAGTGTAATGTATGTAAGCTTGAAATCAAGATTGTAATGTATGTATAAAGTATTTGTGTATACATTTTATGTGTTTAGGAGAATACAATGTAGTGCAACAAGTCCCCGCTGGCGATGTTACTACTCATCGCAGCAAGTTCTCATTTAAAGCTGATTAGACATCGGGGAGGCACAGGACCGGGTTAGATAATCGTCACCGGTGTTGGCCGTAAGCGGGAATCGAACTCGGGTCGCCGGGTTCGTGGTGCAGCGCGCTTACCACTACACCACTGAGACACACACACATCAACTTACACACACACACATGGACTTACACACACACATCGACGTAAACATAAACATACATACAATTGCACACACACATATGGACTTAAACACACACATATGGACTAACACACACACATGGACTTACACAACAACAATTGCCATTCGCCACTAAGTGACGGTGACGTCACCACGACGTTTGTGCCAGGCCATATGCACCTTGAGGCCATGTGAAGTGTCGAACACCCGCTGGCAGGAGGTCATGGGGCAGAACCAGGTGCTACGGGTCGACTGACTGAGATGACTGAGATGACTGGCTGATGCACCACCTGTGCCCCCTACTGTGCCAACTTGCTGTGCTTTAGCCACCCAGCGCTCCGCTCGTTGTTGTGAGCGTCGCTCCTCCGCCCTCCATTGTTGTTGGAGGGCGACTGCCTCCAACTGCCCAGTAGCGTCCTTCACGAGCCTCCTCCACAGAGGCCGATCTTGACACCGCTGGTACCAGTCATCGGCAAGTCCACTCAGATCCACATCCTCCTGTACCACATCACTCCATCTCTTTCTAGCCCGTGCCGCGCCCGTTTAGCCCCCTCGATCTGGCCAAACAATAGCTGTTTAGGCATGCGGTGGCTGGGCATGCGGGCTACATGACCCAGCCAACGCAGCCTTGTCTGCCGGAGGGGCTCACCAATGGGACTTTTCCCAGATCTTTCAAGGATTTATGAGCTCCTCACACAATCCAGCCTGGTTAAACCGAGGATGGATCGTAGGCAAGCCAGCCTAAATGTTTCTAACCGGCGCAGATGCTCCATTAGGGGGGTCCACGTTTCGCAAGCGTAGAGAAGGGAGGGAATGACTGTGACCGAGAAGACCTGAAGCTTCGTGCGGAGCGACAGACCAGGTAGCTGCTGTTAAACTGGAACCGGTCATAAGCACACTGCCCAGGTATGGGAAACGCTCCACTCTCTCCACAACTGCCCCATCACCGATTGAGAGTTGTGGGGGTGGATTGTCCGATGGTACAAAATACCCAGGCAGGTGCTTAGTTTTGGTGGGGGTGATAGTAAGGCCCCACCTCTTAGTGGCACGCTCCAGTCTCAGCAGCAGCGTCTCCAACTCTTCCTCTGAATGAGCAGCTATTACCAAATCATCGGCATACATAACGTGGTTGACCAATAGGGAGCCATCCCTTGATCGCACCCGGGCATCGATCAGCCTCCCATTATATCTGTACCAAATGGAAATTCCCCCGGTACAGCTATTGAAGGCTTCACGAACTACGTGGTCAAAATAGATGTTAAATAATGTGGGAGCCAGAAGAGATCCCTGTCGCACCCCAAGGTGTACAGGGAATGGCTCTGACTCCCGGCCACATCGACGTACACACACATCGACTTACACACAGACATATCGACTTACACTGAACACAGAAACTCACACACACACATAGTCACACATACATGGATGTACACACACACAGCGACTTACACACACATACATGGACTTACACACGCATACACATAGCAACTGACACACACACATCGACTTACACACACACATGGACACGAACACACATATCGACTGGCACACACACATCGACTTACACACACACATCGACTCACACACACACATATCGACTGACACTTACACATCCACTTACACAGACACACATCGACTTACACACACATAGAGCGACTTACACACACACACATGGCCTTACACATACATACATGGACTTACACACACACATATTGACTCACGCACATATTGACGCACACACATATATGGACTCACACGCACACATCGACGTACGCACGCACACTATTACTTTTATATTAACTAAGTTTTTTAATAATACTTTTATATGTATGTGACTTTAGCGAAAGAAGCAAGGGAGAGGGGAAATGCACGCATGTATAATAAGTAAGTAATTAAGAGCGACGACGAGGTTGTTCCGCCATTTTAGTGCAAACATTTGCTGCGAGCAAAAGCGTTAAATAAATAAAAGGCGACGAATAATAAATAAACCTGTCCTACCTGTAACTATGACGAGTTGCGCACCAATGAAGCGTAATTGACATGACGTCACTGCTCAACCCCCCTACTGAGGGGGCAAGTGTAAATATGTTAGAATGAAGACGTAATAGCAATGAGTATTTTGTATTGGTTTGCCCCTGTGCAGTAAGTGATATTCTGTGGCTGCTGATGCCTCAGGAGTACAGAAAACGGCGATGCTTCCCCTCAAACTTGTTTTTTGTGAGCAGGGCAGTGATATTTAGAAATGTACCTATTTTCAAAGAGATGTAGGGGTGTTAGAGAGAGAGCCCGTTATGCATGGCAGCCTATGGTAAACAAACACAGTAGGCGGGGCTACATGTGTGCACGAGCAGGTGCCCTCTGCGACGTCCGCGCCAGACACCCTGGGGGGTCGATTTGGTCATTATGATCCCCCGGGGCCCCACCCCTCAGGGAGGGGTTGGGTATAAAAGGGGAATGTATCGAAGGGCTCGGGAGTGTGGTGTTAGCTAAGAAGAGAGACGGAAGACGTCCTAGATAGAGCCCTGGTCTCCCCCTGGCACGCCGTCCTTATCAGGACCGCGCAGGCTCGAGCCAGTGGCGTGGTACCAGAGCCAGAGCCAGTGCTGGTCTGGACTCTGGGTACCGGGCCCGACTGACCAGTGTCGGGCCAAGATAGCCTCCCCTAGCCCATTAGAGGAGGACTCAGAGGCAGGCTAGGGTTAGCCTAGAGGTGTGTCCTCAGATAGACGGGTGAGGGGGCCGATACCCCCTCAGTGTGTATGTCACAACGTGTGGTGTTAAATAAACAAGTGTGCCTCCAACTCCGGTGTGAACGAGTCATAAGCGTTACTACATCTGGCGTCAGAAGTGAAACAAAGTACGAACATGGATACACGCCGGACGACTCGAGTCGGGGTACCAGAGGCAGAAGACACCACTGCAGTCGGAGGGCCCGAGACGGCTGAAGATGCCATCGACCAGCCGGGGCTGGGCGCATCCACGCCACAGCAGCTGGAGGAAGGGGAGCCGTCGATGGAGGGGCTGAGGGAGGCGCACGCGAAGCTGACCGAGCTGCTGTACGCCGCAGCCGCCATGCTCGACACCATCACGCAGCTGGGGGCTGCGGGACCGCCACGGGGCAACGGCAGCCGACGATCACAGCGCCTTCCCGCCATTTCCACGGAGCAACATTTTGAAACTCCCGCCATCGCCGCAGCTGCTGTTGAGGGCGTGGCCGCTCTAAGCATCGCGTCCAACGGCGGGAGTACAGTACCTGCCGCGTCACCACCAACGGGCGGAACGTCACCACGGGTGCGACCGGCGATGCCATCGCTGGTTCGTGCCGACGCTGACTTGAGTGAGGCGGACGAGGGAGTGCGTTCTTCCTCTGCAGCCGCTGCCTTACATCAGCGGCTACCTCCACTCAAGGAATTTGTGGGCGAGGATGGCGACTGGGGCGGCTTCCAGCGGCGCTTCCTCGCTCACCAGGAGATGGCACAGTGGACAGACGCCGAGGCTCTCCGCGCGCTGCCAGCACTTCTCGACAGCGACGCCCTCGCCACTCTAACATCGGCTTCAAAGGAGAGGCGCTCCACGCTGCGGAAGGCGATGCAGGTGCTGTCGGCGGTATATGGTCCACCATCGGACTGTCGCCAACTCTTTTACGATCGCCAGCGGGGGACGAAGGAGTCGCCCCTGGCGTACCGCACAAGCCTCCTGGCACTGGCGAAGGAGGCCTTTCCACGAATGGATGACGAGGGTGTCGACGCCATGGTGACAGAGAAGATACTTTTGCTGGCGGACGACTTAGACATCGTCATTGTCGCACAGGACGATGCAGAGATGTGCTCCCTCCAAGCGGCCCGTCTTCTCCACGCAAACCTGTCCTCTCAACGACGGAAGGCCAGCAAGGCGGCGAGCGGGCGTGCCGTCGCTGCAGCCACCCTCCCGGCGGAAGAGGTTTGCGCCATCGACCATCAACGGCAGCATGGAGCGGGAGTACGGGAGGACCGGGCCGGTTCAAGCCGTCTACAACATCCATCGTCGTCACCAGCGCTTCCACGCTGTTACAACTGCGGCATCCGGGGCCACGTCGCCTCGGGGTGCCGCTCTCCTGGGCAGCGCAGGACGACACCTCAACGGGACGCCGGCCCTCGTCACAAGCTCCACCATCATAATCCGGCGAGTCGCGGCACCCCTCATGCTTGGCCCACGCACACGCCCGTCACACACTCAAACACCGCAGCGAAGGGGGGGCCAATATCGCGTACCATGGCACCAACACGCACCGCTCTGGGTACTCAGATTGAACCCAGCCAGTGGTCCGTGTTGGCCCATCGGGTTGTAGCCGCGTCGTCAGGGTCGTCGGCCGTTGTGGGCCACATCGATGGGGTCGAGGTGCGCATCCTGGTCGATACAGGAGCATCGGCGACCATTATTTCGGAGTTGATTTATAACATTCTCCCTGCCCAAAGCCGTCCTTTGATGCCTGTTAACGTGCCATTCTTTGCTGCTAACGGGGGTTCACTTGGCATCATCGGACAAATTCGTGCCCAAATTTGTGTCGGGGATATTAAATTGTCTGGGCCGATTTTTGTTTCCTCCTCGCTGGCGGTTCCGTGCCTGCTGGGGACGGACTTCCTGGCCAAAATGCCGATTAGGATATTAATCGACCAGGGATGCATTGAGCTCCCATCGGGCCGACGCATGGCGTTTCTGCCATCCCCCGCTACGAGCCGGACGGCGTTCGCGACGGTGCCGGCGTTCGTAGATAGAACGGTGCGCGTTCCTCCGGGGGCGCAAATGTTGATTCCTTTGAAACTTCGGCGGCCCTTCGCTAAGGGCATTGGGGCTCAAGGGGTTCTGTTGGGACCGTCTAGGGCCGGGGTCAGTGGACCTGATTTACTCCCGGCCCAGACCATAGTGAGAGGGGAAGGAGAACCCTTCATCGCGGTCCTCAATGTGGGCTCGCAGACGGTGGTGGTCCCACAGGGGACCGTGCTTGCTCACGCAACGCCGGTGCCCTGTGAGGAACCCGTCGCGAGTCATGTCGGCGCTGTCCCTGCACCGCGACCACATTCGGACAGCGATGAAGGGTGGCTCGAGGCGCTTTGTGCGGGATCGACGGACCTGTCAAATTTTCCGACGTTTTCAGTCGGGATAAATACGATTTGGGCTGCACTAATCTGCTGCGTCACCATATTGATACGGGTGACAGCGCGCCAATACGCCAGAATCCTTTTCGGTTGAGTCCCGCCGAAAAGGACCATGTCAAATCGGCTGTTGATGACATGCTAGCCGCCGACATCATTTCTCCCTCCAACAGCCCTTGGGGAGCGCCGATCGTCCTGGTTAAGAAGCAGGACGGTTCGTTGCGGTTTTGCGTTGACTTTCGGCGCCTTAACAAAATTACGGTTGCCGACGCATACCCGCTCCCACGGATGGACGAATCGCTTGACGCCTTGGCGGGAGCGCGATTCTTCTCCACATTGGACTTACTTTCGGGATTCTGGCAGCTTCCTCTGGACGATGATTCAAAGCCTAAAACTGCTTTCCGTACTCCGCACGGCCTGTTTCAATTCAACCGGTTGCCGATGGGCTTACACTCAGCGCCGGCAACTTTCCAGCGGTTGATGGAATTGGTTTTGGCTGGATTGCAATGGGAGTCGTGCCTGATTTATTTGGATGACGTTATTGTCTTTGGCAAAACTTTTGATGAACATCTCCAGAGGTTGCGGGCGGTTTTCCTAAAGATGCGGGCTGCTAATTTGAAATGTAAGCCCCAAAAATGCCATTTGTTACGCGAGTCGGTGCGTTATTTGGGGCACATCGTGGGACGCTCAGGTATTTCTACCGATCCCGCCAAAACGCAGTGTGTAAGCTCCTGGCCGACTCCCACCTCAGTGGGAGAGGTTAGGAGTTTTATTGGGTTTGCGTCGTATTATAGACGCTTCGTCGCTAATTTTGCGACTATAGCAAAACCCCTACACGCTTTAACATCAAAAGGGGTTCGGTTCTGCTGGGGTCAGGAGGAGGAAGCTGCTTTTTGCTCCCTTCGGGACGCTTTGGTAAACGCTCCTCCCCTGATTTACCCTGATTTTTCAAAACCATTCTTGCTCGACACCGATGCGAGCAACACGGGTATTGGGGGCGTGCTCTCCCAGGTGGTTGACGGCGTGGAACGTGTGGTTGCGTACGGCAGTCGGGTGTTGTCTCCAGCGGAGCAACGATATTGTGTCACCCGTAGGGAACTGTTGGCAATTGTCCATTTCATCCAACAGTATCGCCCATATCTGTACGGTCGGCATTTCACCGTCCGCACAGATCATGCGGCACTGCAGTACGCCCTGAGGGTTCAACAGCCATCGGGACAATTGTCCCGATGGTTGGAGGTCCTCCAGGATTACGATTTCCAAACCACATACCGTAAGGGCGTTCGCCACACCAACGCGGACGCTCTGTCGCGCTTGCCAACCACCTCCGAGTGTGCATGCCTCCTGGGGTCTGGACGTTGCAGACCTCCAGGGGACACATCGGTTCCTGTCTTGGCGGCCGCCAACGACGACGATACAGTAGTTACTAATTCGATCGAACAACAGGGCAAAGATTCCCTGTTGGGGTTGCCCGTCATTGACTGGGGGCGCCTCCAGATGGAGGATGTGTCCCTCCTCGGGTGGCGACGTCGCGTTGGCGGTGCGGCGGGGGGAAAAAGAGGTGGTTCCGACGCATGGGAAATGTGCCAAGGCCTGCTGATGCATTGGGACGGGAAGTCGCGTCGACATCGGCTGGTGGTCCCTACTGGGTTGCGGGGCAGGGTGGTATGGGCCGCTCATGAGCGCCTCCTACACCTGGGGACCCAAAAGACTCTCGCCTTGCTGCAACTTGATTTTTATTGGCCTGGCATGACGAGGGATGTTGGGGATTTGTTGGGATCATGCCCTCGATGTGCACAACGCAAACCGCCGGCACGGGAGTCTAACCCGCCCTTGCAATCGATCAAAGTGTCCAGGATAAACGAGCTGGTCGCTCTGGACATTTTGGGACCATTCCCCGCCACCCCCAGGGGGAATAGATATTTGTTGACTGGTGTCGAGTATTTTACACGCTGGCCTATGGCCTGGCCTCTGGCCAACCAGTCGGCAGCAGCCATCGTGGAGGCCTTTGTTCAGGGTTATGTCCTGGACAAAGGTGCTCCGGAGAGGCTGCTGACCGACCAGGGCAGAAATTTTTCCGGTAAACTACTCAGACAAGTCTGTGATCTCCTGGGCACAAAGAAAATTCGGACCTCCCCATATCACCCACAAACTGACGGGATGGTCGAACGGTTGCATCGCACCATCACGTCCATGTTATCACAACAAGTTTCGGACTCGCAAACGGATTGGGACCTACAAATTCAGGGGGTCTTGGCGGCGTACCGGATGGCACCCCATGCAGCTACGGGGTTTTCTCCCTTTTACCTCATGTACGGCCGAGAACCAGACCCGCCTGTTCGTGCCCAGTTGCAGATCCCCGTGCCGCAGGGAAAAACTAATCTGGCTGACCACGTTAAATTTAATCTGGACAAATTGACAGAGGCACGGGATGCTGCAATGCAAAACTCTGACCTCCGTCAGAAGGCGAATGAGCGCCTCAGATTGAGTCGAGCGCACATGCTGCAGTGGAAGCCGGGGGACAAGGCATGGCTGCACTGCCCCCAGGTGCCACTGGCAACCTCCTCTAAACTGGTGCGGCCGTGGCGGGGCCCTGTGGAAGTGGTGGAGGTGTTACGACCGCAGTGCGTGCGCATCAAGTGGGGGAAGCGGCGATGGTTCGTGCACCCCTCTAGGTTAAAACCCTTCTCTGCGGTACACAATCACACTTCACACGCGCGTGGCCAAGCATGTGGGGGGTCGGCCGACTCGCTGGGTCCGTCTCCGTCGCTCTCACCTAATGCCTTGCCGGCTGTGCCACCTTCAGGTGCATCAGGAGTGACGGGCTCACGCCCAATCACCCCTCCTGCGGATACCGAGGGTCACGCGGAGTCGGATGAATGCTCACCCCAAGACGGACAATTGCCACCTGATGGTCCGCCACACGCGGTTACCCCGTGTGAGGGGCCCGCTGCAAGGACGCGCGCTAAAATGCGCAAACTGTTGTGAGGCCGGAAAATGTGTACATAGCTGTTGTGTTCATTGGATGTTGTGTGGGTGGTGTGTTCCCCACTCCTCGGATGTACATATGTTGGCTTCACCGTGTGTTGTGTGTGCGTGGTGGGTTCCCTGCTGATTGTATATAGGCTGTTTTTTTACGGAATTCGTATTTATTCGGGGGGGGTGCGACGGGTTGTTTTCTCATCTTGCTGTTGCGTTCTTGTTCTGGTTCCTGTTATTGTTCAAAAATAGTGAGGCACACGCGCGGTCAGGGGGTGAAGGCACCTTTATTGTCAAATTTTTGTATGTTGGCAGCCGGGACGGCTGCATGCTATGCGGGGGGGAGTGATGTAGGGGTGTTAGAGAGAGAGCCCGTTATGCATGGCAGCCTATGGTAAACAAACACAGTAGGCGGGGCTACATGTGTGCACGAGCAGGTGCCCTCTGCGACGTCCGCGCCAGACACCCTGGGGGGTCGATTTGGTCATTATGATCCCCCGGGGCCCCACCCCTCAGGGAGGGGTTGGGTATAAAAGGGGAATGTATCGAAGGGCTCGGGAGTGTGGTGTTAGCTAAGAAGAGAGACGGAAGACGTCCTAGATAGAGCCCTGGTCTCCCCCTGGCACGCCGTCCTTATCAGGACCGCGCAGGCTCGAGCCAGTGGCGTGGTACCAGAGCCAGAGCCAGTGCTGGTCTGGACTCTGGGTACCGGGCCCGACTGACCAGTGTCGGGCCAAGATAGCCTCCCCTAGCCCATTAGAGGAGGACTCAGAGGCAGGCTAGGGTTAGCCTAGAGGTGTGTCCTCAGATAGACGGGTGAGGGGGCCGATACCCCCTCAGTGTGTATGTCACAACGTGTGGTGTTAAATAAACAAGTGTGCCTCCAACTCCGGTGTGAACGAGTCATAAGCGTTACTACAGAGAAAACGTGTGCATAAGTGTCATTCTCTCACATAAAGACGTGGTTGCTAAAGCATAGTTTGTGGGGAATAACAGGCATTTTGTATATAACAATTTAAAAGTTGCACTAAGTATTTGTACCTGATGATGGTTGCTTGTATTGCAATCGAAACGTCGTATTCTATTATTATTTAATTTCTTTCTACGTGACTTTACCGAAAGAAACAGAGACTAATTCGAATCTCGTTTTAGCACTAAGTACTCAGGGAGAAAGATCGTGTCACTTAGGGTAACTGTAATCAAACATTGGTTAATCCCTGCCATAAAATAGTTCATAACAGGAATAGTAATGAGTAAACAGTCATGGTAATACAAGTTTGAAGTGAGCTGTAAATCTTTGTGTCACCTTGTGCAGTGTCCACATGAAAGAGAATTCCCCTCTCACCCCCACGGAACGCGTGTGACTTGGTAGGGGGGCCCTCCCCACACCGTGTGACTTGGTAGGGGTGAGCATGCACAGACGCGTGCTTTGGCGCGTGCTCGGAGGCACGACGTAATAAATAAATAACCAAAATCAGCACTATATTGCTCATTAAAGTAGTTCAAAGGACGCGAAATCGGATAGCGCTGGCTCACCACGGGGCTTATGGCGTGCTACCTGGGTACTTGTTTTAAATCGTTAACCCCACGGTTCGCGAGCCAAATCCCTCGCAAGTGTTGGCCACACACAGACATGCCTTTTATTGGTCAAACAAAAGATATGCTAAGGGCCATGTCACTGCAGTTCTTTCTCATTGCTTTAATTTCTTCTCCAGGCTTAGACACAACTGCCAGTTATCCCTGAAGGTTATTCTGGTGAGAAGTATCTGCAGCCAAAGCCTCCCGTGAGTCAGAAAAACGATAGATGGTGACGACACCCCGAGCGAATTCATAAATTAGACATACTGCATTAATTTAAGGAGCTCAAATGTATTGGCCTCAAAGGAAGCATTGTGTCAGATGCCCTTAGCAGGGTGATTTATGAGTGTTGAAAGTTTCGGTCTGAGTTCTGCAGTTGAGATTACAGAAACTAGCACGCATCTTGAAGGAGGGAGGACCCTTCTAATTTAAATGGCAGTATATATAAAGCTTATTTCATCACTCCATCTTCTGGGTGGTCTTCCTCCCAAGCATATTTCCTTCTTTGGCTGCCATTCCATCACCAGCTTCATCTCATGGCCACCATCCTTTCTCGCTATGTGTCCTGCACAGTGAATAACATGTCAATAATTTGCATTTGTTCTCAAATCCACGTGTTCTTCTTTCTATCTCTCAGTGTACATTCAAGAATGCACCTCTCCATACTCTTTTTTTATCTTTTGTTCAATTTGCTTGGTCACGGTCCATGTTTTCAATACCCACGGCATAGCAGGTCACATGCACTTATTGAAAATGTTCTTGTTGAGGCACATTGGTGCATTGCTTTTCACGATCAAATGCAATTTTCCAAAAGTGCTTCATTCTGCCCTTATTTACCTCTTCATGTAATCACGTTCATGCAGTCAATATTTGCCCTAGGTATACACATGCGGCTGTTTTTCAGGTTGTGTCCAGACAACATATACTTCCTTTTATTCGGCTTGCTTGTTTAACACGACTTTTGTTTCCATCATATTTTAGCTCCACTTTGCAGCCTTTGTTCGGTTATTCCCTAATTTCCTGTCAGTCACTTCTATTGGTGGTGGTAATAACGATGTCGTCAACAAATCTCAGATGGTCACTTCTTTTTCCATTCATGTCTATTTCTCTATTTGATTAATTTATATACGTGATCTTTGTGTAGAGTTGCCATGATTACAAACGTTTTGATAATTATGTATATTTTATGAAGCTCTTGTTTCGTGAGAGTTTGGAAGACTTAACCAGTTTCCACTACATCATATGCGTTTTCATAGGCGTAATGATATTTGATAATCATTTGTCTGTATGCATGTGGTCCACCATAGAAACATCTTTTATAAATTGTTCATTATTCAATTCACTATGATATTTGTGACCAATTTGCTACATGTTCAATTTTACAGACTCATTACCCTTCTCATCTGTAATAATCACAATGACAGGTTCTATAGTGGTGCCGTAACGTGGCAAGCCGTTACAAGAGCGCTGATAAGACGGTAAAACTGCACCTCTGAAATGTCTTGCTCATGCCACTGCCGGATGGAGTACCCGCACTTTACATGGCCTAATCTTCCACGCTATCAGAGATCTTGGAATAGGTGAGAGTACCCACACTTTACCCCACCACGCGCGACCTGCCGGTCAACTCTAGTGTGCTTAATTATACTTCTGGGCGGACAAAGGTGACGGGGCGGGGGGGGGGGTCCGGGGCAGGTTAAGAAACCTGGATATTTGTTTCAACTGCCAGGAGGTCGAATTGAACCGGCAACCTCTAGATTACAAGTATGGTGTACTCACCCTTACAACCATGGTAGCATCTCATATATAGTATTACTGCATATAGGTCCAATTGCATAATGCTGCAGAGTGAAGTTCTAGTCAATGGCAGACACCTCCTGCAGACAACTGAGACAATTGTACAGCCACAGTGGACAAATTATACGTAGTGACGTTAAGGGTGTCACTACGGCGCCAGGCACTGTCATCAGAGTGCGACTGGGCGCCTGGAACCTCTCTCTGGGGCCAGAGTGAGTGCGACATGCGAGCAGGCCCGAGGGGGCATAGTCCTGGTGACGACCTCAGAGAGGTCAAGTCAGGACATGGTAGTCTGGGTGAACCCGAGAGGACACGTGACCAGGACAGGGTAGTGAGGGGGGGGGGGGCTCCGAGGGGACTTGAGGGAAACGTGATCCTCGGTCGAGATCTTTCGGGATAGGTCTCGAAGGGGGCGTGGCCGAAGGCGGAGTGAGGCCTCGCTCAGGAGCATAAAGAGGCAGTCCCAAGAGCGTTCTTGGCTGTCTCCTGGAATCATCCCGTCATGCTACGTCTCGTCGGTCTGCGGTCTTCAGTCTTTGCGCTCGGCATCGTGGGTCAGGCAACGTGTTAGCTGACTGACCCGGTTATGTAGTTACCCCGTTGGGGTCTAGTTAACGTTTATGTACCCCTGTTGGGGCCGTGTAATAAAAGTGTTGCCTCCAAGTCGAGGTGTGTGCCTCCGTGTTCAACACTCCACGTGTACAAAATCCATAGCCGTATGTTTGGTATCCTAATTCTTATATTTTATATACAAAACACCTTGGTTTTGCATGGTCTCAAAACACACCACGTGATCTCTAGGCAAAGTACAGAATGGACAGCATTAAAGTATGAAAAACCACCATTATATTTACAAGCAAATACAATTAAAGATACTTCCGAAAAAGGGAACGTTATAAAAAACTAAAACCTTTAGTGTATATGCATTGCCAATGAAGAGGACCCCTTATATAATTTAACTTTGTTAAAAATTCCGTGCAGTGATAACTTTTCCTTCATAGGCAGTACAGTAGTTATATTTTCACGCTGTTATATTTATACATGCATTTATCCTGGATTAATTTCTAAGAAATATATCTCAAGGATCTCTTAGCCCTAATTAAAATAAATAGAGGAAATAATAAATTAATGAGTAAATATGAATTATATATTTAAAACACTTTTTTAAAACGCAAGAGCCCTGACGTTTAAACGTATAGTGGTGCAAATTTAGTACTGGTGTAGTGGTGATACGCGCTGGGGTAGGGATCGTGTACCAGCGCGTAGTGATTGGCTGTGTGTGTTGGTGACGCGCGCTGACGGTGAAGGATCAGGGGTCAGCGCGGGGTCGGGGGTTATGAGGCAGTGATTGGTTGGGTATCAGTGACGCGCGCTGACAGCGATGGGATCCTGGGGCAAGCGCGCGGGGATTGGTCAACTAAGGGGGATGCTCACGTCGAGGTCCGCATACGCTCCGTCTCCCGTGAGCGGGGCCTATATAAGGTGGTGCGCACAGGCGCACGGGGAGCGAGTGACCAGCGAAGACAGAAGACGGAGGAGGAAGAGATAGGGCCCTGCGGCACCTAGTCCCGCTGTCCTTGTGGGCGCCGGGGCTCTGTGTGACCCAGAGGCGGAACCCTGGGACCCGGGGCCGAGCGTCCGTGAGAGGGCCGGCCCTTGGGACTCAGAGGTTGTGGCCCACGCCCAAGCTGGGGTGGGCCTGTAGGCTCCACGGACGTTACGGGGCGGAGTGCAGTGTGAGCATGCAGTGTGAGCCATAGTAACTACACGTGTCAAGTGAAGTGTGTGTAGTCAGAGGCATAGTAACTACACGTGTCAAGTGAAGTGTGTGTAGTCAGAGGAATAGTGACCACACGTGTCAAGTGAAGTGTGTGTAGTCAGAGGAATAGTGACCACACGTTGTATCGTGACAAGTCAAGGTTTAATAAAAAGTGTGCTACCCGTCAAGCGGTTTCCTGCCGTCATTCCAATACTTCACTGGTAATACTGAGCAAATAAAACAAAAATCCACATTTTTTGATAGGGCCAGTCCATCCGTAGGACAATAGAGGTTTTTTGGGTTAAATCGCTTATATTTAAGTAATTTCAATGTTCTATTTTCGATGTCTATTAGATGAATGCCACTATCTTTTCGGTTGTCATAAGCACGTGACATTTTCACCAATGGTGCAGGGCCATCAACAGTGATGAGGGACATTGTTTAGGGGCCATCCATTTAGTAGGTACGCAAACATCTGTCAAAACTTGACCCCTCCCCCCCTCCCTGTACGCACGCGTACTTTTTACACACACCCCCCCTCACCTGCGTATTTACGCTTGACGCACCCCCCCCCCCCCTACAAATCCTGTAGAACGGCCGATATTTAATCGACGCGGAAACGATTACTAATATTAACGTGTTTCAGCAAACAGATAGTCCACCGCAAGCGTACACATTTGGATTAACCGCCCCCTCCATGTGTACATACTAAATGGATGGCCCCTTATTTGGGCACATTTTCTCTGCCTCGGTTTGATATGCAATTGGAGCAAGCACAAAACAAAGAGCCCCTGTGTAGACTACGTAGACTGTTGGGGCACGTGGTGTTAGCGAGTACTCTACCTATCAAGGCCTTAACCGGGCATATACAAGTGTAGTGGCGTAAAAGGGGTCACATTGTCATTAGCGGCAACTGCTCTCACGAGAGTGGAAATGCACGTCGGGAGGTCTCTCTCTGCCACCAGAATAGGGTTGACATGGAAGCGGGCCATAGGGGGCATAGTTCTGGTGAGGGTCGGAGAAAGAGCAAGTGAGGACGTGATACTTTGTGTAAACCCGAGAGGGCACGTGACCGGGACATGGTAGCGAGGGGGCCCGAAAGGGGGCTCGGGGGACACGTGATGAGGGCCGAGAAGCTTCTGGAGAGAGCGGGGCAAGGCCACGCTGAGTGGCATAAAGCCAGGGTCCTGAGAGCGACCGAGGCTCTCTGGGGGAGGTCGGCGCGTCCTGCGGTCTTCGGCCCTTGCTCTTCGGTCTTCACTCTGGGTCGTCGGTTGCATACGAGACGGGATGATCGCCAGTACGTTACCGACAGACCTTGTTATGTAGCTGCCCTGTTGGGATCTAGTTGAGTCATAACCCTGTTGGAAAGCCACCTATACTGATGCCTACCTAAAACCTGACACCCACCACCCCAACCGTTGGGAAAGAACCATCTGAGGACCCAATCAAAACCATCACCTTGCCATACATAGCAGGAGTCACAATTTTTTTTCCAAAATCATGAGCAAACACAAGATCCAGGTTCGATTTAACACAGTAAATAAAATTCGTGATCTGATCCCATCTGTGCAGGATGTGATCCCTGACATGCGATACCCCGGTGTCTACAAACTAAGCTGTGTCTGCGGCAGTAGTTACATTGGAGAAACTAAGTGGCATGTCTCGGACCGTGTTCGTGAACATAAGGCAGATCTGAAACACGGTAGGACCAATACCTCGGCCGTGGCTGATCATTGTTGTAATGCGGTGGGCTCACGCGAAATTGATTTATCTAAGACGAAGGTACTTTGCAAGCCCACTGGCTATCATCAAAGATTCGTTCATGACACAGACACAATTTCAACCAAGAAGATGGGTACAAACTGAGGAATCATTGGAAGGACGTTATCAACCAGTTTAAGTCATAATTGGCTATGATGTTCCCATCCTACTACCTTCCGATGTTAGTTGCGCTTACGCCCATTTCAAACTTGCACTTTCACAGGGTTCACACCAACAGTCACTTCGAGCACCGACCGCTGGGTTGCGGCTCGGCGATCTCCCATTAACATGCTAATTTATCTTTAACATGCTAATCTCCCATTAACATGCTAATCTCTCTTTAACATGCTCATCTTCACCTGGCAGCCTTTTGATTGGAGGAAAACCAACCACCGTCGGATTGGCTGCCCACCACTGACATTATCATTGGCTGCTGACATTTGGGCAACGCCCATTTCAAAACCTTATAGACAGTTTGCTTTGGAAGCTAACCCCCCTTTTCCTGAAGACGACTGCTTGTGTTTCGATCGAAACGTCGTCGTTTTTTGTTATTTTTTGTTATTTTTTTTACCTATCTACACGACTTTACCAAAAGACCCAAGAATATAACACTACACAAGTACATACACTGCACATAAAGCACTGGGCGAACACAATGTGCACCCACATGCAGGGAGGACACACACAAAGACAAACAAATCTCTATATATCCGCACATAATGTTGGGGAAAGTACTATTTCGATAATTTACGAAGGCCAGCACTATACATGAGGGGTGGGTGGCCAGCACCACGCCCGACCGCCTTTGTCTCCCTAATGGCGATGTTTACACTCCACACCAAGTACTCAATTGAGGCTGAGTCGACCTATGGGGGGGCTCAGGACCGGTTCAGATAATCGTCACTCATGTTGGCCGTGAGAACAAAGACAAAGATCCCCTGTATAGCCTTAACAGACTGTTGGGGCAAGTGCTGTGAGCGAGCACCACGCATTGAGAACATGCACACACACGCAGGCATGTGCGCACAACCCGAGTGTGTGCCCATCCCTGAGCCTGTGTGCGTCACAGTTCCAACCGGCAGGGGGGAGGGAAGGATGGGGGTGAAGGGAGGGATGGGGCCCACGTCATTCCTGACTCTCTCTCTGGTCGCCCCAGCACCGCACGCACACACACACAGAGAGAGCGCACACTGCGTGCAAGCAGCTCATCAGCACTCCACTTAGCAGCAGCAGCATTCTAAACCAGCACAGCACATAGAGTCTGCGTGTCAAGGGCACCATACTGAGCATAGCCTGCTATTACGCGTGTCTGTGGTTACAGCAGCTGCAACATAGCTGAAGTTATAGAATTGCAAGATTTTTGTATGAATAGCATATCCGTCGTGTTTGTATTGGAGTTTCCACAGCATACTGTATCTAGGTGTATATCTCAGGAGCGTAGCATACTTTAATCTGTGCAGTGTACACACAAGTAGCAGCATAGCCCATTCACATGCAAAGAGTAATTCAGCAGGATAACGTAATGAGTGTGGTCGGAATAGTGATATACATGCATGTCTTGTAACGGCGTAGGCTAGAGCATATTAAACAGAACCACCATTGTCTATAGATTTTGTATATTCAAGATATGAGGCTCAATATACCCGTGACTTGTTGACAGTTTTATTCCGCTGTATACATCTGGACCAGCATTTTGTAGAGGTCAATCTCTCAGGAACAAGTGTAGCGTATGTGTGTGTATAACGCATTACATGTCTGCATCAGTGCAGCCTAATCCTCTGTGTATGTTCGCTACGAAGGCAGGGATAGCCGACTGCCTGCTGCTGCTGCTGGTGGTGGATAGTGGCTACATAGCAGCTTGAAGCAAATGAGCCTCAAGACCAAGCGGGGAGGAGGAGGAGGAGGAACATCCATGCGCTCATCTTCATGTAATAAGTTTGTGTCATTTATTATCTCACGATTTGTCTCGTAGTACTTCGTTGTATTTATTGAGTGTGCGTTTCGTTGATGTGTTATCCACTCGTAGATATATATTTTTTTCCATACATTAAAATACTGCAATGATTGAGTGGTGGTGGGATAATTGTACCTAAGCAACATAGTCATCGGGTGAATGCTATTGTACGGTAAATAGTGTGTACATAAATGCGCTGTTTAATTGTGTATATATGTACGTGTCACTTAATGTACACATTGCGTATATTACTTGCACGATATATAAATAGTCCGAACAGAATAGCATATGCACTGCATGAGGAGTAGTGTCATTATATATTGCACAGAGCGACGTGATTTGTGCATGTAAATGTCACTCCACGTGCAGTCTATGAAACACGACGATTGCGGCTCTGTCTGTCCACGGCACAAGCCCCATGTGCAGACCTGCCGCGTGTGCATGCCGCGTGTGCATGCCGTGTGTGCATGCCGTGTGTGTACAGGTCGTGTGTGTGCCACTATCCATACACTTACACTGCATAGCACTTGACTCTGCATGTGCCATATACATCACAATACATTCACATAAACGCAGTATCGTACCCTACTATTTATACTACTTTTGCGTTGTACGATTCAACCAATTGGTCAAGCGGTCACTGTGAATGTTCCTTATTAACGCCTTACCTCTCAGCCTAATCCGGGTCTATGGCCCCCTCCAGTGGCTAGGTATCAACGTTGTTGTTGTTATCTCAACGTCGTCGTCGTTGTTGTTACCTTGGCATTGCGTTCGCGATTGCCATAGATTTGTACATCTTGTGCCAACACCCCCGTTCGCAACCCAGTCGCCGGCATACACACGGTGGGTGCACAGGAGTGTGCGTAGCGGAGTGGCGGCAGCAGCAGCAGCAGCTCTAGACACAGACACAGAGGTGGAGCTATGGCAGAAGGGAGCAGTGGAGCAGCAGCAGCAGCAGCCGCTGGATACAACTCAAGCACAGAAGCCGCTGCCGCTGTCGCTGCTGCTGCGATTGACGATCCCCCGAACATGATCGTTTACCGCAAGGTGAGATACGTGCACCCGCATTGCATTTACATAGAACAAGGCTCGGTGTTGTTGTTGTTGTTGTGCTGCTTATAATATAGTGGCGGCTACGTCGCTCGCGATATATAATACCACTGTCGTGTTAATGTGTGCGCGTCTTAAGTCGAGAGTGAACGCCACGAACAACGTGAACATGTGACACCCCGTCGCCTATTGTGCGTGTGCTGCTGATGACATTGACATGCGGGACACATCGTTTATTATTTATTTAACATGTACAGTGTACATACGTACACGTGCATGCACTTATACACACTCGCACTGACACACACACTGCAATAGCTTACACGCGTGTGCATGGATGCACGCACTGACACACGCACATACAAAGACAAAGGTCCCCCAGTACAGCCGTAATGGACTTAGGGCAAGTGCTGTTTGCGAGCACCTGTGAAGGCCGGTACGGCACGCGAGAGGATGGGTGGTCAGCACCACGCCCGGCCGCCTTTGTCTCCCCAATGGCGATGTTTACACGCCTCAACAGGTACCCATTTGAGGCTGAGTCGACCTTGGAGAGGCCCAGAACGGTTCAGATAATGGTCACGTGTAGGTGGCCGTGAGCTGGAATGGAACTCGAATCGCAGGGTTCGGAGTGCAGCGCAGCGCGCGATGCGCTCCACCACGGCCCCCACTACGATGCGTCGTGACACCGTGAGACGATGCACGCAGTTCCATGCACATCGCTACAGCCACACACCACGGCGGAGGAGGCGATGCGCGGATGACAACACCGCTACCCATCAATGGGAGGAGCGGTGGCGCAGTGGCGAGCGCACTCTGCCGACACGGCAGCATGCGCCGTGACCACGCCGTGACCACGCTGTGACCACGCCGTGACCACGCTGTGACCACGCTGTGACCACGCCGTGACCACGCTGTGACCACGCCGTGACCACGCCGTGACCACGCTGTGACCACGCCGTGACCACGCTGTGACCACGCCGGTCAAGGGGACTTCAGCACCGACTCTGATGTCACTCGCCACTGATGTTTGCCGTTGCCCGAGAATCGAACCTGGGTTGCCGGGTTCATAGCGCAGTGTTAGCACCACGGCCAGCACCACCGCTACACTCGTACGGAAATACCGGTTTGTTTAATTCTCTCGGCTATATTGACTTACATAGCAAAGTTAAGCAGCAGCATTTCTTTAAGCACACAAACCCTCGGACGGGTTCTCTCTTCTGGTGATCATCAACAGCGCTCTGTGATACATTACTATTTTATTCTATATTGGGTTTGTTCGCGCCGACGGCCCATGGCAGGGCACTGACCAATGACATCTGGTACATCAGCAGTGTTTGCTTTGCATGCCTGACTGCTGATGAGACCTCGTGAAATTAAACTAGTCCAGGGTCTGTGTTTAAACAAATTCTGCTGGTGAGCACATGTGTTTGGAAGGCCAATAAACTAAGAGGCTAAATTGTGTTATTGTTTGGGATGTCACATGGACTTGAAGGTTATGGTTATGCAGTCGCTTAAGCAAATGTCGGACATATGAACCTTATGGCGGGACTCCGGGGTCCCGAAATAAACGGGAGTCAAAATCGTAATTAATGTATTTATTTTGACGACTCCGTCCCACCGCGCACATCAACGCCGTGACCCACCTGGCGCGGATCATTCTGTTGTCATGTCATGTCCAAGCACAGCGAGGACGAATGCGCAGAATATACAAAACTTTGATGAGCGCATCGTGTAGAGCTCGTCGAGAGGAATAGAATCCCGTATCGTTCGCCTTCAACAGACATAAAATTACGTCGCAACGCAGTTTATGCGAGAGCCGGGGGTTTATGGGACCCCGGTGTCCCGCCATAAGGTTCATATTATGGTGAATTGTATTTCCAAACGCATTTTAATGGTCAACTAATACACGAACAATTATTAATAATACTGTACTGGAGTGATACGTGATTTACACAGGTTTGTTTTTCAAAAGAATACAGTTCTAGAATTCACCTTTGGGTCAACCGGTTTTTAAGATTGATGATTTGCACGAATAACTGCAAAAAAACCCTGGATGGCAGATTTTAGCAAGATTCATACTCTTAGTACTCATAGCTGGTTAAACAATCGCCAAAGTGCATTCATATATATTGTGGGCAAGAACTAAGCGTACAAAATGGAGCCATTTGAAAATAAATAACTATTAAAGCTACAAAATGTCTTGAAGGCTCAACCAGGGCACGTGTTCAGCTGGCAGCCCCTCTCCTGTCAGTTCTTCCCACTTTTCAATCACCACGTCCACTCAGCCACTAGCCAAGCCGCTCGCAGCGAGTGGCTTGGCTCATGGTGATGCTGACCACACCCATCAGTCATCGGCCAATGGCTTCTCCACTGCCAACCATAAGTCAAGGATGCGGCTAAAAATCACAATATTTCACAAAAGCATTGGGACACCTGGAGCAGCTATTCTGAAAGCACTTTCCCGGCCTAACTCATACGTTCGGTAGTTTTAATTAATGCATGTTTGACTACCGAACAGCATTTTGATCTTAATGTTACCATTCTCAATATTAATAATCTCTCATGAACTGCATTCTATGGAGGGACTGGCTCCCACCATATGAATAAGGAATTTCCCTTCCTGGCTCATGGATAGGCATTTCCACTTTGAGCAGAGTAACACTTTGACCTTTTACACAAATACATTCTATATAAACTGCTACTGTGTACTGTACTGTGTAATCTATAAATAGGTCAATAGTTTATTTTAAGCGAGGATAATTACCTTATACGTTGCTATACTTTATGACGACAGTACAGAGATATGCTTTGACAGTAATTGGTGAAGCTGCTGCATTAGGAGTGGTGCATAAATTGTGCTATAAAGAAGGGCCATTGCCTAAAACGTCGCTGATTACTTTTACTTTGTAGCCAATGTTAGTGACAAATGTGTATAGTTTATATTTTACACAATATCAGTTTGACAGACTAGTCAATTTTGTGCGTCACTCTTTTGTTTGTACTGTACAATAGTCCTAAACGTGCATTCATAAAATTGCGTTTCATATCACCTGCTGGTTTTAATTAATTTACCAAAGAAACAGATTAATTCCATCTCAATAGTCAAGTAATACAATTTATAAAATTGGCAATTCAAGAAAATTGTGTAATAAGTATAATCAGATGCATTGTATTCGTATATTCTTGTGTTTTATTCAAAATCAGAATCATTATTTGTCCTGAAGGAATCCAATGCGCTATCGAGCTCTTTTTCATAAACTCACACAGAGCTGGCCTCTTGAACGACCTGTGCTGACTCTTGTGTGGCCGCCAATATACACTTGCACAGTGAGCTACATGACAAACATACCTGTAGAAAAAAGTACTGGTATTAGGATTCTTAACGGTATATATTGTAGCTTTGATTTCAGAATCCAGGCGCTGTATAGGACGCGTAAGTGTGAACGATAGATTGAGCCAAAACCACATTTTGGAAGTGTTTAACTTAAAAGCTAAAGATGCAGCCCGAAAGTTATTTGTTCACACCACTGCTGGCAAACGTTCCTCCCTGAGAGTGTTTGTTGGCTGATTGATCAATGCTGAGTATCATTTTCATAAATAAAGAGTTTTAGTCACATGTGGTATTTCCTTGGAAAATAATTGTTGTGTTAAAGTCTTATCACAAATGTTTGTATTCTGGACACTATCGTGTTTTCTGCATAGAAATTATAAGAGTAAACTGATATATTAACAGATGCCTTTCTGTGGGGTGCAACAGTGCCTTTAGCGTTCTGTACTATGAACCCGCCAACCTGAGTTTGATTCCCGGCCATGACGAGCATCGGTGGCGTGTGATAACTGAACGGGAGAGTGCACGCAGCAGCACAGTACACGGTATACGGGTTCACCGCAGTAAGCAGGTCGCGTGGTGGTGGGGTATTGTGTGGTTACTGCCATCTCTTGAAATACGTCTTTTCAGCGTGGTAAGGAAGGACAAATGCACTCTGGAGGGGCTCTCCAGAGCTCCGTGTATTGGAGGCCCTTCTGCCGTTCGTGTGACCCTACCCCTGAATTATCCCGGTGTTTCAAGGACACTATTTAAGCAAATGCTTCTACTGTAGTAAACATGGAATGATGGTCCTTTGGGAGGCATGATGATTGTCTCTGAAAACTACTGGGGCTGCGTTTATTAATTAGGGTACGATAATGTCTATATGTGACTCCCATTTCATCAACGCAGAGCGATATATTTAATTTGCAGGTAATTGTTGTCTGCTCCTTGTTTTATTTATCAGCCGCACAAGACCAAGTTGATTAAATCCAGGTGAGAATGAGTTCAGTGTTCTGGCTGCTGCCTCCAACGCGATGGCATAGGTATGGGCAATAAATAAAACACTAACCCTGTTTTCCAAAAAGGGTCTCTCTTCACACCTCTGCTTTCACTCGCCCCCGTGTGCCCCTGAGTGTACACAGCTGGCAGGTCTGCGTGTCCTTGCGGGTCGTGCTTTTAGGGGCGAATGTTGAGCCTTTTGTGTCTTGGGACAATCACCCCACATGAAATTGCAATTTTAAACAAACAGAATTTCCACCACCGCTGAGACCAAATACACGGGGGACGTGTTTGCCTGCCGGAAGATCAAAGATTCCCCTTCACACAAAAAGACCAAAAAAAATCTGAACAGCGATGACTTAACAGACGGCAGCAGCAAGGCATAAACAATTACTGAGGGTTGGAGATGAAATAATCCATATTTAGTTATAGTGTACGTCGGTGGAAGTGGAGAGTGTATAAGAGGTATGTACTGTTGTAGCACGTACAAGTCATAATTGTTAAAACACGAATGCAGAGTTTGCTTGTTTAACGATGGTAAAAGTGTCAGGTTGAGGTGCAGCCCTCCAATTTCCTGCTCACGCTATTGCTGGCAGAAAGGCCTCCACTAGAGGTAGCTCTGGAGAGCCCCTCAACGGGATATATTTGGTTCAGTCTTCAACACTGGCCAGACGTCTTAGAAAAAGTGGAAGTCCCCACACTTTGCCGTGTCACGTGCGACCTGCCGATTGATAAACGGTGGTGAACCAATTTATATAATGCATGGTCGACAGACGCAGGGTAATTTAAGACATTTGCACCATTGTTTCAACTGGCGCGCTGTACACACGTAATATAAAGAGTACAGTGCTATACTATTGTGCTCTGCTTATTGCTGGCTTTTCTCTCTGTCCCAAATGTGATCATATTTTGATTGCATCGTGGGCTTTGTTATCCTTTCACAGCTAAACTCCCACTACACCGCTCACTTTCTCCAACCCCAACCACCAATGCAATGCCTATCCTGTCATGTACAGCATCAAAACACAATATACAGCTGAATCGAGATGCTTTATGAATCCAAGTTCTGTTTTATTGTGTTGCTGTGTGTGATAGTCTAAATGGCATTGATAATATAGAAGAGTACCATAGAATACAATTCATTCTCATCAGTTTATATTTTTTACGCGTGCATTTCTTTTCTGGTGAGGCTCCCTTCGTCTGGGACAGTCCTGGTGTCAGCAAGGTTATCTCAGTGTCAGCAAGGTTATCACAGTGTCCTGAAGCATTTTCTAAAATAGGGATTCTGTCCTTGTTGACAATTTTCAGGCTTCAAGTTCACTCACGATATAGGCAAAGGGCGAGGCTACCTGGGATATGGGTGGGGTTGGCAGTGAAATGGGCAGGGTCTATGGACGATAGGTGGGGGCCAGCATCAGGAATGTCGAGGAGGCCACTCACTGAGTGGGGGGGCTAGTGGTTGAGTAGGTGTGGCTAAAGTCGGCATGGCTAATTGAGGTAGGGGCTCACAGCTCACCACGTCTCCTGTTTGAGCCTCCCAGTAATTTGGTCGCTCTAGGTTTGAGCGGTGCAGTGGTTTGATGAGGGTACACTTTGGAATCGCGAGGATTTGGGTTCAAATCTAAGTTTGAATTTGACTTGGCCCGTTTTTATACTTCCAGAGCTAATTAATTGAATACTGAACCACTTTGTGGGAAGTCGCTAGTGGTTGTACTGTGGATTGACTTGCCTTTGCCATAAGATGCGGTAAACAGAATTTGACAACGTGCCTTTGAGTGGGAAAGCACTTTGACTTCGATACATTTGTAAGCGCTGAGTGCTAAGCTGATTTTCAGACAGATGTTGTTTTTTGCGAGCTGAACAGCCACAAGTCAGCAAAACCACAAGGATGAATAAACGAAACAGAATTAAAAACGTACACAAACTGTATAATAAAAAGACAACCCCCCCCAAATATGGCGTCAATAAATACAGTATTCATATAAACAAGGAATCAGGTACGTTAATGATCAGATAAACACATCATACTAGGCTCTATAAAACATCATCTAAATATTAGTCACACTTTTCTTTTTTTGTCAAACCTGATCAACAGTCAGGCACCATCTCTGAATCATTCATGATATTGTCACAGCATCCCTTATGAACTTATTTTACCCACACCCGAAGCAATCCACTCACCTTCCTATTGTCCGTGCACCACCAATTCCCGGTTAGCTGAAGCCATTGCGTGGATAAGAGGAAGTGACCAAGAAGTGGCAGAACATTATTCGCACTGTATGGGCCATGTTATACAGAATATATAAGTAACCAAAATGCCCGGTGAACCAGTCCAGTGGGCCGATATGTGTGGGGAAATTGGAAATATGATCAGAGTATTTTATTTTATGTCAAATATTTTATTACTACTCATTTGTAAGCTTCATTGCTTACTTATGCCCTCAGTTGGCATTGGTTCCTCATATTCGGCAGCCCCAAAGATTTTTCCTCACCGGTTTCCTTTTTTTGTATATCCAACAGAGGACGCAGTTGATTAATAGGTCACAGGTTTTGTGGCCAGTGTTTTACAAATAAGCTAAACATACCATTTTGAGTGGCTCTCTAGATCTTCCTCGAGTGGAGTTGCAGGCCTGCATCTTCACATATTATCCTGTGAATATATAAATTATTCTAATGCATTGTCACATACGGTGTGTGTCACAATATTGGAGCTGGAAGGTGAATGTGTGTTTACTGAAACAGCAAATTCTAAGGGTTTGATGGCTGCATTCAGCAACTGTCACTTGGCCTCGACAGAGCACACTTTTACAGCCCCTAAATAGCAATAGATTGGTGATATGGCCTAGATTTGAAAAATAACTGCAAATACAAAATCGTGGTAACACATTAGTGTAATAATAAAAGCATTCCCCCCTAGGCACATGTCAGGCCTGGATTGAGGTCACCCTGGTCTCTTCCTCCCATACCTAGACAAGTGGCGGCACCAGGCACAAGCAAACCCAAGCAAAAGATTCGGGCACCAAGTAGCTCAAGGCATCCCGGATTGATGAAAAAATAGGGGCACATGAATTATTAGCTCAAATTCAAATCCTAATAAGTAAAACAAAATACAGAATTAACTTGAAACAGAAAAACATCTCTCATCTCTATCTTGAATGCATCTCTCTTTTCTTATCTCACTCACACATTTTTCTTATCTCACTGCATTTTTGTCGTCTATATATTTTCTGTCACCTCACCAGGAGTTTATACATTGAAGGGGGGGGGGCGGGGACTCCCCAAATACATTTCTGCTGAGGGCCCCCAATGGATTATACTTTCACCACTGCTGTGCCTGTGGATCTGTGCTTACCCAACCTAACCTGAGCACAAGGCCCTTAAGCAGCAGCCAGGCCTGATGGCTGATCGACTCATCAGGCCTTGACCGGCATGGCTTGCGAAAGCCTCACTCTTGTTGCTCGGAGCTCATCATTGAGGTGGACAGTGTGAGAGGCCCGAAGCTGTTCTACTTTGGGGCCCCAGGAGAGTCAGGCCCTGCGCTAAAACGGCAAACTCAGAATAAATGGAAAATCCTCGCCTATGCTCACCAGGGTAGGGATCCCCCTGTGATGAGTGAGGAAGAGTTATTCTCTCAGCCAAGGCAATTATTCGCATACAGCAGATGAGATGAGATTATCCGGTCATGTGGCTTTTTAAAGTGGAATTGGTTTTACGTTTCGACGAGTGATGCCGTTGCCGTGTGCGGAAGGAGATTTCCACAATTGAACAACTCGGGCGATACACGTAGTAGGAGTGGGCAGTGATGGGGGGTGGCGTGTGGAAAATGGAACAAGCGCAAGCGTTGGCTGCGACGAGCAGGAGCATTATGGAGTGTACTAACTCAAGGGAAAAGGGTTTTGTGATACCGTTGTACAGGTTTTCGCAGACGAGCCTCACATCTCTCCGATGTGTTTACGGGTTCCACCATGTGCTGTTCAGCGCTCCTGGAGATGCTCCCAGCTCATGGAGTGAAACGTTGGACACATGGTACAACCCGAAAACCCATCAGAGGGCTCTTAGATATTTGAAGAAGTGGAGTACAGATCAGCATTCCGAGAAATTGACTCTTTGTTTCCTTTTTGTAATTCTCGTCGTTGTTTGTTTGCAAAATGTTGCTCGGAAATTATTTTTGTTAATTATTGTTTCATAAAATTATATTCGTGGCAATGCATTGACGGGGAGGGTGCTTGAGTGCCCATGTCTCATTACCGTTCAATGAAAAGTCACTCCCACTCTTGTCAATTACGATGCTTGAGCAGTTACTGCACACTAATTTCCCTTAAACGATAATGTGCTTGCATAATAAAACGGTATATTTTTTTCCTGAGCTGCAAATGTCATAATGTGCTAATGTCGACTGTTCTGTGAATAACAAAAACCATGTAAAGTAGGTGAACGCCTGCCCTGCGTACACTCCTCTGCAGGTGCAGGTCAGTTCCATTGGAGGGCATTTGACATTTCGCCTTTCCATGCAGGCCACGCCCATTCCTAACCCCACCACAGAAAATCTGCCAGACATCATTACTCAACAGTGGCCCCAGAATACCTACCAACATCAAATTGACTCGCAAATTAACTCATGACTGTACCTCAGAATTGTGATGAAAGTGTGCAAGCTTGAACAGCAAGCAGCAAATAACACAAGTGTGTTTAATAGTAATAATGCATGCATGCTTGCAAATATTAAAGCTCTGTCACAAAGTTGTTTACACTCTCTATAAGGTTCGATTCCGACCCCGACGCATGTATATTTGGAGATTGCATGTTCTCGCCGTGACATTTTCTCCGGGTCCTCTGGTTTATCTCTCCACATTTAGAAACATGCGTTTAGAGTATTTGGTTGCTAAACATTTCTACGTAATAAGCCATGTCTTTGAGCTATCATTTGTGGCCACGTCGCTTCTGAAGAAGAGCCACATAGCTCTGTGCGCCCTAACTGGTAAAATAGAAAATAGTATCCAATTTATTCGGAGGGGTTGCAAAAAACTTGCCCTGTTGTGTCTACTGCAGCTGAATTGCAGATCCAGTGTGCGAACCATTGCACCACGGCATCGTCAGTCTGTATAATGTTGCGAAAGAATACATAACCATAAATGCATGAAATATAAAAATAAATGTTTCTCGCAAAATCATACATATGTGTCAAGAAAGAGAATGGTTGTGCTGTACTAGTGACGAATTGGCACGTTCTGTTTACGTGACAACCCTTACTAGTTGGCTGTGTCGGGTGGTGGCGGGTTTTAACGACACATTTATATATTTACGCGATCTAACCCAAAAACCTCTATTATGGATTATTTAACATTCTGTTACCAAGCAATTCACCACAGCTCATTGTTCTTGCAAATGGTAATGTCACATTCCTCAGGTTGCTCATGCAATGCTGTGGCTGCGAGTGCCCATTATAGAATAATTTAACTTTCATGTGGAGGTTTGTTGTGAAAAAATTCCAATGCATTTGCCGTTGACCTTTGCACGAATCGCGGTAGATGTCTCTGCTGAAATTATTAATCGTGTAGGAATTTCATGGATTGCAGGGTCAGCAATACAGAATGTGTGGGAATTGCAGGAATCTCAGAAATGGTAGCATTTACAGAGTAATTGCAGAGCAATTTCACAATATAATTGAATTACTTTCAATCTGAACTTAAACATATTAAATACAAATTGGAAGTAAAAACAAATGCTAGTTGATCAGAAAAAGGGTCTTTGAAATAATTAATATTTAGCAGCAACGTGGTTAAGAATGTGAAATATAGTTTTTTTTATTTACTGGAGGAAATCGCTGTTGCAGACAACACTGTAGAAGGCACGTGGACGGTTTCTGCACTCATCACGCAGCTTGAGCGGTGACTTTGACTATCAAAATCAGTTTCCCTAAACAGTGCAGAGAATAAAAGACTTGAGGGGGGAAAGGCACTTACGCCCAGTCGAGTCCAGCGATGTTTTGTATGATCTGAAGAATAGAATTGACCCAGCCGAGGAACATCCTGTATTTGATAATGCCTGCAAACACGCTTGCGCACACTGAACAAAACAGCACATCCATAGCGGGATCCGGTAGAAAAGCCATACAAGCAGGTTGTCTCTCCTCACCATTGCATGAATGTTTATGTCCATCGCACTTGTTGGCCTGATCCACAAGTGTCGCCTTAGTCGGCATAGATACCTCAACTGCGGATTGTAAGAATAACAGCCCTGGTTGCCAAATAAATAAAAACATTACAAATTAGCCAAGTGGCCATCTATGCAAGTAAATAAATAACTAACTGTTTAGTCCACGAGCCTATGCGTCTTTTGGAGCAGTGTCTTCCCACTGCAATGATGCACTCACGCCATGGGGCCTGTTTTACAAAAAACGGCAAAACCGTTAACGAAACTAATTATGTGCCTTTATAGAGGATTATGGGTAATGTATACATAAACAGACAAAAGTCCTCTCTCTGTGTATAAATAAAATAATCCGCATCAATGATTTCCAGCAACGTTAATTTAAGCTGGTAATACTCTGGACTAATTTTATCTGTAAAACATACACAGCTGAGTTTCCACAGTTGCAATAACTACCAACCATTCTTTTAAACTTCCATTAATTAAATTGTGTTTCTTTCTAGGAACACATTGAACAAATAAAACGTCCATCCTGAAGAGGTATTTTTCAGGTTTGCAACCTTCGCTTTTTACAGTTCCAACATGGCCGACGCACGTGGGAAACTCATTCTAGAAATTAGTGGCGAATTTGCGACTGTTCGATAACGACAATTCCTGCATCGGTCATTCGCTAGCAGCGTCTCAAGACATTCACAGCATTGCTCAGGAAGCCATCCACTGGCTCGTTAACCTCAGCATCTACAGATAATGTTGCCCATGAAGCCTTTATTCTGAAAAATCTCCTTTAATATATAGAGATCCTCATCCGTGGTGACGTGGGGGACTAATATTACAGATCTTATTATCTGTGCAGTTATCCACAGTTTTACTCACATGGAAAAAAATGCGCATAATCGTGTATAACAGAAGAATAGGGTCAAGGATAATAGGAGTTTTTAAGGACCAAACAGATTATAGCATTCACAGGTAATCGGGTATAGGGTTGCTGATATGAGTTCTCCTGTATCACTGCATTCAATCGAGCAATTTCGCAGCACCCGTTTCCCAAGTCATTGGTGGAAGTTACACATTACCATGGCAGGGCCCAATATTGTAGGATGAGCTCAATTTCCACAAAGCGCTGCATCATATTATGAACCCCTATAAATGATGGGTTGGGTTGACTCGTAGCCAGGAATTTAACTCGCAACCTTCCTATTATGAGTCAAGCCTTCTCACCCCGTAGTGCCACCCAACTGACATTTGAAATACAAAAACAATGTAAGCATATAGAGTAGAGATTTTAAATCGTAAATGCTGTCCACAGAACATACCGTTTTACAAGCGGACTTTGGGTTTACATTTGCTCTTTCCTGCGTAGCCCCACATATTATCACTCAGGCGGATGAGGTCTGCGAATGATGATTTTTCAGACATTACGCTTGTAGGGATTTGCCTAAAATATGCCGGAATTATCTCCCCGCAGAAGGATATCTCGCAGTGGAGCTTGGCTTAGCTTATGAGTGAGTCATGTTGCTATGTTTCGTTAACCCTTTATCCAACGGTATCCTGTTATACTGTGATTGTACATACGCGTCATCATCAGTGATACATGTTAACTTATCAGGTTGTTTTATGTCTATGTTTCTGTCAGTCTATATTGCAGAGCTACAGTATTCTGTCTATAAATCTGTTGCAAAGATGAACACACATTTATTTTCCCTTCTATTGTTAATGCGTTGAAAATGTTTCACCTAATGTGTTTTGTTTGTATGGGGGGGACGGGGACGTGAATTTAAGCTATTTTAAGCCATGTCTTAAAGTTGCTTCCTAATAAAAGAGTGTAATTGTTTATACATCATCAAGTTTATTTACCTCACCTTCCGGTACTCTTAGCACCTGTGTGCGCTAACTGGCATAGACGCAACATCCACCTATAAACCAGCTTAGCACCACATTGCCTCTGCACTCGTACATACCTCGACAGCACATGTCCTAGAATCACACAGGGCACAGCAATGTTTAACTATGGGCGCGCTTCATCCACCAGCACCGCTTGTTTTTATTGTACCTTTCCCACTCATCGTTGATGTAAATTGGCACAAGAGATAATGAGAAACAATAACACGAATAATTTACAAATTATAATTTACAACTAACGGGAAGTGATGTAAAGCAATGAGACCACAAATAATTGCTTCAAGGCTTTATTTAAATGTTTTTTTAAATTATGAAATAAGCACAGGTATTGACTTGATAGCTGTTATGGGAAAATTCCACTAATTCCAAGACTTGCACGGGAAATACCTGAAGCGAATACTTGGATTAGAGGACCAGACTTCCAAATGCATTGAATTTGCCGATTGAGAAAGCCTGCCAGCTTGCTAATCGCAAAGATCGTCGCGTGAATATTGACAGCCTGAGGCGGCATCACAGATACGAAGGGTGAAATAAAGAATCTCAAATGCGTTTCTGGATGCAATGGAAAGCCGGTGGTGCCTTATTAACGAGATGCTGACATGGTGTGATCTCAAAGCATTTTAACGCGAGCTTTCTGCTGAGATTTAAGTTTTACGTACGTGCAGAGGCGTAGCTAGGATATTTTGCGCCCGGGGACGAACTATAAAATTGGCGCCCCCCCCCCCCCCCCCCCCCGTTTAATCACATTTTCCTATTACATCGAATAAGGAATAACAATTTAAATTTTAATGAAACATTGTATTTAAAGAAGCAAATTTATAGAAATTATATTACATGGCTCACTCAGTCACTGTCATAGACTGGTTGACATAGTCTACAAAAGATACATTTTTCTTGATTTCACTGTCGCAAACTGGTCAATCACGTAATCAAATCTGTTTTTTCCCATGTTTCTCTTTCAACGCTAAGAAGAGCAAGATCGCTGAGACGATCTTGTCCCATTGAAGCACGCAAATACGACAAAATAAGTTTCAATTTGCTGAACGACCGCTCACAGCTTGCAATTGAAACTGCTATTGTTAATAAAATTTGCAGAGAAATTCGCAAATTCGGAAATGTCGTCTCCATAAAACACAATAAAACTAAGAAGATCCAAAGAAGTTTCTGGTAGAACTTCATTCCGGTTACTGAGCAGCATTTTGCAATCTCCAATTTCTGTGAAAAGTTCGTGGTCATTGATGTCGGTGTCATGGAAATTTCCAAAATCTGCAATTTCGGCGAATTGCATCGACATCTGTGTCGGATAGAAGAGTTTTGACGTCCAGCAGAAATCCATATTTTGTGTTCAGGTCTTTTAGTCGTAAAAACCATGTTGACATCTCCTGTTGAAGTCGATAAAGTATGCTCTTCATAACGCGCACAATTTCTTCTTCTGCTGAAAGTCCTGCATCTCTTGCCAGTTTTCCTGGCATCTTCTTCTGTCCACATTTATCCCCCAGGCTGTGCATCTTGTTTTGGCGTTTTCTACAGCAACTTGGCTCAAATAATCACGAAGCTTGACAAATTCATGCTCCAAAGATTCAAGATCAGTTGCTGCTTCCTTGAAGTTCATAGTAGGATCCTGTTGTATCTATGCCCCGTTTTCCAAAAATTCCTGTAAGCGCTTCTGAACACGATACATTTTTCCAAGAATGACATTCTAGAAATGTAATAAAACTATGAAGTTAAAATTGAATACGTATGCCTGTAACTGTTCTGCATCGCTTCTGGTTTCAGACGTCTAGTTACGTCCTTCGATAATGTGTCTAGCAGCCCTACTAGTTCATCCAGTTCTTCATAGATAGCTTTAACAGCTTCTGATCGTGCACTCCAGCATGTTTCAGACTCCCGCTTTACTGTGATGGGCACATCTTTTTTTAACTCTTCCCAACGAATTGTTGAACGAGAGAAAAACAAATATATACTTTCAACTGTTCCAAAAAATGTGACGAAATGTGGATCCTGTTTAGCTGAGTGTACTCCTGCTAAGTTTAAGCTGTGGTTGTCACAGTTGACAAACAATGCTCTGTGATTTTTGTCACATATTAGTTGTTGAAGGCCGGATATATGCCCAGTCATCACAGCAGCATTGTCATAACATTGTGCCCGACAGTCGGCTAGAGGTATGTTGTCAGATTTTAGTCTTTCGACGATGACTCTTTCTAGGCTTGCTGCATCTTTTGCATGTATATCGATATAACCTAAAAAAATTATTTGATAGTTACTTTTTTAGTTTGAAAATCCACATCCACAAATCTTATGACCTGAGAAAGCTGTTCACGATGTCCTAGATCAGGAGTTGAGTCAAGTAAGATACTGTAGTACTTGTTTTTCCTGATATCACTCAACAATTGGCTCTTTACAGTCGACGCAAGTATGTGGATAAATTCATTCTGGATTTCCGGTGACAAATAAGAAACTGATCCCGGATTTTCTCCTGCGTGCTGTACGTGTTTTGCTAACAATGGGTCATACTGCGCAACGAGTTTGATTAGTGCGATCATTTTTCCAACATTTTTATCCTCATCCGCATTCAAATTTTCCTCATGGCCACGTAGTGCCAAATTTTGTGAAACCAGAAACTTAATACAGGTGAGTATTCTTTGCAATATATCTCGCCAACGTTGTTTTTCCAAATGAATCTGAGCTTGAACCACTGCGTCAATTCCAGTACCACCAATTATCCTTCATTCGGCTTCCTTCTATGCAGTAAAAGCTGTGCGGTGGCTAGGATTGTTTTCATGAGAATTTAGTTTTTCTGGCTTTCTCCACTTGTTGAAACCGTTTGTTAACTCAAACGAAGCTCGTGAGTTTGAACTCGATGATGTAAATAATAGACAACAAAAACAGTAAGCAGCTTTATTGATTGGTGAATATAATAGCCACGAACGATTCACTTCCTCTCCGTTCGCTAGTCGGCGTTTAAACCATGATGATGTAATTGAACGAGCGTGGGCTGCTCCGGCTGCTGCAACCGCCTGGAGCGTGGTGGTGTCACTAATAAGAACTAAAAATAGGCCGTCGTAGTTTCTGCCACCAAAAAACAGGCTAGTGACTAAGCCTGAAAGACTGCGCCTGTCTGTTGTTTGGGACGTTCTTCCATGTAAGTTCTTAATAGGCGCGCGTACCAAAATGTAATTACATGAAATGTAGGCTGTGTGTAGCGGCATATATAAACTTTTAGGTTGAGGTGTAGATTTGTGCAGTAGTTTCAGGCTGCCGCGCCCGCCGCAATAGGTTATAATGTAACGTTGTAAGCCTCATTTTGGCGCCCCTTTACCTTGGCGCCCGGGGACATATGTACCCCCCTGCCCACCCCCTAGCTACGCCTCTGCGTACGTGGATATCACAGCCACCGAGTAACGAGTTATTACAAATAATCATCATGGCAGGAAATGTTTCAAATTGCTCTTTTTTGTGAGGTGCTTCCTTGATATGGGCATTGTCTCGTGGGCTTCGCATTGCTATAATGTTCTCCGCTGTCAATCAAGGCGGCGTTTGCAGAAACGTGGTGCATGCAAGTGCTCCCCACACCGAGGCTGCTTTGTCAAATGCGTTGGTCAGGGGTGGACGTGTGGGGCCAGGTGCATTGCTGGCAAGATCAATATCAAGGTCAAGAGGTCACTACTCCCACTTTCATTGATGCCACAGCACCTTGCCATTGTTTCCTTTTCTTTTTTGTTAGAGCTCACCGCTCTTACAAAGTTAACACCTGTATGTTTGTATGTTGCCCCCATTGATTTCTGGGCTCTAGGTGTGTGATGATGTGAAAGAGAATCCCCCCCCTCTCATTGACATAGTTTGTCCAGTGTGTGTATGGTGGTAGGATTTGGAGCATGCCAATGCATGTGAGAAAATTTGGAAGAAATCTGGGCGCGGCCCATTCCACATATCATTCAGATCAGATCCCCTTTAGCTTATGCAAATGAGGGTGGTATACAAGGTCGCAGAAATAACACTACAGGGGCAGAAGGAGGAAGGCAGACTCGCATGGCAGGAATCAGCCACAACCCATCGGCGAGAAGGCCTGATCCACTGCTGGATGATGCAGCAAGAAGGGCTGATCCACTGCTGGATGATGCAGCAAGAAGGCCTGATCCACTGCTGGATGATGCAGCAAGAAGGCCTGATCCACTGCTGGATGATGCAGCAAGAAGGGCTGATCCACTGCTGGATGATGCAGCAAGAAGGCCTGATCCACTGCTGGATGATGCAGCAAGAAGGGCTGATCCACTGCTGGATGATGCAGCAAGAAGGCCTGATCCACTGCTGGATGATGCAGCAAGAAGGGCTGATCCACTGCTGGATGATGCAGCAAGAAGGGCTGATCCACTGCTGGATGATGCAGCAAGAAGGGCTGATCCACTGCTGGATGATACAGCAAGAAGGGCTGATCCACTGCTGGATGATACAGCAAGAAGGCCTGATCCACTGCTGGATGATACAGCAAGAAGGCCTGATCCACTGCTGGATGATACAGCAAGAAGGGCTGATCCACTGCTGGATGATGCAGCAAGAAGGGCTGATCCACTGCTGGATGATACAGCAAGAAGGCCTGATCCACTGCTGGATGATACAGCAAGAAGGGCTGATCCACTGCTGGATGATGCAGCAAGAAGGGCTGATCCACTGCTGGATGATGCAGCAAGAAGGCCTGATCCACTGCTGGATGATGCAGCAAGAAGGCCTGATCCACTGCTGGATGATGCAGCAAGAAGGCCTGATCCACTGCTGGATGATGCAGCAAGAAGGCCTGATCCACTGCTGGATGATGCAGCAAGAAGGCCTGATCCACTGCTGGATGATGCAGCAAGAAGGGCTGATCCACTGCTGGCGTGTGGAGCAGCCACACCGAGGGCAGCAAGAGTCTCGAGCAGTGCTGCCCCAGAAACTGCGAGTCGTGTACCTGGAGCTGAGTACTGTATTGAGAGGTGTGGATGCAGTGTCTACTGCTGGAGTGCTCGGACACGCAATACCAAGGGCCATGCCACACCAAGAACAACAAGGACATCAACAGCTGCAAGAGCCTCATCAGGGAGACGGACCACGCCAGGAGCGGTGAATGCTCTTTCTTCTGTTAGTTGTGAGAAGACCACGCCAAAAGTTACGAATGCTCTATCTATTGGTAGAAGACCACACTGAGGGCCAGGGGAGCCTCGTCCACTCGTGTGGGAACACAAGTACATGAAGAACTGTGAGTTGCAGTGCTCCCCGGTCCTGAGTGTTGTGTGCCGAGAGTTGTGTGCCGTGTGCCGAGAGTCGTGTGCCGAGAGTCGTGTGCCGTGTGTCGTGTGCCGTGAGCCGTGTGCCGTGTGTTGTGGGGCCAGTCAGTGGGTTCGTCAAGTCGGTTGGGACATAATAAATGTTTCTTATGGTTTGCGGTTATATATACTACTTTTTGTAAAGAGCTGTAAAAGAGTACCGACACTTGATTCAGTAAGTGTATGGTACACACAGATCACGAGGGTACCTGGGAGCCAGGGTCATGGTGAAGCGCTGGTTCACCAATGGAACCCATTAAACTTGTAATGCCACAGCTGAAGCAATATTTTATAAAGATTTCAAAAGCTATACATCACGTTTTGTTGGTTATTCCTTTGCACGGGGACCACACCTCCCAACCTGCACTAAACTATATTCTGATTCGATAATAGTTTTTTTACCCTTTTATCTGGCAACAAAACTGACACCTTTTTTTACAAGGAGTCATGTTTGCATTGACCACAATACCTGCGGTCGGAATGCAAACAAAAAACACAACTCTGATAATGTATGCACTGTCCTTGAAATTGATTGGTCCACACCCGAGACAGCTTTTCTTATAGCCTAGTCTCACATGGTCCTTGAAGTTGATTGGTCCACACCCGAGACAGCTTTCCTTAGAGCCCAGTCTCACATGGTGTTGGACCAGATGACGCCAAAAGGGCGCACAACAAAGACAATGCAGAGTATGAGAGCTCGGGGTAAGCATTTACACCAGATAAAAGGGTAAAAAAACTATTATCATATTTTGCTACTGGCAAAGGAGGTTCCAATGGTGTAAATGCTTACCCCGAGCTCTCATACTCTGATGGTGCATTGTCTTTGAGTTGTGCGCCTTTTGGCGTCATCTGGTCCAACACCATGTGAGACTAGGCTCTAAGGAAAGCTGTCTCGAGTGTGGACCAACCAACTTCAAGGACAGTGCATACATTATCAGAGTTGTGTTTTTTGTTTGCATTCCGACCGCAGGTATTGTGGTCAATGCAAACATGACTCCTTGTAAAAAAAGGTGTCAGTATTGTTGCCAGATAAAAGGGTAAAAAATCAATTATCATATTTTGCTACTGGCCAAGGAGGTTCCAATGGTATATTCTGATTCGTTAGAAGGTGCTACTGCATTTGTAAGAAATATTAAGTGCAAGGTGGAAAATGTAAAATGTTCTAGGGCAGGTAAACTCTGCTTGTCATCCCACTGGGGCCGATAAGTCACCAGCGGACCAGTGGCCATCTTAAGGATAAACTGGCCCTGTCATGGGAATGAGGAATTTCTAGCACAGGCCCTGCACTGTCAATAGAGATGAGCACTGCCCAATTGCTCAGTTAGGCAGGGAAATACTTTGACTGTTTGATTATTACACTGTCATCAACATCTGCCGTGATCAGTCCACTGCTGAATTGAAGGCGTGCCCAGACCATTACTATCTCTCACGGTACTACACTGTATGCAAGGATAAATACAACACTGAGCAGACAGCACTGTCGCCTTTAAACTAGGCTCCAACGTCACTGCTCCAATGTCACTGCTGAACATTTGATTTCTGGGAGAAATCAAGCCAACCCAGTCACTGTCTTCGAATTACAGTAATACAATAAGAGCTGTGAGATATTACATGATGTGGAGTTTACTTCTAAATCTGAGATCCTGCCAATATTGGGTCCTTTGAAAAAAAATAGCTTCATTTTCTTCTTCCCGTCATTATTACAAATGTTCTCGTGGAAACTGCCGCATATATTCGCCACTGCCGCAAGACAAATTACATTCTCGTACCCTCCTTCTTGCAATACCGCTGGGAGATTTCTACAGGAATTACATTCGATTAATGTATAATCGCTTTTGATTCCTGTGACGTTTTCCTCGCCAAATGCTGCATGAATCACAATTATTTGGTGGGTGATGAGTTTTGGATATGCACTGTATGTAAAAAAAAAATTGGATAAAATAAATGTTTATTTTCAGGCCCAATTTGCAGATTTTATTTATTATTTTCAGATATTAATTTATTACATTTTACGTTTCCTGCACTAAATGTAACAATATAACATCTGTTATAATATTTTAAAACATTAATCAGTGAATGTACATTCTTAAAATTTACATCACCAAAATGTTTTATCGTGGATGTTTTTTTATGTGATCATGTAAGCAAACGTCACGTCATGTATCATCAAAATTACTTCACTTGGTGGCGCGTGTGGTGATAAAAGCAGAGGTCACATTATGGAAGTGATGACTTCCAGTGACGTCACACTCTTGGCACAACTGAAACATTGTGTTTTTTTGGATGTTGTGAAATTCTGTATGCTGGCCCAATTTTGGTATTTTCAGATTAATCGGAAAATCGAGAACATGTACCTAATCTATATACATGGATGCATGCTTGCATGTGTATACATTCAATAGTGTGCATCCAATTATGTAATTGCCCCAGTGGTCTGCGTGGTGTCCTGGTGGACCTGCTGGCAGTCCCAGTGGTCTGCGTGACAGTCCTGGTGGATTCGGTAGTGGCTGTGCAGTCCTGATGGTCTAAGTGGTACCCAGAAATGCTGGTAGTCCAAGTATTAGGTCTGGAAGTTTCAGTGTTCCAAGTGTTAGTCCATGTAGCTGCAGTGGGCCAACAACGTATTGATTCATTGACGGGGAATCTTAAGATCACGATACATATATTGAATTGCGCGTGTAAGACTTTATAGGTTGTTTTCCATTCTCATGTATGTAGGGGGTTCACAAGATCCCTACAGGGAGAGAGAGTGATGGTGACGTAGGTGTCAGTGGCTGACCTCTTTACCTTGACCATCTCTATTAGTGATTCTGAGCCAACATTCTGAGCCAGAATTACCACTGCATTTCATAAATGTCTTCATACGGCTCATGTACCTTTTACATAGCCTTGTGTTCAAGACTTTCATGGTACAATGTATCATACTAGCTACAGATAGACTTGTAACAGCTTATAACCTCATACGCTGTATATAGAGCATGTGTTTTCATGATAATATATAGTATTCTTTAGGTGGTTTGTAGGTGGTGATAGAGTGAGTGGGAATAATGGAGGGAGAAAGATATAGAGTGTGAGAGAGTGTCGAGAAAGGCGCGGTAATTTATTTACCAAAAAAAAATCAACCAGCCAATAACATCGGCTTTCTCTCAGAAACAAGGGAGCCCCTCTATTTTCACCAACGCATTAACCACATGGCACCCAATGTATCCCCAGTGGACAGGTTCAAGGCTTTAGCCGATGACACGGTGAAATATGGGCAGGCACCTCAAGTGATGGCCTGCCTTCACTACTCAGATTAAGCACCCGGGTTCGGGCAGTGTACATCTATTTCAGGGCATTGCTTTTAACAGAATGCATCTTTTTTTTTAACCATTCAATCTGAGCACAACTTTACGCAAAATTCTTCCACCACTCCACGTACAGGGACAGTAATCATCTCCAAACGTTGTTTTAATCACTTCTGCCACTTTACCACTTCTTTGTACAGCTAATGGAGGTGTAGAGCAACACCTGTAATTTTAAATTGAGGTGGTTGAGCCAGATAATCGCATCAGGAGTCATGGAGTGCATCATCGCTGTGATGGTACCTCCTTCGTATTTGTGAAGAGGGCAATTAGTTGTTATTTTTTCCATGGTTCTGTTCTGGGTGAACACAGTCCTTGGACACTGCCGGAGAGTTTTTAATTTTCCATTTATGCGTTTAAGTGTCTGCAGCTGCTGCCATGGTTTGTGTGGATGTGGTGGTTTAGGGTTGTGGCTCAGAAGCTTCGTGGAAGATATTTGACGAGGTGGGCTGGTGGACGCATAACTCGGCTTTCCTTCTGCAGTGGATAGACAATGCTCGCTATATGTATGTTGAACTTATTTTCGCACCGTACCTAGCCAACCACGCTAATTCGAGGTGCGGGGGAAGGACGGCAAACAATACAAAAAGCAGTTCTAAAGAAATACGTTTTCAATATAATAGTGTCTGTTTGACGCCAAAACCTAGGTTCTTAGTGTTGCCGTGGTAGCTCCTGACACTGCTTTTGATCAGCGAGCTGCTCAGCCAGCCCTCAGTTTGAATATTGCGCAAGGCTGGATAATGCATAAAGCATCATAATGAGCTAATGTAAAACAGAGAGCGAATTCACACGAATTATAGCATTGGTCACTTTCCAAGTGGTTAATATGCTTGTCACTGAGATGTCAGATTGAGACAGTACGGTAGTTAAAATCTCAATAATTTATAACAAAACATTCAAAAAAATGGCCCATTTTGCTCTTAAGGTAGGAGATTAAAGACCCTACGTTAATCTGATCCTTCTGGGCAAGATGAAACGTAATTGCAGCCACCAGTGCAAAACTAATCTCATTCCCTTATTGTAAATATATTGCTGGCTGAAACTATGAGTGTGCTATCCTAAAGAACCTGGGTTAATCACAGTTAGCTAAAACAAATCTTTAAACCCAGGATCTTGGTGATGTCTGATCAGTGTTTGGTTACAGCCATAATGAGCCCCATGGGCCACAAGGCCAGGTTATCAGATGACGGACGTGATTCATGTAAAGGTTTTTTTTGCCTCTACATGTGAGAAAAAATGGAGCAAATTCACAATTTGCAATTCGTATAGGGACCATTTGGCACTGCAAAGACACCAATCTGGCACTTGCCATTCTGCAATTGTGGAATGGCTGAGCAGCCATTCCACAATTGCCGTCAAGTACGCTCTTGGGGCGTAGTTTGTGCAGGGAGAGTTGAGAGGGCATGTTGGCCAATTCTACTTGAATTCAAGTGCAAGTTAGATGCCTCCATTCTGCAACATTTTCCAATTTTTCGATTTAAAGCTTTCGTGACTGCAGGGATTCATCTTCTTGGTTCTTTCGGTAATGTTTGAATACGCTGTCTCCCCGACAGACCTGGTCTTCACCTGATGACGGCTGCTTGCGTTGTGGCCGAAACGTCGTGAGAATTATTTTATTATGTTTTATTTTTATTATTTTATTACTTCCCTTCTACGTGACTTTACCGAAAGAACCAAGAAGAATTTTCCAATTTTTTGCTGCTAAAAATATAGCCAAAATTTCTAAATTTAGGTAAACATTGCCAAGAGGAAGACGACGGCGATGAGAAACATGAAGATGATGCACAATAATATGATGATGCAAATGATGTTGCAGATATTGAATATGTGATGATGATAATGATGTTAAAAACTCTGATTGCTGGGACCGCCGTTGTTGCCGCTGATATTGCTTCTTCTGTTGACGGACATTAAGATTGTGCGGAACAAGCAGTGTATTGTCAAGGTAGAACAACCATACGGTCCACCGAATTGCATTACACAACATGCGCACAAGCAACAACGTTCGTTTGCGATGCAACACGACGACTGTTCGACCCGGGTTCCGCCGTTTAAACGTAATCTGGAAACTGCCACAGCTTGGCGGGTTTTTTCCCTCTTCTTCTCAAATCCGTTGCCACGGCGACGCTGCATGGCGGCTTGACGCTCAGCTGTTGGCCCTCGTGGCCTGGAGCCTGTTTTAAAAAAAATCTGGCATGGAAAGATAAAGGCTTTGCAGGAAACAGCAGCTCAAACGCAGGCGCTCAGAGCTTCAGTTAGGCTTAGGGCCAGGTAATCCTGACCAAATACACACAGAGAGACGCCACCTGGCCCATAGAGACACACACACAGAGACAGAGAGGGCTGCGTACCTGTTAAACACTGCTGCCTCTCGGGGTCGCTGTCACTGTGGGTGTCATGGGTGCACGGGCCCCCCCAACCCACCCCACCCCAACGTTGACATGCATAGCTAAGAGACACCGCAACATTTTTGCACAACAATTCTGGACTTCTGGGCCCGCGACATTTGCCCCCCGTTCGACAAAGTCGGTGATGAACGCTGCTAGTGCCAACGTGACAGCCTTTAAAACACTGTACTCGGTAGGCTCAGTAGAGTACCGACTCGGGGTTTGTTTTGTATTCTCTGTGTACGGAACTGGATAATTGATGTGCAGCGTTGTGGGATGCAATTGCATGAATGACGCTTAATGAAATGATTATTAGATGTAATACAGTAATGCAGAATTATCCGGTTTTATGTGACGCTCCGGAAAGTAAAACTCACCATGTGTCAAAAAAGTTATCAAATCCGCATGCACGCACCCTCATGATTGTACGATACACCCCCGACCTTACATTTCCATTTGTTTTAAAATTTCATCTTATAAACCGGAAGAGTACGGTAACATATGTTACAATAGAATTCCACTTAACCCGTGGATTTATTATAAGCGACTCCTCTGATCTCTGGCACCATAATCTAACTAATAGCTGACATGCTCAGTGTTCACACGTTTTAAATATGAACAGGATTTAATTGTCAAATGAAACCTGTGTTCATTGGGAAGATATGTTTAAAAAAATATAATAATTACTTAAATTATTTTAAATTTAAGAAATGGTGAACCGATTTTTTCTACTTAATTGTATAGAAATATGGTGATTTTATATTATTTCAAGATAACTACAAGGTTAGATTCTCACTTAAATACAGAGGGATGGCAGGGTAGCACACAGTGGCAACGATTGTGTCTTACAGCAAAGAAGGCCCTAGGTTCGATTTCTGATTGAGCACCATTTCTGGATGGAGTCTGTATGTTCCTCCACTGTTCTGCAAAGGTTTACTCCCATAACAAAAAAAACACCATACAATGTAATTGGTATGGGCTAAACATGCCAATGCTGAAAATGTACCTAAAACGTACTCGTTAGGGGTTCTAGACAGCAGAAACAAGACCCTTCTGAAAAGTCTGGAGACTTGTTGAGGCTTTCCTCGGTAAACGAGCATGATGATGATAAAAAGTACCCCATGTGCTGTGCAACTGATGTTTATGATCCTGTAAAAGCTCTCACTAAGAGCAGGTGAGAGGACTAGAACCTGACTTAGTCAAGAGGCAACCTCTCCTTTGCCTATTTACCAGGTCGTGGGATCCAACTTAATGCTCACCTTCAATAATCCAGTGATAAAAAAAAAATCAAATCACAATTTGCTTAGTGCAGGCCCAATGGCCCCAAAAGCCAAGCAGCCATCAACAAACAGCACAGCACTATTGAAGGTGTAATAGATAAGAGATAATACATTGCTTGAGTTGAGTAAGGGTATTATAATTTCTTAGGAAAATAAGCGATGGGAGGGAATTGAAAAGTTGATCAGTGCGAGGGAAGAGGCAGAACCAGGAGTGTTTTCATCCGGAGTACGATGGTTGACCTACGGTTGGGCCAATCGTTTGATGGGTGTCACGGTGGCGAGATGTAAAATACCTCACCTGCTATACAGGAGGTCGTGGGTTCGACCCCGACCCTGACGCCTGTATATTATGGAGTTTACATGTTCTCCCTGTGGGTTCGTTGATTTTCCTCTGGGTCCTCCGGTTTTCCCCTCCATATTTAGAAACGTTCGTTTAGAATATTTGGCTGCTATAAATTTCCACATGATAAGCCACTAAGTTGAGCTTTCATTTGTGACCAGTCGCTTCAGAAAAAGAGCTATATAGCTCAGTGGGTCTTACCTGGTAAAATTAAATGAAACATTTTGGCATAATACAAGGACCGGCTTATTGAGTAAATACCTAGTTGCTTAACGGCCCATACCAACCCTGTACTGGACATGTGTGACTGTAGCCCTGATTCAGTGAGGCGTCTATGTGTGTGTAGTGTCAACATGCGTTCGTACTATCTCTGCGAATGCCCGCTCATCTTACAGTCGGATTGCCTAATCGTCCACATGGCTAAAGTACTGCTGGTATCAGCGACTGCCTCTGCAGTAGCTGTTGCCGTAGCAATAGCTACTCAAGCGATACCTTGCCATCTCGGCTCGCGTTTAACGTTTTTTCTGTTCTAATTTTGTTTCTTAATTACCCGCCGAGGAACAGATTGTCTGGGGGATAGACACTCCACCGTCGATGAAGTGTGCAGTGGTGAATGCGACCCGTCACTTTGTCTTTATTTTAATTTGTAGAAGGGGCCCGCTGTAGCTGCTGTTGTGCTTGAGCTCCGCGCATGCTTCACGCAAGCAGGCGCCGTCATCTCGGGCGGCGACGGGGCTACAATTGGATTTCAGTTTAATCTGCCCTTCCTTAAATACCATTCTCCATTGCCAACAGGGCCCCCGGGAGCATCAAATGAATTTGCGTTAGGTGCTTCAGAAGTGAACATTATGAGGTTTTTTATTTATTTTGTTTATTTATACGGTTTGATTGCGTTAACGTTTCGAGGCGGTTGTGTGTGGGTGGAGTGGATGGGAAGGATTTAGACGATGACTGACCGGAGGGCGGGCGGGCGGGGGGCGCACAGGGCTATCACAGTGGGGAGAGAGGTGGGAACGTCTTGCAAGAAGAAAGCCCTTTTGTGCCCTTTTAATAGGCGAGGGCATAATCAAATCAACACACTCATTGTGGGTAATCATGCGCAAACACATGAAGGGGGAGACTATACTTTGCACTGTTATAAAAATGTATCTGGCTAACGATGATTGAGCTGTACTCTTAAGAGTACAAATTAGGTTGTCTTTGATAATTAGAGGTCTTTCAATAACATTATCTGTCACCATTGCACAGCACAATACTCAGTACACGTGTTGTAATCATGTGTACAACTTCATGACAGTTATTTGATATGTAATTGCCATTGTTTCATAAAGCGAGCAAAACAAAGTCCGTCAGTTTAAGTCAAATGACAGATACAACGTTATTCAAGATTCAAGTTTGAGATTTAAAAAGATATATACAACATACATACAAAAATATCTGTAAATGTCCATGGGTAAGAGTTGTTTTCTTATTCTGGTGCGTTAAACGTAACAAAAATACGTTGCTGAAATTCGCGTTACATGTGCGCTCGTGTGATGTATTATTAATGAAGGTGACAGCGCGTGTCCTTACACCGCTGTGGCTGTGCCGAAAGTTCGTGCTGCCGTTGTGGTGGCACTGTGCCCTGTTGTTGTTGTTTGTTGTTGTTGTTTGTTGTTGTTGTTGTTTGCTCGACGATAAGTCACAGCTGCCGTGACCTCGTGCCGCCCACTCGCAGTGGAGCCGTGCAATCGTGCGACCTTTGAATTTCTGAAATAAACCACAGCTGTCGGGACGATAATGCAACGACATTAATAACACCGCAATAAAACATGCTCACGTGCGCTGCGTCTCCTGAATGGGAATTGATGCAGTCGGCCTCTAAGGCATTTGCCCTGTCTATCTGTGTTTATATCTGGATACGCACAGTACCGCATATGTAAAAACTCACACATTCGTCAATGACACTGCTGTAAATAGTAAATATATATACATAACACGCACATTTATGGCCACGTTTTTTGACGAATGTGTTGAGTTTTTGTGCTTGCGCGAATCTGTTCACGAGGCATCGCAAATAAATGTTATGTATATTTGATGTCAAACGATCGATATTCAAGTCTTATTTATAACCACGTTAAGAGACCATTGAGATGAAATACGTCTCTCCATCAAGGTTGAACTGGGTTGGAAATTAGTTCAGCTGCTGTAAGTGTAAAGTGAAAAACAAAGGAAAGCAGAGTAGCAGCAACACTTAGCACAATGTAATCACTAATGGCACAAAAATCAAACTAATATCTAATTATAAAACAATTACTTAAAAATAGTAATCGCCTGTACTGTACTGGATATACTTTGTCGAGAAGGCAAATGCAGACTGGTAAGTATTTGGGGGATGGATAATGGATGGATGCATGAATGTACATATACTGTACAGGCCGTTATGCCAATCCACTGCTGGACAAGGACCTCCTCATGCCATGTAGGGCATTATTTGACCTTCATAATGTATGTACATTTGCAAAGCAGAACATTTGCATGGATGTTGATGGTATTTCACAACAACACTTGCTCGATACAGGATGGCATGTTCAGTGGATGCATTTTTGCATAGATCTCTGTATAAGAAATGTAATGTCATCAACCACCAGAGAATCGATATTTTTCATGAGCAAGGTAATGTTCCATCTGTCAAACATCGAAGAAACACATGGCACCGATTCACAGCTGAAGAGAGGGAAAGCTCCTGAACCAGATGGCATAACTGGGGACTCAATCAAAGAAGTGGGACCAGCTGTTGAAACAAAATCAGCTGCATTATTGAATGTGTTTACCTAGCAATGAAATGCCTCAATCATATAACAATACCATTTATCTGCTCGAAAAGGCCAACAACACGGATTTGAACAATAACAACAAATGGACACGTATACAATTTTTCACCAAAAATTCCATGGAACTGGATTTGTGGAAATTTTAGAGGTCGACAGACCGGTTTCTAGATCTTCCCCCCCACTCTATCGTTGATCACATTATCTCCTAGCAAAGACAAATGGAGTATCATATACCACTGTGCCTGGATTTGATTGATTTTGTTGACTTTCAATTTGATCAACTTTATTGATTTTTAAAAGGTATGTTTGATTTTGTGAAAACTGAAGCTATCACTCTGTCCACATAAATGATCAAACTCACTTACAAAGGAAGCATAACCCCTCCACTACATTGAGAGTCAATTAATAAAGCAGTGCAACATGAGCCGCAAAAATACGTTGTGGAGGAGATCCTCTGTCACCAAGGAGATACTCTGTCACCATGGAGATACACTGTCACCAAGGAGATACATTGTCACCTTGGAGATACACTGTCACCAAGGAGATACTCTGTCACCAAGGAGATACACTGTCACCAAGGAGATACAGTCACCAGGGAGATACTCTGCCACCATGGAGATACACTGTCACCAAGGAGATACTCTGTCACCAAGGAGATACTCTGTCACCATGGAGATACACTGTCACCAAGGAGATACACTGTCACCATGGAGATATTCTGTCACCAAGGAGATACTCTGTCACCAAGGAGATACTCTGTCACCATGGAGATACACTGTCACCATGGATATATGCTGTCACCAAGGAGATACACTGTCCCCAAGGCTATTCAAAGTAACCAGAATTTTTTTCCAAAAATTGGATATGAGAAATTGAACATGGCTGATGGAGAGAACAATTTGTTCATAATTTATCTGCGAGTTTCTATTTAGCGTTTCTGATTCTCATCGAAATCCGGAAACAACATTCATCTTCATATTTCGTGGGTTTACTCTGGGCACTCCCATTACCTTCGAAAAACTTAATTGACTGAACTTCCTAAACATTACCCTTCTGCACACGGGTCTCAAAACTTTTATGGGTGAATATAGCATGACAGTGTACCTCAATTTGTTATTACATTTGAAGTATTCGGAATGACGGCAGGAAACCACTTGACGGGTAGCACACTTTTTATTAAACCTTGACTTGTCACGATACAACGTGTGGTCACTATTCCTCTGACTACACACACTTCACTTGACACGTGTGGTCACTACCTCTCCCACTACACACTTCACTTGACACGTGTAGTTACTATGGCTCACACTGCATGCTCACACTGCACTCCGCCCCGTAACGTCCGTGGAGCCTACAGGCCCACCCCAGCTTGGGCGTGGGCCACAACCTCTGAGTCCCAAGGGCCGGCCCTCACACGGACGTTCGGCCCCGGGTCCCAGGGTTCCGCCTCTGGGTCACACAGAGCCCCGGCCCCTACAGGACAGCGGGACTAGGTACCGCAGGGCCCTATCTCTTCCTCCTCCGTCTTCAGTCTTCGCTGGTCACTCGCTCCCCGTGCGCCTATGCGCACCACCTTATATAGCCCCCGCTCATGGGAGACGGAGCGTATGCGGACCTCGACGTGAGCATCCCCCTTAGTTGACCAATCCCCGCGCGCTTGCCCCAGGATCCCATCGCTGTCAGCGCGCGTCACCGATACCCAGCCAATCACTGCCTCATAACCCCCGACCCCGCGCTGACCCCTGATCCTTCACCGTCAGCGCGCGTCACCAACACACACAGCCAATCACTACGCGCTGGCACACGATCCCTACCCCAGCGCGTATCACCACTACACATTGATAGAGGAGAATGGCAAGGAAAATTGTGGTCAAGAATATAAATCGAACCAACCATCAACATGATTCCTGCTGAATTGAGCATTGAGTTGGTGCTCATATCCTGTTTACAGCCCGGAGTTGACACCCTCACAAAGTAGTCGTCTTTTTTAATTGACCTTGGAGAGAACATCGGCCAGGATTTGAACTCGCGACCTTCCGATTGCTGCCAGGCCACCTGGCTGGCTGATTTTCTTAGCAGAAATGGTTAAAGAAGGTTTGTAATTAACAAAGATACACTTGCCATCAGTATGTTGGTCTTTGATCCTACCGGGGACAGATGAAGGCGAATTGCAATGCAATCACATGAACATTAAATGAAAATAACAACAAAATCCAACACACATCATTATTGCACGTTTTAATGTATCAATCAATCATGCTACCTCCTTATTCATAACCATGAATGTATTTATTCAAAGTCACCACACGATAAACTGTTGATGGTTCTTACAAAGTCATTCTGATGAATAGGATGAATTTTTTCCAATCCCTGTTGGCATGAACATTAATTAGACTTTCGTTATATTGGCTACTATTCACACTTCATTGTTAAGACACGTTCGCTGTTCAATTAGCATGGAGCCAGTGTGAAAAGAACATTATTTTCACCTTGTCATGAAGTCCGTGTCGTATCCTGTTGGGATTTGTAGCAGGATAAATCACTTGTTATAGCCATGAGTTTGGAAGCGTAAAGCAACGGGGTGTTCTGACATTGTCAATGTTTTGTGTGTCTGCACGTGTATAAGTGTGTGTGTGTGTGTCTGCACCTGTGTAAGTGTGTGTATAAGTGTGTGTGTTTGCAAATGTATAAGTGTGTGTGTGTCTACACGTGTGTAAGTGTGTGTGTCTGCACGTGTGTAAGTGTGTGTGTATGCACCTGTATAAGTGTGTGTATAAGTGTGTGTGTGTTTGCACATTGTCCGGCAAAACAACCTCCTACCTCCTCGCGGTGCCGGACGCGCAACACTGTCGTGGGCAGTGCTGTGGGGGGAGGGCCAATGCCCATTGGCCTCTCCCCTCATGGCGTCTGTGACCACCACAGTGGCTAAACGGGGGCTCTGGACGGGTGCGAGGGGCTGGTAACCTCTCCACCTTCAATTAACCACCACTAAACTACGAATTAAACATAAACCTTTAACTAATAAGCTTGTGCGGAGGCCCCGGGGGGTCAGGCTTTCATGACGTCTCCTGGCCAAACCCCATTTGGCGGAGCCAGGAGATTGAATTTTCACCCTCGGGGCTCCTCCAGAAACAACGAAAAACCATTGCGGATGGCCACGTGGAATGTTCGAACGCTCACTGCGGAGGAGAGGCTGCCACTCCTCTGTCGGGAGCTGGACCGGTACCGCCTGGATCTCTGTGGCATTCAGGAGGTCCGGTGGACCGGTTCTGGATCCTGCCACCATGAGGGGTGGGCAGTCCTCTACTCGGGGCAGGAGACTGCCAAACAACAGGGTGTGGCTCTTCTTCTGAACAAAAGAATGAAGGGGGCGTGGGAGCGTGGCGGTGAGGTGTGGGAAGCTGTAAGCCCCAGGATACTTTGGGCTCGCCTTCCCATCAATCAGAGGCGAGGAGTGGTGGTCGTGGTTACTTATGCCCCCACCGAAGACGAACATTCGTGGAGGGATGCAGGCAAAGCCGATGAGTCAGACGCTTTCTATGACCTCCTGTCACAGGTGCTGGCTAAAGTGGCCACTCGGGACAGAGTCATCTTGTTGGGTGACTTCAATGCCCGAGTTGGTCATGATGCTGGCACCTGGTCTGGAGTGATTGGAAGGCATGGGCCAGATCAGCTCAATAATAACGGTAGGAGGCTGCTAGATTTTTGTGCAGCCCATGGGCTTGTAATTACCAACACGCTCTTCCGGCATCGGCGCATCCACACAACATCATGGATACATGCCGGGTCCAAGCAAGAACATCTGCTGGACTACATAGTGACGGACCAGCGGATGCGAGCCCATGTCCTTGACACCAGGACCTACCGTGGAGCTGATCTGCCCTCTGACCATCGACTAGTCATCTGTAAGATGCGCCTGCCATTCTTCCACTCCGGTGGTGGGTGTACACCCAGGATCCCATTCCAACCAAAAGTGGCCTGGTTTCAGTTAGCTGATGAAAGTTGCAAGCGAGAATTTCATCATCGCTTGCAACTGGGGTTGGCATCGTCCCCCACTCCACCTGATGTCGAGGGTAAATGGGCGAGGTTTAAGACTGTGACTCATGCAGCTGCAATGGCTGCTTTGGGTACGCGGTCCAGATCTCCCCAGAAACCCTGGCTGACAGAGGAGGTGTTCAGGTTAATTGAGAAAAAGCGACAGGCCCACTCTCATCGCCTACAGCATCCCACGTCAGAGAATGAGGAGGTTTACCACAGCCTTTGCTCGGAGGTTCGGAGAGCCGTAAGGCGCTGTAAGGATGGGTGGTGGTCACGGGTTGCTGAGGAGATGGAGTCTGCCTCAGTGGCCCGCGATCACAAATCACTATTTAGCTCCATCATAAAAGTAACCTGCAGCGCCACACCTATTACCATCATTAGAGGAAAAAACGGTGATCCAATCTCCGACCCCCAGGAACAGGTTTGCAGATTTGCTGAGCATTTCTGTGAGGTCCTGGGGGAGGGAAAATCTCTCAGCCAGGGAAACATCATGGCACAAAGTGGGGATAACCCTGCTGAGGCTGCGGTGCCTCAAATATTGGAAGAGGTCACCCCCTGTGAGTGGCTGGCTGAGGTACCAGCTGTTGAGGAAGTACTGAGGGCGATCCGGAGTCTGAGACCAGGGAAGGCACCGGGCAGAGATGATCTCCAAAGCGAAATGCTGAGGGAGGGTGGCGTTTGTGCACAGACTGCCCTATATGACATCATAACAACAGTCTGGACCACTGGACGGGTTCCGCAGGACTGGAAGGATGCCCTGGTGGTCCCCCTCTTTAAGAAGGGGGACCGTACCGACTGTAACAACGACAGGGGCATCTCACTCCTCAGTGTGCCGGGTAAGGTCCTGGCAAGGATTATTCAACATCGCCTTGCTAGGCACGCTGAGGAGAGGCTTGCGGAGCCCCAATGCGGTTTCAGGAAAGGGCGGTCCTGCACAGATGCCATATTTTCTGTCCGTCTGCTACAGCAGAGGTGTAGGGAATTCCAAAAAGACCTACATCTCTGCTTTATTGACCTGGTCAAGGCCTATGATACCATCAGTAGGACTGGGCTCTGGGTTGTTCTTCGTGCTTTCGGAGTCCCTGACCCTCTGCTCACGATCATTAAGGACCTTCATGATGGTGAGCGGGCCCGGGTAAAACTACGTGGCCGGGAGTCGGAGCCTTTCCCTGTACACCTTGGGGTGCGACAGGGATGTCCTCTGGCTCCCACATTATTTAACATCTATTTCGACTGCGTAGTTCGTGAAGCCTTCAATAGCTGTACCGGGGGAATTACCATTTGGTACAGATATAATGGGAGGCTGATCGACGCCCGGGTGCGATCAAGGGATGGCTCCCTATTGGTCAACCACGTTATGTATGCCGATGATTTGGTAATAGCTGCTCATTCAGAAGAGGAGTTGGAGACGCTGCTGCTGAGACTGGAGCGTGCCACTAAGAGGTGGGGCCTTACCATCAGCCCCACCAAAACTAAGCACCTGCCTGGGTATTTTGTACCATCGGGCACTCCACCCCCACAACTCCCAATCGGTGATGGGGCAGTTGTGGAGAGAGTGGAGAGTTTCCCATACCTGGGCAGTGTGCTTATGACCGGCTCCAGTTTATCAGCAGAGGTCTCACTCCGAATCAGTCGAGCGGCAATATATTTTCATCGGTTGCGTAACGCTGTGTGGAAGCTACCTGGTCTGTCGCTCCGCACGAAGCTTCAGGTCTTCTCGGCCACGGTCATTCCCTCCCTTCTCTACGCTTGCGAAACGTGGACCCCCCTAGTGGAGCATCTTCGCCGGTTGGAAACATTTAGGCTGGCCTGCCTACGATCCATCCTGGGTTTAACCAGGCTGGATTGTGTGAGGAGCTCACAAGTCCTTAAAAGATCTGGGCAAAGTCCCATCAGTGAGCTCCTCCGGCAGGCAAGGCTGCGTTGGCTGGGTCATGCATGCCCAGCCACCGCATGCCTAAACAGCTTTTGTTCGGCCGGATCGAGGGGGCTAAACGGGCGCGGCACGGGCTAGAGAAGAGATGGAGTGATGTGGTACAGGATGACGTGGAGCTGAGTGGACTTGCCGATGACTGGTACCAGCGGTGTCAAGATAGGCCTCAGTGGAGGAGGCTCGTGAAGGACGCTACTGGGCAGTTGGAGGCAGTCGCCCTCCAACAACAACGGAGGGCGGAGGAGCGACGCTCACAACAACGAGCGGAGCGCCGGGTGGCTAAAGCACAGCAAGTTGGCACAGTAGGGGGCACAGGTGGTGCATCAGCCAGTCATCTCGGTCATCTCGGTCAGTCGACCCGTGGCACCTGGGTCTGCCCCGTGACCTCCTGCCAGCGGGCGTTCGACACTTCACGTGGCCTCAGGGTGCACATGGCCTGGCACAAGCGTCGTGGTGACGTCACCGCCACTTAGTGGCGAATGGCGGTTGTTGTTGTTGTTGTGTTTGCACATGTATAAGTGTGTGTGTGTCTGCACCTGTGTAAGTGTGTAAGTGTTTGTGTCTGCACCTGTGTAAGTGTGTGTATAAGTGTGTGTCTGCACATGTGTAAGTGTGTGTGTCTGCACGTGTTTAAATGTGTGTGTCTGCACCTGTATAAGTGTGTGTATAAGTGTGTGTGTGTCTACACCTGTGTAAGTGTGTATAAGTGTGTGTATTTGTGGGAAGTGGTGCTGCAGTGGTTAGCTCGCTGCACTTCGAACCTAGCCACCCGAGTTCGATTCCCGCTCATGGCCATCAACACCACTGATGATTATCTGAACCGGTCCTGGGCCTCCCCTAGGTCAACTTAGCCTCAAATTAATACCTGGTACGGTGTGTAAACATTACCACGAGGGAGACAAAGGCAGTCAGGCGTGCTGCTCGCCACACAATGCCTTCGTGTGCATTGTCGGGTTTCATAGGTGCTCGCTAATAGCCCTTGCCCCAAGAGTCTGTTAAGGCGATACTGGAGATCTTTTGACTTTGTATGTGTAGAATGCAGACCATTTAAACATGCTCCACCTGATAATGTGCGTGGATGTGAAATCGACATTAGAAACGACTTGGTCAACCAGCAATGGTTCATGAGAAATTTGCTCCTGAGCTCTTGGCAAAGGTGAAATGACCTTCGTGCAGAACAGGGTGGCATCTTAGAGAGGCCAAGCTGCGACAAGGCAATCGGTGCCGGTGGTGGTATAGACGGTGACAATGAATGTCGGGACACGAAGACAAAGATACAACAATCCCCGGTATCCCGTCAACAGACTGTTGGTACAAGTGCTGTTAGCGAGCACCTATGAAGGCCGGGATGGCACACAAGGGGGTGGGTGGCCAGCACCACGCCCGGTCGCTTTTGTCTCCCTCGTGGCGGTGCTTACACACCACAACCAGGTACTTATTTGAGGTTGAGTCGACCTAGGTGAGGCCCTGCACAGATGCAGATATTCGTCACTAGTGTTGGCCGTGAGCGTGAATCGAACTCTGTCGGAACACGCGTACGCACGAATGTATGTTGAACTTATTTCGCCCCGTACAGAGTCAAGGTGCGGGAGGACAACAAACGACGTCCATATACATATTCTTAGATTTTTTCGGTAAAGTCACGTCGGTAAAACATCAAAATTAATGAAAATAAAATAAAAACAAAAATCACGACGTTTCGGAGGCAACACAAGTCTCCGTCATCAGGTGGGAACGTCACAACCGAATTAGCTGCATCAAGTGAGGCAATGATTCAAGAAGTAATCCCTTATAAGCAAGTTGAAGGGGGGAGGAGAGGGGGGGGGGAGCTCATCAAAATGTGGTAGCCAATGAATGGAACGTATCGGGAGGGAGGGGGGCGGGGCTCAAAGACAGCACGGAGTGCTAAGTACAACGCATCGGGAGGGGGGGGGGGCCAAAAAAATGGACGACGGCTTGGACGCGGTTGCTGCTGCACACGCCAACACAATGGACAGAGAGGGGGAGGGGAGGTCTGATACACATGATAGACAAAAGAACGAAAATGCCCATGTTTATACCAATGCTGGCTGAACAATGAAGAGAGCACTGTTAAAAAATAACTGGGGATGTTAACACTCGGTAAAGTAAAGTAAAATAGTGCCTGTCAGATAAGATGGTCCAAAAAAGTCTAATTAAGTATTTTTTGCGTGGTTGATAACATCTTTCCAATGATTACTAAGTTTGTATCCATCATCACGGTTGAAATTATGTCTGTGTTTGTATATTTGTATGGCTTCGTGTACAAACCTTTGATGGTAGCCGGGAGGTTTGCAGAGAACCTTGGTCTCGGAAAAGACAATTTCATGAGAGCCCACCGAGTTGTAGCAATGATCGGCAACGGCAGAAGAATCAGTTCTGCCGTGTTTCAGATCTGACTTGTGCTCGCGGACACGATCAGAAACATGACGTTTCGTTTCTCCAATGTAGCAATCACCACAAATGCAACTCAATTTGTAGACTCCAGGATACTGTAAGTCAGGAACGACATCCTTCACAGATGGAATCAGATCACGGATTTTATGCACTGTACTGAATCGGACTTGGATCTTATGTTTGTTTAGAATTTTGGAGATCTGTTTGGTCACGCCTGCTATGTATGGTAACGTGATGGTTTTGGTCGGAGTTTCATGTGGCTGTTTCTGTGTGGTGGGAGAGACAGCTTGGCGGATAGTACGGTCAGAGTATCCGTTCATCCTGAGGGCCCGATGTACATGTCTTAATTCACCGGTCAGGTGGTGTTTGTAAGAATGTATTCAACGGCACTTTTAATACAAGATCGTGGCTTCCATTATTCATTTGGCATTTAGTGTCAATGAGCTGTCCATACAAGAGCAGTAGTCATGAGAAAGACCTGTCAGTCGAAACACTGAATTGTATTCCCCATTGAGGAAATGTCCCACATTTATTTATTTAAGACACACACACATATAGTATATATTTCATAAAATGTATGTCTGGGTGCTAAATTAGTAACAACTAATTTCTTCACATATTTGTTGGTAACAATACTGGTAATTCCACGAGACAATATTTTTTTATATATTGGTGAAGATATAATACACTGAACACACGCGCAAATTTAAAAAATCAACACATATTAGGTTCACTCCAGAATTTGAAATGCATATCATTAACACTGTCATGGGTTCGATCCCGACCCTGACGCCTGTATATTTTGAGTTTGCATGGCTCTCTCCCCGTGGTCGCGGGGATTTTTCTCTGGGTCCTTCGGTTTTTCCCACCACATTTAGCATAAACATGCGTTTAGAGTATTTGGCTGATATAAATGTCCCCGTGATGAGCCACTTTGTTGAGCTAACGTTTGTGGCCAGGTCGCTTCTAAACAAAAGACCTACATAGCTCAGTAGGCCTTACCTGGTAAAATAAAAAATAGTTTAAATAGTAAATTATACAAGCGGCATAATAGGGAACGGAATGTGACTGCGTTCACGCCGATGCCCGTGATGCCCTTCGCGTTACCTTTGTAGTGCCGCTAGTTCTCAAGAGGCTTCTCGAGAGAGAGCCCCCCCCCCCGTGTTCAGGCCGTGGCGGCTGAGTGCCTCGTGCGGGCGTGCTGCACTCCGACGCCTCGCAGACCATAGGGAGATGTCCCGACGCCGATAGCTAGATGAGAAAACTATTTTTGTTTGTTGGTAAAGTCGAGAAATGTCACGGTGTATCTGCGTTCATACGAGCAGTCGGATAGTGCTGTTTTCCATTTGGCTGTGCCCTGAGTGTGTGGTGGAAATTCCTCATTGGCATGGTAGGGGCCAGTATAACCTTCAAAAGGTAAAGGTGCAGCCCTGAAATTATTTGCTCACGCCCTTGCCGGTGGAGGAACTTCCACTTCAGAGAGCTCTAGAAAGCCCCTTTAGATTGTATTTGGCCTACTTTTCCATGCTGGCCAGTCGTCTTAGAAGAGGTGATAGTAGTAGCCACACCGTATCCCACCAGATGTGGCCTGCCAATCAGCTAACTGAGGTACAGCCATTTACCCTGCTGGATAGACAGAGGTGGAGGAGGATTTAATAAACTAGTACCATTGTTTCAACTGCCGTGCCTGGAGATCGAACAAACAACCTCTCGATTGCAAGTTCATTGTGCCAACCATTATATCACGGCAGCGTATTTGTCTTTACCAGTTTCTCCGTATATAATCAGCAACGTTTAAACTTCAATATCGAGGTTGGTGAGTGAGCCAATGTCCAGTGGACGTCTTCAGGAGTAGGCTGATGAATGTCTGAAATTCTGCTCGTGACCAATCGAAGCGACCAGTGGATTATAACGCTCGGCACCACAATTTGCTCAAACTCTGGAGGAATTGCGCGACATTATGTTTGAAATGCAGTGCAGGGTTGGACTGAGTCACAGCGCAATCGGATGTTCGTCCTGTGAGCTGATGCTGAAGGTTAGGCTGCCACACAAATTTGCCCAACTCAACTTGAATCATTAGCTGGCCGATTAAAGTTGGGTGCCACGGTGGCGAGATGTTATCTGCTTCGCCTCATATACAGGTCGTGGGTTTGATCCCGACCCTGGCCATGCCCGTATATTTGAAGTTTGCATGTTCTTCCCCGTGGTCGCGTGGATTTTTCTCCTGGTCCTCTGGGTTTTCCCTCCAAATTTAGAAACGTGCGTTTCGAGTATTTCCCTTCTATACATTTCCACGTGATGACAAACCACTTAGTTCAGCTATCATTTGTGGCCAGGTCGCTTGTGAAAAAGAGTTACATAGCTCAATGGGCCTTACCTGGTAAAATACATATTTTAGTTTAGAAGTTGAGATTGTCATTGGGTCAGGTTTGGTACAAATGCCCGGCTGGCCAGTAGCCCAGTCAAACCCCGGACGTGAAAACTCCATGGCATTTCTCCTGCATGCACATCCTTTTGCCAATCCACTGGTGGAGTGAGGGCCTCCCCACTTTTCTGAAGGACGTTGGGGTTTTAAAATCATACTTCTCCATCGTGCTGGTCAGTGTGGGGTTGGTAAAGGTGGGGAGCATTGATGTGGGAATATAGACGTACAGGACAACAGTGGATGTTGCTGCACTGTAATGCTCGGACCACGCAGCCCGACGGCATGCGACGAGCCGTCTGTGCGTGGTGGTCGCCCGTCCAAACGCTATCCAGGCTCAGCACTGCTTAGTTTGTGCGATCTCACGAGTTTGGGCACATTCTGAGTGGTTTCGGGGACCACTCAACGCCAAGATTTAACAACTCAGGGTGTCTGACTAAATATGACTGCTTGAGCCGACGAGACTAAGAGAATGGCTAAACGGAATCCACGGCCTAAGCGTGGGCTACAACTCCACAGCTCGTTATCGACGAGACGAAGTCGAATTCAAGAATACAAAAGCTGCCGCTTGGAAGGCGCCGCACGGGAAAACGAGTGCAGCCTCCGTGACGTCGCCCTTCGCTGACTGACAGTGAACGCCGCAGCATCATCCCCGTTGCCTCAGCCCCCCCCCTCGTTACCATGGCAATGCGGCTGTGATCCATCTGTCAACGTAACATCATCGTCGACACCTTCCTCCCCGCGCCCTCCGCACAAACGCGCTCGCGCATGCACAATTCGACGCTTGCACGCCGCTAATTACCATCCGCAATGACATCTCTGTGCTCTGCGCCATTATTTATTTGCGTAATTTTCACTGTTATGAATTTATTATGCAAATGTGATTGTAAGGTTAAGATACGGCGTCGGGATTTAATTTTAATGGTGATAATTATGCAGTACTTGTCACACACATGCGTGCTATGCTACAATGACATACCGTCCCATTTCACCGTACACACTGCATGGACAAGCGCCGTTAGCGAGTAGCACCGATGAAGGCCGGCACGGCACACGAGGGGGTGGGGGGCCAGCACCAGGCCCGACCGCCTTTGTCTCCCTCGTGGCGGTGCTTACACACCACGCCAGCTCCTCATTCGAGAGAAGTGGTGTTCTATCTCGAACCATGTACGTCGATTTATTTTTCACCGTACGTAGCCAACCACGCTAATCAGAGGTGCACAGCGGCCTCGGTGCACTAACGGTGCTTGAATCGTCAGCTGTGCATGGCTCCTCCAGCTGACGACGCGGATGAGCCAGGCGGCATTGTCCGCTCTTTACGCAGACGCAGCCCGCCCGCCTTCCGGGCCTGGTTCACGCTGCAGCAGCCGCCAGGTGTACGGAGGTGGTTCAGGCATCGCCCGCAGATCGCCTCCCGGCTCTCCACTGCTCTCGCAGTCTCATCCTATAGCAGCTGCCGATGTTGCTTGCAAATTATACCTTTTGGCGGGCAAGCCAAAAATAATTAACAGACTTCCCCCCCGGGGATTTCTGGCACTGCTAGGACCTTCTTGGTAATGACAGAAGTGACTGAGTGCGCTAAAAATTAGAACGAGGTGGCTGCCACTGTGTTTCAAGTATTTTACTCCTCGAGTACCCAATTAGTGTGGCTCCGGTTTCGTGGCAGTGATGGATAAATATCGTTTGTGGGCCATTTGGAAGTGGCAGGGACTCTTTTGGCCATAGGCCGCGTACTTATTGACGTTGCGGGCCGTATTTGGCCCGCGGGTTCAGAGATTTTACACCCAACCTCAAGATTCACTCCAACAACAACTCCGTCACCATGGCGCTTGTGCCATGCGAGGTGCATTTTGAGGCCACGTGAAGTGTCGAACTCCTGGCGGCAGCTCTTGACAACTGCTGTCTGGCTTGACCACCTGAATGTCATATTGTAGTTGTTGCTCTGCATCTACATCAGCAGTCATGAGAAAGCAGAAGACGGCCCAGGTGCCAGGGGTTGACTGAGATACAGCAGATGCCCCCCCCCCCCGCCTGCCCCTCCCACACCAAGCTGGTTCCTAAACGATTCGCGCCACGAATGCAATTGCAAACTGATATAGTTTACCTTGTTCTCTTTGTACATACACTTAAACAAAAACAAATCATCAAGGGAGGTAACACAGGTGACACTGCATATGCCATTGCTTACGATGTAGACAAAGAAGATAAAATGCGTGGCAGTTTTTTGGCCTTAGATCCCGCGTGTGTCTCGCGTCCCCATGCCTGTCGTTTTCCTCCCTGTAAGATCACGGGAGGAGCGATGCCCCTTACTATTATGGAAATTGGCCTCTGAGGGAGCTCATCAGCCTGGCCTGTGGCGTTTCCTGGCAAGCAGCAGCTTGTGCTGGGTGGGAGGGTTGGGGAAGCTGACAGCAGAGGTTCATTAGCAAGGGTCAAAGGGCATCGTATTTGGGGGTCATATGTCGAACCCGCTGCCCTCCCACCAATTAAACAAAAACAAATCATGGTGAGCCATTCATGAACACTCCACTGAAGTGCTGTAATAGAAGGTAACGTTTTATTTCGAAGCCCCTACATACCTCCTGAGTGGGTGTCTGCCGAGAAGATGGAGTGATGAAATCAGTTTGTATGTGCAGGTGTTTGGTTGGATGCTTATATCCTAGCATCGTGGAGGTCTGTAAAGGCCTTCATCCAGGAGTCAATTGGCCATGGCTTATGAATATTGTACATCCCCCACCAATCTCAATAATACACTTATTAAATCTGTTAACGCCCTCTGTAAGATATTTAGCCGTCATTTTGACAATATTCCATCACCTTTTGGGAAGAAAAAGGGTAATTGGAAATCATTGGGGTGACTACAATTGGATTACTCTGTGTATTAAAATGTTCCGTTTATATATTCATGGTCACTGTAGGTCAGTCATAATTCTTTGTTTGCCTGACCCCAGTTATATGATGTGCAAATTGCCGGAGCAATCTTTAGTGGCAATAATGGGGTGGAGCAGTGATTCGTGAACTGCGCTATGAACTCGGTGACCTAAACTCGATTCCCAGCATGGCTAACATCAGTAGCGAGTGATCTCTGAACTGATTCTGGGCGTGCCACTTCACCAACCCGCACCTAGCAAGGTGAGGTATGGTCAGACAGCCCCGCCATGATTGACGTGGCATGGGAACTTTTATCCAAAAGTGGATTGAACAAGGGCTGTGCAATGCATGTTTTGTTTTTATATTATAATTCATATTGCGTGATCCCCTGAGAACCCCCTGTATTATGGAAGGTACAATGTATTTGTAATCGTAAATAAACGATTAAAAGTTGTATTTGACTCCACGATTACCTAAACATTTTCGGCTGCCCCCTCACCCAACTTCCTGAAGGTGGGAAACCCCCTACAAGTCACGCCCAGCGTGACGCGACTGGTGATGCCGATCATCAAGTCACACCCATCACCTCCCATCCAGCGGCACACGTGGAAAAGGGGTCAGACTTTTTTTTAGTAACCCCCAACCATTTTCGTCTGATCAGATTAGTCGATCAACCGTAACCGATTATCAGTAGAGCAATCGGTTATGGTACGGAAACTTAAGTGATCAGCCCTGCTCTAACGGCGTTCACAATGACGAGGTGAAATCGTTTGCATGAACAAGGTATGTGTGCAACAAAGTGTTTTCAAACGTATGTATCATCATACCGTTAATGTGCACCCCCGCACAGGTCTCATGTGCTAAAGGGCTGGTAATCGCACCTCCGATAAGCACGGTTGACTACGTACAGTGCGAAAAAAGTTCAACATACGTACATTTATACAATCGGTGCATTAACTGTAGCCTCGTGTTCCTGATAGCGGTCAGCAGCATTATTTGTGCAAAACGTGCGCAGCTGCAGCGGCGTCATGGGTTAATGCTTTATTGATGATTATTGATTTATATCAGCTTTTGTTTAAGTGGTTCATTCAGAGTCATGTAACAGTGACCCAAGGGAGTCCCTGCTATTGCAATACGATTAGAAAGCACTAATTCCCTCAAATAGAGCCACTACCTTTTAACTAGGTTTTTTCCATTCATCGACTCAGCGATGGTGGATTGGCAAACATTTATTTAGCCCTTATCCGTGAATAAGTGCTCAGCACAACATTCTTTTTTTCCATACAGAACAATGGCGATTCATAACAAAAGTGTGAGCAGTCACATTTCACTTTCATAGAATGTGTCCAAATGGAAGATTTGAGGTGTTTTGTTGGCATGAAATATATTCGATAACGTTTCAGTTGTTTGGGCAATTTTATTATATTATTGTATCGTGATTCACATCGCTCCGTGGGTTATTTTGTTTGCAAAGGTTCCACGAGTTTGTTGACATCCGTGCAGAGTTCTGCTGTGCGCATCGTGAGCGCTGTTGGTTCTATTTCGTTATTCAACTGCAAGATCTGACCATGTCCGTCCAGTGCTCGTCAAGCTGCATTGGCATCTGGTTGCCAAACGGATACATTTAAAGGTTGTACTCATTACACACAAAGTACTTGCCACAAATACACCACAACACCTTGCTAATCTCAAGGAGCATACGCCATCACACAAGCTCCGGGCATCCCCGCAGCGGCTTTTGGCTGGCCATCGAATTAAGACGGCCACTGCATCGCGCGCTTTCAGATGCGCTTCTGCGGTCGTCTGGAACGCTCTTCCGATATTCGGAAGCCACTGGAGCTATGCACTTTAAAATCGAGATTTAAAACCCATTTTTTTTAACTGCTTTTTGTGTTTAGTTTGTTGTCCTTCCCCCGCAGTCGGCCACGTACGGTGCGAAAAAGTTCAACATACAGTACATACGTACAGCACGGAGAGTGAGCGAGGATTTGCAGACGAAGCTTAGGAGTGGATGGAAATGTCGCTGACACACACACGCGCACACTCTCTGTAATTCTCAGTGGGTTTGCGGTGCCCGTGGTTTGTAATGCGCCGAGTGTTTGTGAGTTTCCCTCCCACCCCAGCCTTGCCACCTCTTTCTGCAGCGCGACACGACATGAAATGGAGAACATTTTAATGAACAGTTAATTAGCATCCGCCTTTGTAATAACACATTTTTTCACAAAGTGCAATTATCGGTAGCTTTCGCGGCAATTAATTTCCCTTTTAATTTATTCGTTTTATAACTGTAGAAATTAACCTACAAACAGACAATTATAGAACTTTATGCGAGAATACCACAACTGTAAGATGAAGTACGTCACATTTTCTTGCCACTGACTGCCCTGCAAAATAACTCAAACCAGACTTAAACTTCGTTTATTCGATTGACAGTCTACAGTGTAGCTAAAAGCTAAAGGTGCAGCTCTGCAATTGCTTGCTCACACCACTGCTGGTGTAAGGGGCCTCTACCAGAGCGAGCCCTTGAAAATCCCTCGAGCAGGTATTTTTGGCCTACTCTTCCATGCTGGCCAGACGTCTTGAAAGAGGTGGGGATACCCCCACGTTTCCTCACCACACCCTGACATGCCGATCGACTCACAGTGGTGGTCCCCACTAATACTGCTGGGTGGATGGGGGCGGGGGATTTAAGATGAACCTTTTCACCATTGTTTCAACTTCTAGGCTGGGCGATCGAAAGAGTGACCTCTGGATTGCAAATCCAGTGTGCAAGCAATGTTACCACTATTGCATTGCAGCCGCCTCCCTGTGTTGATATGGTCGACATCAGGGGTCGGCAATCTGCGGCTCGTTTCTACTCGGAGCAAAAACAAATGCACTCGAGTCAACAATGTTAAACACTTACTTCATGTCAGTATGTAATCACACGGAAGCGACCAAGTTATTTACTTTTCCCTTTTTATATTTTCGCGACTCGTTCCATATCTAGTAATAATACTTACATTGTATACAGCGTCATCAATGCTAATATCATTTCATAATGCTGTACATTAAATAAATAGAAGGTACAAATCCCATATACAGCCACTACTACCAGGCAAATGAAAACCCGAGTACTGCTACTACTACCAAGCACAATAAAAAATTAATAAACAAATTTAGAAATGGCACCAAAACTAAAATAACAAACAAGTCATCACAACAAAGGAACAAAGACGGTCGTGTTTTGTGGGTTCTGAATGTTTGCAGGCGCTTAGGGAATAAGAGGGCGTGGATCTTGGGAGGCACTTGGCACCGTTTTTAAGAATGTAGTGAAGCAGGGTTGTTGTTGTTCTAAACACAGCTGCTGTGCACGGGCCCAAAGGCCCAATACGTTGAATAGTCAGCAACACACTTGTAATTAGACAGTCAGTTTTTTTTATATCACTTAACGACGCCTGTCTGGTATAGATCTGCCATTCAAGGGGCAGATACATCGAACATAAAAAATGCAGCAAAAATAGCTTTGTGAAAATAGAAATCTTTTTTTTATTAAACTAAAAAGCATGAAACGGATTACTTTCTTCAAACAATTCCCCGGCACGACGATCCTCGCCGCTATCATCACCATAGAGTTCATTGTTGTAGGTGAGCGATCAGATACGTGTTGGTAAGTTGTAATTTGAATCTAGTGATGGAGGAGTCAATGGAGATAATTATTGTCTCAGGGAAGTTATTCCATAGATGTGGTGCCGCAAATGAAAATAATGGCAGAATGAGCACGTTGCATGAATTAGCAAAGCTGACGAGAGCTTGCCTTCATTATCTGTGCAATTCTGATGGCACAAGGCCAGCCGTCACGAAGGCGCTGTGCTTCACAGACATCGTCTGCAGTGGGAGAGATGTTGCTTGTCTGATGTCGGCTCGAGTGGTTGAGTCATTGCCTGCACATCGCCCAAATTTGGCAAGTTTGGTCCGTAACGGCAACTCCTTTTGGAAACACCAACTCAGAATATTAAACGTCCACCGTACATTTATTCACGGCTCGTTCACCCGCAGTATTAACCGGGACTGCTGGGGGGGATTGGGCTCGAACCGTGAACCTCCGCTACAAGCGGCACACGTGCTGCCTGCCGCTGGGCCACAGGCAATCCTCGGACGTGCGTAAGTGAGCATCTGAAAACCGGCCCAAGCGTTGCCATTAAAAGCAAGGTGCTATGATTGATGTGTTCCCATAGCTACGATTGATGTATTCTTGTGGCGACGGTTGATGTATTCTCATGACCGACTGCAAAGTGTTTCGATTCATAAACCGAATACCTTTGATAGGATAAGGCATGTAAACCACTTATGCAACCCTTAGCGCAGATCGCGATGCAGCCTAATAGGCTCTTGTTAATAATACGTTAATGTGCAATAGGCCGTAATGCGTTTATGTGTAATGCGTTATAGCTGTCCAATGATGCGCCAAATGTTTCGTGCCTCGCAGCTCGTCAGTAACGCGGAAGGAAAGGCACATTGCCAGCTCTGCAGAGATTTTAACCTGTGACCTTTTTACCTACACGACTGTGACTGTCCAGTGACAGGTAGTGCGTGGATACGAAGAGTTTAAAAAAATTACTTTGCGGATAAACGAGAGAATTAAGGTAAAAGGTTGTGGTCATGTTGGCAAAGTTGCAGATTTTGCTCATAAAGAGTGTACGTTTCTCACCATTGCATGACTGTAGCAATGTAATCCTTTCATGTGACATCTATTACGGGTGAGGATGATGTCATTTTTCAGTCTTCGAAAATAAACACACACACACCTTTGAGATCACTGCTGCGTAGGTTCTCAATTGTGGATGTGCCCTACATCTTGTGAACTCTCGTGCTCTTTGTTGCTATCTGCTTGACGTTTTGACCCTTAATTTGGGCTGTGTTCTGCAACTGCGTTTACATTTTTTCTTTAATCTCCCTGATGGTTTTCTAGTGTTGTACCGCGTGCTGTTTACTATGGTGTTCGACGTTTCACTCCACGTGTTGCAAGCTACTTCAGGAACTGAAGAAGGTTCTAGCACGTGGAGCAAAACGTCGGACATTGTACCGAACAATGCGTCATACAACCCAAAAACATACCGGAGAGTTTTTGTGGGATTGTCATCTTACACGCAGAGCAAACAGACCCACACGGACAGAACATGTGAGAAACGTTTCATCACAGCAGGCATTTTCATATTAAATTAATCACACAAAGTGATGTAACAGAACCCATAGCACTATCTCGGGACACAGCTTGGGCTACAGTTAAGGTGTTAGTAAAGAGTATCTAATTTAAAACTGTAAGTTGATGCAGGCCTGTATACAACTCGATAGAGGGTCGGTGTTGCCACAGTGGTGCAATGGGTAGAACGCTGGACTTGGTGGCCGGTTCGATTCTATCTCCCGGCGCGGCAGTTGAGAAACTCTGGAGCAAGTTCATTAAACTCCCCCTCCCCACTCCTCCTCTGTCCACGCAGCAGTATAATGGGTGACACCACAGTTAGTCGACAGGCAGGTTCCGTTTGGAGGGGTAAAGTGTGGGTTTACCCAGCGTCCAACGAGCATGGAAGACTGGAAGAGTTCGCCAAACACCTCTCTGCTTACACCAGCAGGAGCAAGGCATTGCAAGGCGACACCTTAACCGGTCTTTCAGAGAGTGCGTTTGAAAGCCCTCCACTGTTCCCACTGTTTCTTACTTCAAGGGGCATTTTTATCTATGCTGCACATAAATGCGTACCTGCGATCCGTAATGGGCTGCCGTAGTGTGAACAGATTAGCGTCAGGGTCAGCTGTAAGGGTTATTTATTTGACTGGCAGCAGCTGCATAGGTTGTTTAATGGCACTGAGCGACGGACAGAGTAGCCTTCATTAAAAAAAAACCTACTGACAAGTGGTGAATGTGGATGGAGGTGAGTGGAAATAAACTGGGATGTTTGGCCAAGTATAAACGGTTCTGGAGCAAAGGTTAATACATGAGCAGAATGAAACGATTGCATCTGAGCCGTCTAGCGTAGGCGTGGGGGACCTACGGTCCATGTGCCGTACCCAACCCGCGACTTCATTTCCCGTGGCCACATGAAACGGTCCACTGATAACTGTATGCCGTTAAAGCATCGTCGCCACACTAATCGGGTACTGAAGGGGAATATTTTTAAACTTTGCAACGACGCTAATTTTAGTGCACTCAGAATCAGAATCTGTATTAATCCTGGATAAATCCGATGAACTATGAAGCTCTTTTCAGTCACCTCTGTCACTGTGAGGGCCTCAGTTTCTGAATTGACTTATGTGTGTGATAATGTGTGGTGGCGCACCAAAGATATTCGAGAGTCGTATCCACCCCCCCCCCAAGAAGGATTCGGTTCCCCAGTTGTGAGTTCTAATACAGCTTCGGCTTTTGACTCAGGACGTCATCCATCCGAGGTCAATCAAATCAGTGCCACTTTGTGGAACGTCAACAACAGTTGTAGTGTTGATTAAATTGACCCCAGTTATTTAAGAAGTGCCAGGGTGGCGTGATGTTATCTTCCTCGCCTGGTATCGAGGTCGGGGGTTCGATCCCCACTCTGATGACGCCTGCTGTATATTTGGAGTTTACATGTGTAGGGGTGTTAGAGAGAGAGCCCGTTATGCATGGCAGCCTATGGTAAACAAACACAGTAGGCGGGGCTACATGTGTGCACGAGCAGGTGCCCTCTGCGACGTCCGCGCCAGACACCCTGGGGGGTCGATTCGGTCATTATGATCCCCCGGGGCCCCACCCCTCAGGGAGGGGTTGGGTATAAAAGGGGAATGTATCGAAGGGCTCGGGAGTGTTGTGTTAGCTAAGAAGAGGAGACGGAAGACGTCCTAGATAGAGCCCTGGTCTCCCCCTGGCACGCCGTCCTTATCAGGACCGCGCAGGCTCGAGCCAGTGGCGTGGTACCAGAGCCAGAGCCAGTGCTGGTCTGGACTCTGGGTACCGGGCCCGACTGACCAGTGTCGGGCCAAGATAGCCTCCCCTAGCCCATTAGAGGAGGACTCAGAGGCAGGCTAGGGTTAGCCTAGAGGTGTGTCCTCAGATAGACGGGTGAGGGGGCCGATACCCCCTCAGTGTGTATGTCACAACGTGTGGTGTTAAATAAAGAAGTGTGCCTCCAACTCCGGTGTGAACGAGTCATAAGCGTTACTACATCTGGCGTCAGAAGTGAAACAAAGTACGAACATGGATACACGCCGGACGACTCGAGTCGGGGTACCAGAGGCAGAAGACACCACTGCAGTCGGAGAGCCCGAGACGGCTGAAGATGCCATCGACCAGCCGGGGCTGGGCGCATCCACGCCACAGCAGCTGGAGGAAGGGGAGCCGTCGATGGAGGGGCTGAGGGAGGCGCACGCGAAGCTGACCGAGCTGCTGTACGCCGCAGCCGCCATGCTCGACACCATCACGCAGCTGGGGGCTGCGGGACCGCCACGGGGCAACGGCAGCCGACGATCACAGCGCCTTCCCGCCATTTCCACGGAGCAACATTTTGAAACTCCCGCCATCGCCGCAGCTGCTGTTGAGGGCGTGGCCGCTCTAAGCATCGCGTCCAACGGCGGGAGTACAGTACCTGCCGCGTCACCACCAACGGGCGGAACGTCACCACGGGTGCGACCGGCGATGCCATCGCTGGTTCGTGCCGACGCTGACTTGAGTGAGGCGGACGAGGGAGTGCGTTCTTCCTCTGCAGCCGCTGCCTTACATCAGCGGCTACCTCCACTCAAGGAATTTGTGGGTGAGGATGGCGACTGGGGCGGCTTCCAGCGGCGCTTCCTCGCTCACCAGGAGATGGCACAGTGGACAGACGCCGAGGCTCTCCGCGCGCTGCCAGCACTTCTCGACAGCGACGCCCTCGCCACTCTAACATCGGCTTCAAAGGAGAGGCGCTCCACGCTGCGGAAGGCGATGCAGGTGCTGTCGGCGGTATATGGTCCACCATCGGACTGTCGCCAACTCTTTTACGATCGCCAGCGGGGGACGAAGGAGTCGCCCCTGGCGTACCGCACAAGCCTCCTGGCACTGGCGAAGGAGGCCTTTCCACGAATGGATGACGAGGGTGTCGACGCCATGGTGACAGAGAAGATACTTTTGCTGGCGGACGACTTAGACATCGTCATTGTCGCACAGGACGATGCAGAGATGTGCTCCCTCCAAGCGGCCCGTCTTCTCCACGCAAACCTGTCCTCTCAACGACGGAAGGCCAGCAAGGCGGCGAGCGGGCGTGCCGTCGCTGCAGCCACCCTCCCGGCGGAAGAGGTTTGTGCCATCGACCATCAACGGCAGCATGGAGCGGGAGTACGGGAGGACCGGGCCGGTTCAAGCCGTCTACAACATCCATCGTCGTCACCAGCGCTTCCACGCTGTTACAACTGCGGCATCCGGGGCCACGTCGCCTCGGGGTGCCGCTCTCCTGGGCAGCGCAGGACGACACCTCAACGGGACGCCGGCCCTCGTCACAAGCTCCACCATCATAATCCGGCGAGTCGCGGCACCCCTCATGCTTGGCCCACGCACACGCCCGTCACACACTCAAACACCGCAGCGAAGGGGGGGCCAATATCGCGTACCATGGCACCAACACGCACCGCTCTGGGTACTCAGATTGAACCCAGCCAGTGGTCCGTGTTGGCCCATCGGGTTGTAGCCGCGTCGTCAGGGTCGTCGGCCGTTGTGGGCCACATCGATGGGGTCGAGGTGCGCATCCTGGTCGATACAGGAGCATCGGCGACCATTATTTCGGAGTTGATTTATAACATTCTCCCTGCCCAAAGCCGTCCTTTGATGCCTGTTAACGTGCCATTCTTTGCTGCTAACGGGGGTTCACTTGGCATCATCGGACAAATTCGTGCCCAAATTTGTGTCGGGGATATTAAATTGTCTGGGCCGATTTTTGTTTCCTCCTCGCTGGCGGTTCCGTGCCTGCTGGGGACGGACTTCCTGGCCAAAATGCCGATTAGGATATTAATCGACCAGGGATGCATTGAGCTCCCATCGGGCCGACGCATGGCGTTTCTGCCATCCCCCGCTACGAGCCGGACGGCGTTCGCGACGGTGCCGGCGTTCGTAGATAGAACGGTGCGCGTTCCTCCGGGGGCGCAAATGTTGATTCCTTTGAAACTTCGGCGGCCCTTCGCTAAGGGCATTGGGGCTCAAGGGGTTCTGTTGGGACCGTCTAGGGCCGGGGTCAGTGGACCTGATTTACTCCCGGCCCAGACCATAGTGAGAGGGGAAGGAGAACCCTTCATCGCGGTCCTCAATGTGGGCTCGCAGACGGTGGTGGTCCCACAGGGGACCGTGCTTGCTCACGCAACGCCGGTGCCCTGTGAGGAACCCGTCGCGAGTCATGTCGGCGCTGTCCCTGCACCGCGACCACATTCGGACAGCGATGAAGGGTGGCTCGAGGCGCTTTGTGCGGGATCGACGGACCTGTCAAATTTAGAGCGTCAACGTCTTAAGACACTACTAAGGGAATTTTCCGACGTTTTCAGTCGGGATAAATACGATTTGGGCTGCACTAATCTGCTGCGTCACCATATTGATACGGGTGACAGCGCGCCAATACGCCAGAATCCTTTTCGGTTGAGTCCCGCCGAAAAGGACCATGTCAAATCGGCTGTTGATGACATGCTAGCCGCCGACATCATTTCTCCCTCCAACAGCCCTTGGGGAGCACCGATCGTCCTGGTTAAGAAGCAGGACGGTTCGTTGCGGTTTTGCGTTGACTTTCGGCGCCTTAATAAAATTACGGTTGCCGACGCATACCCGCTCCCACGGATGGACGAATCGCTTGACGCCTTGGCGGGAGCGCGATTCTTCTCCACATTGGACTTACTTTCGGGATTCTGGCAGCTTCCTCTGGACGATGATTCAAAGCCTAAAACTGCTTTCCGTACTCCGCACGGCCTGTTTCAATTCAACCGGTTGCCGATGGGCTTACACTCAGCGCCGGCAACTTTCCAGCGGTTGATGGAATTGGTTTTGGCTGGATTGCAATGGGAGTCGTGCCTGATTTATTTGGATGACGTTATTGTCTTTGGCAAAACTTTTGATGAACATCTCCAGAGGTTGCGGGCGGTTTTCCTAAAGATGCGGGCTGCTAATTTGAAATGTAAGCCCCAAAAATGCCATTTGTTACGCGAGTCGGTGCGTTATTTGGGGCACATCGTGGGACGCTCAGGTATTTCTACCGATCCCGCCAAAACGCAGTGTGTAAGCTCCTGGCCGACTCCCACCTCAGTGGGAGAGGTTAGGAGTTTTATTGGGTTTGCGTCGTATTATAGACGCTTCGTCGCTAATTTTGCGACTATAGCAAAACCCCTACACGCTTTAACATCAAAAGGGGTTCGGTTCTGCTGGGGTCAGGAGGAGGAAGCTGCTTTTTGCTCCCTTCGGGACGCTTTGGTAAACGCTCCTCCCCTGATTTACCCTGATTTTTCAAAACCATTCTTGCTCGACACCGATGCGAGCAACACGGGTATTGGGGGCGTGCTCTCCCAGGTGGTTGACGGCGTGGAACGTGTGGTTGCGTACGGCAGTCGGGTGTTGTCTCCAGCGGAGCAACGATATTGTGTCACCCGTAGGGAACTGTTGGCAATTGTCCATTTCATCCAACAGTATCGCCCATATCTGTACGGTCGGCATTTCACCGTCCGCACAGATCATGCGGCACTGCAGTACGCCCTGAGGGTTCAACAGCCATCGGGACAATTGTCCCGATGGTTGGAGGTCCTCCAGGATTACGATTTCCAAACCACATACCGTAAGGGCGTTCGCCACACCAACGCGGACGCTCTGTCGCGCTTGCCAACCACCTCCGAGTGTGCATGCCTCCTGGGGTCTGGACGTTGCAGACCTCCAGGGGACACATCGGTTCCTGTCTTGGCGGCCGCCAACGACGACGATACAGTAGTTACTAATTCGATCGAACAACAGGGCAAAGATTCCCTGTTGGGGTTGCCCGTCATTGACTGGGGGCGCCTCCAGATGGAGGATGTGTCCCTCCTCGGGTGGCGACGTCGCGTTGGCGGTGCGGCGGGGGGAAAAAGAGGTGGTTCCGACGCATGGGAAATGTGCCAAGGCCTGCTGATGCATTGGGACGGGAAGTCGCGTCGACATCGGCTGGTGGTCCCTACTGGGTTGCGGGGCAGGGTGGTATGGGCCGCTCATGAGCGCCTCCTACACCTGGGGACCCAAAAGACTCTCGCGTTGCTGCAACTTGATTTTTATTGGCCTGGCATGACGAGGGATGTTGGGGATTTGTTGGGATCATGCCCTCGATGTGCACAACGCAAACCGCCGGCACGGGAGTCTAACCCGCCCTTGCAATCGATCAAAGTGTCCAGGATAAACGAGCTGGTCGCTCTGGACATTTTGGGACCATTCCCCGCCACCCCCAGGGGGAATAGATATTTGTTGACTGGTGTCGAGTATTTTACACGCTGGCCTATGGCCTGGCCTCTGGCCAACCAGTCGGCAGCAGCCATCGTGGAGGCCTTTGTTCAGGGTTATGTCCTGGACAAAGGTGCTCCGGAGAGGCTGCTGACCGACCAGGGCAGAAATTTTTCCGGTAAACTACTCAGACAAGTCTGTGATCTCCTGGGCACAAAGAAAATTCGGACCTCCCCATATCACCCACAAACTGACGGGATGGTCGAACGGTTGCATCGCACCATCACGTCCATGTTATCACAACAAGTTTCGGACTCGCAAACGGATTGGGACCTACAAATTCAGGGGGTCTTGGCGGCGTACCGGATGGCACCCCATGCAGCTACGGGGTTTTCCCCCTTTTACCTCATGTACGGCCGAGAACCAGACCCGCCTGTTCGTGCCCAGTTGCAGATCCCCGTGCCGCAGGGAAAAACTAATCTGGCTGACCACGTTAAATTTAATCTGGACAAATTGACCGAGGCACGGGATGCTGCAATGCAAAACTCTGACCTCCGTCAGAAGGCGAATGAGCGCCTCAGATTGAGTCGAGCGCACATGCTGCAGTGGAAGCCGGGGGACAAGGCATGGCTGCACTGCCCCCAGGTGCCACTGGCAACCTCCTCTAAACTGGTGCGGCCGTGGCGGGGCCCTGTGGAAGTGGTGGAGGTGTTACGACCGCAGTGCGTGCGCATCAAGTGGGGGAAGCGGCGATGGTTTGTGCACCCCTCTAGGTTGAAACCCTTCTCTGCGGTACACAATCACACTTCACACGCGCGTGGCCAAGCATGTGGGGGGTCGGCCGACTCGCTGGGTCCGTCTCCGTCGCTCTCACCTAATGCCTTGCCGGCTGTGCCACCTTCAGGTGCATCAGGAGTGACGGGCTCACGCCCAATCACCCCTCCTGCGGATACCGAGGGTCACGCGGAGTCGGATGAATGCTCACCCCAAGACGGCAAATTGCCACCTGATGGTCCGCCACGCGCGGTTACCCCGTGTGAGGGGCCCGCTGCAAGGACGCGCGCTAAAATGCGCAAACTGTTGTGAGGCCGGAAAATGTGTACATAGCTGTTGTGTTCATTGGATGTTGTGTGGGTGGTGTGTTCCCCACTCCTCGGATGTACATATGTTGGCTTCACCGTGTGTTGTGTGTGCGTGGTGGGTTCCCTGCTGATTGTATATAGGCTGTTTTTTTTACGGAATTCGTATTTATTCGGGGGGGGTGCGACGGGTTGTTTTCTCATCTTGCTGTTGCGTTCTTGTTCTGGTTCCTGTTATTGTTCAAAAATAGTGAGGCACACGCGCGGTCAGGGGGTGAAGGCACCTTTATTGTCAAATTTTTGTATGTTGGCAGCCGGGACGGCTGCATGCTATGCGGGGGGGAGTGATGTAGGGGTGTTAGAGAGAGAGCCCGTTATGCATGGCAGCCTATGGTAAACAAACACAGTAGGCGGGGCTACATGTGTGCACGAGCAGGTGCCCTCTGCGACGTCCGCGCCAGACACCCTGGGGGGTCGATTCGGTCATTATGATCCCCCGGGGCCCCACCCCTCAGGGAGGGGTTGGGTATAAAAGGGGAATGTATCGAAGGGCTCGGGAGTGTTGTGTTAGCTAAGAAGAGGAGACGGAAGACGTCCTAGATAGAGCCCTGGTCTCCCCCTGGCACGCCGTCCTTATCAGGACCGCGCAGGCTCGAGCCAGTGGCGTGGTACCAGAGCCAGAGCCAGTGCTGGTCTGGACTCTGGGTACCGGGCCCGACTGACCAGTGTCGGGCCAAGATAGCCTCCCCTAGCCCATTAGAGGAGGACTCAGAGGCAGGCTAGGGTTAGCCTAGAGGTGTGTCCTCAGATAGACGGGTGAGGGGGCCGATACCCCCTCAGTGTGTATGTCACAACGTGTGGTGTTAAATAAAGAAGTGTGCCTCCAACTCCGGTGTGAACGAGTCATAAGCGTTACTACACATGTTCTACCCTTGGTCGCGTGGATTTTTTCTCCATATCCTTCGTTTTTTCCCCTCAACATTTAGAAACATGCGTTTAGATGATTTGGCTACAATAGATGTCCACATGTTAAGCCACTTCGTTGAGCTGTCATTTGTGGCCAGGTCGCTTCTGAAAAAAAGCTAATAGCTCAGTGGGCTTTACCTGGTAAAATAAAAGATTTAGTTTTTAGTGATTTGCTAACCTTTCCTATACTTTGTACTCCTATCCTGTGTTCGTATGGTTTGTTGTTGTAACGTTCTCACCCGCCCCTTCTAGAGATCTGTGAAAATTAACTTTTATCGCTCATCGTATTTCTCCAGTACAAACAAAGAGTCTGATTCTGAACGTGGATTTTCCACCTCGGTCTTTGGGCTGTGAATGTAAATGCGCCGTCTGGAAGTGCGCCAGCGATGCACTTCGCAGGAGGAGTTTAAACTATCGCTGCTGCCGGGTGCTGTCAGCTGTAGTGTCGGAGAGCAACCGGCACCGGGGAGGCGATGGAAATGTGCGTGCAGGTCGCATTCTTCCTGCGTGCTTAGTTTGTTGCCCTTCCCCCGCACCTCCAATTATCATGATTGGCTACGTACAGTGCGAAAGAAGTTCAACATACATACACACATACAAGCAACACCCCGGGCACGATCGCCATGCCACAGCCGTGCCAGCTCGTTTCTGTTTATTTGCTCCCCTCTATCCTCACGAGACGATGGCATTTTTGGAGCGCCGATGAGGCTCCGGAAATAAAAATGCGAGGCAGCGACTTGTGAGCAGTATGTGCGGTGGAATAAAGTGTGGGTACCTCCATCTCGTTAATACATTTCATCTGACCTGTGGCTCTGGGCCAGAAGAGTGTAAATTCCACATGGTTATGGCAGTCACCTGTCTGTGCTCGCGAAAGGCATGTTTTTGTCAACATTGGCTTATTTCAATGGTTAAACGCAATAAAAAAAAACTGGCCAAGGCCTCGTTCATGTAAAATATCCGTCCATTTCGAGACGCTTACGATTTGTCGGATGTGTCCGATCGTTTGTCTCCTCGTGCTGTTTGTCAGGTGCCGTCACTCGTTTCCGTGATCGCTTCTGCGTCGATGGCTGACAGCCGCCATCCCCACCGGGTTGGCGAGAACTGCCTCGTCTGTCTATGCTGCCACGAAATGCGCCGGCAGTCGCTAACCGTTCGCTCCCCGCCCTCCCCTCCCGCGTTGTCTGTCCACCCGTGTGTCTGTGTGCGACTGTGTGCATCCGTGCGTCCGCCAATTTTGCCTGTTTGTGCCGCAGATGGAAGAGATCGTGACGCGGATGCAGGACGATAAGTCCGGTGTCCCCATCCGAACAGTCAAAAGCTTCCTCTCCAAAATCCCCAGCGTCTTCACCGGTGCGTGGACCTGAGTTTGGAGGGGGGAGGAGGAAGGGGGGGGCCTCAAATGTCAAGATTTTTAAACAGGACCCTTCATTAGGAATAACAAAAAAACATTCAACGTACGTTTTCTGGTAAATGTCAATGAAATACGAATTTTCTGAGATTTCCAGGGGGTGGGCGAGATGCGGGGGGGGGGGGGGCGCAATTGCCCCCATCGCACCCCCCCCCCCTGGATCCGCCACCGGTGTGGGCCTCGGGGGCGCAGCCATCGATGGCGGCCTGACGGACGCCTTCTTTATTGCGCGTGGGTCTGCAACGCGCACTGACCTCACGGTCAAAAGGTTCTGAGACAGAGATATTAAAAGTACATACAACACGAGGGGAAAAGGCGCGTTTACAGTTTAATTTCCACTCGTCATCACGTAATCCTGTTTGACAGGTACATTTTGATGGAAAGGTTTCACAATAACTGTGACGCAAATTCAGTTTTTATCTTCGGTGCAAACTTATTTTTGTAATAGCCGCATTTTACATGACTTGTTTGTGTTTTTATCACAGTTTTCATCGTCTGATGTTCAGCATGCTCACGGAAAACAATTTTCTAATTAACAAAATACCTGCATGTGGTGGAGCAAGCCAATGTATTAGTTGTTTGAAATGGTTTTGTTATTTATTTATTCAATTAAATTAACACATCAAGGCCCCTCGCCTTCGCCCGAAAGGCACATTTAATTATCCATTTCAAATATATAAATAAACGAGCAAAGCATCGCAGTGCCAATCGGCTGAATGCCTTTGCGGCATGGACAAGAGCAAGTGCGACGATTCAGACTTCTGTTTGACCACTGGCCTCGTGACCTGGTTCCACAAAGAGAACATTCCGGTGTGAGCTCCTTGCTCCGCCAGTCGTGCGTTCCCGAACGCTTCCTTCGGGGACCAATCAGTGCAATTCATTTTAATGCAGTGATTTACGACCGTCTCAGTAACCTGTGCGGGGAGAGGAGCTCTCCGGCTATCCAGCGGACAAGATGACACGAGTGTGAGTCACCGGGGAATGACCGCAGGCGATAAAGCCGCGCGCAGCACTGACTGAGGCTGGTTCGTACGTTGCATATTTGTATGTTGAACATCTTTGGCACCGTACGTAGCCAACCGTGCTAACCGGAGGTGTGGGGGAAGGACAGCAAACGTAACACAAGAAATTAGTTTAGAATCTAAATTTAAAAGTGCTAAGCTCCAGTGGCTTCCGAATAGAAAACCGCAGGAGGTTCACAGGGAGAGATGTCATCGGGGTTCTTTACCTCTCCCCACCCTCTTCCTGTTCTGTCGCTTCCCACTGGACCTGTTCCACTTTCGTCATCAATTGTCAACCTTCATCCATCATCATCACAGTTGGCTCCGTACGGTGCGAAATAACATATTCATTAGAAATTCATTGCAACTTTATTACCACCTTCGTGATCCTCTGCATCATCATCATCGTCATCATCATCATCAAGTTCCAATCATCTTCAAATTCCAGTCCAACTTTGATTCATACAGCATCGAAATGTAACTGTATTTCAAGGTACTATGTAGAAAAACAGTGGAAATATTTATTTTATGGAGACAAAGCATCAGAGAAAGAGATAAAGTAATCAAATGAGCAACATCTTGAGCCTGGATGTGAACCTAGGCATGGAGCAAGGATGGCTGGAGAAGGGAGATCCAGACCTTCGGGAGCAGTAGAAGAAAATGAGCGACCTCCCACTGAGTAAAGGTAGTCTTGAAACGTTGACAGACGACCTCTGTCTCTGGAGTGGAGAGTGCATCGAAAGGAGTTGAATTGGGATGACGGGGGAGGGGTCGGCCGGAGCGAGTCCACGAAAGATCTTGAAAGATAGTAAATGCAGTCTCAAAATGGATCCTGGATTTGCTTGAGAGACAGTGGAGGGATCGAGGTGTTGGGGTGATGTGGTTCTGTTGTAGATGCTGGCGAGGATTCTCCCAGCAGCAAGATCATCTGGAGTAGCCATTCTCATAATCGATTACCGGTTCCAGTTGTCAGAAACTAGGAACCATTTCCTGTGCAATTAGCAATTAAAGCACTGGTTGGCACGCGTGGCCATCTTACAGCACCTAAACTAAACTATACATTTTTTTTTTTTATATTTGAACCAGGTAAGGCTCACTGAGCCATAAGCTCTTTGTCAGAAGCGACCTGGCCACAAATGAAGCTCAACGTAGTGGCTTATCACGTGGACATTTCTAGCAGCCAAATCCTCTCAACGCATGATTTTAAATGTGGAGGGAAAAACCGGAGGACTCGGAGAAAAAATCCACGTGACCACGAGGAGAGCATGTAAATTCCTGTACACCAGACGAGGTAGTTAACATCTTGCCACCATGCCTATACCCATGACAGACTTAATTGCACGTGCTGCAAAGCGGCAACAGGCTATGGGTTATTACAATGTGGTTACTGGTAATGAAAGTAAAACGGTTTTAACAGTAAAAATGTGGAGTTAGGAGCCGAGGGTTTTGGCGAGGCCGTTGAAGAGTGGCAGTGGTTGAGTGGGGATGCGATGGAGGCATGGACGACGAGGTTGCTCGCGACAGCTGGTGGAAGGAGTTGGCATATTTGGGAGATGTTGGCGCAGACTGAGGGAAAGGATGCTGCAGACTTGAGCTACGTGAGAAGAGAACGAGAGATTGGGGTCAATGACAAAAAGCTTCACGCGCTTTCGGATGCGCTTCTGCAGTCGTCTGGAACGCTCGTCCTTCCGATATTAGGAAGCCACTGGAGCCATGCACTTTTAAATCATCTAGATTGAAAACGCATTTATTTAAAACTGCTTTTTGTGTTTAGTTGTTGTCCTTCCCCCGCACCTTCGATTGCCATGGTTGGCTACGTACGGTGCGGAAGAAATTCAACATGCCTACGTCAGAGCTTAGGAAGTGCGTTATCATTCCTCGTGGTATAGTATGAGCCGGGAATGGTGAGACTGCATCATTCGGTGAGAAGTCAGCAGTGGTTTTGTTATACGTGTCAGTAGTAATTTCCACCACAGACACAGGGACTGACTGCCACCAGAAACGTGTTGTCTCGTGTTGCTTTGTGAAAATGGAAACTTTGCCATGACTTGCCAAACGCTGTTAGAAAGACTGTACCACGACAATCGAGTCAGTGTCTCTGCTGCACCGAGCCACTGGGCCATGCCCGTCTCTGCTGCACCGAGCCACTGGGCCATGCCCGTCTCTGCTGGTGGTTGGTGTTGGACAGTGCGTTTAAGATTCCTGGCGGCCACTGCTGGAAATTCCACATTTCCATGGCAGGAAAGTTGTTCATACTTGGTTACCGGAAGTACCAATTGTCAGTCATGAATGTGGGGCTTGTCTGCATGTCCCCAAATAAACATAACCAACGTGTACACACGAGAGCACTGAGACGTCATGATATGTGATGTCAGCGTGGCCATCCACTTGTATGGATCCGATTTGGCAGCTCTTTTAAATCTTCCTCTCTCGGACTTTCAGAGAAGCCAAAAAAATAAAAATTCAGGGATTTTTCCTCCGGCGCCATCATCGATGCGGCTGTGAGGCCGCGCTGTCGTCATTGATTGTGCACGGCGACATGCGGCGATCAAACCCCAACGCCGCCGCCTCCACGCGAAGCGCAGTCGCGCTCCACAGAATGCCGCGTTCGCTGCCGCGCCACGCAGAGATCGCTGCAAGCTGCCGACGCTAGCACAAGCCAAGCGCAGCACATTTCACAGGCATTCTGTGGATTCCTATCGAAGGGGGCAATTGCAATGAATTGCGTGACTTGCCTTGGCTCAGAATGAGCTGATCAAGACAGTGGCTGAAGTAATTTCAGCACCACGGTCGTCTGCTCAAGCCGATAACTTTCCAACCTCCCCCCCCCTCACCGCCATTTGTTTGGTGCCATCCATCTGTGGGCTCCGCCGTTTCTTCTCTTCCCGATTTGTTGGTTTTGCTGCTCCGTTTATTTCCGGGGCTTTTCTTTCACAGATGGCATCTGCGGGTGGTCCGTCCTGCAGGAGGCAGCGTGTTGTTGGATCAGTGCAAGGGGCTTAGCACAGCGATGCGACGACATTTTACGAGGCGGTTATCTCCTCCAAGCTCCTGCCACCAGCCTTGCTGCCTCCGCCACTGCCACTCATCTCTGTCCGTGTTGCTCCTCCTCTCTCCTCCCTCGCGCTCGCTCGAACGGAGCCTTGCTTGTAAAAACTGGCCTTCATGCAAAGTGTTGTTCGGTATGTCCGACGTTTTACTGCACGTGCTCGGAGGCTGTTTGAGTGTCGCACAATGTGCGGTAGAACCAGACAAATGTGCCTGCGAGCTGGGCTAGACCGCATCTGGGGAGTAAACGAGTGGCGATGAGTGTGTTGGTGTTTGATTGCACTCTTAATGCTGTCCTTTGCTGCCAACAGGTGCAGACATTGTGCAGTGGCTCACAAAGAACCTGATTATTGATGATCAAGGTGGGAATACATTTTGCATTTAAATGAAAAATGATGCACCGCAGCACGATTGTGTCATGAACTAACATCCTGCGATCCTGCACACAGCTGCCTGCCTGCTTGGGCGTCCGTTGCATTGATGATGACGACCTCAGTGAGGATGTCCCCTGCTTTGTGCGCCAGTCCGAGGCTAAGCAGACTCAGCAAAGACTCGTATAGAGACCCCCAGACTCAAAAAGAGACCCATAGACTCACATGGAGACCCATAGACTCACAGAGAGACCCACAGACTCACATGGAGACCCAGATACTCACAGAGAGACCCCAGACTCACATGGAGACCCATAGACTCACATGGAGACCCATAGACTCACAGAGAGACCCCAGACTCACATGGAGACCCATAGATTCACATGGAGACCCAGAGACTCACAGAGAGACCCATAGACTCACATGGAGACCCATACACTCACAGACCCATAACCTCATGTAGAGGGCCATGGATACACCTACAGACCCACAGACTCACATAGAGACCCCATAACCTCTTATAAAGACCAACAAACTCGCATGGAGACCCAAAGACTTGCACAAAGATGCATACTGTGATTCAGTGAAGACTAGCATACATAATCCATAGACTCACAAAGAGATCCATAGACGCATATAGAGCACCATGGACTCACAAAGAGATCCACGCTGCAAGGTGAGCCCCAGTTCGGTGTCGAAAGCCCCTTCGTCGACGTCGCAGGTAGCAGCGGGGAGGCAATCGTCGTGAGCCGGCTCGGCGTGACGTCACTCCCTCTGGGTTCGGTGTCCGCCTCATGCTGCACAATCCCATCCGATAGCCTCCAACAATGTCCCAGAGCCGGCTCGGGTTTCACCGTGTACTTGAAACCTCATCTCGCCGAGCAAACTTTTGTGCTGCAAAGTCTACAAAGCTGTTTGGTGCACGGGTGAACCCTTGCAGAATAAGATGTCGTGGATAATGGTGAAATGTGTGCAATGTCATTCCTGCGCTACGCAGCAGTCTGAGAACAGTCGTTCACTCGTCAGAGAAACCCTCGCCGATTCTAAAGACTACTTGCACCGAGGGTCCTGCTTGGAATACGTGTTCACTTCCTTACACTGTTGTGCTTTGCATGTGTCAAGCAACTGTGGTGCCTGAAGAAACACTTGGGCCACCGAAGCTAAAAACACCCGCAAATCTGTACAAATCGGTCGGCATCTTGCTTGTTAAACTGCGTTTCTACCGGCGATCTGAGTTCCCCCCCCCCCGTGAACCACGGCCCCCCTGCTCCGGCTACACCCTCGGCAGCTCCTGCCTGCGCCACGTCGTGCCGGGTCGCTTGCTCGCGTGCCTGACGCGCGCGCGCTGCTGCTGCCGTGCAGAGGCGCTGCACGTGGGCACCCTGATGGCGGCCCACGGCTACTTCTTCCCCATCTCCGACCACGTGCTCATGCTCAAGGACGACGGCGCCTTCTACCGCTTCCAGGTGCCCCTCCACGTCCCCCTGCCGCTTCCACCGACTCTGCGGCCGCGCTATCCCCGTGGCCAGCGCTGGCTGTGGCAGGCAGACACTCGGAATCGGGAGGGTGGCAGTGTAGAATTTGTTATTTATGTCACGGAGGTTCATAGTTGGTAGAGGAGAAGGAAAAGTTGTTCCTGAGGCTGGACTTGAACCAGGGATAAGGAGTCACCAGCTCTCATAGCCGGGAGTGAGGGGGGGGGGTAAGACATTGGGGCAATAGAGAAGGAGCAACCTCCCATGAAATGAAAGTTGACTGGAGGCTGTGATGTCTGGTAGTTGGAGCACACTCCCCCGTGTGACCGGAGGATGAGAGGGAAGGAGTAGACACGAGCGAATGTCTGGAGGATCTCGACAACATTGAGGGCGGACTTCAATTCGATACAAAACTTTTATAGACAGCCAGTGGCAAATCGGAGAAATATTACTGTATAACACGCAGGCTTTTCAAGACCGATATTGTCTCATGATAACGTTTATTGGGTTGGGTCGGGTGAATGTAAAGCTGTCGTACACCCACCTCCACCCGACACAGCCAATTAGTCAGGGTTATCACGTGAAGAAAACGTGCCAATTAGTTAATAGTTCAGCACACCGGTTGTGTTAGAGAGCAAACCCACAACACATTAACAATTGAGTACAACGTTTCGCTGGTGATTACAACCAGCATCATCAGGCGATTGCCATACAATTCTGGTAATATGTTTGTATTATATGCCAGCACTGCCACGCTGGCCTTCATGTGAGACTCTTCTCATCGGCGATTGCGCCAAAGCAAAACTATTTGCTCAAGGGAGTGGCCTTCTTTGGTGTTGCCTGCAGTGAGCTACTGCACCACAATGGGTGTTTCAATGTGGCTCTTTCTTTGATCACTCAGAATAATAATTTGCGTAGTTTTGGAGAATGTAAACAACACAAATAAATAAGCAGACAATGTTTCCTTCACATATCCTCATCTCCACGTACAACTTAAAAGTATTACTTACACAACCCATCAGCCGCACGGCCTTCTGGGAACACTGGATATATTAAATGCAGTGTCTCATCTTCTTGTTAATAGTTCTCATACCGTTGGGTCCTGGGTTTAGTTGGCGACTTTTGAGCTCTTTGCGAGCTGAGCCTTATCTGTGTTTGTTTACAGACACCATTCTTCTGGCCTTCAAACTGCTGGGATCCAGAGAACACAGACTATGGTACGTGTTCTTTCTTCTTCTGGTTCATATATTACAATTTTATTCGCAACTGTCAACTCTTTACCGAGGAGATTTCTGCTTGGAATATTTGCCAATTCTGTAAAGAGTACATTGTAGTTTGTGTGTACGAGGACAGCAGCGGTGTCTGGAGAAAATGCATGCACATGAGGGGATAACACAAACAAATGCACACATAGGGTCAGCCACATAAGCGCAAAGTAAAGTTCAAATCCATACCATGCCTCAAGTGCTGTTTGCAACTATAACACCGGGTGAATATGACACAGTGGAGGCCCTTCTGCCAGCAGTGTTGTGATCAAGAAATTGCAGGGCTGCGCCTTTGCCTTCATCAGTAATTGAGAAACGAAGGCACCACGTGGGGGCGGGGGGGGCTCTGCAGCTGAAGGCGCTGTAAGGCCAGTCGGAGTCCGCCTCCCCGTCCCGCTTGAACGTCCTCGCGTGCCAATCGGTGCAATCTTCGTGAACTTTCCAGAGGAAACGGTCGCCGGTTCCTGATGGTTGGAACCGGTAATGAATCATTGACCACCACTTCACACGATTGGAAAAATAAGTATTTCGCCACCGTCACCATTTGCTTGAGTGTTAAAAATAAGTCAATGCGCCAAAAAAAGCGGCATGAAATGTGCGTGCGTTTAATCTCGTGTGTCGCCACTCTCCCTCTGTGTGCGTGCAGCCGTGTATTTGTGCAAACGAACCATGCAAAACAAAGCTCGTCTCGAGCTCGCCGATTACGAAGCGGTAAGTCACCCGCAAATTTAAAATGGACAGTTATTGAAAACAGAGAATATAATTGAAACACGTCACTCTGTTTTGAGATATCTGGAACTGTTGTTGATTTCACTTGCGTAGCGCATTGTTCCCTAAATGCGTCATATTAAATACCAAATACTGCAAAGGTTCATCTATATATTGGTCCAACAGAAAACACCATCTCGCTATGGAGTAGTCAAAGTAATTTATCATAAAATGGGCATTTTACATTTTTTTATAGTTATATCACACCACCTTTTACAATATTTTGTTATCATGTTACATTATTATTAACTTGGTAATCACAGTCGTCATTTTTATAACGCAAACATTTTTAGTTTTTTTATAGGATGTGCATGCTTTTGTATAGCTTTGTGTACGTGTAATCTCTATACAAAGTTTAAGCTTCTAATCTTTTTGTACTTAATCCAGATTTCCCTTGCAAAATAGGTATAAATGTAATTCCCATATATTGATGGCATTTTGTTATAAAAAGCCTCTTAAGGGTTCATTTAGGTCCTGCTTATGACATTGGCACTCTCATCTGCCGTTTGTGTTTTCACAGGAGAGCCTGGCGAGACTTCAGCGAGCGTTTGCCAGAAAATGGGAATTCATCTTCATGCAGGCCGAAGCGCAGGCTAAGTGAGCCTCCAGTTGGTTTTTAACATTCACATTTTACGTTCGGCCATTCCCCGGCGCGTTTCAATTTTTCCTCTCTGCAGCATCTGTCTGTCGCCGCTGTGTCCATTGAATGGAGACTCATAATGGTCACGTTAGAGCACTGAGTCGGAATCAGGGCTTGCACAGTTGGCCTCAGAAGGGGGCCTCGTCTGGCATTTTACCCCAGGCCTCCAAAAACCTTTCAGCTGACACCACTGATCCTGAGTTCGAATCCAGGCATCCATCAGTGTTTAAGCTGGCTTTTCAAGAATTGTGAAGCACTGGTCTTAATACATGAGTTCAATTGTTGTATTTTCTTACTAGTTTTATCCTAACCCAGTTATGAGTGCCAACACGTGTATATTTGATGGTTGTTAAAACATTGTGACCCACGCAATACAGCGTATGAAGGAGACCCATCGCAGTAAATCTGAGAGTGGTTCTGTGGTGCAGTCTTACAGGCCCATTCAATTGATTTCAGGCTCTGCTGACTGAAGTCCTGGAAAGATATCTTTTTTTCAAATACCTTGATCACAGCAAGATTGATGGTGAAATAAAAAAAACGGTGAAACGTGATGCAGTTTTATATCCTACGGAGGAGCAGCCATTTGTTACAATTTGGCCCAAGATTAAATGACAAATAATAAATACAAACAGTCTCCAAATTGCTTTCGGAATTCTTTTCCCCTCTGGTATAACGGCTTCATTATCTGACTATTCGTGGGTTGCTAAGCGATGCTACAAAGTCACACACATACAGTGAGGAGCAGAGCTTCTTATTAATTTATGTCAGCTCACATGGCCTCATTTTTTGCCCACAGTGTCTCTCAGTAAAGGACATTGCTCCCCCCTCACCTTGTACTTTTGTGAACATCTGACTGGCAGAAGACAATTAATAAGATATATGAGCTCACTCTAGACTCTGCCCTGCTGTGCTTTCTCAGACAAAAAACCCCCAAACATGTCACATTTCCCAAGGCCGTGGCGTTCACAACATGTGTCATTTCATCCGATTAGAGTCGACAAAAAACGGGACAAGATTGAGAGGAAGATTCTGGACAGCCAAGAGCGTGCGTTTTGGGACGTTCATAGACCAGTGGTGAGTCTTCCGTCCGTCGGGTTGATTTATGACAGGGTGGCAAGCCAGGCTGTTAATGGAGTCTCCACTTAGTTGAAAGATTCGACAGTGCAGAGCGACGTGCGCATGGAGGCATGCAAGCAAATGGACGCGTGAGCGCGCTCCCTCCCACTTCAGTTCCACGCACGTGCCAATCGTGCTTTTACTCAGGATGACATTAATTATTCAGCCCCTCTGATTGCCTGGCGGCAGAGGCAGCGGCCGGCCATCAGAAGGTCGCGAGTTCAAATCCTGGTTGGAGATTGACTCAGCAGATCATCCTTATGAGGTCGATAAAATCAGTACCACTTAGTGAGGATGTCAACAGTGGTTGTCCTCTGGATAGCCTTTCTCCTTCCACAGAAATGAGGAATTTCCACTACGAGCTCAGGGCTTTAAAGAGATGAGTACTGAGGCAGTACTATTGGTTCAGTACAAGATGCTGCTGAAATTGTGTACGCTCAGAAGGCTGTGGGGCCAATGGGTTATGTAATAAATACTTTTATTTTCATGTAGAGAGACAGAAGGAGACACATTGTTCGCTTATGTATGTTATTTATATTGCCCTAAATGAGGCTTTAGGTTATTTTGAGTTATGTTTTTACAACCAGGGTTACTGTTCCAATTAACTTCACTCAATGATTTTTATAAAGATGTTGAGGTCTGCCAGACAATTTCTGTCGTCGTGCCATTCATTTTGTGTTCAGCCACCAACACTGCATGTTGCAACAACCACTGCCTTCTGCTTCTCTCCTCGCACTGCTCGACTTCGAGTGGTTGCTACGAGTTATTGTTGCATATTTCACCTTTGGGCGTGTGGTCAAAGGCCCAAAAACGTTACCGCGATTAAACAAAGCATTTTTGGGACTGGACTGGTACAACCGCGTGGACGAACAAACTCTCCACTGTCCTTGAATCCACTTCTCATTTCTCTCCAACAGAGTTCCACTCTTTACGTTAAAAATAAATAAATCTATATCCTGCTTAAAAATAGAGTTAGACTGTGCATAATCAATTCATTAAGTGACGACGGAATGACTCCGTGTTGAGTTTCCGTTGTCACGACGACTCGGTTAAAAAGTGGTGAATTCATCTTGTGCCCAGCCTGGCTGTGTGAACACGACGGAGATGGACATCAAGAAATCGTGCCGCATGAAGAACCCACACAAAACCCGAAAGGTGAGCTCCAATCCCCTAGGGCAGCGTTCCTCACTAACTTTGAGAGAGGGCCCCCACTTTCTCCAACATCAGAGTGTGAGGGCCACCACACATTTGAAACCATTGGGTTTGACAGCACGATGGGGGGGGGGGGGGGTGTTTCACATTTGTGTATTGTCGGGGACCACCCCAAAGGCCACCAGGGGCCGCCCGTGACCCACGGGCCTTGCAATGAAGAACGCCGCCTTACACCTCAGCCAACTCCCCATTATTACATTATCCGAATTTCGGATTAACCGTGGTTTGTGATAAAATATATATATTCAAGCATGGGCTCGTTTAATTAGTAGCTGATCCTCACTCATTTATGGTCCTGTTATCTGTGGGTTTATTAGCAAAATTACTTCACGTTTCCGTGACACAAAAGTTGTGGATATCCCACGGCTAATGGGATGAATCTGTCATGTGTCTCCACTTGACCGCAAAATAAGTGCAGATGAATAGGAGACCGTTCTATGATGAGGAAAAGAGACAAAAACACGGTCAATTTGTGAAAAATATGGGGGCCCATTTTTTTCTAGACCCAATTGGTCCCATGTAAAATAGAATTCAAGGTTAATAGGGCCACGGATAAGTGGAATTCTGCTGTGTATGTCGCATATTGTCAATTCGTTGTGTACATTTGCAAGCAATGGAAGCAGCTACATTCTCCACAATGTCAACAAAGATTATCGATTCTTGAATGGAATTGCAGCCTGGATCCGTGAAATATCGATTCTAGAGAGTTGCATGCGAAGCTCTTTTACCCTAGGAATATGGAACACATTTGGCTGGGAACCCGAGACTGTTAACACCCAGATTGCTGCAGCCTGAGAGGCACGGGAGATGGATCGCACGTACACGTCGCACGGCTCACACCTTTCTGGGTCACGTCTAATGATGTCTGCTGGCCGCCTGCTGGGTGGGACACTGTTCACTAAGCCTCGCACGCAAGCCTCACAGCAAGCGATTTCGTATAACGAACGAAAACCGAGCAAAAGTAGACCCCAGAACAACTGGGAAGCAAAATGTGTATGACTCGTCGATTGCGATGTAATATCGAGGATCAGAGCTCCCTGTTGTGAAACAGTAAGGTTTGGTAATACAAACAATGTATGTATATATTGCAGTGCTGCCTGGTTTACAATATAGTGCGTTTAGAAAAAAAAAATCTACTTTAAAAAAGCAGCCTGAGGGTGATGGATCCGTCAGCCTCAATTTCGACGAATGGCTCGCGAAAATATTCAAAAGTGCCACCTATTTGATGATTAGGTCTCTTCAGAGAAAACCTTTCACCTAAATGCTCTATTGTAATTCAAATAGGGTATAGGAAATGGTAGCTGCTGTCAAATGCATGAAAATCACTGAACAAGGCGTTTTTTTTTACAATGTCACATGTCACCAAAGAAAAACGTCCAGAAAATGTTCATTCATAAATATTTTCAAGGCTGAAGCTTTTCTTTTGAATAAGAGACTGTTGATTTCAGCGCATGCAAACACACAAAATACAGAAATCCCCCGTATAGCGTTAACATACTTTTGGGGCAAGTGCTGTAAGTGAGCAGCTATGAAGGCCGGCACGGCACACAGAGAGAGGTGGGTGGTCAGCACCATGCCCGGCCGCCTTAGTCTCTTTCGTGGCGACGTTTACATACCCAAGGCACTCATTTGAGGCTGAGTCGACCCCGGGGATTCCTGAGACTGGTTCAGATAATCGTCACTGGTGTTGGTAGCCATCAGTGGGAAATAAATTCGACTCACTAGATTCGTAGTACAGTGCGCTAACCACTGCACTACCGCTCCTCCGATTAGTACGGTTGGCTACATACGGTGCAGAAAAAGTTCAACATACATACAACACACACAACAACAGCCGCCATTCCCTACTAAGTGGCAGTGACGTCAACGCGGTGCTTGTACCAGGCCAGGCGATCTTGACACCGCTGGTACCGGTCTTCGGCAAGTCCACTCAGCTCCACATCCTCCTGTAACGCATCAGTCCATCCCTTCTCAGCCCGCCGCACTAATTTTGTCCCCTCTATCCAGCCCAAAGAAGATGCTTGGGCATGCGGTGGCTGGGCATGCGGGCTACATGCAGCCTTGTGCACCGGAGGAGCTCGCTGATCGGAATGTGTCGTTTAACCCAGGATGGATCATAGGCAGGACAGCCTGAATGTTTCAATCCGGAGCAGATGTTCTATTAGAGGGGTCCACGTTTCACAAGCAAATAAAATGGAGGGCATGACAGTGACCAAGAAGAGCCGGAGCTTTGTGTGGAGCGTCAGTGAGAGATAGCTTCCATACAGCGTGGTGCTGGCCACCCACCCCCTTGTGTCCTGTGCTGGCCTTCACAGGTGCTACTCGCTTGCAGCACTTGCCCCAACAGTCTGTTAAGGCTATACCTGGGATTTTTGTCTTTTTGTGTCCCACTTGTCTTATCTAGATTTATAGAGCGCTTTAATTCAATGCTTTACAGCAATTAAGAAATGGTACATATGATAAAAGTGTTTGAGATAAAGTGTCATTATTTTGAAGTTGCGGTGGAGATTTTAGTGATTTTATTTAGCCGCTTCTCGATACCAATCGATGTTCCATTGTATGTTAAAATGTAAATGACAAGCGACTGTCCTCGGGCGAGTTCTCATGTTTAGCCATTCAGCACGATGTCCGACACATCGCCGCACTTGCTGGTAGCTTCTTCTGGAAGTGAACGTTGATGAAATGAATGTTAAAGAAGCTCCCGGCATCTGGAGCGAAACGCTGGACATCGTGCCGCAGCGGAGAAAGGCTGCACGACACAACCATGAAACCTCACTTGGCAGTCGGCCCGTTGTCGTGTGTTTCCTGGGAGTCACCCCGTTGCCGTGTGTTTCTTCACAGTCGGTCTACGGTCTCCAAGGCGACTCGCACTCCCAGAGTCCCACGCACGCTCTGCCTGTCGACGCCAAGCCCCCCACGGAGGACGAGCTGAGGACCCAGGCGAGTGCAACCGCTATCTTCTCATTGTCTGGGTTATCGACACAGAGCACCTATCACCGAACAAGTAGGAGGGAGCATTAGATCCTGCCAGAAATAGGGGAGCCTCTTGCAGAACATTTTTTTATTATAAAATATCTTCACATGCTTTTTTATTAATAATACTTCATGTTAAAGTCCTAAAAGCTATTCAGGTCTCAGCAAACGCTGCAATACGTTGCCCACAGCCGTTAAAGAACCCTTCGTTCGCTCCCATTGGTTGGGACGATCCCCTTGCAGTGTGCTAATCTGAGATGGTCAATAGTTCAATGTGAATGTGCAGTTTTATCGAGGGACTGTGTGTTGTTGTCTTGGTGTGGTCTGGAACTGTTTTTGCTGTTGTTTTGCTGCCTTGCCAAACCTTTGGAATATATGCACTTATGCAATTTGAGCTTATATACTTTATTTACATAAATAATTTTATGTATTTATAGTGATTTTCTTAGCTTTCGTATACTTTGCACTCCTATAGATTGTGTTGTATTGTTTGTTGTTGTGACTTTATGACTCGCCCCTACTGGACATCTTTGAAAAAGAGCTTCAAGTGCTCATCGGATTTCTCGAGTCTAAATAAAGATTTTGATTCTGAGTACAGTTTACATTTATGCTGATGCCACTATGTCTCCAATGGAATTTCTGGAAAACGTCTTCTGACGTCGCTGCTGCGCGAATAGTGTTCAGTGGAGAGCGCACCTCCTCGTCTGACTCGGTGTGTAATTGGGACGTTGTTGCCACCTTCACGAAGTTGCAGCGTAAGCTGCTCTATCCACATAACTGGTTTCTGTACATTCTGAAATAAACGATTAAGCAAATAGAATATTCAGGCAGCTACATTATCCAGTCAAACACCTGCTTCATGGTCTACAAAAGCCAGCCATCATGAATGGTATTTAGTAATATGGTAATTTGATGTACAGATTAATTAAATTGAACACTCAACGAAAGATGTGGGATTCTTAACGAGTAGCAAATTAGTGTTAAAAAAGCAGAAGATAATGAAATGGTGTTTACTGAGAATGCAAAACTCTTCAAGATAAGCTTTTAAACACTTGGTAATTAATTAAACCTACACTGCTGTTGTTAACTACTCAAGACACACATCCTTGCGGGTAAACAAAATGAATAAAGTTACAATCTTGAAGGCTGAAATCCCTCTAGTTACACAGAGATATAACATCTGAGATATTTTAACATTTATTGTTTCAGTTTAGTTCTCATCTGAACGCCTTAACTTTGGCGGACCTGTTTTTCTGCTTAAACTCTGCAGATCATCTTTCTCAGGGGACAACTTGACCGACACTGCATGAAGATGTCAAAGGTTGCAGAGAGGTACGACACCGTCACACCCACACCGTCACACCCACACCGTCACACACCACACCGTCACACACACCACACCGTCACACACACCACACCGTCACGCACCACACCGTCACACACCACACCGTCACACACCACACCGTCACACACCGCACCGTCACACACCACACCGTCACACACCACACTGCCACACACCACACCGTCACACACCACACCGTCACACACCACACTGCCACACACCGCACCGTCACACACCACACCGTCACACACCGCACCGTCACACACCGCACCGTCACACACCACACTGCCACACACCACACCGTCACACACCGCACCGTCACACACCACACTGCCACACACCACACCGTCACACACCGCACCGTCACACACCACACCGTCACACAATGCACCGTCACACACCGCACCGTCACACACCGCGCCGTCACACACCACGCCGTCACACACCACACCGTCACACACCACACCGTCACACACCGCACCGTCACACACCACACTGCCACACACCACACCGTCACACACCACACCGTCACACACCACACTGCCACACACCGCACCGTCACACACCACACCGTCACACACCGCACCGTCACACACCGCACCGTCACACACCACACTGCCACACACCACACCGTCACACACCGCACCGTCACACACCACACTGCCACACACCACACCGTCACACACCGCACCGTCACACACCACACCGTCACACAATGCACCGTCACACACCGCACCGTCACACACCGCGCCGTCACACACCACGCCGTCACACACCACACCGTCACACACCACACCGTCACACACCGCACCGTCACACACCACACCGTCACACACCACACCGTCACACACTATTCGGCGCACGTCCCTCTGGTCCTGCCGCTAAAGCAGCGATGGTCGCTGCTGCCGTCATCGCCGGTGTAACCACCTGCAAGCGAGGATTGTGCTTTCATAATATTATTTCGCTTTAAGTCAAGGCACGTATTATTTCATGATAATTTAATATCGCTGCACTTACGATAAAATCACTTCCCCAGTGATGGAAAGTGCCATCCAGAATGATCATATATAAATTAATGATGAAACATTATTTAAAAGGATTCATACTGTGAGTGTGAATATGCATTGTCCTTTAAAGTAAGCCAAATGATGTACAACTATGCTGCTAGACTATAGTTTCAGTTGTTCTTGTTGTTCTTATTGGCTAGAGTAGCTCACGTGCCGAAGCACTACCCTTATTGTCATCATTATTGTCATGACCATGATGCCGATTCTGACAATGGTGATGATGGTGGACATGAAGATACTGATGATTCTCATGATGATGCCGATTATGAAGATGCAGATGGTGACATTGATTACACTATGTAACACAATTTTTGTTTGTGGGTAGTAAGTGTTATATCGTAATTGCTTATGCCTAAAAAGTATAGAAAATGGCTATTATTCCTCACAAACTTTGCTTTTGTGACCAGGACAGTGATATTTTGAAATGTACCTATTTTCAATGAGAAAACGGGCGAATGTGTGTCTTTTTGTTCACATAAAGTCAGGAATTAACAACATATGAATCAAAATTAACATGTATACTAAAGTAACACAAAAATTACTACAAAAAATGTAGAAGTGAGTAGTTTTTCGAGATTTACGATTATACTGTAAATCACTTTCACGAATCAGCCCCCAAATGTAGTCTCCCATCATGTTCTTGTTATACTGTCCTTGGTAGCGGCGTTCAAAGTCCAGTATATCCTGGTGGAAGCACTCGCCTTGCTCCTCCGAGTACGCTCCCATGTTCTCCTTGAATTTATCAAGATGAGAATCAAGGATATGGACTTTGAAGGACATCCTACAGCCCTTTGTGCCGTAGTTTTTTACCAGAATTTCAACCAGCTCCACATAGTTTTTGACCTTGTGATTGCCCAGGAAGCCACGAACCACTGCGACAAAGCTGTTCCAAGCTGCTTTCTCCTTACTAGTGAGCTTCTTGGGGAATTAATTGCACTCCAGGATCTTCTTTATCTGTGGTCCGACGAAGATACCGGCTTTGACCTTTGCCTCAGACAGCTTAGGGAAGAAGTCTTGAAGGTACTTGAAGGCTGCCGACTCCTTGACAAATTGTTTCATGAGGCCCAATTTGATGTGCAGTGGCTCCCGCCTGTGGTAGTGCGCCTTGGTGTCCCTGCTGTCCCAAAGGCAAAGATAGCAGGGAAACTTGGTAAAACCGCCTTGGAGACCCATCAGGAATGCCACCATTTTGAAGTCTCCGATGACCTCCCAGCCGTACTCATCATACTTCAAGGCGTCCAGCAAGGTCTTGATGCTGTTGTAATCCTCTTCGAGGTGCACCGAGTGAGCCAGGGGAAGAGACGGGTATTTGTTACCATTATGGAGCAGCACACCTTTGAGGCTCCTGGATGAGCTGTCAATGAAGAGGCGCCACCCATTCTGGTTACAAGCGATTCCGATGGGCTCTGCTGGCAGCAGCAGAGCCCATCTTGACGGGTGAAGAAGCTGCACAAATTCTAGATTTAAAGCTTTCGTGACTGCAAGGCATCATATTCTTAGGTTTTTTCGGTAAAGTCACGTAGGTAAAACATCATAAGCTGCAAAAAGGTTGCTGACACTTCAACTGATCTGCGACTTGCACACTTTTATCCAACATTGGACTTGGTGGGACCAAGATTTATGATCAAGTCGTTGTGGTCTTTTTGGTTGGGGTAGTATGGGTTTCTCTCCTCAGCTCCACCTCTGAAATTGTCATCTGGATCTACAACGTCTTCCTCGCTCTCTGACTTGCTGCTCTCTTCTAAAAGACGACTGCTCTCTCTCCGGAGGAGTGGGTACGGGGAGATCATGGCAGTATGGCACCGGGGCGATGAATGAAGGAAGGTTCGGACACGTGATAGCAGGTGCATTCTTGACAGTCCGACGTTTGGAAGGGTCCACCATGCAGAAGTAGCAGTTGCTTGAGTGGTTAGTGGGTTCCCACCAAATTCTTGGGATGGCGAACTTCATGGCTCTCTTTTCCTCTCTGTACCATCCTACAAAAAAACATTTATTTCACCCATGACTAATGTGTAAGAGATTCTCGCAACATTTCTCAATAGCATTGAAAATTGTAAAACATTTAAAAATTACAAACTTTTACAATTTAAAAAATGTTAACTAATTTTATAACATAATATTTCTAGCAACAATTGTCCATCTTACCTTCCAGAGTTTTTTTTGCATTGCTCGCAGGTGAAATGAGATGCCCAGGGTTTGTCTGCATTTATACTACTATTTATATTACTGGAAAGTTCTAGAATGTTTTAGAAGTTACTCCAAGTTTACTCAGCACTGAATCTATCTGGAATGTTCTGGAAAATAGTTTTATAATGGTAATAACCTGAGTTAACCATGTTCAAGATTCAAATTCTCGACCAGGAACTCTGCTCCTTTGCCGGCTGGAACAAACACCTGAGCCAACTTATGTTACAAAACATATGTTACGTCACGTTTATTTATGTTCATGCAATATTTTCAATTTCTCATGTGACACAGCCTGTGACCCAGGTCACTTGCAAACAAGACTGTCCCGGTCTCTGACTTCTCATCTGGTCAAACAAACAAACCACTTGACTTGACCTGTTTGTTTATTGAGTTTCTGTGCCAGCTAGCCAGGATTGGGTCAAGAGACCCAGGCAACTGGAGAGAACAGAATATATGTTTCTTGACTTATTGCTTTAGCAAGTACGCATGTGCAAGAACCCACAATAAAAAACACAATTAAGAAGATAAAAATAAACATTCATACTGTCTGGGGACATGATTCCAATATCCAACTGGGCTATTTAAAACACTGCCACTGGCATTGCTGATCCATATTTGTACTGTTGTCCTGTGTTGTATTGGTGCTGTGTTTCCACCACAGCCTCATCAGCTACAGGGAGCAGTACACGGAGTACGATCCCTTCCTGACCACGCCTGAGCCCTCCAACCCGTGGATCACGGACGACACCACGCTGTGGGAGGTGGAGGCGAGGTGAGCCCCCCTACCCCGCCCCCCTACGATCTCCGCCCCCCCTACCGTCCCCCCTGGGACGATCCCCTCACTCCCCCCTAGGATCCCCACCACCACGATCCCCACCCCCCTACGACCCCCCCCCCCGAATTATCCCCCCCTACGATCCCCCCCCACCCATGGCCCCCGCTACAACCCCCCCACCCCCCCCACGACGCAAGTGTGTCCCTCGGAGGGCCGGCCAGCACGCACTGGGTGCAGCATGCGGCACCCTGTCACGTGCCTGCCACGTGACAGGGTGCAGCATGCGGCACCCTGTCACGTGCCTGCCACGTGCCATGCGTTCCCACCTTTGTCAGACATCTTTACTAACCTTGACTGGATAATAATTGAAATAAAAAACAACCCGAAATGCTCGACTGTTTAAGGACAGAGAACAGCAATACCCCCACCTGATACCAATGTGCCTGCCGAGTTAGCAAAATAAGTAAATGTAGGTTATATATTGAGTGAATAAATAAATTACTGGCGTTTCCTCGAGATCTCTGTGATTTGCCCATCATTTGCATTAACTAAATTTCATGACCATAAGTGGAATGTTAATGGTGAGGCCAGGCAAGGACTCGCGAAGAACATCTGTTTTAAGCAGTCTCACTACGATTAGACCAGAATGTGTGGAATATGTCAGCTGCAGCGATAAAAGCGAGCTGGCCCTTTGTGGAAGGACAATAATGTGAATGAAAAGAGGAATCCAATGAGCTACGGAGCTCTTTGACACAGACGTCCTCGCAAATCCCCCTTTGTAAGGGAGACAGATTCAGCTTCTGGGTCTCATGCTCAGGGCTCTGGCCATTCCGTAACCAAGCAAACACTCTGTGGTGCTACGGTTCCGTGGGAATTCAGATGCTCTCTCGTTACCTTAAAAACAATACCATCACCTAGGCGAAATGGACATCGTTAATTCGAAGTAGACCTAAATGCTGACAAAAATCCCCTCTCAGGGCCAGAAACTGATCAGACGACGTATTCGAGTGACTTCCTGGTCAGAAGCCCGATGAGGCATACAGAGAAGTTTCGCTCGGAGTTTGAGTCGCCAGTAGCAAAGAGCAGCACGATGCGCCACATGACGTATGTACGGATGTGTGCATGTTGACATTATTTTTGCACCGTACGTAGCCAACCGTGCAAATTGGAGGTATGGATGTTGTGAACCTGGTTTTTGTACTCACGCGTAGACTCCACTCACGTGAACCCCAAGATCAATGCTCCGATGAGGCGTTAGCTTCCTCAGCCACCTTGCCAGCGTGCTCCTCCGGTCGTGTTTTAGCTCGGAGTTTGCGACCACTCGCCGCTCACAGGAAGGTGTTCACGTCGTGCCGTGTTGCCGTCTCCTCTTCGCAGCAAAGAGCCGAGTCAGCAGAGAGTGAAGAGGTGGGGCTTCGGCATCGACGAGGCTCTCAAAGACTCGGTGGGCCGGGACCAGTTCCTGCGGTTCCTCGAGTCCGAGTTCAGCTCCGAAAATCTGAGGTGGGAATGTGACTGCAGTGCAGCAAGTAGGCTCTCGTGACGTTTAAAGGAAATGGACGAAAAGTTCCAAGAGGGACCAAAATGTTCATCATCATCTTTCTCATAAGCCATGATCTATCCACTGCTGGAGAAAGTCCCCCCCCCGATGCTGTCGCTATGAGTCATGGTTCCATGATGCAAAATTCCATCACGAGCTGATCTCATCGCTCTAATCTCTCCATTAGTGGGCGCCCTCTGAGGCATTCTCTTCTTTGGTAGCCACTAGTGGCGTGTCCTACCCAAGCCGATGTAGTTTTATATAACATGAAATACGATGTCTCTAAATTACTGTTTCATGTCTTCCTTTCTGTCTCTCAGTCTAATTTCAAGCATGCAACTCTTCATGGTTTAAAAGTCTTTAAAAAATTCTCAGCTTTTTTTCAATATAGGAATGATGGAGAGATAATTCTATTTAACAAAAATAATTCCTGTGCAAACACTAATTAAAGACATCATCGCGTGAAAAATGTGGTTAAACTAATCTAGCCACATTGAGAGATGTTGCCGGGGCTGGAATAGTTCAATGTAAACCGTGAGGCTTTCCCACACATGTCAGCGCATGTCACGACAGCGTGATAAGTTGCCAGTGATTATACATTCATGCAAATGTGTGCCGCGCTAATGGGTCAAAATATTGGGGTCATTGGCCTCATCCGTCTCAATTACACTCAGTGCTGCTCTCGCGCCCGGCTCGGTGCACGTGGGAAGGTGGTCAGGAAGAGCCGAGCATCGCACACGCGACTGGCGCACACTCGCTAACCCTGTAGGTTTAAGCACTAGGGCTGCCAAGTTTGCTTATTTTTTTTAAATGTATTTCTTTATTCACATTTTCGGATGCATGGTCCATTCCAAGGATAAACCCGGGGTTACAGGTCACGCGCGTCCTCGTGCATAGAGCTCGGAGTTGGGATTTTCCATCGTTAGCCGTGCGTTTCTTAAAATAAACAGGCGAGGGGTGCGGTAAAAAGTTTGTGGTGGTGGGGGGTGAAATGGACGGGGGGGGGGGCTAGCACGTGGGAGGGTAAAGAGCTGCTGCGGCGCGCGTTGGCTGAGGGTGGCTCTCACGCGGTGAACAAGAAGTGCGTCCTGGTGTCACTGTGCCTGAGGGTTCCAGACATGGAGAGAGGGGGGTTTAAATGTTTTTTTAAAGAATGGATCCCACGATCTTTTTGAAGTCTGCCTCCTTTCCAGGCTGACGAGTTTTAAGCCCATTGAATTCGATGGCTCTCAGAAAAAGCCAAAAATGAGTTCTTTAAATATTTTTTTTTACTTTGGAAAGTGGTATGATTAGCTTTGAAAATCGGTACGTTTCAAGTCGTTTTGTTTCGATTTGAAAGTTTCCTAGCCATAGAAAAGGGTGGTGAAATCGTTCAGCGGGAGCACGTTTGTCATTGGTTGCAGAGGTTCACAGTTCAAATCCATTGGCCACCCTGATTAATACTGCAGGTGTATTCACCGTCGACATACGCTATATGCTATTTGCTTCACAGTGAACGTTACAGATCCCGTTATGTCATTTACAAGCATGGGAACATTGTGTGCTGGCATTATTGTCCAATTTTGAAAACGTTCTCACAAATTACTCATTAGGAATTTACACAGCAGTCATCGTCCCCTACTGCGAAAAACTTGCTGAACCCTCATGAGAAAGAGTCCTGAGACTCGGTGAAGCTTTCCCAGGTAAAACAAGCGTAATCATAATGTACCAGGTATGGCCCACTGAGCTATATCGCAATTTTTCAGAAGCGACCTGGCCACAAATAATAGCTCAACGAAGTGGCTTATCACGTGGAAATTTATAGCAGCCACATACTGTAAACGCACGTTGATTCTAAATGTGGAGGGAAAAATTGGAAGACCCGGAGAAAAATCCACACGACCATAGAGAAAACACGCAGACTGCATATATATGGCAGGCGTCAGGGTCACGATCGAACCCACGACCTCCTGTATACCAGGCGAGGCAGTTAACATCTCCTAGCCACCGTGGCGCCCCTGCTCCACATGCTACTACAGCTGTGCGTGTCTGGTCGCACAGGTTCTGGCTGGCGGTGCAGGACCTCAAGTGCCGGCCCATGCGGGAGGTCCCCGAACGCGTGCAGGAGATCTGGCGCGAGTTCCTGGCGTCGGGGGCGCCCAGCGCCATCAACCTCGACTCGAAGAGCTACGACAAGACGCTGCAGAACGTCAAGGAACCCGGCCGCTACACCTTCGAGGACGCGCAGGTAGCGCACTTGCGGAAATTAGTCCGGTCGTCATCATCGCCATCGTTGTCATCACTGACAACATCGTTTCATCATCCTCGTTATTGTTGATATCTTTGTCATCGGCATCATCATTGTCACCATCGCTGTTCGTTGACACCATCGTCTCGCTGTCACCATTGACGTTACCCAAATCATCATCGCCATCGTTTTCTGCGGCAGATATCATCACGGCATTGTTATTGTCAGTATGACATGCAGTACAGCGTGCCATAAGGTGACCTAAAGGGGCAATTGTAATTAATTATTTGGTCTTCCTACACAGTCGCTCATTAGTTGTTAAACATGTAATTTGGAGATGTATATTTACTATTAACTAATTAATATAGATATAAACACACAAGGATAATGATCTCCTGCACAACAGTTTATTGGTTCTCACTGACAAGTATTGTGAGTGAGAACCAATTAAGGTCATAAACAGCATACAATCGTGACTGAAATAAATATAACATTGGATGGAAGTTGCCTTCCTCAGTGCATCCTTTAAATGACACTTCTAAAAGAGGTCCTGCCAGCTCTGTTGAAATTTAAGACCCCGTGGCCATCACTAATAAAGACCAGTGGGTGTTGACTCTGGTGGGTGTTGACTGATGGGTGGTGACTGATGGGTGTAGACTCTGGTGGGTGTTGACTGATGGGTGGTGACTCTGGTGGGTGTTGACTGGTGGGTGTTGACTGATGGGTGGTGACTCTGGTGGGTGTTGACTGGTGGGTGTTGACTGATGGGTGTTGACTGATGGGTGTTGACTGATGGGTGTTGACTGATGGGTGTTGACTGGTGGGTGTTGACTCTGGTGGGTGTTGACTGGTGGGTGTTGACTGATGGTGGTGACTGGTGGGTGTTGACTGGTAGGTGTTGACTGGTGGGTGTTGACTGATGGGTGTTGACTGGTGGGTGTTGACTGATGGGTGGTGACTGATGGGTGGTGACTGGTGGGTGTTGACTGGTGGGTGTTGACTGGTGGGTGTTGACTCTGGTGGGTGTGGATCGGTGGGTGTTGACCCTGATGGGTGGTGACTCTGGTGTCACTGACATATTCCCATGACAGCTCGATGACATCTTTGTTCAGACCGTGCTAACCGTGCTAACCGTGCTAACCGCGCTAACCGCGCTAACCGCGCTAACCGCGCTAACCGCGCTAACCGCGCTAACCGCGCTAACCGCGCTAATTGTGCTAACCGTGCTAACCGTGCTAACCGTGCTAACCGCGCTAACCGCGCTAACCGCGCTAACCGCGCTAACCGCGCTAACCGCGCTAACCGCGCTAACCGCGCTAATTGTGCTAACCGTGCTAACCGTGCTAACCGTGCTAACCGTGCTAACCGTACTAACCGTGCTAACCGTACTAACCGTGCTAACCATACTAACCGTGCTAACCGTACTAACCGTACTAACCGTGCTAACCGTACTAACCGTGCTAACCGTGCTAATTGTGCTAACCGTGCTAACCGTGCTAACCGTGCTAACCGTGCTAACCGTGCTAACCGTACTAACCGTACTAACCGTGCTAACCATACTAACCGTGCTAACCGTACTAACCGTACTAACCGTGCTAACCGTACTAACCGTGCTAACCGTGCTAATTGTGCTAACCGTGCTAACCATGCTAACCGTACTAACCGTACTAACCGTGCTAACCATGCTAACCGTACTAACCGTGCTAACCGTACTAACCGTGCTAACCATGCTAACCGTACTAACCGTGCTAACCGTACTAACCGTACTAACCGTGCTAACCGTACTAACCGTGCTAACCGTGCTAATTGTGCTAACCGTGCTAACCATGCTAACCGTACTAACCGTACTAACCGTGCTAACCATGCTAACCGTACTAACCGTGCTAACCATGCTAACCGTACTAACCGTGCTAACCGTACTAACCGTGCTAACCGTACTAACCGTGCTAACCGTGCTTATAAAAACAGACAAAAAAGCGCCGACTATAATGTCTAGCCCTGTACTGATTAACCTTGCATGCATCACTTCATCCGTTTAATATTTTATTACTTACGATTTATTTAAGCTGTATATACATTACATGCTATTGCTACAATGAGGTTAACAGAAAGGATGAAAGTGAACATATGACGGACCAAACGAGCTTCGCAGAAAAAGCGAGACAAATGAAAACATAATCGATTCTCTAACTGAGCCATGACCTCCAATCATGACAAATCTTAAAATTGCGAGGGGGTTATAACCTGCCTAATAATGCCCTCTTACTGTTAATAAAGCGCCTGAAACCCCAAGCAAACATACGCACACATCGCTTCATAGCTTGCCCTGCAAGTCATCGATGAAGCCACTGAGAGGATATGTGGCATACTCTTCCACGCTGACCAGTTGTCCTGCAACAGGTGGGAATACCAGTTGTCCTGCAACAGGTGGGAATACCAGTTGTCCTGCAACAGGTGGGAATACCAGTTGTCCTGCAACAGGTGGGAATACCAGTTGTCCTGCAACAGGTGGGAATACCAGTTGTCCTGCAACAGGTGGGAATACCAGTTGTCCTGCAACAGGTGGGAATACCAGTTGTCCTGCAACAGGTGGGAATACCAGTTGTACTGCAACAGGTGGGAATACCAGTTGTACTGCAACAGGTGGGAATACCAGTTGTCCTGCAACAGGTGGGAATACCAGTTGTACTGCAACAGGTGGGAATACCAGTTGTCCTGCAACAGGTGGGAATACCAGTTGTACTGCAACAGGTGGGAATACCAGTTGTACTGCAACAGGTGGGAATACCAGTTGTACTGCAACAGGTGGGAATACCAGTTGTACTGCAACAGGTGGGAATACCCACATTTGCCCCATGTGACTAATTGTCGTGTGCCAATGAATGCTGCTGGGTCGACAAAGGCGCAGCAGCGGTGGGGGTGTGGGCGGTGTGGATTTAACAAAAACCTGCAATGTTGTTTTAAACCCCCGTTTAAAAAACAAAAACTTGCATCTCAAAAATAAAACACTTTTATAGCAAGTTAAAGAAATGAAAGGAGTGACACGCACATCGGTCGTGCGCTGTCATCGCGTCAAGTGAATTCCCACCTCGTGTATTCAACCACGAGACGGGCATCTTAATTCTCGAGCATAACGACACGCTCCTCATTCTCCCGTGGCAGGAGCACATATACAAGCTGATGAAGAGTGACAGCTACGCGCGGTTCCTTCGCTCCAGCGTTTACCAGGAGCTTCTGCAAGCCAAGAAGAAGGTAAACACCACCACTGCCGTTGCTCTCGCAGCTGTAGAACATTTTACTATCACGGCGGGGGATTGGTTGTCAATTAAAACATAAAAATGGACACCATGCGGAAACATTATTAATTGATACTTGCAAATTGTTTATACAGAGCAGTGCACCTCCAGAAACTGTGATATCTTAGTCCACCAAGATGGCATGGGAATGGGCCCGAATGCGATTGAGAGTGGACAACTGTACTCTTTGGTTTTATTCGGTAAAGTCACGTAGGTAAAATATTCTATTAAAATGAAAACAACTAAATTAAATTACGACGTTTCGGGCGCAACACAAGCGTCCGTCATCAGGTGGGGACAAACACAGCGAAGACAGTTGCTGAAATATGTCAAAGAGATAGATGGCTCTAACACGGGTTTATATAGCTGAGGAGGGTGGGGGGGAACGAGGGCAGGGTGAGTATGGGGGCGGGGCGTGGGCTGGGGGAGCCAATCCCAAAGCTGGGAGAACCCGGAGGAAACCGGCGCAGAACAGGGGGTACCACTGGCTGACTCCACACAGAGAGGCTCCCGCTTGAGGAATCGAGCCCAGGGGCTTCTAGCTATGAGAAGACACAAGCGTGATGACCACCACCGCGCTGCCACCAAGATGTAGCAGGCGATTAGAAGAAGCACAGCACACTGGGCTTGGGATTGTGGAGGAAGGGATGGGCAGTTATGGACGCAGCTCAATCACCACTGAAATATATTTTTTACCTTGATTTTTATTTTACCAGGTAAGGCCTATTGAGTTATGTAGCTCCTTTTCAGAAGCAACCTGGCCACAAAGCATAGCTCAACAAAGTGGCTTATGTGTACATTTATATCAGGCAAATACTGCTTTAAATACGCATGTTTCCAAATGTGGGGGGAAAAACTCGAGGACCCGGAGACAAATGAATACGACCAAGGGGAGAACATGCAAACTCCAAATATACCAGCATCAAGGTCGGGATCGAACCCACGACCTCCTGTATACCAGGCGAGGTAGTTAACGTCTTGTCAACGTCGCACCCTGAAGCCAAGCACCATCACATTGCAGATCCTAACAGCTACTCTACCGCTCCCCACACACACAACACAGGCTGTGAAAATGTTGTTCACATTCGACGCGTGAAAATCCGCGCTGGGAACAACTCGCCTGTTGGCACGATGCCCGGCTAATTTGTGACATGTGCCACTTGCCTCGCTGCTGCTGCTGCTGCCATTCTCGCTTCCTCGTCTTTGTTTTCACGTTAAGTTTGACTTTGAGCAAGACCACCGAACTTCGTTTGAGAAAATCACCCAAGCGGTGACGAGTGGGACAAGGCTCGGTCCGCTTCATACTCTTCACCCCACGTGGGCTGGGGAGGCGTGCAAATACAATTACCCGTTCATGCAATGCGTGCCGCTGTGCCACTTGGGACGTTCTGTATTATATATATTTTAAAAGTATATATTTAGCATTTATATTCACAAGCAAGCAGGCTTAGGTGTAAGCCACATTCACACTTACCAACAGGAAGTGATGTCACTTCTGTTCTTTTCCACTTCAGGGTTCCGCTGCGGTCTACTTTGTGCATGAGACAAAATTCGAAGCTTTTCTGTAAATCCCCGGCTTCTGAAGAAATGCACCGCGCCAGATTCCACGCCCAATAACTATTTTCAAGGGTCCCTGGCCTAATTAGAAACTAAAAATCAATGTTGCAACACTTTTGACCTGTTCTTTGACCCTGCAAACACCTGAAATAATAGTTTCGTGTGAAATCGGATAGGGGACACCGGTAGACGACATCACGTCGGTTATTGTTTATTTATAGACTATAGACCGAGTATAAGGTCACACACGTGCACGCTCGCACACCGTTAAATCTCACACTCGCAATGCCATGATTGACACTGTTATCCTTCCAACTGAGTTGAACTGAAGTCACATGGCACTTCTCAGTATATTTAGTAAGCAAGTAATTATGCATTGATTCACCAATCAAAATCAAATCTTATGTTCACGACACATGTATCTGATCATGCGTGTAAGATTTTATTAGTTATGATTTACACAAAATATATGCACATAGCATGGAGCGTGGGCGCATTGGTTTCACGCATTGCGCTGTGAACTCAGTAAGATGAGTTCGAATTCTGGCCACGGCTAATATCAGTTGGGCGCCGTGGTGGCGAGATGTTAACCACCTCGCCTGGTATACAGGAGGTCGTGAGTTCGAGCGTGACGCCTGCTGTATATTTGGAGTTTACATGTTTCTCTCCCCGTGGTCACGTGGATTTTTCTCCAGGTTAATTTGCGACAGAATCGTTACGTGAGCAATACGATCATATTCATTCCCATGTAGTCCGCTCGACAACATCAACAACCAAACAAATACACAAAAACATTCGTACATTCACGGCCGACTTTCCAGCAAGAAAAAGAGCTAAAAACCCTGTTGGTAACTGAAACAGCGTTAAGGCAAAGGGCGTGAAGATTTTAAATGAAACAGAGTAAAATGTGGATACCGGAACTGACTTGGCATTTTTATTTGAAAGCTCGCGACGTCATTCAGACCGCAATCAAACAACTGACTGAGACTTGGGGAACTCTTTTCTGTGTTTATGCAGCGCCACGAAGCGCAGTGCAAGTGCGCATCCCGTTCATTGAACCTGCTCCTTCTCTTGTTTTTAAAGACAACGACACGATTCCTCTCTTTGTCCTAGGACTGGCTTGCTCCTCGCTCGTGGTCTCACGAGTTTTTGCCCTTGGTTCCGTGATGTGTTGAGAGCCTCAATAATGCATGCTGGCAGGCGCGTGTTGCCGGAGAAAGATGTTAAGTCATGCGTACGGCCGATTGGATGTGACAGATTTCCCGACAGGCTGAATTTCACCCATTCCTGGTGTTTCTTGACTAATTCTCTTTGCCAACGAATGAATTGATGTTATTTATGACTTCACCTATATATATATTGACGTGCGTGTGTAGGTGCGCATGTGTGTATGTATTTATCTTGTCCTTGATCAAAATACCTGGAGTGCACCAGATTCTCGTCATAATTCGGAAACTAAGCATGAGGAAACAGGTGCTGTGGGCTTCTGCTGGACCACGTGGTGAGCAGAGGGCAATGCAGCAAAATCCATTGTTGTACTGCACTGTTCTCAATCTATACTCCCTACCTTCACCAGCCTACACTGGCCGGCATGGTGAAGTGTGGTCAAATAATCACTGCCACCTGTACAGCGTGGGGAGGCCCTCATCCAGGAGTAGATTAACAAAGAGCTAATACATGGACGTTAATCTGTCTATCTAGTACCGACCTTAGCTGTCTATCTTTGCCATCTCTCTGTCTGTTTGGCTGCCTGCCTTACTACGCGCCTCTGACTTGGTCGATTACCACCTGCACTTATTATTATGACTCCTACCTGTATCTGTCTGCCTGCACATCCATTCAATCAGTCTTCCCGTCACTGTATCCATCCTCTTAAAATAAAATGTTGCCGCTTGAGTGACTGTGCGTAGCTAATGCAAAGAGTAGGAAAGGGCAGAACTGACATGTCAGCCAAACAAGCTTCTCTGGATTAGAAGTTTTCTACCTATTTATTTATTTATTTACATGAGACATAGGTTTTAAGTAGACCAGCAGGGTTTGTAGTCTGGAGCAGTGATGTGAAATTCAATCGGTTCAGAGCTAAATAGGTCAGAGCATGGAATAGAAATTCCTCTTGCTAATGCACCTATTCATCTTATTCAATTTAATGTACGCGTGTCTTCTTTTTTACAAGATTCACCAGAGTGCAAGGGCTCGCAATATAGCATCTCGCTTGATTAAAATTATTAGCATTTGAAAAAAGATAATTCACCATTACACCCGAAGCATCACGCTTAAACACGGTCTCGTTTAAATACCGTTGTCGGTGACACTTGTGTTGTCTCATCTTGCACGATCATAAAGAAACAACACGTGGAAAACAACGTTGGCGACTCTGTGCTGACGAATGTATTTTCTGTTGAACGAGTAACAACGTTTCAGCACCATCATTCACGACCCATTGCCCTGCAAGTGTCTCGTGCAAATTTGACATCGGCGCCAATCCACCAACACGATTGCAGTTATCGTTGCATCCAAAGCGCTATTGAAAATATACGTTCGTGAGTGATGTGTACGTGCACCCAGGATGTTACGCATGCATGTTCAGCACATACGTAATCTTTAGATTGGACCAAAGGCCATCGAGATGCACAGGACTGCATGCTTCACCGTGCGCTCGAACATGGGACATCTCGTATGTGATTCTAAGTGCAGACAGCAGCTGTCCAGTGTCTCTCTCATGGGGTGTTTTACTGCGGTGCACTTTCTGCCCATCGGCCCATTCTCTGTTCAGTCCCCGAACTGCATTTGCAGAAAGAGTGCACGGTAAGCAAGATGTACATCTCTAAGCAAGATACCGAACTCGACATGCTCGTCAATAACACTGTGGCCCGAAATATAAACTCGCACATGATCGGCAACGTTTTGGGGGAATGATCCTTCTTCATAGTAAACATCTTGTGAGATAGGCTACCAATCACTGCATTCTCTAATGGCGTATGGTACAAAGTACAGCTCAGAAACGTGGTCATTAAACCGAAAATTGGAACATAAAATGAAAGGTGCACAAGGGAAGTATGGAAGAATGCACGCTCGGAATTGCTTTGAGAGACAGGAGGAGGACCACGTGGCTTAGAGAGCATGCACAGGTGAAATACGTCATAGCAAACTGTTCAGGAAAGTAGAACAAAACAATGGCCAATGGTCAAAAATAGTGAAGGAGCAGACAGCCAAGGAATGAAAGAAGACGCCCACTGAGGAGAAGGAGTGATGAAAACGGATCATGCATGTCATGTGATGTGTGTGTGTGCCGCCGGGGTGAATTGTAACATCCTCCATAACTGGAGATGAATCTCCCAAGTGTGCGGTTGTATGTATGTTGAACTTCTTTTGCACCGTACGTAGCCAACCGTGCTAATCCGAGGTGCATGGGAAGGACAACAAGCTAAACGCGAAAAGCAGTTCTAAATAAATGAGATCTCAATCTAGATTTAAAAGTGCACGGCTCTAGTGGCTTCTGTGCATGGACTGCAGCCCCGCAGTAGCTCCACGTGGCTGCAGGCCGTGCATGGTGCTTGGTTGGTTCCTGCCGAGTGGAGATCGCAGCGGTCACCCAGTAATTATATATCGCCCCCCACCACGTGCGCGTGTGTGTGTGACGATACATCACGACCGCAATGAAACAATTTCACACCATTCGTGTACAAAACGAGTTGTTCTCAGTGACCGAATATACATTATAAGATTAACGGTAATCATTGCTTACGAATAGCAGCGTAGTGTTATTGCAGGGATCGTGTTCACCGTTGATTTATGCGTTGCTGTGTTATCAATGAAAGGACCAGAGTCACTCCTAGTAGTGTTTTAATTCATAAAGTATAAGAATGTGTTTTTTTGGAACAACGATACATGATGAAAGTAGCATTTTTACTTGTGATTTTATTTGCTAGCAATCTTCTATTATTTATTTCCATTTAATCTTCTACACAACATGAGTATTTGCTTTTTTTATGATGTATTATCTTTAAAGTAATCACTTTTTTCCTATCACTGTTAATAGTTTTATGTTTGATATGCATGAACCAAAAATACGATGACATTTCAGTAGCATTTTCAATAACATGTACAAACTGCAAAAGTCAGGTTACATTTCAGTATCATCGTGAAGTAATAATCATATTACAACAGTGTTATTTTGGTTTAACACGTAGGCTTTCGCCTATTTTGTTAGCGTTATTGCTCTTGCTACAATAGAGTATTAACGTCCAACATTATCATTGGCTGCTCTGTATGCAATGAAGAAGGGCCATTGCCCGAAACGTTACCTGTGTGATATTTTCCTATTAAGACCACACACATTGTTATTAACGAATGGTGTTGAGTTTGTTTTTGGTGGTTAGTGCACCACTGCCACCAACAGCAGCATCACCAAATGATTTGTTCAACATTATTCTTAGTCGCAGCATTGAGTGCTTACAGAGCAGATATTAGGAAGTTCATGGGATAGACTAAGCAACTTGGAAGTCTGGAATTAAACATGTCAACAAAGCGTTGAAATACTCTTTGGAAAAAACCAAAGAGTATGAATCCCTGCAGTCACGAAGCTTCAAATCTAAAGCGTTGAAAACATAGTGGGGGAGAGGAGGTTAACACACGTATCCCGTTTCCAAACCGTAACCCTAATCACAGAACTGCAGTGCATTGGCAAAGATTCCACGCCCCACACGGCCATCCCATGACCGTGTTTGTAGACGACTCTTATTTGGCTGCAAAGTGTGGATTCCATCTTCTCTGTATGTATGTTGAACTTCTTTCGCGCTGTACGTAGCCAACTATGCTAGTTGGAGGTGTGGGGGAAGGACAACAAACAAAACACATAAAGCGGTTCAAAAGAAATGAGTTTTCAATCTGGATGATTGAAAAGTGCATAGCTCCAACGGCGCCCTAATTTCGGAAGGAAGAGCGTTCCTGACGGCCGCAGAAGTGCATCTGAAAGGTCGTGATGCAGTGACCATCTTTGTTCGATGAACAGCTAAAAGCTTCATGCGAGGATGACCAGAGCGAGTGTGGGATAGCGTTTCCCCCCGGAGAACACGTGGAGTTTCTCCAGGTGCTTCGGTTTATTCCACACTTAAGCACTCATGAATTGGCTGATAACACTTTAATATATAGAGGACCGAAGAGCTTGGGCATTTGTTGGTGCCGGCTCACGGCGTGTCTGCCTTCTTCCCACATGTCTGTGGTTCCTCGCGCCTCAAGGTAATTTTCTCTCTCTTGGAGAGCGAGCTAATGATGTGCGGCGCGTTGCAAGTTGACGTCATTACCCGATGTTTGTGACCAATGGGGAAGACCTAAAGCCAGACGTTGTAGGTCAAATGATAGCTTTGCATCAGCCGTGGAATCTATGAAAAGGAAGGAAGCGATGGCCATGTTATCCGTGGTGACCTCTCGACCTTCACCTGTCAGTACCAACAATGTCCCGTCGGTCTCATTGCGGTCTTGCGAGAGTCATTTAAAAATGCGTTATTACGGCGGCGACGACGACGGCGACGTCATCACCTCCACCTTGCTACAGTCCCTCGAGCCCCACAGTCAAACAGACGCAGGGCTCTGCACCCCCTCGGGGCCCACATTAGTCACCAGGTGAGGCTGGTGCAAGGGGAAGGATACCAGATGGCAATTATATTTATTTATATTTAGCACCAAGCGATGGGTTCTTTTCGAGAATGTTTTAATTGCTAATTTAAATAAAGGCCAGCCTTATCCATATATTATATTTATGCTATTCACCAGGTTTTTAAATGTATTTGTCTAACTGTATAATATTGTCATTTGCATACAAAATTCAGTATCATTTGTCAGTCCCTTGGTAACAAAATTTCAGCTTGGGACACAATCACACAAAATTACGTTTAGCAAAGGCATTTTTGGTCTTACATCTTTACAAAAAGCATTCCTCTTATCACTGTGGACAGTGAATTTCCCAGGTCTATCACCATGTACAGCATTTGAAAAGTAAATTTTCATCATCACTCATGTTCTACACATTGATAATTGAAGGCCTATCCATGTCCTCACTGATCACAATCAATATGATCTCATCTCAGCGGTCATCCACTCTGACATGAGTGCATATAGACGTGGTTTGCTTCTACCACGATTCGTAAAATCGCCTCCGAGTTGCAGGTGCTAAGGACGCAGCTCAACGACCCAACGCAAAGGGCATCTCGTGGAGTGGATGAGGGTAGAGTGAAGGGGACGCTCGGGTCAGCTTGAGTGGCAGTCCGAGTGTAAAGGTGTGCCTCTTTATCGAAATGTCAAACCCGCGTCATTGCACAGAGCTAATTATTCTCGAACATCTTTGTTTTGCAGGGGAAATCCTTGACCTCCAAGAGACTCACCAGCCTGGTGCAGTCGTCCTGATTAAAACAATGTACCCCCCTCCCCCCCCCCTCGGAAGCGGGGAGAGTCACCGTGCTCCAAACGCCTACCACACCGTCGTCTCAAGAAGCACCAGCCTCTCAACAGGAGCGGTCGAAGACCGACTTTACAAAACTTTTCACGAATTAATAATCACGGTGTCCGATTTCTGTGAGAATGGTCGGTAATGAAATGTGGACATCGTTGAGCTCTTGGGACCAGGTTTTGCAAGACCAAGTTTTCTGCACTAACGGGGGGGGGGGGGGGGGGGTGGTTAACAGAGCACGTGGTGCCCTTGAAGAGACTGGCTCTTAATACGCAAATTCCATTCCACTTAAACTCACTCTGGTCTATACGTCAATGTCAAGCAATTATTTAAAGCCTTTACCAGAAGTTCTCGACTTGATGGTAAATTAGTGGATGTGCAGCATGTACCAGTTAGCAGGCACGCCGAAATGCGCCGAGTGTTGGAAGAACCATTGCGGGGAGTTTGTCAGATTCAGTAGCTTAACGAAACCCTACAATGGATCTGCTCACCTCCGTGACTGAGTTCGTCGGCACACATGCACGCCCCAGGAACAAACGATGCGAAGACTTCGTTGTAACGGAGTTTTCCTGCGGGACATCCCGCCGTGATGGTGAACGTGGCGTGAGTTTGCAAATGAAAGCCCTTTTCTCGTTTTCAGCTGTTCGGGTTTCGTATCTGCCGGATGTTGACGAATTCCCAGTCGATATTGGTCGGGTTTAATGCCATAGTCCCGTGTAACAAGTGGGCAGTGGAGAAAACCTAGATTAACAACCCTGCTCTGCGATCATTAGGTTTTTATTTTATTTATATTTTCAACAAAGCAAAGGTAGAAACACAGAACAGGTATACAAGCGACCACTACGTACGGTTTAGACGAATGGCAACAGTCGGCTGTGTTATATTCCAGCGGTCGACTTGGATGCAACACACGTCATCCATTCTTCCCCTGTACGCATCTACAGTACATCAGACGTGTCCTCCCTTGCCAAACATTCCGAGACCTCTCCCTGGAGAGGTCACCTCAGAGGGAGTACAGAACCACGTGGATGCAACCACAACGAGAGCGTTCCAGCGTGCGGCGCCGTTCGTCTGGGAGGAGGCGTGCAGCCCTGACGCCCGGTCAAGGCACCCCCTCGACTTCTTGGTTTTGGTGTCTGTAACGAGGCTGCTGTTGTGCATCATGTCACCGGCCACCCACCGAGCGATTGGTCTGGCCGTCCCCAGGGGCTGGAGACAAGCACGTCACCTCGCTCTCTTGATCTAAATCTTCAACAGCAGTGTGTTTTTCACATTTGTATTTCAGTGGCAATATTGAAACAAGTAAACACTTCTCACTATTGCAAAATGGAAATGGGAAGTGTATATGCCAATGCGGCAAATTCAAACAGTTGGCTCCAAATGTTATAAATCCATGTCTGGCTTTTGCAGTTCCTTCATTTAGTGCCGAGCCAGGCAGCAGCAGCAGCAGGAGCGTCCTCGGACCCGCCGCCCGGCTTGGTTAGCGGACGTGGTCTTCAGACAACGTGTGTCGCGGTCTGTCTTGCACCACAGCAGCTCAAGGTCGGTTCGTAACGTCAGACCCACAGGGGGCCTTGGCCTGGTCACAGACTGTTGAGCAGGGCTTAATTCTAGATTTTCTTCAGTCATTCAGCACCGATTCCCTGCTAATCGTCAACGCTCTGTGTTGATTGTATTCACACAGCAGCCAGAGCAAGATCATCTTCCTACCTATACTTACACAGCTCGTCGCTGAACATCTGCCAACACGATATCACAGAGCTGGTTTAAAAAAAGGTGTTAAATTGTACAATGTACATTTTTAATATTCGGTGGATAAAATTAGTAAAGTGTATAAAGTGAAAATATTTATTTGAGATGTTTCTGCTGTTGAGGTTTTTACACGAGCTTTTAAAGCGGCGAGACAATGAATGAGCGAATGTTTGGGAAATGTTCTGTAGTCGAAGGCTATGCAACAAGAAATTGCGCATGTTTTGTTGCTACTGCTTGTTTTAACACTAAAATGAGTGAACCTTACAACATGGCACGTAGGAGGAATACCATGTAAACACAGACCTCACCCTCATCACCATCTGTACATTAAAGATTTACAAAGTCGCTGCTTTTTATGTCAGCTGTGGGTGTTGACTTAGTGCAAGCTAGCCCAGATCGGCTGCCCATTAGTGCAGACTATCCCAGATCTGCTGCCCATTGTTCGTGCAGGCAAGCCCAGATCTGCTGCCCATTGTTAGTTGAGAGAACCCCCACTTAAAGTGACTTCAGCAGTGGTTCTGTAGTGTTCTCTTCTTGGGCCGTTCCCCAATGTGATGCGGTGCTCTGTTGGCTGTGAGAATTCCATAAATAGGTTTATTCACCTCATGACATAACATCCATGGGCCGATTGGAATAAAGTCGGTCATAAAATATAAGATGATGTATCTACCAACGGGCACCAATTAGCAAACTCCTGCACCATGGTAGACATGACAATCTGTGCAGAGGTGATGCGCAAAGGGGGTTGAGAGCCTGTGTAAAGTGAGGAGGGCACATTACGTGCAAATGAAAGAGGAAATAGACACGAATTTTTTTTTTAAAGTCATGCTCAGGGCAAATGGAAATCCGCATCAGCACTGGCTCCACATACAACAAATGGATCGTCGCTGTAATAAGCCGAAGTTAAAATGAAACACGCAGTGAAAAGAGCGCACGGGAGGCTGCTGTTCCAAACAGCCGCTCGCATGAGCTGCCACGGTGTTGTGCTGCCACGTTGTTGTGCTGCCACGTTGATGTGCTGCCTGCGTGCCATGAGCCTCAGTCCAGATCGCCCCCATTGACTGCAGTGTGCAGGTCATTGTGGTGCACATTCGTGAAGCGTCATGTCTCCTGCTGGGATCCATGCCTTCAAGTTTATTGAGAACTCCAGATACCAGGATAGTCCCGTTTGCAAGAGTGACCTGAGGCATTAGTCCACCAGTAGGGGGCGATTATTGGTATGTATAATCCCAATTGAGCATTTTGTGGGATTTTTTTTAATTTGGCAAATTTGGACCGTGATACCGACACGCAATGGCCTACTCTTGCAAATGCCATAATTGGATCTTTAACATCCACTTTGATTATGGTTACAACCACAGTAATAACCAGGGCGGCCGCTAGATTCGAATGTGGTTGAGGGGGCCCGGTTAGTGAGGCGCGGTTCACTTACGTGGCCATTTGGCGTCTCTCGTGAATGCTCAAACGTACTGTACCGACACTAATAATTAGAAATAAGAAAACATTACGTGCAAGTAATAATCCCTTTGATGCTATTTATTACTTGATTTTCTGTGAGACACTTCCTCTGATGCGTTATTCTTCGTAGTGTAATTAATTTTGAAGCAGGAGGCCTTACTTTTTAATTATTTATCAGTGGACTGATGCACGCGAATGTACAGCGTTGAATCGGCAACCGTAGATAAAGAACACGAATTCCCACATTCTGTAGTTGATGGAACATTGTCGAAAGCTACGGCCACCACCACCCACACGTAGTCTCTCCCCCACCTCTTATTCCACCGTGATTGCTATCACTGCTCCTGCATTCATATTACAGTACTATATTGAATGTGTGGTGAATTTTCTAGGTCTCAAATCCTATGTAAATAAATAATGTTATGAAACAACGTAGACATCATGTAGAAAATGTACTTAATCAATTATTTATATGTTCTTGCACTCCCTTTTTGGTAATTTATGACAAAGTCAATAGTCAAGTCAACATTCTCCCCGCTCCAGTGAGCTTGGGACATTCATCATCTCTCTCAGCAGCCTTGAGCCAATGTCAGATATTGTATATTGCCAAAGCAGGATCCAGGCATATACCAATTGTGCTCCTTCAGTCAGATCAGGGCTGCCACTTCTGAGGCAAAAAAACAGAGCTTAAAAGTCAAAGTCAAAGTTATTTATTGCCCTGAATGTCCACTGTTTACTACCCTGAGCCAGTGATTGAAATGCAACATTGCTATGGTGGGGGCGAGTCTATCCACAGTACAACCACTGTTGTCGACTTCCTTACAAAGTGGTACTTATTTACATTACTTCGGAGGGATCATGAGCTGAGGTACTCGGGGATTCCACGGTGAATTGAAGCACCTTTAATGGCCGTAGGGATAACGTGATCCTAGTACATTTAGTATCACGCACCTCGAGACGCTGTCAATCAAGGAATTGAAGCGTAATTCCATCCTTCCAGGTGATTTCTCCTCTATCTCTCTTACCAAGATACCAAAGGGCACTCCATCTCATACTCCCTTCAATTAAGAGTATTCATTCAATATAAGGAGCTCAGTCAGATATATGTGCGAATCAGAAGTTTGCTCAGCTACTGTTATAACCAGGTTGAAGACATCAACGCACTACTCTTGAAAAAATGGTTTAATCACCGTTGGCTGCTCGATTCGAACCCATGATCTCGACAGTGTTGACTCTGTGCTCTTACCCAAGAAGGGGTTCGTTGGCTTTCTCGTTGTGAATATTATTTTGTTTGTTTCCCATTAATTAACTAAAGCACCTGTATTCGTGTGAGGGAGGAAGCTTGTTTTAGAAGGGCGGTCTCACATGATGCTTTGTCTTCGGCTTGTTTTTGCAGAGTACTTTGACCCATGGATGAGAACGCAAAAGAGTGCGTAACAAAGCACTTGATAGCAGACACAAGGTTGAGACCTTCTATCATGTGACAACGTGGAAACTACTCCCAATTATTGAGCGGCACTATATTCAATCAATAGATGCCTTTTTACGTGGGTTTCCCCCAAGCTATGGTATCAATTCCTCACACTTATTATTTAAATACCCTGCGTAAAAGTACCGAATATACCATGCTCAATGTGATCATATGTACATCTATATGCCCACACTCGTATATGAGAACCACAGTACTGTAGTGTTATGTATGTGCAGAGGATAAATGTATTCAGCCTATATGATGTGGTATGTTATCATACACCTGGCAAATGCAATACTGCCTTGTGAGTTTGACTCCAAAGGGTCATTGGCACAGAAGCACACGTGTAACTGTATATCTGTATGTGTAAACACAATGTATAGTTTGATGGGGCAATAAAAGGCAACACTTCAGTGAATAAAGCTGAAGTCACTCAGCCAAAGTTTCGCTACCGTCTCTTTTGCTAATTGAAGACAAAGGCCCCCATATGGCCTTCAATCGGCTGTTTGGGTGAGTGCTGTTAGCGAGCACGTTATTAAGGTTGTCATGGCACACGAGGGGGTTGGTGGCCAGCACCCCAGTGATGATGTTTTTACACACCACACCAGGTGCTCATTTAAGGCTGAGTTGACCTAGATGAGGCCCGGGACCAGTTCCGATATGTTTGTCACCGATGATGGCCGTGAGCAGGAATCGACCTGGGGCGGCCCGGTTCGTCGTGCATTGCGCTAACCTTACGCTACCGCTCCCCATAATATCACGCATTATAAAATTGTTTGCTAATACCACACACTGCATGCAAATACCGTATCCTGCTGTGTGTGAACATTAGGCAGATGACAGATTAAGAAAGCGCATCATATTTAGGTGATGTGCCCTCGTGCTTTAGAGGCTATGTATCTCCTCTGGGCATGCAGTTCTGGCAGCTACACTCAGTACCCCATTCGTTCTTAAGTATCACCTCGTGTCACCTGGACATTCACCTTTCGCATACACCACGGTGCACTTTTAGATTTTAGAGGACAGATCTTTTTAAAACACATTTTTTCCAAAACTATATTTAGTTTTCAATTCAGGATTTGTATTGTACATTCAAACTAATCTCAACTGTGACCTTATTACCCATTATCCGTAGGAGCTTTAGGATCTGTAAAAACTCAAATAACAGTATCTGCAATTATCTGAAAGTATTGTCCAAACCATTGAAAATCTACTTCCTATTATCCGTGATTTTTTTGCAAAAAAGTGGAGTTTGAAAGCAAATTTATCCCATCATCCACAAATGTTTCATGGTTAGGTTAAGTGTCTTTGTAGATATAATTCCCAAAGATGGATCTGCAATGTTCGTCCCCCACATTGCCGAGTTTTCTATTGTGTTATGATTTATGTGGGTGAAAACACACACATGGTTTATATGATACAATTTCACGAGACATGTACTGCAGTTGATTTAACCGTTGTAAGGGTGGCAGAGTGACGTAGTGGTAACCCGTGTCCCTCACTGCTAGAAGCCCCTGGGTTAGAGTCCCGACTCGGGCACCTTTCTGCGTGGAGTTTGTATCTTCTCCCCCTGTTCTGAAAAGGTCTCCTCCGGGTTCTCCGGTTTCCTCCCATACCGAAAAAGACCAACATACAATATAACTGGTGTTGGCCAACTGGAAAAGACCTGCAAATTACTCAATTGAGTTGATACATAACATCTTCCCCTTCTGTGAATACTTGACAGGACCCTCAACATATTCTTGAGACTCAGGCTTTCTTGGGTAAACACGCAGAATAATAATAATGATACTTATTTGAGGTCTGTGGAGGTGGCTTATAGGCAATCACAATCAAGCAACAACCATTTGTGAATCCACCATCGTGATATTTAGCAAAATTGTGTGATAGTGTGATATTATGGGGATCGGTAGTCTTAATGGTCAATGCAATATTTGCCAATCTATTACTGGATAAGGCCTCAGGGCCTCTTCATACCGTGCAGGTTGTGGGCGTTATATGGACACTCTCACCATGCTCGTCATTACAGTTTGGTAAAGGTGAGGAGCATCGAAGTTGGACCATTGTAAAGATCATCAGTGAATATTGGTGCACTACCCTCTGCTGACAATGCACTGGTGCAAAATCACATTAGACCTAATGACTAAAGCAAAATGCTTTTGTACTTGTGGTATAAGAAAACCATTTGCACACTGTGGTGATATCACCAGAATCATCCATGCGTTATTGGTCAACCGAAGACAAACCTTTGCCTGTGTCTTCTCGTTCCCTTTTGGATATGGCTTTGAGTAAGGATTCAAGGTGCGCTTAATCAGAATGATTCGCTCGGGTTATTTCAATTACCATTGTATATTCAGTTTTGAAAATAAACATAAATTCAATCACATGCCCAATATATAGTTTGTGTAAATAGACAAAGGTTTCCCTCAGAGCCTCAACAGACTATTCGGCCCAGTTCTGTAAACGAGCATGGAGGCTGGCACGGTACACGAGGGGGTGGGGGATCTGCACCACCCCCGACCGCCTTTATCTCCCCAGATTGTTGATGTTTTACACACCGCACCAAGTATTCATTTGAGGCCGAGTCGACCTAGGGTAGGCCCAGGACCGGTTCAGATAATCGTCACTGGTGCTGACCGTGAGCGGGAATCGAACTCGGGTCGCCGGGTTCGTATGGCAGTGCGCTAACCACTACACTACCGCTCCCCATGGATGTTGTGTTTGCGTTGATATCCCAAGCACAATTCCTTATCCATCGTATTTATCCAGCGAACCTGATACCATTTCTACATTACCCACCCCAAACATATACAGCAGAAGTATCCAGCATATTTTGAATGTTTCCATTGCAAGTCTCGTTCAAATGGTCCCGATTCACAAATGAACCCGATTCACACATGCTAAAGAGTGTGTGCACAGTAGCACAACTGTTATCCGTGGTTGTTCATTCCGATGATTAGACTTTATATGTAAAACATCTACATTATACTGTCTAGTGAATGCAAGAATTCAAAAAATATTAACCTGAAAATAAACAGTTTTCCAATCCTGTACATATAATCGAACTGCAAATCTACGTCTCTATGTAAACATGGTTACCCAGCTTCCCTTTGTAAGAGAGATAATGTACTCGGACTCTTAACCAGGTTTTTTTTTTAATGTGAGGACAGTGATTTATGTATGCAATTATATTTGGCATACAACATAAAAGTAGCCAGTTTATTCATCGTACTATTAAAAGCATGGTACCATGGTTATGTATGCGATGTGTTTGAACAATTTACAAAAGCCAGAGGTTGAATCACGGCTTGTTTACATTCCAGTATTATTATCGGATTAAGCAAACGTTTGCATCATTGTGGAGGAAAATATAAAACGTGGCCTTGACAAACACCGACACATTTTTCCACACGCAAAAGAATGCATGGGGCTTTTCCATATTCACAAGCGCAGAGGGAAACAAGGACAACGGGGGAATGAGTATTCTACATTATACAAGGGCGCCGTGTTTGTGTGATGGTTGGAATATTGATGCTCCCAAAGGCATTGATGGTGTCCAAATGCACCCACAGCAGCACAAAGGAGGGATGTGTGTTGGTGGGGAGGTGTCAGCTGAAACTGATTGACGAACGCCTCCTCCTCCTCCTCTGCACCGCAACGAGGCTGATGCGCACTGCTGCCCCCCCCCCAACTCTCGCAGCGAGGTTGGGGGGGGGGGCAGCAGTGCGCCTCAGCCTCCCTGTGCTGCTGCGTGGCCACATGCGGGCGTTTTCCGCAGCCGATAATTGCAATTCGTGATTGATTTACGTATTAGGCCATGGACAGTAATTATCTGGCCAAATGTCAGTGGCAGGACGCTCCACGACAAGCCGACAGAGCCAAATGAATTACTTCGTCACCACCGCGTGGCAAACGTGCAAGGCACACAATGTTTGATTTTATTTTACCAGGCGAGGCCCACTGAGCTATGTAGCTCTTTTTCAGAAGCGACCTGGCCACAAATGATAGCTCAACGAAGTGGCTTATCATGTGGAAATGTATCGCAGCCAAATACTCTAAATTCTAGATTTGAAGCTTTCGTGACTGCAAGGATTCATACTCTTAGGTTTTTTCGGTAAAGTCACGTAGGTAAAAAATATATAAAAATAATAGAAATAATAGAAATATTATTTTATTTCTAAAATAATATAAATAATAATAGAAATATTACTATTTAATTTTTATTATTATTTATATACATTTTTTATTTTATTTTAATGTTTTACCTACGTGACTTTTATTTCTATTATTATTTCGATTCTTTATTATTTATTTTTTACCTACGTGACTTTTATTTCTATTATTATTTCTATTTTTTTTACCTACGTGACTTTACCGAAAAATACTCTAAACGCGTGCTTTCTAAATAAAACCCGGAGGACCCGGAGACAAATCCACGCGACCACTCCAAATATACAGCAGCAGCAGCAACAGCAGGCGTCACAGGGTCGGGATCAACCCAAGACCTCCTGCAGACCAGGCGAGGGAGTTAACAAGCTCGTAGCCACCGTGGCAGCACCCAACGTCGTTATCAAGCGAGACCTTCGACTTTGCTAATTTTTCTTAATTTCAAGACGCTGGACGCACTTTTACGCGGTGGTCTGTTTGGTTATGTCGGGTGGTGGAGGGGACTTGTAACACAAACGTGACCAGATCATTGCGTGGCCTAATTCCAATCCCCCCCCCCCCCCCCACAAAAAACATAATCATGAAATGCAGATATGCGATTTCCCATAAATATGCTAAATTCCTCTTGATATGCAAATTATTTTGTCAAGGCGCTCTTCTCCCCTCCATCCCAGCTTAAATAGTCGCTCCAAGCCTGGGGCTTGCCATTCAGACTCTGTCTCCTCGACAGACCTGCTCTCCACCTGAGGACGGCTGTTTGCGTTGTGGCCGAAACGTCGTGAGAATTATTTTATTATGTTTAATTTTTATTATTTTATTATTTCCATTCTACGTGACTTTACCGAAAGAACCAAGAGGATGTTCACATCTATTTGTGACATCACAAATCCACATTGAACATTCCAGCGTCCACTAGAGGGCGCTGTAGCAAGGCGGGCGCTGATTGGTCGCCGAGTCGACCACCGACAGCAGCCAATCACCACGCTCGGCTTTACGGTATGGCGTACTGTACCAACATTTGCACTGTACAACACTTGACGACATTAATCGCGACTTTTAGAAACATTAAAAGTTTAATTTTATTTATCAACATGCGCTGCTTGCTGGAGCTGACACGGCAGTGGCTTTATTTGTAATATAAAACGCGCTTTATTTAAAATGTGCGTTGCTGCCGTTGCGTAACGTTGAGAGCGCAAGTGTCGAGTTCGATCTCTCGGCGCGGCAGGCGACCCGCCGGGCCCCACGTGGGGGCAGCTGCCTCCGCCGCCGTTCACCCGGCAGTGTGGATGGCCACGGCCCCGTTGATTCCTTACAGCAAGTTTCTATTTGGTGTGTAGACGCCTCCTGCTGTGTTCCTGTTGTGCTACTTTGACGCCGGCAAGCAGCTCCCATTATCTGTCGGGCACCGACAGGCCGCGCTCGTGTGTCGGCGTGCAGCGTGGCTGGTGTCCCCACCTGCAAGGCGGCGACGGCGGCGTCTCGCCGGCGAGGAGCAGGAGGAAGAGCAGGAGGAGGAGGCCACCCTCTCTCTCGAGAGAGATCGGCCTCGAGTGGAGGAGGCTTCCTCACTCAGCACGCAGTGGCGTCAACAAGGTTATCCAACACGGTGATTTAATGTAAAGTCACACTGCCAGGCCTCGTTAGAATTTCAATAATTAACATATTAAGCACTTAAATAATATCTCATTAAATAGTTGTATTAGCTGAGACTAACTTGCAGCATGAGCAGGGTACTTCGGCCACACTGGCTTTAGCGAATTCATAAACTCTTGGGCATTAACACTTTGGGGTTAGCATTCAGCTTCAATAAGCCTTAACTTGTAAAATGTAAACAAAAATTTATATATTATAGCATAATAAATAGTGGCGTTTATTATACTACCATTGTGCTGGCAAATTAGAGCTGTCAGTAGTTTGCCTGTGATGGCCTCGCCCCCGCCATAGCAACGTAGAATTTCCGCAACTGCCTCATGGCTGTAAATGGGGTATGAGCATCGCCTCATGGTCATTTGAAAAGTAAACCGCTCTAATGTTGTGTTTAGCCCGGGATGTTAATCCCCTAAACCAAATACATCTCCCCTCGGGCTCACCAGCACTTGGTGCGGTGCGTGTTGCCTGCTCGAGACGCCCTCACCCAGCAGTGGATAGAGACCGGGCTGTGGATGCACTGTGCACGTTGCTGCTTGAAGCAGCCGATCGATCCTACAGCACAGGTGGCAGGTGACCACTTTCTGAACCATAGCAGAGCTTTGTCCAGTGATGGCTGGGGTACGTCGGACCGTATAAGTTTCAAGTCAAATTACGATTTTGATTTAAAGCTTTCGTGAATGCAGGGATTCATATTCTTGGTTCTTTCGTGACTTTACCGAAAGAACCAAGAATATCAAATTACGATATCAAGTACCCATGTGGCCGTCTCAGGCCGATATCAGAATCTGTACTTATATTGGAGGAATCCTATGAGCGATGAAACTCTTTCACAATGTCTAGTATTTTCACAGATGTCCATATCTTGTCAGCCATTGTGATAATTGCGGTGAGATTGTAACGTATTCAAATTCTGTGTCGTGTTGCCTTCTTTGTAATGTGATGACCATTTTTGAAATAAACAAATTGTTCACGTGTGACACACTGTGCCCCACTTGTCGAATGGGTACAGATGAGTGGAAGGTGGCGCGGAGGAAGGAAGCGAGGCCACTGGGTGGCACCAGAGCCTGGGCACAGGCGGTGAGGGCGGGCCTGCAAATCATGCACGATGGTTCACGGATTTAGATTTAAGCCACGTACTAATACACAGGGCTGAATTTCTCAATGAATATATTCTAGAACACTGGTAGACTGGAAGAAGGCACGTGACTTGTAGATAGAGTCATTGAGAAAGGTATACTGCGTGTGTGCCGTGTGCGGATAATTGTTTGGGTCACTGACCCAGACAGAACCAACTACAATAATTGTGCCTTGATAGGACATAATCGTTCATTTATTTAAAAATATTTTGATGTGTAGATACATTGGAGTATTTGTGGATATAACTTTACAGTAAATTCTATGCTAAAGTTTTCATGAGATGTATAGGGCGAACAACAACAAACGAGACAACACATACAATACAAACGAGACCATACAAACGAGGGGAAATTTTTCCTAATGAATTTAATTGTTACAGGCACATTGCATATGCTTGCCAATCTTGGTTGTTTTTTTTCAGTCCAATAATAGCTGTGGCCATTATCACACAGAGTAGAGATGATTGCAAGGGTTGGTGGCTCACATAGATTTGTGAAACTCCCGAATATCTTGCACTGTGAGTTGACGAAGAGATGGCAATACAGCAAGTGGGTTTATGCACCGATTTGTGTGGACGTTTGAGCATTATTCCATAAATATGAATGGGGTTTTTCTGCAGTTTGCCTGGCTTACTCCCAAATGTCCAATTCTCATAATTTAATTGGCACAATATCCCAATCCAGGACCGTAATTATAAATAGACTCGATATTCACTGAGACTTTTCTGGATAAATAAATGACTATGGTGTTGATTAAATCCTTGAAGACTATTCAACTTTAACCAGGTGGGAGCTCATTAAGGTCCAAGTAAAAATGTTGCAACGCAGACCTTGACGTCTTTAATTGCACTTTAAAATAAACGTTTTAAATTCCTAATCTAAATGCAACCACATTTGAAGTTACTTGTGGGAAGATATTTTACTCCAAAACCCACTGGGTTCACCCTGGCTGATGTTTGAACCCTTAAGCGGTTGACAGCTTGAGAACTGAACTACAGTTTGGCTACATAAAAATTTTGCTTCAGAATAAACTTTAGTGGTAGAAAATTGATTTATTTTTCACAGTCACGGATCCCATTGCTAGCGAGTGCTCACACCAAAAACACGGTAAAGCAAACGTATTTGATAACCAAGGCTGACTGCTAATGAGACCCAGAATGTCAAAACAGGGACAGAGTTTGCTTAAACATATTCTGTTGTTAAATATATTCTGTTGTTTAATATAAGTTTAAAAGGCCAATAGGCTGATGGACTAACAAATGTATTTTTTTTTCTGAGCTAGAGAATGAAAGTTGATTTATTTGATCATTATTGATTGCCCTGGTATCAACATCTTTCATGAAGATTCTTGACCTTTTTGGGTTATCAGGTGTCTGGGTACAACTCAGACCCTGTTATGTGCAGGAGGGATGATTGTGGGTTCCCTCTCTTGTCAGGATGAGACACCGACACCGACCGAGTGAAGCACATGGGGAGGGCACGTCTTCAGCAGCTGCCGTCTCACAGCTGGCCCAGACGGGGGACACGAGCGACGCACCAGGTCAATGCCGGGGGTGCTGTGGCGGCGGAATGTTAATTACCTTGCCTAGCATACAGGAGGTCGTGGGTTTGAGCCAGACCCTGACACCTATATATGTGTAGTTTGTATGTTCTCATGTTATCGTGGTCGTGTGGATTTTTCTCTGGGTCCTCCAGTTTTCCCTCCACATTTAGAAACATACCTTTAGAGTGTTTCGCTGCTATACATTTCCACATTATAAGCCACTTCGTTGAGCTATTATTTGTGGCCAGGTCACTTCTGAAAGAGAGCTCTGTATCTAAGTGGACTTTATCTGGTTAAAAAAAAACATAGGAGTAAGAGTCAGGAGTGGCCAGCAATAGCTTTCTAAAGTAATTGGCTGTGGAAAAGGGGCTTTTGTATATTCGGTTAGCCGTGCTGGCCACACTGACTGAACATGCCCGCTGTTGCAGTGAGCTGATCGTGGGAGGCATGCACACACCTCTAATCCATTGTTTTGGAGGCAAGGGTCGGGGGATCGTAAAGATTTCTGAAACTCCCAAATCTATTGTGCTATGAGGAGGCTCGGAAATGGCATTACAGCAAGTGAGTGGCATTGCAAATATCTCGGCTGCCTATGATTGGGATAGAGTTAAGAGGTTTTCGGTAGCTAAAGCATATTCCATCCTGTGCATATTCCAAATTCATTTTTGTAGGTCACAAACTGTACATGCAATTCTGTCCTTTAGATTCATTGCTGGTGGTGGTCACAGTACGAAAGCACACTCTAGTGGGCGCGTTAGAGGATTGCGGAATAAACTTGCAGCTGCCACATATTCAATTATAATGTTATACAGCTTGGATCATATTATTAACTTTTTTACTTTTTCTTGCCTATGTCTTTGTATAGCAAACTCGTACGTCCATGTCTAATAGGCAAACGAACAACCTTGGTGGAAGCTGAATTTACTCTACTCTGAAGGTTATATTTTGTCATCTGAAAAAGATTTTCATAGCTAATCGGATTACTCCAGTCTAAATAAGTATTCTGATTCTGACAAACTATGCTTTTTGATTGTTTCTACTCATTGCATGTCAGTTGTGCTATCAGAGTATCAAAGTGAAAAGGTGATGAAACATGTTGTCACAACTCCCCAAGATAGCAAAATATCACACTATGTCGGGGAATGGCCATAACCCTGAAAGATCTCACACCACAGAGAAGACACTTATAGTCAATCGGCTGCTCACCTCACACCAGATCGTACACCTTCATACGCTATTAAGATTTTTTGACTGCTTGCCACTCATTCTTTATTCACTATTTTAAAAGTAGAACACCGATGGCTACATTAGACTGGATTAACAGAAAAATGCTACAATTAAATTATAATGTGCTGAGATGAGTGAACTAAACTGAAGTGTAACATTGTGCAGCTAGTATTGATTTACCATACTGTATACTGGCCACATTGATCTCAAGAGTTGTCCAAAGTTGTAAACAAGGCAGTGCAAAAATTACGACAGCAATCCCTCGCCAACTGCGGGGGTTTGGTTCCTAGAAAAGGCCGCGGTAGGCAAAGCCGCCGTTGGTAAAGCACAAGGGGCTTATGGGGGCACACAGATAGTAAACCGTGTATACATGAATTCCGTGGTTGACAAGTTTGCGTCTGGCGACGGATTGCTGTACTTGCAAATGTACGAAAACATTTTGTATATGTTTTGAAAATTAAATATTTACGAAAAAAAATAACCTTGAATTTTTTTCCCCATATAATCCTGGATTCTTCATATTAAAATTCACGGTAGTTCTTTGTAATTGTTTCAGAACTCCCAGGCTTCTACTTTGACCGCGAGAAGAACCGTTACTTTCGACTGCTGCCCGGCCACAACAACTGCAACCCCCTGACGACGGAGAGCATTTGCGCACGAGAGAAGGAGCGCCAGCGTTTGCAGCTGCTCAAGCAGGATGAGAGCACCAACAGGGTAAGGGTCAACTGCCCACCCATGGTCACCCGCTCACCTGCTCACCCGCTCACCTGTTCACCCGCTCACCTGCTCACTTACCCGCTCACTTGCTCATTCGCTCACCCGCTCTCACCTGCTTACTTACCCAAAACTGTAGAATGAAAGGTAAATTATCAATTTGTAAAACTACAATCATGATTCTAAAACTGAAATTACCATTAACAGGATACCTGAGACAACAGTTTGTATTTACATTGAGGAGTGCAATTGAAATCAAAGATTGAGGGACTACATTGGGAATGGTACACAAGCAGGATAAAGAAACATTCACGCTGTTCACCATTCACATTGCATGATCACTTTAAACATGTTGTACGCTTTTGTTTCATGATGCAATATCCATTCTTCGGACTCTTCACTCTGAAGAATACCGAATGCCCTATAACCGTAGCCAGTTTTCACAATGCAGTGTTAATGAGTGACGTGGTCAGTTTTCTTCTCTTTGTAGCTCAGCTGAGCTGCCTACAGCTCATTTGCAAATAATGGCCACGTTCCATCTGCTGGTTTTATACATGTGGCATGAATCACACGGCCATGTGAATGATTCCAACTGGTGTAAATCCACCGCTGCTTGTGACTCTTGCGTGTGCGTGTCTTAACCTTTCTCCCTGCGAGGTCCCTCAAAATGGAGTGCCGGTCACCAGGGTGCTCAACGAGCGAAGAGCTGGCTTCCACTCGACACGATCCTACAGCAGGTCCGTTCAACTTTGTATGGCACCTTTGTGAATCCACTGCTGGCTGAGGTCCTCTCTAAACCCTGTGCCGGCCGTGAGCGTTATTGGACCATATTTCACCACGCTGGTCAGCACGGGTTGGTGAAGGTGTGGAGCTGTAGATGTGGAAGCATCGGAGTACAGGACAAGGGATTTTTCTGCTCTCAACCTCTGCTGCTCATTGTGTAGCTCTGCAAGCCCTATCTATTATGATAACCTCTTTATGCATAGTGGTCACCCCTCCAAGCACTATCCAGGATCAAGCCTGTTTAGCTCCAAAATCTGACGAGATCGGGCACATTCCGTGTGATTTGGTCATCGGCTAAGGCTATTAAACTTTTACTTTTAAGCTCTATTATTGGTTAATTAACCGCTTGAGTAATACAGTGATCTAGTGGTTTTGACGGGCCTCATTCACGCATTTGGTAACCTCTCCTCTCCCATGCAGGTTGATGCACGAGCTGAAGCTTGTGGCCATGCAGCGGCGGGTGGTGCACTCCGTGAGTGGCGACTTCGGGCTATTGGAGGTACGGCTGCCCCGTTACCGGTGACGGAGTGGTCCGGTGAGCTGCCCTCTGGGTCCAGGATTAACCGCTGTTGGAGCTCTGCCTCATGCTGTTTGTTTAACTTCGTAAATGAGAAGCTTAAAGTTGCAGCGAGGAGGCCGTGTGCAGGCCAGGCATTTGGCAACACCAATTTTCTATGAATGAAGGGAAAATATTGATGATTCTGGAGTCAGGCGAAGTTATCACTCTGATGGTTTTGGTTGCAGTCCATGCCTGTAATCTGGATGCTGTATTTGTGAATCACAGAGAGCGATTTGAGTTATTGTGTGTGTAGTAACACTCACCAGCCGATCAACAAAGTGATGCTCGTATTATGCAGTACTGCAAGTAGGTTTGCTGACCCATGTTCCGTTTTAAGAGGTTTATCTCTTCTACTAATGTAGACTTGCTCGGAATTTCAGATTCCTCATACGAAAGGAATTGGCCAAATTTAGCGAAACCTTTTCGCACCTTCCTGAAATAAATCTTGTCAGATGTATTAACACTTTTCTGGGTGAATAAAAATGTCCGTATGGGTACAGTCATGGTGCAATGTACAGGGTGCATTAACTGCAGGTCACACTGTGCAACTGTTGTTTGACCACTCTTGTTGGGACTATTACAGTGACTAAGCTACCATTCCTATCTTGATAAGGAACGTTTTTTCCCTATCCACATTCGCGGTGGCTGGTATGACGCGACTTGGCACGTCCTATTTGCTACAGCTCGACTCAAAATCGGAGCGCATCTTCGCTCTGTACAACGAGCACACCCACTACAAGTATGGGCTCTTTGACCTGTCCTGTCGGGAGGGCAAGCTCCATACCAAGATATACGGTCTGCTCAAGGCTTCTCCCTGCAAGGTAGGGATGTCGCCAAGGGAGCGCTTGATTGGCCACGTGCACTGCAGCATTCTGGAGCGTTCGTGTGTCTATAGAAAACTCGGGGACCATGTGACCAAAAAATATTGAATTGTGCTTAACTTGCAAAAGAGAGTTTGGTTTCATTGGTTCTCACCTTCTACATATGTATCATGATCGTTTTATTTAAAGGAAGACAATCCCAAAAAAAATGTGTTATTTAGTACATACCCATATAAGCTTTGTGTCTGAGGCTGAGCAAAATAATTTCACATTGTTGTGTACGTGTTGCTGTGTGCGCGTGTGTCTGTCTGCCTGCCTGTCTGCCTCAACAGCTAAACTCCATGAGTTGGGCATCGTTCAATGGGAAGGACTCTCATATTTTGTATCCTTTACCCATTATTACAAAGTGAGGACCATTTTGTCACTACACAATACATTGTGGTTTAATCTTGATTCTTTATGATGGGTGGAAATGGTGTCAGTTGTATGTTCATATGCTCATGTCGGGATGAGTGCGCCAGTGGATAACTTTAGCAGTTGCCCGATGAATAAACAAAATGCTGATTTTAAGCTTTCGTGACTGCAGGAATTTATACTCTTTGTTTCTTTCGGTAAAGTGACATAGATAGAAAAAATAACTGAAAGATCACGACGTTTCGATAGCAACACAAGCCATCATCTTCAGGTGAAAGAATACAGCAGGTGGACTGCTGAGGAGGAAATGTAGCGAGAGAGCTACCTCAACCAAAGGTTATAGACGTCTGTGGTGGGTACAACCCAAGGGTAAGTGGGCGGGACGAGGGATGGAATTTGCAAGTACATGTAATCGCAGAGAGGGTAGGGGTGGGTGACCGGCTAATCCGAGGAGGGGGAGGGGGGGCTGCTGCAACGGGCGAGAGGGTGGGGGTGAAATTTAGAGGGAAAAAGGTGATAGAGACAAAAAAAAGATATAAAACTTAGCAACATTTAGAAATGTAATGAAACTCAGAGAATCGGCCAACACAACAGTTAACACTATACAGTGATACCTCGGTTCACGAACGCTTCGGTTCACGAACAACTCGGTTCACGAACAGAAAAGTTCATAAAAATCTGCTCCGGTTCACGAACTCCGCTTCGGTTCACGAACAGGAGCCGCGGCCATTTTTATGCTAATTTCAGGCTGTCACGTGGTCGTGACTTCCTGTAGGAAGATCGTGGAGAGAAGCAGAGACACAGAAAGAAGTACTGTGAGTACTGTGAAGACACTTTCAGTGACTTTTTGATTTTTGGTGTGCTTTTTAGCACATACAGTACTGTACTGTACTACTGTACTGTACAATACTGTACTTACTGTATTGTACAGTTCACCCGTTTGAGTGCTTACTGTCTCCCACCCGCCTCCCACCTGCCTTCCTCCATGCCAGAAGTCATCTCAAGCAAGGTTAGTGTTCTCTTTTTATACATTACTATACTGTACAGTACTACAGTAATGTGTATTGTCATTTGTTTCATATTTTTGTGCTTCAAAAACCAAAAAAACAGGTCATAACGGATTAACCGGATTTACATTGAACCCTATGGGAAAATGTGCCTCGGTTCACGACCAATTCGGTTCATGACCAGAGTCAGTTCACGAATTAAGTTCGTGAACCGAGGTATCACTGTACTTGGTTGATCAACGTCCTTCCAAAGATAGCTACATTTTGCATCCATCTTCTCGGTTGAAGTCATGTCTGAGTTGTGTGGAACCGATCGAATTGGGCAGCAGTGTTCCTTTGTGGGCCATGGTTTGAGATTGGTGACCGCAGTCGCACTGTGCGCCGTTGGTAATCGTCCATCGAGGTGAGAGGTCGACGCACCTGCCGTGCGATGTTCCGTAGCGGTTCAACACAGACCGTTGTCTGCAGGGTAAATTGGGACTCCACTGGGATGACTGCATGCTTAATGCCTTTGCCAGAATTCCATGTTATACATGCTGTTGGAACATAAGCAGCATTCGTTGCACAGGACTTGAGTTGAATTGTCTGTCTGTCTGTCGAGAACCTGTGCACCATTCAGAAACACCTATTATAACTCTCCTTGCTACCTGACCTGGTTTCTGGTTACAGTTTCTGTTTACTGCTGTAGAGAAATGGTACGTGAGTAGTACAATGAGTCACTGCGGAGTCACGTGATCGTGGGAGCTGGGACACCGAGCCTTGACACTGCTCTTGAACAACAACAGAGTGCAGCTCGTTCCAGTGAGGTCGTCAAACATTGACATAGAAGTCAAAGTAGTTTTCCATTTAAACAAGCTCAAAGCATCTAAATTAGACTGTTTTAATTAGTGCATATTGCCTGATCAGGAACATGGACACGGGTTAGTATATGGAACATAAGTTCATAGAAAGATACATTCTTGGGACTACAATGACAGACGAAGAGGAGTATATGGATTAGGAACATATGTACGTTACAGATGTAATTTTACCTGTGAATAAAACTAAGTGGCTTTGGGCCGGACATGTCGCTAGTGAGGATGATGGCTGATGGCAGAACAACTACTGAGTGGCAGGCAAGGAAGGGGATGCACCCAAGAAGTCATCCTCCTTGGAGATGGTGCAACGAGGTTGGCTGAGGCACAGGCTCTGGATGGGTGGTTAAAAATATTTGGCTTCTGCTATAAATGTCGACATGATCAGCCACTTCGTTGAGCTATTATCTGTGCCCAGGTCACTTCTGAGAAAGAGCTACACAGCTCAGTGGGGGGCTTCATTGGTGAAATAAAGAGCTTAGTCTTAGTAAGTTTAGTAAACCCAAGTATTACTGTACATTGACATTTCTCTTCATAGGCCTAACCCTGTTATTTGCCCCCACTCCCCTCCAAAACGAGTGTCACTGGTTAGCTGTTCACCGCTCACGCCGTGCACTTTCACTTCCTTGACTTTCGCCTGTATCGTTCAGAATTGCTCGCAATGAAGTGGCGGTGAGTGACGGTGCGATGCACGCGTCGGTGGAGCTGGTGCCCGTCTCGTATTTCACCGGAGAAGGCACAGGTCCTGCTCGTCAGCCGCGTCTGCTTTAATTGATTCTGCTTGTACAGAATTAACCCCATACACCTGCTGGAATTTTAACATCATGTTTATATGCAATAGCGTATTCTCAGAATGATAAAATGTTATGTCTTCCCTGTATTTTAATTGGGAGTACGTCTTATCCAGAGAATATTTTTTTTTCGATGTTTTAAGTACCGGGAGTTCAGAATCATCTTCCGGTAGATGGTTTTCCAGAGCAATACATAATCACCCAGAGGAGAGATGACACCCACCAGCTCTTCAGAATCATCTTATGAAAGACATCTCCCGAATTTAAATTGGCATCTTCATAATCCTGTTATAGAAGATGGCTCTTTGTCGTACCATATTCTCCCGATTTAAAATATATATTTGAAAAAACATGGCTCCAAAGTTTGTGGTGTTTTATAATCTGGAGAATATAGAAAATGTGTTGTCTTATATCTTGTGGCAATTTTGATTTGTGGCATTTGTGTTGCCTGCCTCGTTCTATCTCATACCATTATATATTGTAAATAAATTATCTTAATATAATTTGCATATATTGTAATTTCTAGATATTACACAATTTGATGTATGTTGAACTTATTTTGCATCGTATGTAGCTAATCGTGCCAACCGCGCATTTATTGTAACTATGGGAATGGGGCGGTGTGGATTAGTCGCCTGCCATGCTCTTAGGTTTCCTCCCACGCTCAAGTAACACAAAAGCAAACCAATCAATGTTCCTCCGAAGCAAGACCTCCTAAATAAGAGGCTTTTGAGACCTGTATTGCTCTGCCTGCTAAAGACAATCAGGCCAGACGATTCCTCGATGATTCTCTCTCACTCCACAGGCGTTGATGCAATCTTCAACTTCACCATCCTGACTTTTTCCTGCGTTTATGGCCGTCATCCTCAACACAACCACTGCTTCAGTGCAGGTGATCCTATCCCGTTGGCATGATGCAACACTTACAGATGTTCTACTTTAATAGAACTCTATGCAGTCAACTCTCAATTATCCAGGTTAATGGGGTAGGAGTGATTCTAGTAGAACTTAAAACAACTGGACAGGGGTGAAGATATAGGACGTGTCATCTGTATGTATTACTTCTTAAAGTGATTGGTTTACTTACTGACATGTTTGCAGTAAAAAATAAACAATAGCTACATTGCATACTTATCCTTTGTTCGGATCTCTCCCAAGGTCGACTCGGCATAAAAGGGACGGCTTTCCGCAGTGTTCTTAAAAGACTGTAAAGTCTTTAGCTGTGGTTTGTGACACGGGATGGAGAAAACAATTTGGAGAGAAAGAGAAATGAGGGAATTCCAGAGCAGCTTCAGTAGGAGACAAGTCTAATTAGAACTATCTAGAAAGCAAGATATGTGGATTGGGAGGCACATTCTCAGAGGTGACAGCTTGATGAAGGAAGTTCTGGGAAAGAGGCCAAGAGGCAGAAACGTGAATGTTGCTGAATAACTTGAAGGCAGCGGGGGATCCACACCGTGAAACGAAGAAGAATAAAGCTGAAGACCAACAGGTTGGAGGGAGTTTGAGCCAAACGCCTGCCGTGCAGCGGATGGCTTAAAGAATACTTCCTGTCCAAGCCAGATGGCAGATGTCCCCCTCTCTGTGTTCACCCATCTAGGCTGCTCGGGGAAGGCGGTGGTGACGGATGTTGTTACCGGGCACCAGCAGACCATCCACACACACAGCGACGTCTTGGCACAGTGCTTTGCAGAGCAGGTGTGTGTACGCCCACACACGCACAAACACAAAAGCATTACCATTGATGTTTTGTTTAATACATCTTGAAAACTAGATCCGACGCCTTCGTGACTGCAGGAATTACTCTTTGGTTCTTTCGGGAAAGTCACGTAGAAAATAAAAAAATAATAGAATACGACGTTTCGGTTGCAACACAAGCAACCATCATCAGGTAAGAATGAATGATAAAACACAGACAAGGGAACAGCATAGGCAGACACACATGCAGAGAGAGACACACAAAGACACAGAGCGAGTCCTGTTCCCATGTCTGTGTTTTATCATTACGTGTTAAACCGAGGTTGAAATAACAACACATTTGGTCTGTTCTAACCAAGAGGTATGTGTACGTATGTGCTGCCTCTGCCCGTTAGAGCCCGCTGCTGTACTGCGGCTGTCGGTCGGGCAAGGTGTGGCGGGCAGACCTGCGGGACGGGACAGGGCCCAACGGCTCGCGACGGCGACGCTCGCTACTCCGGCACGAGTCGGCCATCGTGGCCCTGCGCACGCTCGCCGATGAGAACTACCTGCTCGCCAGTGACATGGCCGGCAAGGTGCGCTGTGTGTGTGTGTGTATGTTGAACTTGTTTTGCACCGTATGTAGCCAACCGTGATAATCGGAGATGCGTGGGGGGAAGGACAATAAAATAAACACAAAAACAGTTCTCAAGAAATGATTTTCAATCTAGATTTAAAAGTGCGTAGCTCCAGTGGCTTCTACTGTCGGAAGGAAGCTTGTTCCAGATAGCTGCAGAAGCGCATCTGAAAGCATGCGATGCAGTGAAGCACCACAAGTGGAAAGCAAACTCAAAGTTAAAAAGCCACGTTTGGCGATCAAATAGAATCATCAATATATTTGGTATTCGTGCCATTATAGCACGATGCTATCACGAAGGCGCTATGTTTCACAGACTTAGTCTCGCTTTGTGTAATGGGTGGCTCTGGTAGTTTAGAGGGATGAGTGGCTTAGGGGGATGGGTGCCTGAGAAGGGTGGGGAGCTTGGGATGGGTGGCTCAGAGGGATGGGTGGCTCAGAGGGATGGGTGGCTGACTTGGCAGCTCAGTGGAATTTGTAGCTTATGGGCTGGGTGGCCGAGGGTAATGCAAGACACATTGGGTTCGGGAGGCTCATGGATGTTTCGCGCCCTCGTAAACCTCTGCCCTCCTGCCTCGCCTGTACATTCAGATCAAACTGTGGGACGTGCGGACGCAGAGAAGCGTGCTTGAGTACCATGGGCATCACAACGAGCACGCCATCCTCCCTCTGCATGTCAGCGACGACGAGAACTTCATCGTGGCCGGTACACACACACCCACGTAGAGCACTTTGTCAAATCGCATTCTTCAGTGTGGAATACACAGGAGAGATGTTTACTCATCCAAGGCATTGATGCATGAGTGACTTAGGGGGATGGGTGGCTAAGATTTGTATTTGCAGTGTTCAAAACATCCCAATGCCCGATGGCAAGGGGATGTCGTGTTTTTGTGTAAAACGAAAACGCATGGGAGTGCAGAGCAGTTGTAAAGCTGCCTTGGAACAGGAAGTTGTCTGTGAGTGCCAGGGTGTGGCGAGATGCACTCCACAGGCATAGTGTACAGGTCATCATAGTTTGTAGTGTATGAGAATATCCTATTGTTGTGCGTTGATTGAACAGCTAGACTGGCTGCTCCAAAGTCACCAAGTGGACATTCATCATTTGTGAATGCACTCGTGCCCTTGTAGTGTTAAACTGAGGTTCACTTCCAAGCGATAGCGATGGCAAATGCCAGTAGTGCGTCATAATTAATATTTTCGTAGGCCTACCCTGGATCGACTTGGCCTGAAATGTGTTTAAATGTCGGTACTGAGGGGACAGGTCGTCCAGCGTGGTGTTGGCCGCACCAACCCCTTGTGCTCTGCACCAGCCTTAAAAGTAGCTCGTAAACAGCACTTGTTCTTACAGATTATGTAGTCTATACTGGAGATGTCTTTTTGAATACAATCATATTTTTGTGCATGTGCACGTCTGTCATTATAATAACCGATTCTCCTGCTGCTTTGCTGCTGCTCTCACAGATTGCCGACACCTCTATAATTCTTATTTCGTGCTGCTCATACCTTTGGTTACTACTGTTGGGTGGCTCAGAAGGGGGGATAGGTGGCCGAGATAACTGTTGCCCATTCTGCCGTTGTCCGCTGCTGCTGCTATATCTGCGCATCGCTCAGTCGGACAGGACAACTCCACGCGCTTTTGGCGGCTTCGCGACGGCCTCCTCCTCCGCACCATGCCGTCTGCCGTGCCCGTGTCCTGCACCAAAGCCGCCCCGAGCGTGGCACTGATGCCGAGTCTCGGTGGCCCCCATGGGGCGCCTGGTCTGCTCGTGGCCGCCGGCCAGCGCCTCTTCCACTATAGCTATTGACATCGCGTCCTGCTGTTGCCACAGGCAGGTTGGTGAGACAACTCTTCGTGTTCCAGTGCGCACCCTGTTGAAGATTTTTGTACGTGGCTGGTGATTCAAAAACCGCTGCGGAACACAATTCTGTTTTTAAAGACAACCCTGAAAAACTAGCGACGTGCATGTACATACCTCATAGGCATAGAAGTCAAGGTGCAGTGGGGAGCCTACTGCACAATGAACTTGGCTACCTGAATGATCCCAGTCACAGGTAACATTCAAATTATATTCCTGGCCACAGCGAAATCCCATCCTGTTCAGTCTCCCACAGCTCGTCTTGGACAGTTTACCGCTTTGGTGTCGGCAAGGGGCGATCTCAAGCGTGTTACACGCTCTCAACACTCATCCATGACCAGCCTCCGGTTTAATGTTTGTGTCCCGATTGCCTTTCCTTCCAGAACCCACCCTGCCTGCTCTTCTGCTATTTATTCATTTTACTATTCTATTGATTAATATTTAATAGTTTAAGCCAATTGTTTTATATTCGTAATACAATTAGTTCCACTTTTTTGGTATTGTCACAAACCTAATTTCCTCCAATCCTGAAGCCGTTTGTTCCCATTGATACACATCTGTTTATCCAGCTTATCTCATGGACTGTTGGCATAAAGTGAATACCTGGTGCTTTCCCTTTCTCTCGTTCCTACTTCTTCCTGTAATGGCTCCATCCCCACCCAAGTTTCACTGTAAATCTTTAAAATCCTAACCCTTCAGTTTGTTCTGGCGGTTAAGACAAATCAGCTGACAAAACTGTTTCCATCTTTTAAATTCTTCATCCTGTCAGTATCCCTGTTTTTTTTAAATCAAAGCTTGTCCAATCTGGTGTAGATTATTCGAGTATTAATTACCTTGCTCTTGATTTGAAGTTGTATGGAATAAAAAAAAATTAGTTTCAACCATTTGCACATTAAAATTTGCTTTGTGTTCCAGGGAGTTGTGTTTATGCAATGCAAGATTGATTTTGCCCACATTTTTGGCTTCAGTTTACATTTTTATGAACAAACACCGCATCATGTAGACTCACAGCCTGTAAAAAAATTATTGTGGAAATATTTACATCACTGTACATAGATAAATGATTTATCTTACATGTTTAGGAAGAAAAGACACAGAAAAACCAGTTTGTAATTTTTTTTAATTTTCCACCTGGAAGTGACAAGAACTTGTAAAATATCACTTTTGACAAGTTAAAAGCTTAAAATTGTATAATAGTGCATCTGAGAAGTTTTATTAGAGTTTGTCGCAAATTAAACTCCTTAGTTGATAAGGAAATTAAGTATTCGTGACCGAATGCTAGTTTTTTGTGCTCCATGCCAGTACCTCGTATGAACACGGATGGTGTATTCATGAAACCTACTGACAGTGAAGAAAAAAGAATCCTAATTTGATAAACCTACAACTGGGGGGCCACACATGAAGAGACCTGGCAGTGAATCCAGCTTCAATGCTGGACTTGATTTTAAATACATGCCTATCAACCACTTTTTATTTTAATGCCAAACCCAACAAAAAAATTAGCCCAAGATTAAGATAATGGAAATGCAGGGCTGCAGGTTAGTTTATTAAAACATGCTGATGGAAATGTTAAATGTTGAAAGTTTTGCGTTGTTGATAGGCTTTGAGTCGATGAATGATGATGAATTGGTTTAAACAATGAGCACTAAAATAAGCTAAACATTTTGTTTAAATGACAAACTGTAAAATGAAAAGAGAAAATAAACATCTACACGGGTACATTACTCGTGTAAACACACGCCATTGAAATTGCCACGACCAAAATTCAGCACTTGTGAAAATGTAACGGCAACGTCGCTTGCCATCCTGTCGCTGTGATTCAACATTCTTCAAAAGTCTGTCGCTCACCTCTGCTGCACTGATGGATGATATTCTAGGATGAGATGGCAAAACAAATGTATTGGCTGGTAACCCATATTGGTCATCGGGCTCATCATTCTGCTGAATAAGGAGTGGCAAATTCGAAATCCAATTTACAAACAGCAAAAGGTCTCAAATATATTTCAGAGGTTATTAATTTACATATATTTCACTAATAATTTAAAGTGTGCCTTTTTTGCGCAACGGAACTCGCGTGTTAAAGGAAATCTAATTCACTAACAATGCAAGGTGCGTATCATTTACCACTTAATCTGGGGTCTCGCCTTCATAGCAGGTAACCATTAACTTATTTTTGTGTTGTATAGTAATTCTATCTTAACATTTGCATCTTATTGTATTTCACCTGAAAAAGGACAAAGGTAGAACGCAATGTGTATATATAGTAAGTACATCCTCATGAACGCTAATATAGATACACTACAATTATCTTACAAAATCACAGCCCCCCCCCCCCCCCCAAAGCAAATGAAAGAGATTGCTTCCAGAACATACAATTTGTTTACAGTTTACCGTGATTGACAATACATCATAGTGATGACGTGCTGGACATTGAAGCGGTGCTCGTGATCACACTGTGACCATGGGGTCTTTGCAAGATGAAGTCACAGAGAGAAATCTGATCATTAGAGAAGAGCACCAAGTTGGACGACGAACCCGTCACCTCGTACAAGAGCCCCCGATTCGTGGGACTTCCCACAAACCGACTTTACGTCTTCTGAAAGCTAGTGCTAAGAGTTACTGCAGAGCTGCTAAATTAAAGTGAATGAAGCAAACCCATTGCTTGTCCCCACATCGAGACAGCACGACACACAAATAAAATATTTGTGCAAGCAAAAATGGGTCTTTGCGTGGTTTTTATATATACCCCACTTAACAGCTGCTGGGTCCAGGTAGGACTGTCTTAAAATTTCCAATGTGATCATTTGAAGTCTCCCTTCCACGGCCTGTGGTGCTTGGTATGCCTGGGTTATGCACATAAGTTGTGAACTACTAAACAGGGAAAGAAATGCAAAGCACACGCATGCCAACACTAAGTCGCCGCTCGCGGATTGTCAATGACAGGGTCGGACGCTGGGCATGTGCTCTAAAGGCTTTAGATATGTAATCCTTGAGGTTGTATAGGGATGGAGAGGAGTTACTTCCTAGAGGTCAGATAACCCACAGATGTACCCCCATTCTCTAAAACAGCTTAGCTGAAATGGTATGGTCATCATCAGCGTCTCGTTAGCCGTTGATAACAAGATAAAATGATACTCGAAAAATATTATGAATTAGCCCCATAGGTGGGTCAGCTGCAGAGTGAACTCTGAGTTGTTCACCATGTGGGAAAGCAGAAATATCAATCATTAAATACATAATACATTGCTTCATGGGCCAGACTGGATTTTGAAGATGTAATGCTATCATTGCAATTATCTTGTGCTCATCATAGTGGGCACAGCTGATGTCTACTCATTGCAAAACCTGGCTCAGACTTTGCATAAATTGACACAGTTCAGATTTTAAACAATAAATGCTGGTATGATGATTCATGTACTTTAAAAATCCTGGTACCATGGCGACTGGATAAATGACCTGCCAGTCTTTCCCAACACTAATCACTTGACGAGCATGTCCATTCACTCGAATAGCACTGTGGGGTGTGGTGTTTTGTATTGTTGGGGTTGCCAACAGACATTCACACCAATGATAGACTACATAATACATATCCATTTAAACTTTAGCACGGTTGGCTACATACGGGGCGAAAGAAGTTCAACATACATAACAAAACCACGGCCCTTGCTACGTAACAACATGTTAGGTTATCTCGTACAAGCGCATTTGATTTATTTGACTCGTCTCAATATTGTTTCCACATTAGGAAGACAGGAAAAAGCAAGTGTTGAGTGAATGATGGGAGGAGATACAATACTGACCTCTAATGTCTGTGACAACACCCGATAAAAGCAATTTTGAGTTTAGGAATAACTATCTTGATGAAAATGGACTTAAGATTCATGTGCATTATGTCTATGCAATTTGCACAAGCAGTAAAAATGTCCACATTGCATTATCGTGCTTTGTAGAGTGCCCAGAGCCTAGGATGAGTGCAATTTGTAGAAATAATGTTATTTCCTTGTTTACATGTATACAGATGATCAACTGTCTGCTGGTGTCAAAACGGTGTGAAACTTAGTCATACCGATGTTAATCTGTCGCAGCCAACAAAGGAAAAAGCGAAGTTGGTCTAAAGAGACATAACTGCAAAAGGGAGGAGTCGGAGGGAGAGGCGACGCATAAGGACAGGAAGAGCTTAAATTGCAATCGATGCAAGCACCTACATCAACCTCACAACTTGGAAGATACGACGGCTCAGAGAGGCTGTTTGGTTTGGATAAAAAGTAGGCAGATCTCGTCACACCGCAGATGACAAGAGGTAAAGAAATGCAGTTGGTAAGTGTCAGTGGCAATGTGAATGGTGAGTGATTTTGAAAATGTTTGGCTATCCACTGGGATTATCACCCTCCCAAGTCATCATCCTTGGTCACTCTCTGCTCAACAACTGTTAGCAAATGCAGTTATTACAAAGCCGTCTTCACGAAAGCAAGCATCATTGGCTTCCTGCCCACTACAGAGCCAAGTTCCATCACGTCAGTGGTACTTCCCTGAATACGAAGCGACGTCCCCCTTTCTGAGAATTATTTTCAAGTCCCTGCAATTAAGCGGAGCTGCAGTTCTACCTTTTGTGCAACTGCGGTCCTCTTTAGCAAGCGATCGATGGGCTGCAATAGGAAGGAAGCAAAGTCATGGTCCTCGTAAGAAAGATGATAATCTCCCAAATAAACCAGCCATGCAATTATTCCACCACAACTCTAAAACAACTAATGCATCCCCAATGAGTTGACTCCCAAAGCAACCATGTGCCACCTAATTCGCAGACTCATTAATTCCCCTGATTGAATCCATCTCTATTGGCTTCCCTTATTTATACACGGGGGAAACACACGCACGAGTCTTACGGGGTATTGGAAACCAAACACGGGGTTCCCTGCAGTGATTCTTGAATCGCATTAACACAGAAAAAGTCACCGCACAACCATTCTCACGACACATCCAGACTTCTCCACTTGGGGAGGGGGATCAACCAAACATCGCCCCTTGCTTCCAACAGTTACAAGAATGTGAGTGGGCAGGGGGAAGAGCAGGAGAAGGAGGAAGGCAGAAGTCAAGAGGTTTAGAGTCAAAGGATCGTGGAGTAAGAGGAGGTGGTGGTTGTCTCAGAGCTCCCCCTTGCACTTGCTGCAGGTGTTGCACACCCGCACGGGATGGTCCCACCCTCGTGACGGCACCGGCCGGCGCACCGTCGAGCACTCGTTGCAGAAGCCCTTGCCGCAGGCGCGGCAGTGGTGCTTGGCGAGCTTCCCTGAGGTCATGTCCTTGTTGCAATCCTGGCAGGATGTGATCTCGTGGTCGGGGACCCAGTAGGTTGGCCGCGCCACGTCCTTCACCAGGCCTGCAGGGGAAGCAAGCAAGTGCGGCCACGGTCGGGAAATAATGGCTGTGTGCAAAAACATCGCGTCGCTGTACCCCAATTGCAGTGATGGCGCTCGGGCATGAGAACACGAAGCAAAGGCGTAGGCTCCCGAGTAGCTCCAGGGCCCCCAAACTCATTAACGAAATGTCATCCTAAATTTAAATCCTAATCATTATAAAGCATCTAATTAATTGCTCTCATCCCCATCTTGTGTATTCCTCATGTAATGTCGTGTTTGCGTCTTGCCTACATCCGTCTCATCTATTCTCTTATCTCTCAGAACTTAAATATTTTTGTCTGTATTTACGTTATATTATTACAGTTCTATCTATTGTCTACATCTCTAATGTCACCTCACAAGGAGTTTATACAAGAACACCGTTTCATACCCAGGCAATGCCTTTATTGGGCAATACTAACAATGGCAGAGTACAAATCTTTTCACAACATCGCAATAAGCATCTCGATCCTGTAGCGGTGTCTCCCACTGACTGAGCAGGCGCAGGTTGGCAAGCGAGGATGTTACAATAATTACTTATTTACACAGAAGAGCCATACTTGAGTAGTCTGCAGACTCCTATTCAGGAGAGTCCTGCTACATTGGGATGCTTGGCACACAACAATTTCATTGTGTGTGTGTTTTGCCAAGGTGGCAGGGTGCACACGTGGGATGCCAGTGGGGGTGCGTGTTGTGGTGCTCACCCAGTGGGTAGTTGAAGGTGGTGGCCACGGCTCCCAGCGTGTTCTGCACCACCTCACCCACCTTCCGCACCATCACCTTGCCCGACTCGTCTTCCTCGCCCCCCTCCGCCTGTTGTTTTTGTTCTGAGCAGACCGGGTTTGCCGCCACAGCACATGCACACACACAAATTAATACAAAATACAAGGGAACCTAGTAGTCAGCCAGGCTATCGACTCCAATTAGCATGGTTGGCTACATATGGTGCGAAAGAAGTTCAACAGACATACATATCAGGGAAAATGTTATTAACAAGCACATTAAATAACTAGTTTTGAACGATAATAGTCATATTAGAACCATGCCCAAGTGCCTCTGTTCTGCACAAAAGGCTGGCAATATATTTATTGAGGTCTCCGTTACAACTCTGCTGGACATACATGTATAGGGATGCTGTCGTGGTGTAATGAATAGCACACTGGAGTTCACCGGTTCGATTTCATCTTCCAGCAAGGCAGTTGCAATGATAGACAAGTTTCTTAAATCTTCACACTTCTGTCTGCCCAAAAGTATAATTTGGAATACTCCTGGACATCTGTGAAAAAGAGCTTTACAGCTCATCGGATTCCTGCAGTATAAATATTCTGATTCCGAGTCGATCGGCGGGTCGTATGTGGTGTACAGTGGATGTACTCCCTCCTCTTCTAAGACGTTTGGCCAGCGTGGACGAGTTTGCCAAATGCCCCCCCACAGGGTCTCCATAGCTCCCTCGAGTAGAGGCCCTTCCGTTGGCAACTGCAAGGGCTGCTGCATGCCTTGATATCATCACAAGTGAACAAAACGTGATTTTTAATCCAGGATCACAGTGTTTCTGGCTCACAGTGCTCCAACACATTGGCACCATGAAGAGCCTCATCCCAACAGGTCAGATCAGATCCGACTGCTGGCACAAAATACGGGGGGGGGGGGGGGGGCACCAGGGTGTTTTATTTTCTCATTCATACCCCTTATTCATACCCCAGGCAAGCTGTGCTGGGAAGTGGCTTGACCGTGGGGGCTTCCCTGGCAGCAAGCTCGGCTCTCACCTTGGGGCCGGGCGAGTTGGAAGCAGGCGTCGCACACGCGCACGGGGTTCGGCCCCCACCCTCTCTCGGGCACGGGCCGCGAGCGGGACGAGCAGGCGCCACAGAAGCCCTCCCCGCACGCCCGGCAGTGGTGCTTCGTGTCCTTCTCCTCGAATTGCTTATTGCAATTGTGGCACGCCTGTGTGTGATACGACGCCACCAAGCGAGGATTTTCGTCATCAAAAATCGTGCCGCGGAGGATTATCGATAACACACATTTACTGTAATTGTATTACATACAATTAGAACTGCTTGTTTCCAATGTAGTACTAAGCCTACTATTTTTGTGCCGCTTTGTGTATGTTTCCAGATTCCATCATTGGCATAATCAACATTTATGTCGATCACTTTTCTGAAAGGCAGAAAACATTGGAGTCAAAAAGTTTGTGGGCGTCTCTAAGCCACACCTAAATATTCCTGGTGCGTCTAGCCAGTTTGCCTCGTCACACCGATGGAGACGGGTACGGGCCTGTCTGCTCTGCAGGTATGGAGTGCTGCGAGTGGCCAACAAGAGCTGGAGGGCGCTACGACCCATTGCAGATCTGGTGCGATAGCAGTAGAGGTGTCCGGACACTCACAACGTCTCGTGGCCGTGCCCCCACCCTCTAACCTCACCACCCCGGATAACGCCGAGTCGACAGTCGGTGGCGTAACGACATTTTTAGCTCAGGGGGTGCGGCAATCGGTCAGGTGCGGCCCCAATATTTGATTTGTCACTCATGGTGCTTGTCAAGGGGGCCCCAACTTGTAGCTTTGGCACCCAAGCTCGTTACGCTGTCGACTGCGTATAGCGTGCGTGTGTGTGTGTGGGCACGTACGATGACGACCGCGTTGGGCCTCCAGTAGGCCGGCGCAATCTGGTCCGTGAGCCAGTCGGAGACGGCGCGAGCCGGGCCCGAGCTAATGTCCGACACCGACTGCGCCACCAGGTTGACGCCGTCCAGCAGCCGCTGCGCTGCATTGTGGTTCTCCCGGATGAAGCCGTTCGCCTGCAAAGGAGTCGTGATGCCGTGACAATAGACAGTGGCAGGGGTCTTGATAACTACACCACCCAGAGCTCATTCAGTATGTCGGCGTCATCTACTGGAGTTTCAATCATTTTTTTTTATTGCAACTCAACGCGAGCCCAGTACAGTACGCCAATCGCTTTATTGTCAAGTACAGATATATAAATAACTATTTTTTTTACTTATCTAATGGATTCGATTGAGGTGCACACTCAACTTGGAGGCAACACTTTATTAACGCATAACAACCAACGGGAACGTGATACACAGGGTGGTGACCACCGTTCCTAATCTCACTAACACTCGGGGAGGGAATACGACATAATGTGACCAGGGCAGGTTAACGGGCTGCCTGGTCACGGACGAAGGTCGGAGCCTGGAGGAGCGTTGATGGCGTCTTTATCCCGGGGTCGAACAGCCCCGCTCTCTGTTCACACCCCGCTTATAACTCCCGTGGCGTGGCCGGCTCTGCCCCAGGCCACGCCCCCCTTCTCAATCCTTCGGGAAGGTCCGGGCCCCCAACCACGTGACCCCCAAGCTCCCCCCTGGGGCCCGTAGCCCCCCCCTTTATCCGGTCACGTGTCCTGTTGGGTGCACGCAGAGTGTCACGGCCTGACACACCCCCGTGACAACCGCCTACAGTACCCATACCGAGCCAACACAGTAGTAACGTCATATGTCCCTACGCTCGTAGTCCCGACACAGTAGTGACATCATATGTCCCGACACTTATATTGCCTCAGTATATTACCGTGTTATTTTACGTAAATGTCTTATTTTACATGTCCTGAATGTTAGGCATTCGTGTCAATTTCATTTTATGTCAAGCGATCCTGAGATGCTTTTATTGATAACGAGCGGGAAATACCCGGCATTGCCCGGAGGGAAAATATATTTCAAAACTTCTGTGGTGAGGCCTAGTTCTGTGCAGAGTCCCCGGCCTCGCCTAGATTGCCCAGCCGGCCGAGGTGGCACCTTGGCAGGCTGGGGCTGGGCTTCTACACCCCCCCCACCGCCCGCTCTACAATTGCAGTAACTACAAACTCTACAATAGTATCTACCGACCCTACAGTAGTAACTGCACACATTGGGGTGGGGGAGGGAGAAGAGGACATCACACTTTGAAGAATTAACCTCAGCGTTGTGTATTTTTTTTGCATTTTTAACACGAATGAGAATTATTCCCAGCCCCCACTGATTGTGTGTGCGCGTTGCTATGGGAACCACCACGTCAGCGTTTTGCGCAGATGCGGGCTTTGGCGCACGCTCAGCGTAGTAATATAAAAATGTATAGTAATAAATTGTTAATTTAACTACTTTAAAGTTGACGGATGTGAAATACGAATAGCGCTGGCTCACCCCGGGGCTTATCGTGTGGTATATGGGTACTTTTTAGAAAAGTAAACCCCACAGTTTGTGAGTTAAAAGCGTCGCAAGTTGCGTAGACAGACAGACGGACAGACACAGCCAGACGGACAAAAAATGACGTTTATAGGTAAAGACAAGTGCGCTATATAAATATTCATGGATTGATACGGACTATCGTCTCTTTATTTGTTATCCATGATCCTCTATGTCAGCGCATAACACATTGTATTCTTCTACAGTTTTGTGCTGAATGGTCCCTAGCTTAAGTAGATGGCCCTTGCCAATGACATCTGGCAATACAGCTGTATTGGTTGAACAAGCCTGACTCTATTATTTGTTTCTTTCGGTTAAGTCACGTCTAAAGATAAAATAATAAATTAAATTAAATAATAGAATACGACATTTCGATTGCAACACAAGCAATCATCATCATGTATAATGAAATAGCGACATAAAATCTAACCAGAAAACTATAGACAGACATATTAGCAGACAGATATCACCAAGCCTGACTCTGCTGATGAGCCCTACAAATAAAAAACTGGTCCAAAGGTATGCCTGATTAAACAAATGCTGCAGTTCACCACCGTTCCCTAAGGCCAACAGGCTAAGTGACAAATGATAACATATTTTCAATGTGTCATTGCTCTGCAATGAGGTGAGATGCTCTTCAAATAAATACGTGAAGTAAACACTCTAATTCCAGATCTTATTGCACATTAAAAGCAGAGCTGTGGACGTGATCAGCAGGACATACCCCGGGCCACACGTGTTTCAGCTCCGTACGAACGACCGTGTCCTCGGGATCTTGGTTGCCGTACCAGAACTGGCGGCTCCGGTAGATCACGCCGCAGTTGGGACACTCCAGCACGTAGCTGCGGGGGACACGGCGAGTGGACAATGAACGAGGGGCACCGATCAGCACTGCCAGGAGGCACAGCGAACCTGGGTGCGTGCCCTTGTATGTAACAAGGCAGACGTGTAGGCCGGTGTGCCAGGTTTCTCCCGCAAGCTTTATAATGCACCGTACGATGCCTTGGTTTGATAACATTAAAATGAAGAAACGTGTACACTAGGGGTGTAACAATCCATCGATTAATTATCGAATTCTTACGCTCACAATACGGATATTAAATCATGAGTGTGAGACATTGTTCTTTGTATAAGTTGAAAGTGATTAGTTCACGTGGCCTCTTCTGAGAATCATAATATTTATTTAGACTGGAGGAATCTGATGAGCCATGCAGCTCTTTTTCACAGACGTCCAGTCGGAGCTGCAATGCACTGAAATGTAAAATAAACAAACCTTTAATGGAATTATGGCCTTAAATCTTGATAAGTCACTCAGTCGCCAGGGGAAATTTGTCACAGGCAAAATTCACACATGCACACACCCACATGCCGGGGTGGAAAAACCATGCGGCTCTCGTGTAGTTAAACTGCGGTTAGATCGAGATGCAGCAAAATTTTTTTCTTTATGTATGTCTGCTTGAAACGGGAATAAATCTGCGGAAGTGGGAGTGGCATGAGGCACAAAAGTCCGTGGCAGCGGAGCCAGACATGAATACTCCCACAGATTTTTCTAGATTAAAAATTCCAAGGCAACCAGTGTAACCAACTAACGTGACCTGCTTGGTGCACGTTTGTCTTGTGGTTCTTAGCCACGTGAAGGTGATGGAATGCGACCCAGAGGGTACATAATTTGGCCACTCCTGACGCACACTGCAGCACCTTGAGATAGTCACGAGCTCCTGTGTTGGAGCAACATAGGCAGAGAAGTCAACACATCTGGCCTTTGAAGCTTTGGGTGTTTCTACTAAACTCTTAAGAATTTTAAGTGACTTACCGTGACATAGGTGTGCCTTGTGGTGACTCATGCCTCATACATAGCAGTTATCGAGCTATGTATTGCTAACTTAATGAAATATGAGAACTCATGAATAAACCATAAGAATGTGCCCTACCTTGTCAGTTCTAAAAAGCTATGAGGAATAAGCCTGACGAGTACTCGAATGAGTGACCTCTACACACAAACAGGTTGACGTAGGGCCTAGCAGTTAAGCAAAATGTATTGCTGTACTGTACTTATATGTCTCCACATTTATGCTCCCCTGCCTTCACCAAGTCGCACTGACCAGAGTGGTGAAGTTTGGACAAGTACGGCCAAGTAACCCGCACGACCTGCACAGGGGAGGGGATGCCCTCATCCAGCAGCGGACTGACGCAAAGGGTGTGCACATACGACCATGGCACTGTCAAGCGGGAGTGCGTTTTCCACTTTTTGCAGAGGTTTGCGGATTTAGACCACCGGTACCCTGGGTCAATACGGTGGGGGTATGAACCATAAATACACGCCGTTCATATCAGTGGAGGTAAAAAAAGAAATCCAGTAATGTTATTTGAATAAAAACACTTTAAAAACATTTTTATTTTACCAGGTAAGGACCACTGAGATATGTAGCTCTTTTTCAGAAGTGACCTGGCCACAAATGATAGCTCAATGAAATGGCTTATCATGTGGAAATTTACAGCAGCCAAATAATCTAAAAGCATGTTTATTAATGTTGAGGGAATAACCAGAGGACCCGGAGAAAAATCCACACGACCACAGGGAGAGAGAGACACGCAAACTGCAATTGTGCAGGCATCAGGGTCGGCATCGAACCCACAACCTCTTGCATACCAGGCGAGGAAGTTAACATCTCGCCAACGTGATGGGTGCCGGCATCATTATCCAAATTTGCCAAATTAGTGTAATGAACTGGGTAATATCATTCTAGATTTGAAGCTTTCGTGACTGCAATGATTCATATTCTCAGGTTTTTTTCGGTAAAGTCACGTAGGTAAAAACATTAAAATTAATGAAAGTAAAATAAAACAAAACAAAATAAAATTCACGACGTTTCGGAGGCAACACAAGTCTCCGTCATCAGGTGGGACCGTCACAGCCGAATTAGCTGCATCAAGTGAAGCAATGATTCAAGATGTAATCCCTTATAAGCAAGTTGAAGGGAGGTGGAGAGGGGGGGGAGAGCTTATCAGGCTGTGGTAGCCAATGAATGGAAACGTATCGGGAGGGAGGAGGAGCGGTGATCAAAGACTGCACGCAGTGCTCAACACAATGAATGGAGACGTGTCGGGACGGAGGGCGAGCGGCGATCAAAGACTGCACGCAGTGCTCAACACAATGAATGGAGACGCGCCGGGACGGAGGGCGAGCGGTGATCAAAGACATCACGTAGTGCTCAACACAATGAATGGAAACGTGGCGAGCGGTGATCAAAGAACAATGAAGAGATTACTGTTAAACACTGTGGATGCTAACACTCGGTGAAGTAAATTAAAATAGTGCCTGTCAGATAAGATGGTCCAAAAAGTGTAATTAAGTCTTTTTTGCGTGGTTAATAACATCTTTCCAGTGATTACTGAGTTTGTACCCATCATCACGGTTGAAATTATGTCTGTGTTTGTATATTTGTATGGCTTCGTGTACAAACCTTTGATGGTAGCCCGGAGGTTTGCAGAGAACCTTGGTCTCGGAAAAGACAATTTCATGAGAGCCCGCCGAGTTGTAGCAATGATCGGCAACGGCCGAAGAATCAGTTCTGCCGTGTTTCAGATCTGACTTGTGCTCGCGGACACGATCAGCAACATGACGTTTTGTTTCTCCAATGTAGCAATCACCACAAATGCAACTCAATTTGTAGACTCCAGGATACTGTAAGTCAGGAACGACATCCTTCACATCTGTGAAGGATGTCGTTCCTGATACTGTAAGTCAGGAACGACATCCTTCACATCTGTGAAGGATGTCGTTCCTGACTTACAGTATCCTGGAGTCTACAAATTGAGTTGCATTTGTGGTGATTGCTACATTGGAGAAACAAAACGTCATGTTGCTGATCGTGTCCGCGAGCACAAGTCAGATCTGAAACACGGCAGAACTGATTCTCCGGCCGTTGCCGATCATTGCTACAACTCGGCGGGCTCTCATGAAATTGTTATTTCCGAGACCAAGGTTCTCTGCAAACGTCCGGGCTACCATCAAAGGTTTGTACACGAAGCCATACAAATATACAAACACAGACATAATTTCAACCGTGATGATGGGTACAAACTCAGTAATCACTGGAAAGATGTTATTAACCACGCAAAAAAGACTTAATTACACTTTTTGGACCATCTTATCTGACAGGCACTATTTTAATTTACTTCACCGAGTGTTAGCATCCACAGTGTTTAACAGTAATCTCTTCATTGTTCTTTGATCACCGCTCGCCACGTTTCCATTCATTGTGTTGAGCACTACGTGATGTCTTTGATCACCGCTCGCCCTCCGTCCCGGCGCGTCTCCATTCATTGTGTTGAGCACTGCGTGCAGTCTTTGATCGCCGCTCGCCCTCCGTCCCGACACGTCTCCATTCATTGTGTTGAGCACTGCGTGCAGTCTTTGATCACCGCTCCTCCTCCCTCCCGATACGTTTCCATTCATTGGCTACCACAGCCTGATAAGCTCTCCCCCCCCCCTCTCCACCTCCCTTCAACTTGCTTATAAGGGATTACATCTTGAATCATTGCTTCACTTGATGCAGCTAATTCGGCTGTGACGGTCCCACCTGATGACGGAGACTTGTGTTGCCTCCGAAACGTCGTGAATTTTATTTTGTTTTGTTTTATTTTACTTTCATTAATTTTAATGTTTTTACCTACGTGACTTTACCGAAAAAACCTGAGAATATGGGTAATATCATGCTCAAGTTGAAAAACTACCAGATAATTACTTAATTGGAACAATGAACTGCAACATTGCCCCCCCCCCCTTACCGGCAGACTTGATGTCCACTTGCAGGACAGTGCTGTGTTCACCTTGTGCCACATAGTGCTGAACTAACATTAGGGGGTCTCCTAAGCTAAGCAAACTGCGCTCCAAGATATTTTTTTTACGTTGTGAGTGCAGTATAAATGCTAGCGTTAGTATTATTACTCCCATTATTAAAAGTGCTGCGTAATTACTAGAGTAGTGGAATGATGGAATGGCGCTGTGAGCAGGACTGACACTGCCAGTACTCACCCGGACCAGGCGTACTTCGCAAGGCCGAACCACGGCGATTCATTTGAAGCCGATGTCTTGGGGACCACAATGACCTCCTTCCCATTCTCATAACAATGCTGTGGAACAAAGATTACAGCAGCAACCATGAGCGATGAGCGCGTAAGAAGAGTACAATGGCAAGACACAGCAACGCACAACAAATGTCAATCAGCCCACAGAGTCTGCTATGGTGCAGCCCTGCCAATGCTGGCTTGCGTCACCGCTGGCAAAAGAGCCTCCAAAACTTGGGGGAGCTCTGGAGGGGTATCTGGTCTCCTCATCCAGGGTGACCAGACGTGCCGCAAAAGGTGGGCGACACGCGAGCTGCTAATCGACTGGCTTGCAGGTCCAATGTGCTAACCATTACCCCCCCCCCGGCAGCATCCACATACACACACGTATAAATCCAGCAGAGTTGGAGAGGATACCTTTACAGATGTGTCTTTAAGGTTTTTCATGATGTATTAGATTTGGTATTTGATTAATCGCTGTGTTACAAAACGTTATGACCTCTCTGCATTTATGGTCTCTACTCTAAATACCTATTGATCAAATAAACTTCATATTATACGAAAGAAAATAAGTAGTTAAAGCTTATCTGATACCCAACAATAAAACATGAACACATCAAGGAAATGCATTGCCATTCACAAAACGTTTCAGCTAGGTTACTGCATATTCAGCTACTTGCAGAACTCATAACAACTTTATATTGGCGTCATCATCACACTCCACATTTGCCAGGGTACTTGTTGATGTGGAGAGTATATCAAAGCAATGTGAAGCTGTAGGCTGACCCTGCCACATGACTGAAACAAATCGATTTCCGGGCCACCATTCCGTAGCCTTTTGCGGTCGTGCTGTACATCTCCGAACGACACACGTGTTACACACGTGTTAGCACCTGAAGAACATATCACAGAGCTATCCTCTGGACTGTACTTTTTGGAGGTCCAAAGTCAAACATTTAACCCTTTAGGATTGTAATATTCATAGACAGTGTGCCACATGTCAGATTGATAGCCCTTCCAGAACATCATGACTATCTACTTCGCCCGCCGAGTCACAATCGTCTGTGTGTAAACGATAGGCAAAGCAGCCGCAGCACCCAGGCACCCCTATAAAGCCAGTACGAGTTTAAAACCTGGCCAAGCTCAAGCAAGCCTCACTGGCTAAAATAAGCAACGCCTGGTGGGACTCCAATAGCGGCCGCCACAAAGAGACAACTTCCACCAAAGGAATGAGTAATTTCCACAATTGGCTCAGAACATTGTCCAGTGCTCTTTCGAGCGAGTGAGGGGGGGGGTCACTGACTTTTGACCACAGTATTTATGGTGTAACTCGCTGGCTCAAAGTTATCTTGAAGCAACTCCAACAAAACTGACGATCTGACGCGGTGTTCCGTGTAATGTTACCATGCGTTGGTTACTGTGTGTTCGGTATCATGTTTTTTTTGCGTACGAGGGAGTTAAAACTTGTACATGAATCGTATTAATGCAAGTAAATAATCAGGACAATCGATGAATTGTCACAATTCCAGATCACAATTTGATAGAAAACTTAATGACCGTCTTTTTTGTACTGTACCTCTTGTATTGTCCATCTCGTGTGTTTTGTGTTGCTTATTCCAATAGGCTAAAGATAGACCAGGATGGACATTTGTATACACCATAAACAAGGCGAGATGTAGCCCAGCTGTTTGGGCCATGCCACGATGAACCCACAGATCCGTGATTCGACTCCCAACCGCAGCCGACATCACATCACCGGTGAATGATATCTGACCTGGTCCTGCGTGACCCCCTTCATCAACCACCACGACTGACACAGGGTGGGGGAGGGCTTTCATCCAGTAGTGGATTGACACAAGTCTGTAAATTACAATGAAAAGGAGTCATTTTTTTATCATAACCGATTCTGAGGCACACAATTTGCTTAATGCGTGGATGGGGTATAAGCGGATTTTTATCGATAAATCCCTTTTATTATTATACTTCTAAAACTGTTCTTACGTCCATTTTCTTACGATACAGACACAAATCCACATGCAAATCAGATCCAGCATCCTTCTTCGCTTGCAATCCTAGCCAGAGCAGCAGCCATGTGGTCCACAGCTGCTCTACTACCCAAACACCACCGCCTCTCATGGCATCAGTGACATGCAGTGTTGTTCATCGGAGACCGCCCCAGGCCAAAAAGTCACGCAAGCGCTGACTCGACAAACAGGTGCTGTGCCCGGCACACTCAACTGAGCACAGTGTAATGCATGACACCGCTACATTGACAAGGCCATCGCGGACTTTATGACCTGCCGATTGCGCACTTTACAAAGGTCACGCGCCACTGCACTCTCCAAGTCGTGAACGGTCGAAATTCACGGGAAGTCGTGATGATATAGAGCTGGGCGGCACAGTGGTGAAAGCACTCATCTCACTGCTCTCATTCGGTTCTGGAAGAAGCTTCCAGCACATGGAGTGACACTTTAACATCCGAGGGAACAACACGCGGTACAACCCAAAAAAAAACTACCATCCCCCGCCCACACCGTACCAGATTATAGGCATGCGCAACCACTGCCGGGTAGCACAATGATCACGGAGCAATCCACAAACTCTATTCCACGCCCGAGTCACAAGAGTTGGAGACGTACACAACAGAACCCAGAGGAAATCCAACAACGCAGCCTGAACCTGGTCTTCTGGAGCAGCGTCTACAGCCATTGATTCGTGCTCGTTTCTAGAACACTGGGGTATGCGCGTGTATGGAGTCGTGTGCATATGGGGAGCGGTAGTATAGCAGTTAGCGCGATGCACGACAAATCTGGCGAACCGGGTTCGATTCCTGCCCACGGTCAACACCAGTGACGATTATCTGAACCGGTCCTGGGGCTCCCCGAGGTCGACTCAGCCTCAAATGAATACCTGGTGCGATGTGTAAACGTCGCCACTAGAGAGACAAAGGTGGTCGGGCGTGGTGCTGGCCACCCACCGCCTCGTGTGCCATGTTGGGTCTTTTGTAGGTTCTCGCTAAAACAACACTTGACCCAAGAGCCTGTGTAGGCTACAGGGAGGGATCTTTGTCTGTGTAGGTGTGGGAACCTCACCTTGCAGGTGAACACGCGATTGTCGCACTGGTAGTTGTACTTGCAGCGTCCCTCTGCCAGGTGCTGGACCCCGTCCTTGTGGTGGTTCATGCTGTTACGGCAGCGAAGCCTGCATGGATGGCAGCGGTAAGTGGGCGGGGGGGGGGGGACGGCAAAATGGGATGTAATTTACATTTATGAATATTTAATACAGATGAGCCCTGTCATGGTAACAGTATTTCACGACACTTTGTCAAAGCACTGCTGGATGAGGGGCTCCATGTCACTTCACCACACTGGTCATTGAGGGTTGGTGTAGGCGGGAAGCATAGACACCACAACATAGCACAGTACAACTTTGGACTTGTCTGCACTGCCCTCTGCTGACAACACACCACCACAGCAGTGGCCCACAACAGTTGTTTCATAGATGTTGGCCCATCCAAGCACTGTCCATGCTCGTTTCTGCTTAGCTTCCGAAACCTGACGGTATCAGGTGCATTCTGGGTGATTTGGTCACAGGCTGTTTGTGTACGATTTGCATACATCGTAATTAATCGATGCTCACATACACGTATAATGACCTTAAAAATCGACTGACGAATCGATGCGTCGTTACGTGCTTAACAACAAGACGCAATAAGCCAGTGATGAAAATTATACATTCTTATGTCGGAGGCCAGGCTATCCACTGTTGAAGAGATCGGTTGGTGGCAAAAGATGGAACACAAACCCGCAGCTCAGGCAGGACGCGGAGCAGGTGAAGTACTCGTCTGGGAAGAAGGAGCTGCGAGCCATGTCACCAACAGGAATCTCTCCGCTGAATCGCTCGCTCAGCGCCTGCACCCAGAACAGGCGACCGCACGCCGTGACCAAGGGGACGCAGCCTCTGTACGTCACAGGTCGACTTTGAGCATCGCCGAGCTTCGCAAAGGTCAACAGTGAGAATCCCTCAGCACCCCGTGGGAGACATAAATATTCTTGCTCCAAACAGAATACACTAAGAATCTTCTAGCTCCTCACAGGTCACATTCGATAAGTTCCTTGCTCCCAACAAACCACATTGAGGGTCTCCTAGTTCCTCATGGGTAACATTGGATACCTCTCCTAGCTACTGAGAATCTCCAAGTTCACCACGGGTCACACTGGGAATTCTCCGAGCCAACTGAGGGCTGAGAGGGTCACACGCACGCACGCCAAGCCATGCCGCTCACCTCCAGGGCCTTGAAGATGACACCCGGGGTGCGCGAGGCGCGATTGCTGTTGCTCTTGAGGCGGTACTGGATGACCCTCAACAGTCCGCCAAAGTCTGTCGGGGGGTTGAAGGTGCGCGTGCCCACGTACTCCACCGTGCTGAACGCCTCCGGCGTGCACTTCAGCTCTTTGAAGTTGCGCTGCAGCAAGACCTCAGGCGTCTGGCCTTCCCCTGTGCAGACGAACAACCGAATGTCGCGCCATCGAGTGAAAAAGCGGCATGCGCACGTCACAAGTCAACCTTCGTTCGACTTTCGTTTAGAGAAGTTGTGAGTTGGCCGGAAATGGGAGTATAGTATATGTGTTGAAAAGTCCATTTGCGTTGAACTTTGGAGAGTCACTCACGTATTTGATCTTTATGCTCACAATACGCATCCTAAACAATGCACGCAAGATTTATGATCTTCAACTTATGAAAATATAATTAAAATGATATGGTATTTATTACGCTTTGGCTAATGTTGCAAACAAAACTGTAAAAAAAAAAAAACTGAAACAAATTATTCTTAAATTAAATCGCGACGCCAATTTATGACCAAGAAATCGTTACACGCCTGGTGCCTCAGCAGTGCAGCGAGGTAGGATGGGCCCTGATGCACGGAATAAAATCTGTGGCTCCCTTTCCAATGTTGCCCCTCATTCAAAGGCCGGCAGCTGGGCCTCTCTGGCCCGTGGGCCCCAGTGCAGTTTCAGTGTCATTGCACTGCCTGCACGCTCAATAGTTTAACGCATAGCAGTAGGCTTTCGTGACCAATATTATCCAATATAAAGGTTTATCTTTTTTGTTGGGGTTTGATTGCGTAAATATGAATGTGTCGTTAAACCCGCCACCACCCAACACAGCCAATTAGAAAGATTTGTCATGTAAACTAAATGTGTCAATTAGTAACTAGTTCAGCAAACCCGTGTGTTGGAGCGTAAACCCATTTATAAATGTTGTGGTCTTACTCTCCAACACAACGAAGGCTGACCGCGACCCAATTCGCACAAATCACCAAGGCACTCACCCTGCCCCAGCAGGTTGGTGTGCTGGGTCTCGTGGAAGATGATGATGGCGGGCCCCAGCACGGAAAGGGGGCCCTCCATGCCGCAGCGGGCCGACGTGGCGCGCAGCTCGCCGGTAAAGTGCTTGAGGTACGCCTCCGACGCGTTGCCGAGGAACTTGAAGAGGTCGCTGTGCAGTCGCTCGGCGCGTGTGCGATACAGCACCACGTCCGACACGGCCATCACCTGGTGCGTGCGTCATCGAGTGAGACACAATTCTGCGCACGCTCGCTCCAGTGCGGTCCTACGTGTGGCTGCTCTGCTCATGATCATGGCTTTGGCCTCTGTGTCGCTTCATGTCCGGCCCTTCATCTGGTCTGCCCAATCGTGGTGGTTCGAGGGCAAGAGTGGGAAACCGTTTCCTTACTGAGGGCCTAATTTCTGTGGTGGACCACACATTAACACACTCCTCAGATCACTCCTGTAACTGCACGCTGAATTTAGAGACACAGGTGTTGCCAGATCGAATATATTTTCCTCTGGTATCGGATAAATGCGGCCAACATGCTGCAGTGACAGATAACTATTATTTCAAAATGCTAGTCCTCATGTGGCCATATGAACTAAATTCGCAGGCCAGTTACAATCTGGTCTATGGGGGCTGGCCACTACCATGTGAATGTAAATTTTCTACTGTGCTTGGCTGAGAGCCTCTGAAATGAGAATGGATATGCTTTGACCATGACTTTTTTCTTGTTTGGTTTATTCATCTACAGCTGAAATTGTGGGTCTTATAATGGGATATTACAGGCATGCTGAGACTCAAAACAATCAATTTATGTTTCACTATCCAAGTCGTAGGGCCATATTCACATGACAACGAATGCTCCTTTTTGTCTGCCTTACGGTGATTCCTCCATTAACACCAATGGGGGCCATGTAAAGTCAATGTATCTTTGTCTGTTTCATTTATATGTGAATCTGACCCACAATTTATCCATCTTCAGACAACCATTGGGCAGCAGCAGTAGTCATCTGCATTGGTGGTCCTCTCAGCCAGTGGTATCAACTCCAGAGAGCACGGCACTCTCCCATGCCTCCATGGCTCAGTGCTCCCACAACACCAAGTGAAACTCATTTTATCGACTCGGGGATAAAGGCCAATCGAGCCCGTACTGAGACTGACAAGTAGTAATTAGAATGCATTTAAATAATCAAATAATATTGAACATTTTATGAAAATAAACAGGGCCTTACATGTCACTGCTTGAACAATCACAGATTAAGAGCTCTACACTGCTCCGCACAAAAGGTCTTCATAAGACAGATTCTGTGAACATCAATCTGATGGAATAAAATGTCCCTAACGACCATTCTCCAAGACAGTCTGTCTCTTCCTGTCACTCGGCATAGCTCAGCGGCTATACAACTCCATGCCATGACACTCCGGTGGTAAGCGCAGTCACATTCATCAGTGCTTCAGGCAGTGTCAGCGCAGCACAAACAGCTACAGTCCTTGGTTGCTCCTGCGACAAGTAGCAAGTGAATAAGTGCTCCGAGTGGACCGGTGGACAGATGAATGATCCCCGAACGGCAAAAATATCTGCCTTTCATAAATAACTCCTTTATTAGTCTCGGTGAGCCTCACCGACTATTAAAACTCTATTTTCAGGAGGGTTTTGCATTGAGATTATGGGACAATTACTTTGCAATTAATATTCTGCATGTCAGCATGAATCAAGATTACCCAGAGAAAGTTTCATAACAGGATAAGATGCTTAAGAAAACACATAGAAGGGTTCCAAACCTAATTGTTTTCTACTGCCATCTGCTGGCCACCTATTCCATCTGGTTTGGCACTAATGATATTTGCGTGATCAACCCTACCTACAAAGCTCCAGAATATAGGTGTGCATACAGCCTATAACCAAATCAACTGGAATGCGCCAATTTCATCATATCTTGGAGCCTTAACAGCGTTTGCTTGGTTAGGCGACCGCAATGGATAAATCAGGTGTTGTAGTCTCCTCGGGGGCGCTGCCCATCGACTCAACTCTAAACAAGCGCGTGGCATCTCATGAAGCACGCAACCTGAAAGCGAACCGCTGCTCAGCCTGCCCATCAAGGTGTGAGCAGATTGAATTTAATCAGTTGGAGTGAGGGTTGTGCATTTCTTTCCCTCCCAATATTATCTTGTGAGCCAACCCAGATAAAACTCAGTAAATCTTCTATAATGCACATACTGCCAATTACCAGTTATGTTCTTCCTCAAGTCACCGCAGTCTTGACGAACGTTGCTAAATGAACTTCGTCTGCATCTTCATGAGACTAGTTAATTTGTCTCGTCATGGTCGGTCATACTTTCGTCTTTGGTGGGCAGTCAAAACATCTCGCCATCAAGGTGTTATCATCTCCCACACCTGGTAGACAGGAGGTCGTGGGTTCGATCCTGGTCCAGATGGCTGTACATTTGGAGTTTGCATGTTCTCCCCATAGTAGTGTGAATTTTTCTCTGGGTCCTCCAGTTTTTACCACCACATTTAGAAACATGTGTTTAGATTATTTGGCTGTTATAAATTAACACGTAATGAGCCCCTTTGTTGAGCTATCAGATCACTTCTTAAAAAGCTAGGTTCAGTGGGCCTAACCTGGTAGAATAAAAATAGTTTATAGTTTTTACCATCGGCACGCTCAATGATTTTCATGAAATCATCATCATCACCGCTGGCTAAAATGTAAAAAACGCTTTGTGGAAGAGTATTCTCACCACTAAATTCGTTTAAAAAAAATGCGGACATCTACTCAACTCCAAACGCGAGTGCGAGCTATTTCACGGAGCACGTGGGGCCTGGACGCCGACTATCTTTGGGGCCTGCCAGGGAAAAGCACTTAAGGAGCCCACCTTGAGCAGCAGTCGCGTGCGCTGACTGCTGTTGGCCGTGACACCCAGGAGCCCCTCCGTGTCGATGGTGAGCAGTTTGTTGTTGCGGTCGTATGCTGCCCACACGCCCACCGTGCACGACTCCTGCGTGGCCGACGTATGGAAGACCTCGGCTTTGTGGAAGAACGTGTGGTTGAGCGTGTGCGACTTTCCATCGCCCGTGTTGCCTATGATCGACACCACCTTGAGCAGGTCTTCCGTGTGGCAACGGAGCTTCTCAATCAGCTCTTGCTCTGAGGAGATCTGCCGATGAAACAACAAAAACATGGATAGGTTAAGGTCGAGATGTTGCAGCCAACGTGTACATTTTTAAAAATGTAACAAAGATCAGGAGGTGGCGACAGTTGGCTCGGATCACTGAGCTGGCACGGCTGCTAATCCCGGGTTTGATTCTGGCAAGACGTGTGATTATACCGGGTTCTCAAAGGTAGCGGCCAGTTGCTTGCCTCAGTCTGGTTACACCAATGACTGCATAAACAACTGCTCATATTAAATTTGGGATTTCAATTAATTTGACTATACTCCAGCTCTGGAGACTTAACAAAAATTGGTACGTAAAAATATGGAAAAAGAGGCCTCTTGAACTGACATTAAAACATGTACCGGGGCCATTCTCTGACAGAGTGATACGCTGCTCGCTGACATATTGCAAAAGACCGTTGAGTCATCTCACGACATGACACCGCTAACACGATTGGAATGTAGCTGGGGAAAAATAATAAAACTCTAAAAACCCACATGCACACTGTCCGAGTTGTTGCATGGCGTCCAGTGACTTAAAAGTTGCGGGACACATGGATACGGAGCCATTATGTGCAAAAGCACTAATCTTCTGGGCAACATATTGCCTGTAGAAGGTAGTGCAGAAAGTAGATTTCCGCCTTGTCTGCAGATGTTGAGCGTTAATTGGATGAATTTGTGGGTTTTCTTTGGACATCCTGGCTTTAGCCCGTGTAAAACGAAAATACTAAAAATTCAGCCAAATACCAGTTTTTTTATCACTTGTCAACCACGAATTAAATTATGAATGGATGAGCTGTATGTCAATCCATCTGTTTTGGGGGGGTTTAACTCTTGTAAAGATGACCGAATATCTACCAACTTGGAGGAAAAGCGGTGCTGCTATGAGGCACTGACCCTATTGAAAATTCACCAAATTGATCAAAGGATTTCCAAAACATTCAGCGCAACAATGACAAAGTTAAAATGTGAAAATGCATTTTGCCCTGGCAGCTGCCCGTCTTCTGCTCAAGCGTTAAACATTCCACATGGATGCATGATTGTAACTTATTCAGCATTCGATTCTCTATCTATAAAAGGAAGAGGTGGAGCCTTCAACTACTTGCTCACACCACTGATGGCAGCAGGGTCTCCTGGAGTGTAAGCAACAGAGCCCTTCTAGAGGGTATTTGGCCTACTCTTTCACACTCGCCAGATCATTCTGGAGAAGGTGGGAGTACTCACACTTTACCTCACCACACACAACCCGACGATCGACTTACTGTGGTGAACAACCCATTTATACCGCTGGATGGACAGAGGCAAGGGAATAACAACAAAAAAAGTGTGCACCGTTATTCTTAAGCGTCACGCTCGGAGATCGAACCGGTAACTTCCGGATGACAAGCCGAGTGTGTTAATGATTACACCACGGCAGCATCCTCTCTATAAATAAGTAGTGAAACATATTAAGGCAGATCTTAGGTTTGAACACCAAAGGCCAGGATAGTCATGTGATCACCATGGATTTGCGGGTGGGGTGAAAAGGGTACGGAAGGAAGAGCTGTGATGGCAATAACAACCCCCACCATATGAACACATGGTCAGGGAGAGAGAAAAAACAAGAGACACGTAAGAGTGGGAGAAAGCCAGGGATAGCGAGAGACAGAAACAGAAACACAGAGGAAGTGGGAGGCGGACGGTTGGATATTCAGGGAGACAACAAGTGAGACAGAAACAGAGATAGCCACAGACAAAGCAAGACAAGACAGAGACACAGAGAGATAGACAGGGAGACAGAGATAGGGGAAGATACAGGGAGATACAAAGAGCCAGAGCAGGAGAAAGAGACACAGGCAGAGATGCAAAAACACAAAGGGATACAAACACATTTAGCAACTGAGATAGAGACAAAGATAGACAAGTACACATAGGTAGATCAAGAAAGATGGCGAAATTAACATGCACAGTTAGTAGGAGGCGAAGGCAGAAGGAGACTGGGCGGGGAGACACAGAGACAAGGAGTAACATAAACAGGGAATGGCCAAGCTTGCGAAGCAGTACATTCCGTTCTATCATCAGGTCGACTGAAGTAGAATAGGGCGTATGACACTTGGTGGGACATAATGTGTAAATTAGTGTATATAGTATTCACGTTAGACGTACACATGTACAATACTGTATAGCCATATACATGCGTGCAGTGTAAAACACAACTGTAAAGTGGGCTCGGGCAGGACACAGCTGGAAGAATGTTTCAAGTTTATTTTGTGTAACCAGGTGAGAACCAGGAATGTATCACTTGCGAAAGTCACCTGGGGCTGTCGACTGCCAGAAGAGGTCTGATTGCTATTTATACTGTCACCACATTTTAGCAATTTTGTGGGTAATTTGCCAAATTTTAATGACTGCCAATGTCAATAATAAAGGAATCGCAGCCAAGGAATGGAATGTATTCAAGAGAATACCGCCAAGGAGATGGAGCAATGAAATTAGGTCATGCACAGAAGCTTGGTGAATATTAGATCGTATGATCATGAAAGATGGTGGCGGGGCTTGGAGAGGCCTTCTCATCCACCAGTGGATTGACCATCGTTGATTATGATGGTAAAATACCTGTTGTATTTATATGCGTGTTTTACATGGATACAATGTTATAATTGTTTTATGCTGTTGGAGTAAGCAAGGGTGCAGTGTGGCCATCTCCAGACACCCTTCTTTTGCCGGACCCCCATTGCCGAAGTTGCTGACCCCACGCCGCCAGGTATTGATTTTATTCTCAGCTGTCCTGGGAGCAGCCGAGGCCAGGTTCACATACCACATGCTCAAACAGTGACGAAGCAAACTAAACTCAAACATCCCGATTGCAGCCTTCGTAGCCAGCTGTGTCTCTTAGAGCTACCATGGTGTAGAAACGAATGGTGAGGCCAGGAGCACGGCACCTTCACCTTGCACAACACTGCTCACTGAAAGCTGAGTCGACCTAGGGGAGGCCCAAGATAAAATCGTTAGCCGCCGTGCGTAACTGGTTGCTAGCGCAGTCCGGGAACCACTGCGCCCACTTCTCGCTTCAATAAACATGTTCTGTATAGAACCGTCAATCCACGAATCACATCGCACGCTCCGATGTAATGCAGCGGAGTGGGTGACAGCGGCTCTGTCAGCGTCACATGCCTAGACATGTCGCAGAATGTACCAAAGTGCCTCCCTGTTCCGGCACAGCCTCGATACAAACAAAAGCCAACAACACAACGTGCTTTCTTTCACTTTGTAACAACAGCACCTTTCTCTTCGTGGCTACCTTATTATTGTTGAAGCTGTGGTTGCTGTCGTTGTTGTTATCGCTACAGCAGTCTCGTGGAATATAGAATGTTGACACGGAGCCTGCGCTGGTACACCAGCGCTAGAATAAACATAGCCCGATGTACAGTGCATACACAAACGTACCACACAGGAACAAGCCAACACCGTCTTTGGAAATAACCTTTCTGAGGTGTGTGAGCAGACGTCACAATCGGCACGTGAAAATGCACATCCTTTAAAAGGATCCTAAAGGTTCTAAGAATGTAAACTAAACTTTTTTATTTGGCCAGGTAAGGGGGGCTAACTGAGCTATGTAAGCTCCTTTTGAGCAGCGAACCAGCGACAAACGACAGCTCAACAAAGCGCCTCATCACGCGCGTGTGGAAATGTACAGCAGCCATAGACTCTCAAGGCACGTTCATTCTAATTGTGAACTCCAAATATACAGCAGGCGTCATGGTCGGAATTGAACACGCGACCTCCTTGATAACAGGCGGGGTCGTGAACATCTCGCCACCGCGTCTTACGGCCTTAGGTCCAAACATGATCAACACGCACCACGCCCGAGACGGGGACGAGAATGGTACTTGGGCAACAAACTTGATTGCTGCAGTGTGATGTCATGCAGTGTTGTCTTACAGAGCTTGCCGTTTGGCCACATTCGTGACATGGCCCGGAATATCGCTACGAACTCCGCATTCCGAATTCAATTCCCGACCACAGCCACCGCCAGTGGCGAGTGGTATATCTGAGCCAGTCTTGGCTCCTTCCACTTTCACCAGCCTTGCACTGAGAAGCATAGTGAAGTATGGTCAAGAGGTGGTTTGACAAAGAACGGTGCGTTAATAAATATGAACGTATTCTTTGGACCCTTCGGTAAAGTCACGTAAATAGGTTGAAAGAAAATAACAAAAAACTACGACGTTTCGATCACAACACAAGCAATCGTCTTTCAACTTATCTACGTGACTTTACCAAAAGACCCAAAGAATATGAATTCCTGCAGTCACGAAAGCTTTAAGTCAAGGTTTAAATATGAACGCTCATCCATTGCGACGACACAGCTTTACACCGGTCAGACAACATTATACAAACCCATCGATTATATACGACTGAGAAAACTAAAAAAGGATGCCTTTTTTTACAATTTGAACACGTGACTCAACTCCAGTTCTAAATGACCCAGAGAGGCTGATATATTATTTAAAGCAACGACAAACATCGACAGTTTACAAAACTCTTGCCAGGACAATTGAATATGCCCTCAATGCAGTGTAGAGTTAAACGTCACGCGACTCTAAAGGCACAAAAGGGGATGGAGCTCGTCTCCGATGGCAGCAGCCCTTAGCCAGTCGTGGAAACTCCACATTCCCATGGTGGGTTACAGTTCTTTTCGGACGACCACTATCGTTCACTTTAATTTAAAACGAGCACAGAAACACGGTGGCCAAGTCAACAACCACGCAAGATTTGAACCCATAACCTTTCCAATTGTGAATCAAGCACACCCAGCGTTGAGCAATTCATACTGTATGTGGTGGGTAAGTTCAATGTTGTTATGTACACAGTGGACCTACTGCGTAGTTTTTGTGTGGGTTATTTCTCTGTGATAATCATCCGTTGGGCCAATTTTACTGCCTTGTAAACGTCTGCAGTGAGAGATAAATCTACAGTGTCTCAGTTCAGGACTCTCTCCATTCGGACGTATGTTGGTATAGTACAGTACTGGAAAACAAAGCTTGATTATTATTTAGTATGTTAAACCCATGCTGCTGGTTACATAACGGAGTGCACAGCTCCAGCAAGCTTTTTGTTTTGTCCAAGACCCCAAAAAAAAACAAATAATAAAATAAAGCCACACATCCTGGGTAGCCGCCCATAACTCCCATTACAGATTCAAGTGGGTAAATATGGTTACTACAGTAGAGCCCATATAGGACGAAATTATTTCGTAACAACATTGATACGCTTTAAATTACAATCATGCACAAATGATGTCAAGAACTAATTTATGTATCTGCCCTTAGTTGTCTAACAGAATACGCTAGAGTATGTACTCTGCTGTTAATATGGTCCTATGTTGTCCCCCCATATTTATGTTTTCACCAGCATAGGCCCGTCGTTATTTGAAATTGTGACGGCATCTCTAAAGACACCATGATACATATACTATCTACAAATACAGATACCTCCAGACAAACAAAGAAATGTCTGCAGATACAAAGAAATGTCTAGGACTCTAGGCATATGGATAAGGAGCCCCGTTTCGACTCGAGGTACAAAAGCCTTCTAAAGAAAACCAGTTAAAAGTGTTTAACTTGAGATTAATTGGGGGTACTCTATTTGCAGTTTATCGTACAGCGATACTAAGCAACTGTAGTCTGTCGAAATTGTAACCTATCTAAATATGATCATCAAACCAAATGTGTCTCACCTGATTTAAAGGATATCAAATCCAGTACTGTAGGGTATCTAATTGACCCAACTGGATAAACATGCGTCTCAATTGACTCTCCCCTGGTTCAAATGACATCAGCAGCTAAACGAGGTATGCTCACTGGCACTCGCATAGTTTAAACAAAGGAGACGCCAACTGCATGGAATGGTTCTCACCTGATTAACAGATAAGTCACCTCAAATGGTTCCCACTTGGTTTAAATAAAGTACAGTACTGCATCTGCAGTGAAACGCATCGGTGTATATCTCAACGCACCATGATCTGGCGAACAATCACTAAACCACACCCGGGGTTACATAAAGGACAGCTACTCAAATCCATATCTCAATCGACTTGCACCTGGGTAAAAAAACGGACATTCACTCAAACCCATGTCTCAGCGGCCTCCTACCTGTATATAGAATCACCTGGTTAATGAATCTTAACACTCACCTTGCGAAAGATGAACAAAAACAATGGCCTTTAGCCTTGGTTAAATAAAGGACACCTCAAATGTGTGTCTTAATTGGCCGAGTAAAAACAACTGTCACTTGGCACTCACATAGGTGAAAGCACATTCAATAAAGTACAGTGCATGTATCTTAATGGTTTCTTAGCTGGGTTATATGAAGGACAAATTCAAACACAGTAAGTACTGTACATCAAATGATCTCCTCGTTAAGGATGCATCTTCATGGACTGATATATAATTAAATAAACCAACCCAAATACAAACTCTGTGGATGAGTTCGCACTTTGAATAATGGTAATCAATCTCATTAGCCTCCGACAAGAACTTACCAATATCAACGAAGCATTTCACTCCAAGTGGGACTCCCCTAGAGAACATCACTGTACATAAATATCAATAGGCTCTCACCTGAATGAGACAAAGAAAGCCACCTGAAAGATCCATATCAATGGGCCCTTCACCGGGGCCATACAAAGAGAGCCATCTCAAATCTGCATCGCAGTGGGCCCTCGCCAAACTTAAATGTGGCACAAAAACGGACACATTCATCCCAAAGGACTCGACCTGGTTAAGGATGCCCGATCTCACTGGCATCTGCACCCTTGGCCAAGCGAACACCGCGATTTAAAAGCACAGAACCCAATATACTTAAACCCACCAACTCACCTGCAGCCTCTCCGTCTCGTCCACCAGCAAGAAGCTCTTCGCATCCACCGCATTCATCCGGCTCTTCCTGGCCATATCTCCCTCCTGCTCCATGGGCCCGTCCAGCCGCCCACGGCCAGACAACGCCACCAGGCTGTGCTTTTTTCGTCCGTTGTGCGCCTTGTCGGCACAAGCACGGCAAATGTTGACACCGCACGGCTCGCAGCGTATGGTGGCCCTCTGTCGCGGCCGGCACGATTCGGCCTCGCAAGGCGCAGGGCCTTGCCACCCTCCAGGTCCTGCAGTCGCCACAGCTCCAGCAGTTCCACCACCACCACCACCAGCAGCAGCAGATGGGGTGGCCTCAGCACGGTGCCCTGGCTGCAGTGGAGGTACGAGGCGCCGCCGGTCGTGATTGGCTACCTTGGGCTGGTTGTGCAGCAAGGTGGAACAGTCCCCACACTGCAAGGAGCCACACTCGTCACATTCGATCTCGGCCAGAGCGGCCCCCCCACAGGCGTAGCGTTCGTGACAAGGCGGGCCCCACGGTGATGTCTGCTGGGTGGTCGCTGCTCCAGCCACGGGGATTCCTCCTTGATGCTGCTGCTGCTGGGTCCTGCTGGGACGACCACCAGCAGCACCTGGAGATGATGTCGATGTGCCCGAGGGTTGGAGGATCTGCTTAAGTTGCTGCTGCTGCTGTTGATGATGGCCGCTGGAGCCACGGCCAGTGGAGGTGATGCTGCCCGAGGACGGTGGAGCTATTGCTGATGTCGATGTTGAGACGGTGGTGGACGTCGCTGGCTTGGTCGGTGAGGCCGAGGAGCCATTCGCGTTTTTGTTCACTCCGGAGCTCATTCCGATCCACAAAAACAAAACACCAATAACAGTCGTGGTAGGAGTAATAATAGCAACAATAGTACACGTTTATAAACCTAACACGATATATAAATTATACTTATCACGACAGCGCTGTTAAAGCCACAATAACAACCCATGCCCATGAATGTCGTTATTCAGTTTAACACTGCCTACACGCAAACACATCATCATCATCATAATGTCCTAGCTACTGCTGGCTGCTGACGGTAACGCCGAAGGTGACAGCGGCGTCTGTGTTGGCTGCTGCTCCACAGCCCCTACTACTGACGACGGAGGCAGCAGGCCCGGTCTGGCCGCCATCAGCTGGGCGGCACGGCAAGTGACGACACGGGAAGTGACGACACGGGGGGGGGGGCGACCCAGAAGCCCCCACCACGACTTCAACAACAACAACCGAATGGCGTGACGTAACAAGGTTTTAGCAGTGGGGGGGTTGGGGGGGTTGGGGGGGTTGGGGGTGTAATCGATTAATCGACTTAGAAATGTTTAGATTTTCTAAATCGAAAGCCTACGTGTTAAAATGTAAGATATAATGTGAAAATAAATAATGTATTGCCAAGGAAGGAAGTCACTGCTAACCCACAACAACACGATGGTGTTATCATGGACAATGTTTCAGCAGGTGGGGGCATAATCGATTTTCGACTTCTAAAATATATCCATAAATTAAGGGAGGCAATGATTGCGAACCCACACCAATACATTAACAATACAATGGAGGTATCATTGCGTTCAATGTTTACCAGCTAACAGTCGATTCATCGACTCTAAAATTATACTGTTACAGTAATGTAATAAAAAATCGATTACCAAAGGCAGTGACTGCGATCTCACACGGATACATTAACGCACACATCACGTTATATATTTTGAAAGATGGAACGATTAAATCAAGCGAACATTGTACAAAATATAATCGATTAAGAATGTACCCTTTGTTATTGTCACCTCCCGTCCAGCGGCACATATGGACATTGACGTGTTACTTCCACCCACCTCCCTCCAACATTATCGCGTTTTCGTTTTATCCGATTAGTCCAATAATCCATGCAATGCTTTGTAACCTATTAAGTAATCATATAACCCAGCTCATACCATGTTTCCTTTCCGACTGAACAGTTTTGGTTGTGCTGTACTTTGTATGGCGCTGGGCTATCGCTGTTCTGTGTCACCTGACAATAGATTTGTTGAACAGCCCCCACTCCCTGCTGGTGACAGTCAAACAAAGTAGAAACCGGTCAAGGGTTGACCAAGGTCGTACAGTGCCTATACAAATGAGGGGGCGAGACTTGCGACATTCTTGAAGAAATCTCACTTCGTGTTGACGAAAGAAGCATACAACAGTGGACTCTAAAAGAGTCACTTTCTCACGCAGTACACATGTCCATGATTATACACTTTTACATTTCTCGTGTGACAACAGTTGTGTTGCCACTGATTTATAATGGCGTCGTTATGTTATGTGCTTTTGTTTGCTGTCGACATTTTTGTGACCCAGCCCACTCGCAATGGAGACTAATCCTCGCCTCTCACCTGGCGATACAAAACGCGATGAATAACATTCCACCAGCTATAGTGCGGATGGAAACCCTAGAGGGCCTAGACTGACGGTGTAATGTACTCTGTGTTGATGATGCTCATAGCACCACTGCATGTATACTCGCCTATTTTTAACCATTTTTATTCTATTCTTGCGTTTGATGATGGCAATATGTCCAGGAGCTAAATGTCACGTCGTGTGCTCTGCTATCCACAACGAGAAGGGCTTCTTCAGGAGAGACTTCGCGTCCTTTCGCGATTCCTTCTCTGCTGAAGGAACCCATGGGGGTGTACAGGTTGGTCCAAATGTCTTGTGACCCCCAATTTAATTCTCTAAAACTTAATTTTAAAAGTAAAACAGAAATGCAACAAAAGTTAGGGGTCACAAAACATCTGGACCACCCTTGTACAGTGGTTGAATATCTGCTCCGTAGTTTGGGTTGCATCTCTATGGGTCCCTGTGCATCTAATTGTGTCTCCGTGAGTCTCTCTGTAGCTCTGTGTGTCTCTGGGTTTACTAGGTGGTCCATAGTTTTTGGTGCATGGCCACAATCGCACGACTGTGGCTTGTCTTTAATTTTACATGATCAAGGAAATGTGTGCATCGGCCTGTTGATGCCCTGCTGCGGTTGATGGTGACACCATCAGCGTCTTCGAGGAGAAATGTCAAATCCAGGACGAGGTACGATGATGTTTGGGTTTCGATTGACGTGTTGATTCTGGATGTCCGCGCTTTTCCATTCTGTTCACACAGCAGCAGCCTTCTCCTGGATCTGGGTGACAAAGACGGTCACTCTACATGGCTCGCCATCAAACAAAGACGGTCACTACGTGGCTCGCCATCAAACAAAGATTTAAGATGCGCTTCTGCGGCCGTCTGGAACGCTCTTCCTTCCGATTTTAGGAAGCCACTGGAGCCATGCACTTTTAAATCATCCAGATTGAAAATTCATTTTAGAGCTGATTTTAGTGTTTAGTTTGTTGCCCTTGCCCACCACCTTCGATTACGGCGCGAAAGAAGTTCAACATCCACTCATTCAGAAGGGATGGGATCTTACAAGTGAAACTACCCGGGTCTGTCGAGTTCTCCCATGGTTAAACAAAATAAAGTTTAACTTTTAAAACTAGACAAGGAACAGTGCAAAGGGAAGCCACAGACGTATACGATGAGATAATGTACTCCGTGTTGATGATGTGACATCACTATTGCACGTGTCCTCCCTCGTCTGTTGCGAGCCATTCCTACTAATAAACTCGTTCGGATTTGCATTGAAATTCAACATATAGACTGTGTCAGGGTCACCCACGCCTTTGCTGTAATTTGTACAAGTCAATCCACTGCTGGATGAGGGCCTCTCCAAAGCGTGCGAGTTGTGGGGTGTTATTGGACTAAACTTCACCATCCCGGTTAGCACGGTGGATTTAACTGTTGACCTCGTATAGCCATATAAAATCATAATTAGACAATGATATAGTACCGTATGTCTTGCCAAAGTTGTTCATTTATTATCGATGTCCTAAACCTATGCCACAACCAAGGTATATAAATCCAAATAAAAGCATAATTGCATAATGTGCCTCTACATGAATACACACACGTCTTAGTCGACCAGCTCATTGGCTTTCCAGATCAATGTTATAATACAGCATCTGTTTATGCAAGTGCATTGAGCAACTTATGCACCTGTTTGGACCTTCTGAGTCTCATCAGCAGTAAGGGTGGTTAGTTAAATGCTTCTGGAATGTTATTGGCAAGGGCACTCCACATACGAGGAACGAATCGTTTGTTAAACTACTCGGCTCTATGGGACTCATCCGGACGTGACTCTGACTGACCTAAGAAACACTTTTATTTGTCTTCGTGGAGAGACACATACGAAGGAGACACATCCCCTGCTGGTCGAGTTTTGGTTATCTTCTCCACAACGACGCTGATTGTCGCTGCTCGAGGTCAAGGACCCCTCTCGCTCTGGGCGATGCGCCCCCTGCTGGACATGTTGCGGTGACTCGGAGCTCAGCCTCGAGCTGCTGTCACACAAACCACGCGGTGACCTCGCCTCACGCCGGGTCGGGTTGTGCGATTTCGCGGTGTATGCGGCTCATCTATTTACTTCCAAAACTCGCTGAATGCGGTTTGAATCCACTCAAATGCGGTTATGCGGTCGGACGTGGGGCAACATTGTGTACCGTGTACTGTGTGTACCGTGCACTGTGTGTGTACCGTGTGTGTACTGAGTGTGTACCGTATACTGAGTGTGTACTGTGTGTACTGAGTGTGTACCGTGTACTGTACTGTGTGCGCTACTGAGTTGGCAGCTGTCTCGTGCGGTTTCGCTTTGCGCGCCCCTTTTTTGGAACGCATCTACCACGTAAAACGAGGGAAACCTGTCCACTACTTGATTTGTCATCGGTGTGTGATGAGTTTCCTCCGTTGGTTTGGTGAGCGTCTAAAGGCGACGAAGCCGTTGACTTGCGATTGGCAGGTGAGTGGTGGGCGGTGTCTGCGGAGTTGTCAGGAGAGGAGCTTCTTGTCTGGCGTCTACCGAGTGGAGCCGTGCCGGGTGTCTGGTGGTGAGCTTTAGGTGGAAGCCGGGCGAGTGGCGTCGTCTGAGGAGTGAGGTGTCTGGTGAGTAGTGCCAGATGTCTGGTGAGTGTTGAGCGGCCAACAGAAGGGCGGACAAACTTGTACGGAGAGAAGAGTTGTGACAAGGGGACTGGGCCGATTGGGAAGATCCACCCCGTCCATAGGACGGGCGGTCCTCAGATAATAAGTAGCAATTTAATGATATAAATAAAAAGTACGGGCTTTTTATTGATTCAGTATCTTGATATTGGCGAATGGATCCCAGAGCTATAACTCAGTAATTCTAGATTTGAAGCTTTCGTGACTGCAAGGATTCATATTCTTAGGTTTTTTCGGTAAAGTCACGTAGGTAACACATCAAAATTAATAAAAATAAAATAAAGATCACGACGTTTCGGAGACTTGTGTTGCCTCCGAAACGTCGTGATCTTTATTTTATTTTGATTAATTTAGATGTTTTACCTACGTGACTTTACCGAAAAAACCTAAGAATATAACTCAGTACTTTGGCATTCCATTGCTGAATAAGTCCTCTCCATGCGATTGTGATCATGGGGTTTGTTTGCCAACAGCATCTTAGCTCATAAGGATTGGGATGGGCAGCAGCATTTCTTCATTTCCATTGTCACGTGGAGCAAGCCCGGTCAGTATTGTGCGTGTATTGTAAGGTGCAGTTTAAATGCAGTCACACATCAACTTACCTCTATAATGGACACCTTGCAGTGGACATCACATGATGATGAAAGGTGGTGGTGACAATGATAGGGAAGGCACCGTGGGGTGATTTACGGCACACAGGAGTGCAGGTGAGATACAATACTGTCACGAGGCGGCAATAACCCTGTGGGAGAAGAGCTGAGCGACATAACAGCACAAGCATCGCCCAGATTTGGTTTTACCGTATGAGTTGGGAGACTGGTTTAAAGCAGCTTACTTTGGTGATCAAGTGGTTTTTTCGTCTTTATTTTCAGCAAAGCCATTAGGTGTTTCTTAAAATGATACACATGCTTTGAATTGTGGTAGCATCTTTTGTGGCCATTCAAGATGTTAAGCTGTTGGTTGTCCTTTGCATGGTTTAAATGGAAACAGAAAATATACAGGGCGTCCATAAAGTCCCTATTTTATTGAGCTAAGGATCGATATATAGAAGTCTCTTTGCAGGACCCTATGGATATGACTGTACAGGAATGTGATGGTAGTAACTCTTTAAATAAGATGGGGGCTCCTTGTCATTACGCAAACATCGTGTCTAGAGTACCTGAATGAACGTTTTCAAACCGCTGGATTCGGTGGCGACAACAGACCCTGGACAGCTCCAACTCCGGATTTAACGTCTTCTGATGTCTTTTCACGGGGCTATATCAAGTCAGGTGTGTCAAACAAGAGCTACAGATCCGCAAGATTTACGAGATTGTACAAGTGCTGCAGTTACAAAAACAACTCCGGATGCTTCAAAAATGTGTTCCACAGTGCAGCTGACAGATTTGAGCTGTGCAGAGATTGACGGTACTCATGGATAATCCATTGCTGAAGTGTTTCTAATAAATATACATCTGATTACATTGCATAATTTACCCTAAATTCCTTTGATTTCAATAAAATAGATATGGACTTTATGGACACCCTGTATTTGGCAATTGGTTAAAGTCTCCGTGGTTTGTGATAGCGGGCCATCTCTCAGATCAGCTTTCAAGGTTTCTTCTAGGCGACTGAAATCTTACGTATTGTTACATATCTGCATCGGAAAAGTGCCTGGTTGTGGTTTCCGAGGACATTTGTGAATAGGTTGAAAAGTATCGTTGCACAAAGTTACCCCTGCAAGTAGGTCGATGTTTTAGGACCTCCAGGAGGTGGAGTTTTTTAAAAGTGAATCTTGGAACTAGTTGCCTCTAAGCAAGTTCCACATCCAAGACAGTCCAATGTGTTGGAGGCATTCTTTGAAGAATAACCATTTAAAATAATATTTGCATGCAGTTTATGAAACCACGACCCGGTAGTTGGCTGCATGTGAATGGTCGCCCCATCTTCGTTTTTTTAGTAAAATGTTTATGTAAAAATAGCTTTTTGAAATGATATGTTCTTAGTAATGTTTCCCACTTTTTAAGCAGTTATCGATACAGGATTTGGAATGGTCTCCACGATTTCTGCAACCAAGGGGAAGACCTAAGACCAGATTGTGGGATACTTTTAGGGCAGATTTTGGGAGGTCACAGCAGCTGTGGGATCTAGCAAGAAGGTAGAAAGCTTTGGCGAGTTGTGGTGGTGGCATCAGCATCTTGGCTATGATGACATATGGACCTTGTCTGTTCAAGGCCATTACCATAAAGGGACCATGTAATTGTATTGTGAAATGCAAAACTCGGTATACCCATACGTTCGCTCCATTTATGGCAGTTTAAATGTGCATATAAACAAAATGCTATCTCCAGACAAATTAAAACACACCGGCGAAGTATCGAAGAGAAACATACAAAGGTGCATTTATTACAAAACAAAAAAAAATCAATGCAAAGTCATGACAACTTATTTAAAAGATTACAGTACAAAGACACTCAATTCATAGACATAAAGGCCAAAAGAGATCACCAAATGTAAATTTACTATATTCTAGCAAAGCTCAAGTTGCAAAGTAGATTTTTCTGGCCAGACAGTGGCATATCCACATGGCCAGGTAGTAAATGTTAATATTCGGCTATTGACACAAACTCCAAAGTATTTAGTAATAATCTTTAAGAAAGCTTACTGTTCAATTCAGTTCCAATTAAATTCAATACATTCCCACAGTGCCTTCCATGGATACACCACTATGCATCCAAATTGCTGAAAACCAGCGCTTCCCAACCATGAGTCGACAACTTCAGGGGCATCATCATTATCACCGCCTGTAGATCAATCCACTCCGCTACCTTTGTGGCAGTTGAATCAATTCGAATCCCTCCAAGATTATATATGGGCAAGAACACAGAATCGCTAACCTGGTAACACTCCTTCAGATGATGCATCATTGCCAACAGGTTAAAATGGCTTGCTCTTGTGAACAATTTAATGGCCGTTTACGTGGACAAAATCAGATGCAGACTAAATGAATAGAATTAACTCCGAGCAAGCTTATAACGGCTCTACCATTCTCCTTCGTTGATTTAAAGTATCTACAGGACAGGAACAATAGTGTGCAGTTACTAAAGGACAGCATGTGGTGCGAGCAGGTACCTATTTAACCTTTTTTGCAAGCAATCATGTGGGGAATAAATTCCACAAACGTGACGGGATCCGATGCAGTGCTTATTCATTCCCTTCCTTTAGTTACGTATGAACGGTTTCACTCATTTTAATAGGCTTATGCTAAGGCAGCTTCTGAGTTAAACAGGGTTGGAACCATGAGACTAATGGTTTAGATTGTACAGACTCGGTAACTGATTACTTTTTTCTGACCACAATACTCAATTGATCAATGGGCCATTATCTTGTCTAACCTATATGAAACTTGTGCAACTTTGGGTGTACAACAACAAAGATTCATTTAATTAGTTTCCTCCCCACTTTATACAAGCCCAGATTGAATGCCACGAGACAATGGGCGATGTGCAGCCAATCACACGCAAGCATTTGAGAATATTTTACATCTGTGCGCACTGTTATGTTACAAGGTTGCACTTCATAAAAATACAAAAGTTCTACAGTCTCCAATGCTCATGTGATTGGTTGCATGGCCACTCTGTTTTAGATATTTGATGTAACCTCTTAAGACAACACAAATTACAAGTGATCAGTTTAGAATGTTTAATGCATGGAAACTTAGCATCTCACCTGCACTGCCCAACTTCAGTTTGTGCAGTGAGGTACTCACACTTTATACCATATTGCCTGTTGGGACATGTAAATATTTCCAAGCTAACAAAATAGAATCGGTCATTAACAGGTAGTATGGTGTGCACTTCCAGATAAATGTAAAGTTTAAGATGAAACATGTGTTATTTATTTATATTGCCTGTTAAATGTGAGGGTTGAAATATGTTTCAAAGAAAAACAGAACATCACCAACACCCAAGAAAACAAAATAATGGACTTTTAAAAAAATCTGTAAACCAAAGAACACGCGTCTCACACCGGCTTTAAGACTAGAAAATGTTCTAAAGTTTATTGGAAACCCAAAAAAGAAACAACTCCAGAACAGACATCCGTTACAAAAATATCATCCCCAATATGTAACGCATCCTGCAGGTTATAAACGAATCGCGAGGAGGAGAGAGCGGTAATGGAATGGAAAAGTAACCACTGACCGATCTCTTCCCCTACATCCGTCTCTCCCTCCCTGGCGGGAGAGGGAGCCAGATATACAAAACCTGCAATTTGATTTATTAGTAAAATATATTACAGACCTTCAGGTTAAAACGAAGAGGAACGAACAGAATAAAACAAATTAAATTTTAAATGTTTAAAACGGACTTACGGAATTATTTAGGATGAAGTGAAATAAATACATCTAAGAGGTCAATGTTGGATTCCCGGCTGCATGTGTGACGTTTTAGGAGACTCACGTGGGGAGGCTAACCAAGCTCAGGCCAAGGCAAAGTGTTTTTTTAGAAAAGAAATGAAAAAAATAGTTAATTCATTCGCCAGAATTATTCAAGTGTACAGGCTTGAAATGTGTATGAGGATTAGCGTACGGTAGCAGGTTAAGGGCAAGCTGATTTACTCTCTCACTTTAGTCCTAATGTAACTGCAACTTGTCAAGCTGGTAATTAGATTAGATTGTTCAACGCCAGATGGCGGAAAACATAAAACGGTGTTTTCATGGTTATACCATGACTGCAATGCTGCATGCAAGTGAAAAGTGATTTCTTTATTTCCAGCTCTAAATGGAACTGCTGAATAAAAAGTTCATACACTCAACTCCCCAAAAAAAGGATATTTTACAATGCTTTTTATTTTATATTACGGAAGCTTTAATGAAGCCAGGCATGGCGGAATATGATGCATCAAGCTTTGTTCACACTATAATTCGAAGGGCATAAATGGATTCTAAGGATGACCAGCTCGCAAAAATATTGCATAAATGCTCCAAACAATGGATCTTTCCAATGGTTCCAAAGAAGTTTACAAGTCATCTTAGTACACACAAGTGTGAACGGAGCTTATCATCATCGTCAATATCCACTCCCTGTGCGGCCATGGAACACGCAATGAAATGAGCCAGATGGGAACTCTAGCAGTGAGTGAATGACTGAGAGGTAAAATCAAATCTGATCAAGAGTAGTGGTAAAACGAATATTACACTCATGACAAATAGTTCCCTTCAGAACAGGAAACACTGAATATGGACACTGAATATGGACACACTGAATACACATTTATTTTCAAATGCAGAAGTGATGTCTTGTAAAAAGAGTAAACATTTTTACACGAATGCGCCAACTCCAATGAAATTCCCATTCCTTTGGAGAAGACGCGGCTAGTTTTGGAGAGCCACTGTAACAGTTCATGGAACTGCAAGACACAGCCAACTGTGCATTCCAACAATTGCATTCGGCCATCCTGATAGAATAAGTGAGACAAAGCAGAGGAAATCAAGACGTGCCCTCTTTCAAGGACCCGCCAGTGTTTCACAGAAGTTAATTTCGGCCGAGGCAGATTGGCAAGCGTCAACGTGGCCAGATCGATCCAGTCTAGCAGCATAAGCAGCAATGAACATTAAAATGAATGGAAAAAATATATTCTTTGCTCTAATGAATGATAAAAAGGGAGAAAATGAAAAAATAATTGTCCACATATACACACACAAAAGCATGCACCCTTTCAAGCATCAAATAATGCCACTGTGTGTATTCATCCACATCCCACGCCGCTCATGTCAAACATTAGAATTCATGGTGAAATTTACTGAAAACTGTTTTACTGGAACTATGAACAGGAGCCCTTTTGAGGGCATTTATATTCAATGCTTTTGAATGTTTTCCTTAATAAATTGCACAGTAGTATGCATTACAAAAGTGGCTTCTAGTCTTTTTATCGGGACATTTAAAAGTGGGGATAACATTGTTGTCTCAAACTGTTAATGGGTAGGATTTTTCATTTTTGAGTCTTTGTAAGCAAAACCAAAGGCAAATTTAAAAAAAAAGAAAATGATATGCTGCACGTATGTAGTTATTGAGAACAAGAAAACAATTGTTTGCGAAAATGTGGCTCGATCAATGGCAAATTCAAGATAAGTCAACAACATGAAAACCATTAAAACATTTAAATGGTGGGGGGAGCTTGGTGTCATGATGGGAGACGGGAGAGATGGATGGGGTCATATGACCTCCCCAAATGTTTTTTAGATTTTTGTTGGGTCTCATTCCATGAGAAATAAAACCTTGCTGTGTCCAACCAAATCCACCCTGCACCCCTGACACCCCTTAATCCGTTCCGCCTAAAAAAACAAGTTTGCTCACTTGCTCACTCCCAACACAAGCCTCTCGTGTTCAAATAAGAACAGGAAAGAATATTAAATAATCACCAACTTTTTACGTATCAACATTTTTAGCAGAAATGTTCCTTCTTAGTTCGGCCAACATTCTCATGTGCACGAGGCCTTCTTACCACCGCCGCCGGAGAAGAAAAAGTGGAAGCTAAAAAAAAAAGACCCGGATAAAAATAAAAGTTCTGAAATGATTCCAGCAGCTCTTTATGTTGCGCCATTTTCAGGTTTCCTGTGGCTTCCAGCATTTCCGAAGAACGTGTGACAATATGCAACGAAGGAACATATTCTAAAAATGTTTTTGAAAAAAAGAAGTAATGATAGCAACACCGCCCTCCAGGAAGGGCGACTGGTGCAGCGAGTACTTTTGGCAGGGCACACGAGAAGGGGCAGCGTTACCTGCCTCTACCGGTTGAGCTTGAGACGGATGGAGTTTTTTACAACCTTCACGGCGGTAGGAACTGGCGCGGAGCCATCAGACAGCTCGTTGCTGGCCTGTTTCTGCCAACATAAATGCACCAGGTGGTCATTGGATTCATGACACTAAATATGCTTCTGCGGGTCTCAAAAGGCACTTGGTATAACTTTCAAGCAAAGTGACCCATTTAGGATGTGATCAAGACCAGTATTCAGTCGTCAAAATGTGCAATAATGTATCATGAATCGTGATAAAAATAAGGCGACCTACAGAAATAGTTTTTTTCCACATGGCAGCATGTGAACAGCAATAACAAATTGTGAAAGAGGTGCGGTTATTAAAACCACACCAGTCTGTACAAATTCCATTCTCCAAAACACGTGGACACGTGCAAATGTTCACACGCGTGGGTTGACAATCTCTAGGCATGAGGTTTTTCTCCCCAATTATAACAAATATACACACTGGATGTCACCAGTCACCCACACTTGAGCATACATTTGAAGGTTTCCCAACAACAGAGCTTTTAAAACCAGGGTCAGGCACTGTCATAGCGCTCAAGAGATGCCGTTATAAAAATAAATCGGTAATATTGCTCGAGTACCATAATGACACACTGGACTCCAAACTTGATTTGTTACACATTAACAAAGTGTCACACGTGTCAGACGGACTGGGACACACATATTAGGTGTGCATCTGCAATATGGAACCTATTTGTTTTTTGGATCGTCTTATAATGTACAGTACGCTTCAAGGGATGTTGATGGTGTGTGCGTTGGAGGGTGCGAGAAGCCCACCTGCGTTTCCGTTTGCACGTCGGTTGTTTGTATAGGCGTCGTCTCCTCCTGAAGTTCCTGCTCACGGGACGGCAGGCAAGGATTAAGCGCAGCACCTCAGCTTCCATGCTTGCAAGAGCTCAAAATGTACAGCCAGGGGCACCATGTTGCCCTACCAGTGGCTCTCATTGTCAGGTTGTTGATGCCCCTGGTCAACCTACAAGTTCTGGCCAAAAGAGTAACAAGCAGCTGCACCTCCCATTCAGTAACTGCACATAGAGTTCTGCAATTGCTTGACCAGTTCTCTATAAACCACTTGCACATCTCCCGCGTACCGCATCCGAGGTATGATTTGAGATGTGGTTAAATGTTACGGTGAGGATCACATGATAGCTACAACTCAATATCTTCTTGTACGATTTGATATGTATCGAATCCCAAAATAAAAATAGGACAATATATATTTTTTATCTAATCACGGCAATGCTTTGCAACAATTTAATTCTGGGCCAGTGGGAGGGGATGGGTAGTTGTTGAACGAAAGGATAATTAATCGAACTCGATGGGTTGCTGTGGAATTCAATGGGCAACTGTTTGAAAACAAAACCCCACCTCGGGGTATAGAACTGTAAAAGGAAAGCCTCTCATGATTATGTATTGCAGTGAAAACCTCACTTGTAATGTACAGTGCAGTACAATGTCTGTAAAAGGCTGACAGAGCACGTTAATACAAGTGAGGCAAACTGGGATTGTTTGTCACAACTACAGGAATAGGCTGAACACTTTACTTAGTTTCAGTCAGATGAAATGTATGCAACACATGGGTAGTGCTGTGTGTGCAGACACCAATTACTGATTCAGAGAATGAGGTTGACAGCTTGAGTCGATACTTTGAATGAGTTTATAAAATTCAAGAGATCATACGACTTAAGCGTACATTAACAAACATTTTATTAGGGTTAAAAAAAAAGCAGAACAATGTAGAATGGGGTTCACTAAAACGTTAAAAAAACATCTAAACACATCTCCAGTATCACTAGAACAGTAACATTAACTCTTACACGTCCCTGAGAAGTATTTTCTCTTACGTATTGTATGTGTAAACAGTACTCTGCGCGGCATGAACTGCTCTAGGAAAATTTATCAAAATGCAATCAGGAGCTGGTTGCCAGCATTGGAACCTTTGAAACAATGTGTAAAAAACGGCTATTTGCCATCCAGGATCCACGAGTTTGTTATCTGCAGAGCTTCCACAATAATTTCGACAAAGTGCAGTCCCCAACTTTGAATTATTTTCTGGAGCTTTGGCCGACAAAGGTCAATGCCTTCCGTGGAAACTGAAGACATGTCGAGCAAGTATTATTTTTATTAGGATCTGGCAACGAGCTCTTGTTTACACAAGCCACTTTAAACACATTCACACATCTAATGTACAGAATTTCCATTTGTAGTACAAAACTTTCAAATCCCCAAAACACTGCAGATTATCTATACAGAATTTCCCAGCGTGCTCATATCAAAAATGCAAATTAACTGCCGACTTTTTTACAATAACAATCCATATTAATTAATCTAGACATGGGTGCACGGGGAAATTGGGTCTGCCCTGGTTTAAATAAATAAAAAAATTCAAATGTTCCATGGCCACGGATGAAACGTGTCAGTGCCATTTAGGAAAAGCCTTGCTGTTGTGTTTGCGGAAGATCATACCAGAATGTCGCTGTCCTCAGATGCGCCAGTTTTCGTGACAGCGTTGCCTGTGTCACTGTTTTTCAGTGGCTGCTGCGCAATGACAAAGACACAGGTACTCTCGTTACCCTAGTTAACACTGCAAGGAAATGTCATTTATTTATGCAAGCCAGAAAGTCTCATCGAGCCTCAAGACTCTTTCAGCTGGTTCCCGTGTTGGAATGTTTGACGAATTTTTGTTAGAAGTGTTTTGCGTGCAGGATGAAACCGGAGTACCCGGAGTAAACTCACGAACCCATTTTCTGTACTGCCATCTCCTGGCCACTTGGTATCCCAGTGGGTTTGGGGAGTCTCACACAACTGCATGATCCACCAATCCTCGATTTTCCAATGTGCTGGATTACAGGCGTGCACACCACAACTGGCTTCGAAGTAATGGAATGTGCTTAACACACTTGAAAAACCAGTTTGGCCCAAAATGAAATATCCAGACCAACAAAGCACGGCATCTCACTGGGACGTTTGTAATACACAAAATACTCTCATTTACATTATTAGGTCTTTCTTGCAATATTTACAAACGAATTTCAATGAACTCTCACTTGTAAGTAAAATCAATCTTTATTTTGTACAGGTAAAATCCCATTACGAGTTTCATGGAATAAAACAGGAATGCAGTGAAAAATGTTTATTAACAAATGAAGCAAAAAATCCCAATAAAACGTGCAGAAAAATAAATCAGCCCAAAGCAAAACATTCGATGCAAAAAAAGACACATTTTGTATATCGATATTTTCTTTCATAACCTACAAGTCCTTTATCATGAAAGCCTCAACGAGAGTGTCAGACTTTCAGGAGGGTGCTGCATGGGCGAGTGTTACCCTGTTACCTCATTGGTGCAGTGTAAAAATGTAAGAAAACCAGAGAACCCGCATCAAACCCATGTAATTACATGGCCACACTACAAATAATCTTAGAGGTAGTATACGATGAATTGTAAGTTGAAATTGAACACAATGGGAATTTTGTGCAGCTATTTGTGAACAGGTGGAGACTGTTCACCAATGACTCAACAACTGGGAACACATTTTAAAATAATATGCAACATGAAAAGCAGAGGTTATTATTTGTAGTTACTCACCGAAGCTGTCCCAGGCTATTTTACCCAAGTGTGAAGCTTCGTTCATGAGACGGGAAAACAAAGACTTAAAAAAACACCACAGCACTTTAGTGATGTCATTGCACTGATGTATTAAAAGTACATGGTTATGTCACAATACTCCTATTCTGGTTTGCTTTGTTAAGTTGAAAGTCTAATTTTCCGATGAACAATGCTTCAAACTCACGTTGGATAACCCAGTACAAGCAACCTAGGTATACTTGTAAACACAAAAAGAAATGTCCTTCGGGTTACAAATTCAAGTGTAGACACAGCTGCTGGTCTCAGCCTAGCTGACAATGACTGCACAAAAAACCCATAAGAATAAATTAGGTTGTTTAAGTTGCGCGTGGCTAAATTCCATAGCGAACCTAGGCCCTCAGCGGTATCGGCTCATCGTTCCATAACGGCCATAATGAGGCTCCTTTGGCAAGCGGCCACCTCTGTTTCTTATTTTCCAGCGGAGGTCGTCATTGACCAGAGTAAATGTCCGATGATGGTGAGAGAGGCTCACGGAGTCAGTGTCCATATCCGAGTCGCCAGCCGGGGCAGCCTCGCTCGGGGGGCTCTTGTGCCGCTTAGGTGGCGACGTCTTGCTTCCGGGCGACTGCGGCCGCTTGACTCCCTGCGGCGGTGTGGGATGTCCGGCAGTGGCGGCGGCGCCGGTGGCCGGCGGCGGCGTGTTTACGAGCCGCGTGGGCGTCACCACCCGTACGACCGTCCCCGATGGGACGGAGGCAGCGTGGAGAGGCCCTGTGAGCGCAAACGTGGCACGGTAACTCAGCCGTAACACTTGAAGGGAGGGGTGATGGGGGGGGAGTACACGCACAAACCCTGGGGGAAGGCGGAAGAATCTCACAATCAGAATTCATCTGCTTTAAGACGATGCGACACTAAAAACAAATACAATTATTTCTCCCATACGAAGATAACAAAGATGTAGCTCAAATAATATACAAATTAATTAATTAATATTCTCAAATTAACAATGCAAAAATTGTACAACATACGATGTATATGTCTTGCATGAACATCAAGCCAAAAACAGCAAGTTGTTTCGTCTCCTGTCTGCAAAATCTACTTTATACACATTTATCAGATACTGTTCGAGTGGCATGAAATAGTCAGTTTGTGCCTTGATGGCAATGCAGTGATGTCATTAGAACATGAGGATGGAGCACGTGACTGCTTTTAAAGTAAACATTTCCATCGATGAAGCTTAAATCTATTTTTTTTTAAATTCTGTAGAAATTATTTGGGTTTAGTTTGTTGTCCTTCCCCCGCACCGCCGATTAGCACTGTTGGCTCTGTACGGTGTGAAAGTTCAACATACATAAATACAGCGCAGCTGCAATTTTACAAAATGAAAACTAATCGTGTATAAAACAGAAATATGAGCCACAATGTGAAACAATAAATGTATGATCGTGAAAGAGCGCTATCATACCACTGTAGCCTGCGCCCCCTTCAATGGAGGATAAACAGCAAAACTCGTGGACCTCTCTCCTGAAGCCCTCCGGTCGTGAGCCAGTCGCTGTCGACATGATCATTTAACTCCTGAACATATTGCCACACGCTAGACTAAAACTGCCGGAGAATTAGGACATTTTGGCGCAGGTTTTAACTGCCGTGATGAGCAAGCTTACTGGTGGAGATAACCGGGATGGCATTGCCGGCAACGGGCATGCTGGGGTTTTCTGGCGACGGCGTCCGAGGCGAGGGCGACTTGTCGTCGGCCGCCACGGGGGGCGACGCCGAAGGACTGGAGACACTGCCATTCTCACCGGTCACCCTGTGGGGGGCCACGGGGAATCGGGGTGATGGGGGGCGGGAGGGGGATTGGGACGGGAAGGAAGAGAGATCGGATAGGGGGGTGAAGGGCGAGGGTTGGGGAGGAGAGGCACGCGTCGGTGTGAACGGGGAAAGACATCAACGTTAGCGGTGCTTTACCGGGTGCCCAATCATCAACTTTGGCCTTTGCCTGCCCCTTTCTACAACAATACCCTGATTTACGTCTCATCCTTTTTCGTCGTCACTTTATGAATACCACTACCTGATTTCTGTTGCCTTAACCCACACTTACGTCTCTGACAGCATCTGTTCTTTCTTGTATCCATTACCTCAGCCTTTGCCTCCACCAACCCTGGTCAAGAACTACTTTGTGTCGAGCATAAAGAAATGTACAATACTGACGAGTGCAATATAGTATTTATGTACTGTATTTGTGTACTGTATTTGTGTGTTTTTTTTATAGTGGACTGCATCTTATTGTACTCTGGATGATTAATCATAAAGCTTACTGTTGTACATTAATGTGGAATACAGCTGTGGGTATGTCTAGGATGAAGATGCACACATTAACACAAAGCTTCAGCATGCAATCCGTTGTCGTTTAGCTCTTTTGTAAAAATTGCGCTGATTGACGTCGGTTCAATATTGGTCGCTCTTTTCAGGAACGCATCCCCAACATAAAGAGAGTTATTACTGTAAAAACAAACTGTATTAAATAATTTAGGCAGATTAACTCACACTTCAGTGTAAAGGCATTCGTCTTTGTCAAATGGCAGCCAACAAGACTGAGATTTAAAAAATCTGATTTAACAATTTTTATGCGATAACAATTACCGACAAGTGTTGTCTGCTAACACATCAACCAATATTTTACAAAGTAACTACAGCTTGGTCTGTTGAGCCACAGGGAGACTGACTAAATTCATATTAAGTATTGTCATGTACAGCTACTTTTCCCTGTCATGGACTACAGCAAAAAAGATCAAATCTACAACGGGGACCATAGCGTTCACCAGAATAAAACAAAACAGCAAGTGCTCCTTGTGTGCCGACCGCTATACATGCGGCTCCACAAATGTCTACGCATGCGGCTCCACTTAGCAGCAGCAGCATCAGAATCAGCAGCGCCTACGCACGGAGAGGACGGCTGGTTGCTGTCCGAGTTGAGGACACGGATGATGGTGGGCGACGAGAAGCTGCAGTCAGAGTCCCTCGACGAGTCGAGCACGCTGCCGCTGTTCAGGGAGGTGCGCGCCGAGCCACTTCGCCCGTTCTCCTGCCAAAGCGCAAGCCGAGCCGTCGGTGGGTTAATCATGAACGTCCTTGTCAGAGCTCATGTAGAGTGGCCCCCGCCCCCCCTCCCCCCATGGCCAGTGACAACGTTTATGCTGGGACGAGTGACAAGTGAAATGTCTTGGGAAGGTGAACAAACTAGCAAACATGACCATATTTATTCGTGGTTAAGCTGGATAATAGGAAACTTAGTCAGAGTTTCGAAAATATGCAAGTTCAACATGAACTTTGACATAGCAATATGAACTTTGACCTACTGGACATCTGTGAAAAAGAGCTTCATAGCTCATTGTATTTCTCCAGGATAAATAAAACAAATACTCTGATTCTGAATGAATGTGGGGGGTTAAACGATATCAGATACATCACTTAAAATGTATATAAATACAAGCTTAAGCTCTAGTTGAATGTTTGTTATTAATGCTACATTTTTGTATTTTTTACAATGTTGCAATTTACATTTTAAGCAAGTGTTTACTGTTTTTCCTTTGATTTAACCAGGTCATCCTTGAAAAGGTGATGGTTAATTGAAATGGGCTCTGACCTGGCTTTAAAAAAGTACACAAATCAATGAAATTATGCTGTGCTGTATGCTATGGATCATGTGAATGAAACCAGTTACGAATGAATTCGAATTTAAAAAGAAAACAAGTGCTGGTGAGGTATGATGCCTGAACCACAACAAAAGAATGGTATTTAATTTTGTAAAATCCTTGATGTTCAGCAGGTACCTTTTTCTTTTTCTGAAGAACATCACCGGGCAGAAACTGGCTGAGCTGCTTTTTCTTGACATGGATGGCCTCGATCTGCATGCCCTCTTTGAGCATACTGATGTGTGCAGCTTGCCTGTAAACTGCAGCACGCAAAGCCACGGTTCATGTAATGTCCGTTCTACAGTAATCATCGACCTCAACCACTTCACAGAAGAGACCAGGGCCGTGGGTGAGCACTCACCCGTGTCGGTGAATGACTGGATGTCTAGCGTCAGGTCCACGTTCACATTCTCCGGGTTCTCCAACTTTTTGAAGATGATCCCGATGAACCAAACCGTTGTCACGCCTTGCCTGTTGAAAACAAAGTTATAGAAATCAACAGCTGAAATACCAAAACGAGAAGATATCTAAAATGTTTTATGAAGATTAGCATCCTTGCTTTTAAGATTGTGTGTGAGCACAAAACTAAAACAATACAAATCGTTACAACTTTGCACAATCATGTAGTTTTAGATACAATTCATGAAGAACCTGCCAATTGGAAGAACTTCTCAAACTGGCTGCCTACACCTTCAATGTTTGTAGTGTTTAAAGTGAGAACTAGATCAGTTTCAACCTTCATGGTCTCATCAGCAGTCAGATTGTTAAAAAAACTTCTGCTGGGATGCTAGAAATGTTATAGGAAAGCATATTCCAAGGAAACTGCAGAGAAGATTTGTATCTTCTAGGCAGCTTCAATAGTTTGAAGATGTGGTGCCATAAAACAAATTTCGTCATATTTTAATCCACTTCTGGATGGAGGCCTCCCAATTTTACGTTGGTAATGGACATTGTTTGCCCATTATTCACCATATTGCTTGGTGGAGGATGGATCGGTTTAGATATCACTCATCACTTAGTTGTGGCCATAAAACAAACTCAGATAACCAGGTTCATTGCGCAGTGTTTTCACCACTTTTCTTCGCTGCTACCAGTGAGACTATAAACCCACGTTGTACTGCACTGTGAAGCAGACTCGGCACTTGCTGCAAATCAGTGTGCAGGGTTTGCCGAGAGAGGGAAGGGGAGCTCAGCACGCCGCTTACTTGTCCGGGTTGTCCTTGGGGCCGGGGTAGGACTGCGGGTTGATGTGAGCCAGAGTGATGTACTCGTTGCGCTCAAGGTTTCCAACGAGGATGCGGATCTTCGACTCCACGAGTCCCACCCTGACACACGGTCAAGTTAGCAGCAGTGTCACGATTTCATTAGTTGCATTACCAGCTTGTGACGATTAAAACCTATTTCAGTTACAATATCACTGATAGAGATACAAGCGCTCTGTCCTTAGGCCTTCAACAACATAAACAATATAATCATTACTATTTGTTAATGTCTATTATGTAAACAATTTCACGCACTTCTTTTCATGCGTTCAAACTTCAAAATTTTAAAAAGGCAATATAAATTAAATTACCTCCTGCAATAACCATTATTGGTATTTAATGTCAGATCAATTTGACTGTTGACAAGACATCGTAGAGGATGATAGAATGGCTGCCTGTCATTAAAACAAACTACTATTTATATATTATCGTGTATAAGGCAGTATTCATTCAAAAGGTTTGTGTATAAATAGACCGAACGGTATCCAGGACTTACCACTCGAGGTGCTGTTCTTCCGTGAGTGCACTTGCCGTCAGTACGATGTAATGCCTACAAGATAATGAAAACTTTTAATCATGGTAAAAGATCCAAGATGTTTTAGAAAACACACTTTTTGTATTTCTATAACTATATCTTGATAGTGCTAATGGAGCCATGCTAGGAGGTAAATAGACATACTTCAAGGACTCCTTCAGTCAAGAGAACCTTGTATCACCTCAGGAAAGGGCCCTGGAAAATGACACCACAGAACTACTTCTGGAGTCGCTTCAATAGGCCTTTCTTATCCAACACCAGAAGCTATTCCTGCATGCTCTGATAAACTTTCTAATGTTTACACATGTTCATGCCCAAAGCCTAATTCAAGTAAAACACCAAGTTATATAAAATCATTATAGTGCAGTTAATTGTGGCCAGGTTTAGACCATCAACTTTCGAGAAACAAACCCTGACACAAAGGAGGTTTAAATTAACCTGTTAAAAAATACAAATGTATTTCAGGAAGATGCCCCTTGAAACTTTTACACATTTGAAACTTACTTGTACTTGAGAAAAAAGTTTGGCGACTCAAACAGCTTACTCCATTCCGCTTTGCCCATCAGAATTTCATCGGTGATGGCGAGTCCTGCAAAATGACATGAAAAGGTGAAGGTGCAGCCCTGCCATTTCCCACTCACGCCACAGCCGGAGGAAGGGCCTCCCCATTATTGGGAGCTTCAGAGGGTAGTTGGCCGACTCTTCAACACTGGCCATACATCTTAGAAGAGGTGGGACTTGTCGATTGAATAAGAGTGGTGAAACCATTTACACAACTACAACCGAGTCACCCGCAGAAGTTACAACAGGAGAGGTAATCGTCGTTCCCACGAGCACCCTGTTGCCCACCTTGTTTGAACTCCTCCACCATGACGGTGCGTGTGGACATGGTGACATTGTAGGTGGAGTTCTGGTGAGGGTACGCAGGTGTGATGATGGGCATCACGTGGTACCTGTCTGTTGGGTTCACCTGGGTGGACAAGAATCAAGGTGGCCAAACAAATGTGTTAAAGGCTGACCAGCAGATGATGACATATAAGCTGCCAGTGTAATGAAAGGAATGGTCTGCCAGAAATGGGGAAAAAAATCATGGAAGGGTCAATAAACAAAGTAACTCCTTGCGAAAAAAAATAACACATCAATGATATAACGACCAACTCATACAAAAAATATATCATGCTAAACATACATGCATGTGCAGGAATACAAGATTAATTATAATTCCAAAACCAGTGATGGAGAGACAGCCAAGTTGATCGAATGTGGAACACAACAAGCAAACATGACAGGACATCTGACCTCTGAGCTGTGACAAGCAGTGCTTACCCGTGGGTCCCACACAGGCAGGTTGAGGTTGCATTCCTCGGGCTGTTTCAGAAGGACAGGCTTAGGCCACTCCCTGCAGAAACACAGGAATTTACATCATCACAGCTGAACATTTTTATTTCATTGGAGACAATGGTATCACATGAATGTAAACATTATTTGGTTTTCATGCTTTGCTTGTTTGTACTATAGTCCTACTAAACTGCAAAGTGGGGCAGTCAACAGCAGTCATCCTATGGAGAGGCTTCAACCATTACGGTAATGTGTAATTGTCACCATCGGCCCAAGAAATGCACTTTGAATTTTATTGCCTTGTTCTATTTACATTGTTGTGCTCTCTCGACTGATTTTCTACGTGATAATATTTATCCTGTACTTACAAGTGGGTCTCCTTTGCACAAGAGACCTGGCGTCCACGCACTCACCTAGCTCTTAGGCTATTAATTAAATTCAAGAAAGCCATGCGAGGCAACAAATTACTGCACCTAATCAAGTTCACTATAATAAATTACTCACTTTCAACAACGCACTGTCAGCTGGTTTACAGAAGGCATATGTATTGAATAAATGAATTAGCGAATGAGCAGACGAATGCAGCTGCCACTCACCACTTGGAGAAGACAAGGAAGAACTTGTGCACGAGGGTGGAGGCGATGGCGTTGGGGTAGAGCTGGCAGGTTCGTGCCACAAGCATTGCCCATGACACGCCACCCAGGAAGCCCAGCATATTCGAGTAGATCCCACGGCCTGGGCAACATCGGGCAGGATAATGCGCACACGCCAACGTATGTCACCATGGCGTCGTTAAACATGTGCAAACGTTGGTGGATGCATGGGATACTAGGAATTTCATTGTAGGATGTGTTAAGTGTTAAATATGTAATCAGGAAGAGAAGATTGGTATGGGTGGAGCAAGTGTACAGGGTGGAGAACAGTTTATTAAGACAGGCATTGCAGTTAGGTAGTGGGATACTGTAAGGGAAAACCTTAAATGTCGGGTGTTGACAGTGCAAAAGAGCTAAGAGACATAACAGAAGGAAGCAATGATGAAATGTGGTGGTATCAATGCTACCTGGCATCACTAGCCACTTCTTTTATTATAAAAAAGTTACTCCTTGTTCGAAACTTGAAGTGTAATAGCATTTTGTGCTAACATTACGTTAAGTCGGGAGAGTTATTTAAAACGGATTCAGTCAACATTGACCGGGAACACTGTGTACTCAAACGTGCATCAAGATCATGGCAGTGTACCCGAGACAAGTTGGATCGCTGTGTGTAAACACCAGTAGGGGTTTGTCAGAGCTCTCGGTCGGGCAAGAGTAAAAGCTTTGCCTCTCACCCTTGGCATGCTCTCTGTTACTGTTGGTGAGGGTTATACACCTGAGCAGTGAACTTGCTGCGTCGGCGAAAATAAGTCCCACCGTATGTACTAACGGCCATCAGACGGTAGCTGCGGCATCTACAAATTAGACTAAGAAGCCAAAGCATTGATGAACTATAGCGTATGTCTGTTGAACTTCTTTCGCACCTTACGTAGCCAACCGTGCTAATCGGAGGTGCGAAATAATGAATATAAAGCCGATTGTACAAGTGACATGTTGAAATACAACACTCACGTTTTGCCCAGAGCTTGATGGCGCGCAGCGTCATGCGGAAGTGTTCCACGTTGGGCACGAGGTGCAAAATTTCATCCGTCACGCGGCAGCCTACAAGAGAATAACAACGTGGTTATAAATGCAGGATTCACTTTCTCCGAGGAAAATACACGCCTGCTCAATGGCTGGAACGCGAATGTTACTATTGTGCCCAAGTCAGTGATCTCAATGGAATTGTACCACTGCGAATTCCATTATTTAGGTACATAGCATATCAAAAATCTGTTCCAAAGAAGTTTATTCGGTTATGTCACAAACTACTCTATCTACATTTTCAATCAAATAATTTAACAGCAGACATTTAATAAATGCAATGCGTTTTTTCACAACCAAACATATAAAACCACATTAAAAACACCTTAAAATGAATCAACGTAAGCACAGGGCAGACTGGGCAACAACAAGAAATATCTGGGTGTAAAACAGAAACTGAACAGAGCAGCCTGTTACACTCCAACAAGACTGCAGCTCACTGCTGCCACACGTTACCATTGAGGCTGCGGATGCATCGGATGTCGAGGTTTTTGAGTAGTGCGTTGTCACGGAGGTTTAGGTTATCGGGGATCACCTGCAGAGCCAGCCGTGCGAACAACACGTCGATCTAGGTGTTTGGGGGGCGAGGCGAGACAAGCGATAGTGATGGCGTGCAACAGATGCACGAAATTAAACAATGAGAAAGAATCGGCACACAGCCAGGATGGCACAAAACTACTTCTCACTGCATTGAACGGCTTAAATAACGTTTTCATACTGTTGGGGCGAAGGCCGTTACAAATAACTGTGCTGAATTCCAAAGCTATGTTAAGCCGGAAATGCATTTGAACATCATCCAGCATATGCTGCAACAAGGACAGTACCAAAATGTTGTCTTGCAACATCCCACAATGAAAAGTAATTAAACTATGCAATGATTATTTTCCATGCAGTAAAATCTGTCCGCGCAAATATGCACAAAAGTTATATGGCAGAGGTTTAGTGTGTTTCTGGGGAATAACACTTGTATTAAATATTTATCTTCTGCTACTTATCACTTTGTGCAACTAAAAACACGGTGGATTTTCATTTCTTACCTCAATGTGGTCAAACGTAAGCTTGATGACAGGTACAAAGGCATCCTCCACAGACTGTAGGACAAAAGGTCATAAATTAGTTTCACTGCGTCCATATTGGAAGCAAACCTGCACTATGAAGAGACCAAACATCTACGTGATTTCCTGACTGAGTATCTTATAGGCTTGGGCCAACACAACTGGCAAAATAATCACATTCACAATGAGCATAATACAGGACTTCACATTTTGTTCAAACCTCATCGGAAGTCATGAACTACATTTAAGAACATCAATATGGCGATATACCGTATTTTCCCGTATATAACCCGCGGGGTAAACCACTTTTTACAAACAAAACAAGACCCCGAGGGGTTTATGGAGGTGTGGGATATCCCAAAAATATTTTACACGTGTGACATGTCAACTCGTTTAATGTTTTCATGGTGGGACTATCCACTATGCAACACTTTCCTTTGACTATAGCACTGCTGAATAAACCACTCACACTAAAATTGCACATGTTATCACGTTTTAAATGATTCGAATTGTTTGTACAATGAAACGACAATGTTTGAAGTGGGCGCACTTTGTTTACCGGCGATGGGAGAGCTGGGAGAGAGGTGGGGGGTTGGGGGCGAGGCGACGGAGTTACCATAGTGCCGCTATTGTCTGGCAATCTACCAGTGCTAAAACTGTACTTATCTACCAGTTATGTGTTATTTATTGGATATTTACTTTTGTTACTTATTTACTGTTTTAAGTTCACTCGTTTCCGGTTAGTTTGTTTTCTTTGTGCACATTATGATTTTAATGTTAACAACTGATAGTGGAATGTATTACAAATGTAAACTTCGTATTAATATGATGGAATCAAGTTGCGGTAACGACGTTAAAGATACGAATGCATGCGGGGTATATGGAGGTGCGGGATATCTGATTCTTTTTTACACAAAACGCTATTTGTGCAGGGTATATGCGTCTGCGGGTTATATGCGTATGCGGGCTATATGCGTGAAAATACGGTAATTTGGGGTTCTCTTTTACACTCTGCCACAGGTACTAGCAGGCTAACACAGCTGTGAAGCTAAAGGGTTGTGAGATATTAACAAGGCCTACCACTTCCATTTGAAAAACATACAATGGGTGACTCATGTCACTTGTGACTCAACTACAGTTGTGTTGACACTAAACATTCATGCTGAACAATTCATGATGAGAGACATCCAGATCAAGACATTTGTGTTGTTTTATTATTAGCAGTGTGAATGGAAAGAGGTGATCTTAAATGAAGAGAGGAACAGCATGGTGTGTGCTTGAGGGTGCAGCTGGAGGAATGGATTCATACTGTACACCTGATCGACCAGACTAACAGTTGCCATTAAATGCATTCAATACAGGAAAATGTATGTATTCCCCAACGAGAAAAAGAAACTTGTGAGGTGCTGCAGAAGTTCTCACCCGGAGGTCTTTTACTCCCTCCTGATTCTTTAACATCTCGATGAAAGTCGAGAAGAAGTCGATTCGTTCCACGTGTCGCGGCGAAACACACAGGGCGTCAATGTCGGCACCTATAAATACATCAGCGGCGGGTTATAATTATAGATGTGCTACGTCACTTTGTTTATTGATATGAATCAATAACCATTCTTGAACAAGATGGCTTTTACTTACAACACAGGTTACTCTTAATTGTTAAGTGAGTGAGTTCAATATTTGACACAGACTAGGTCAAAAATAATTGTATAACTTTTCCTCATTTTTGGAAAAAGTGGGTGGCATCTTTCCTTTCAATACAATTATAATGAAGCTTCAAAGAAGACGGGAACAACAATTACCTTTTGTGTGAACTCCCAGCCGATAGGACCCAAACGTAAATATTTTACCCCCGCCATTCTCCAAAATTGCTGGTGGAAGATTCTGCAGAAGAAAAAAACATCACCATATCAGTGCATTGGCTTAAACTGCACCCTAACTTGCACCAACTTGTAAAATTGCAACTGTGATAATTTTGTTTTATTACAATTGTCTTAATATTGTAGCTTACCTTGCTTTCACCAACTTCTCGGACCCATGCTTTTGCCAAGTTATTTAATTTCCCCAAGACAACCATCCTGTAAAAACACACGTCTAATAGTTAACAATCTTGAAGAAAATGTAAAATCCAAACACAGGCTTATGCACTGATCCCACTTGAAATTTTCATAGCAGGTTTTCCCTGGGTCAATGGAAGTTGCATCGCAATATATGCAATGGTCAAGGGTCAGACAACATCAATGTTTTTAATAAGGCTTTATAATCATATTAATCCTATTCCATCATGACATTAATCATATTCCAGACTATATCAATAATGGTCTCTTCCACGAGGACGGACCACGCTGAACCGCACTCAAACACAACAGGGCAGATGCGTGTACACGTTCCATAAATAGAAGATCAAAGAATCGCCCAACAGCGACCGTGGAGAAGTCCAAACCATCAACCACATCACCGATGAATGCTCCATCCATGCACATTCTGGCGGTATCGCCGAAATCCACACTGTGTCAACAACCACATCATTGGACTGGATGAGGAACCTTTGCGTTCAACTATGACGATCGTTAAGAAAAACTTTAAACCGTTGCTTTTCACAATGCCATACGAAAGAAGATGGTCTAATAATGCCTGTCTATCCAACAATCTGTGACAAATGTACTGTCCTTCAATAAATAAAGCAAATAATAATCACAAGACACGAAAGCAGGTAGACTTTCACAATGGGCATTTTCTGTACTAGCCAAAGTTTCCGCAACACTGCATGATTTGCATTTAACAACACTCGATCTGCGTCTAGCTCCACGTAATAACATCAAGTAAAGTTTATGGACGGTAAGAACATCTATTGTTACTGAACTTCCACACAAGGAAGTAAATGTTCAGTATAAAGCTTAACTTTGACCACCTTTTAACTTTTTGTTAATTTGCAATGAGTAATATAGTTACTGGGGGTTAAGGGAGGGAGAAGTGATGGTGTCATGTAATGAAGACGGAACATTTTACAATTTAATTTTTGTTCTGGAAGGGAACTTCTTACACAATTGTATGCATTGCAAATGAACAGGATATAACTAATGGAAAAAATAACAATCATGAATTGTTTACACAAATGTTGCTTTGACATTGAATAAGAAACAAATATTATTCAAGTTTTTACATCCAAGACAATGAAAGAGTGAGTAAATTACGTTTGTAATAGAAACAATTTATTTTAAGGGAAATGGTGGTACAGAACCAATGCAATAAAAGCCATCGCACTAAACCTTCAAGGCAGGATCTCTCAAACTCCAGTCTGTGATGCACTGCAGTTTTAATGGTAACGAATCATAAGGTGTGTTGACAGTGGCCTAATGTGCGTATGAATGAGAGATTGTTAAACAAGGAATAGTAGATCATAATTCTTAAAGCGAGAAGAGCTTGATAAGCCATGGTCATGGTGGATACAATCAATGATACAAGTCAGATGGACCTTCAATTAAAGATGCAACCAAAAGCACAATCTACTCCTTTACCGGTGGTTAAGTTCCTCCTCCTCTTCAAAGACCCCAAATGGCAGAAGAGTATTCATGAGGTGTCGTGTGAGAACACGGTCGGCTTCGCGTGGCTCTGCCAGGCTGATGGGCGACGTGATGCCATGCTGCCTCCCTGACTGGGAAGACTGAGATCCCTGCATTATGAGAAGGCTGCAGCAGCAGACAAAACAACAAAAAATGAAGGTCATATTTTACATCTAACTACAGGCACTGTATGCAAGTATTTAACATCAATGATATTGCTAACACATCATTTACCCAGTGGTTTCAACAGGCAAAGTACATTTTTTAGAGGCATTCCATATCGTTTAAATTTTTTATCGGTGATGTATTTTATGAGAAATACGTCAAGTATTAAACCAATGAATGTACTTATTGAACACATTTTTTTATATTGATAACACTCACAGAAACGGAACATCAGATTCACAGGGTGCCCAATGAAAGGCTTTAAAGGCCAGCCAGTCTCCAAAGCAAGCCCAGTTATCTTCAACCACGTAAAATCTCACTGCAACCACAGTATTTAAATGCTTTGATGAATAATGTAATATATGCCTTTTCAAATTTTAAAAATTTAATGTATACAAATTGTACATTAAGATGTCCACAAAGTCTCACACAACGCCAATTACGTAAGTCACTATTTCATAAAAAATTGTTAAAGTATACAAAAAAGACGTCATAACGTGAGTTGAGGTTACTAATTGTGGGAGTTCACTGCAAACGCATTGTCATTCAGCTTTGATGATTTTATAATAGCGAAATAATAATTTACATCCATTTGTGAATACACTAATGGCTGAAGGTCTCTCCATCAGGGGTTGGTCTTAGGTTCTTTCACCATACTAATAAGTGCGGGTTGGTGAAGGAAAACGACCAAGGACCAGTCAGGAAAGATATCACTTGCCATTGTTTGCTATGGCTGTGAATCAAACTCAGGTGACTAGGTTCGTAGCAGTACCTCTATGCCATTGATTTGCACACTAGTAATTGGATTCACAAGACACCTGTATCCATGAAAAAAACCCTTCAATATACACATTCGGTTTAAAATAAAATTAACACCAAAAGTATACAATTTTCATTCACATTTGGCATTAATGTGATGCAATTTGTACTAAGAATGTAATCAGTACCATAGTGTACAACCATGCCATGTTGTTACAACTTATTTATCTTCTACCGTAACTACTGTCCCCACATAATTCTTCATCCGTAGGATATATTTATTATCACAGACCTTCCTTGGGTTTTTACCCATGAGTGGTCCTATTTAATTCACGCTTTAGAATTTCGTTGATAAAATATGAAAGCATACTACTTAAATTTTCGTGAGGGTTTGTGGGGATTCGTATTTAGGGTTTCGGATGGGGATTAAGGGTTAGGGGAGAGGGTTTGAGTTTAGGAGTTAGAGATAGTAATCCATAAGATTGCTTTTTCTGCTCCATATGTGCAGGGAGAGGTAGTCTCAGACCTACGTTCTATGCAACCAGCCACAGGTCTATATGAATAGCTTTTGCAGGGGTACAATGAGTTGCATTTTTAAGAATCTTCAGATTGTATTGAACAATCAGTTACGCGTAACAAATGTAAATAAAGTAATAAGTTATGATTTTCCAAACAAATAAAAACAGCATTTTAAAATTAAACGAATTCATCTCCAGTGTGCACATGTTAAAGTGATACAGCCTGCGATTCACAGCACCATGCAGCTCAGAGGGTTGCCCAAAAGTCAATACTGGTATTAAACATTTTAATTGTATATTATTTAAGTTAAAATTGTAGCCATTATAATTATTGATATATATTTATCTCCTTTCTTTTGAGATGACATTTACAAAGATAGACCAAGAACATTGAATGAATTGAGACAAAATATAATTGATGATGCTTAAAGATTACACATGTGGTCTTAAAAAAGACCTACATTAATTTCAAATGTCCTACATGAATCAGTGTTCAAGGAAGTGAGTTTTAACATTTGTTAAAATAAATGGTATTACCCTATGTGATTTGTTAAAATAAATAAAACATCGTGTCCTGACTTTTGGGCCACACTGTATTCCCACACAAGTCCGATTACACAGGCATGAACACATTCCACGTTTGTCATCGTTTAATAAATAAGAATGGTAAACAGCACAATGCCGAGGACACGCTAAATGCGTTTGTATTATCAGTCACGATCATTCAACTGCTGGATGAAAGCCTCCCAAACCCGTCGCCCTGACAGCATTGAAACAAGCTCAACCAAAGTAAATCGTGACGTCTTTTGTTTATGTAACCATGCAACTACAGGAGAGAACGTCTTCAGCATTCAACAACTCAATACTATTCTTATAAACAATTAGGTTAAGACATTTTAGCTAAGGTAATGATTATAAACGTGGTATCTTAAAAAAACACTTTCATTTCTCAAGCAACAAACAATGCCAGCGAACGACCCTTACACAACACACGCGCTCTAAGAGCCAATGAAGATGTAAGTCAGTTTTCACAACCACTACACGTTAAATAACGTGTATAAGCCATTCAACAATAACTCAGTGGCTTAACAAATTAGATTTGTTGTTATTAAACGATAAAACTACAAATACTTACCACGCGTGGCCTACACCAGCGAGTACCACTAGACTAGCGGCCCGAACGCGGGAAGCTTCACAAAGCGGTCCCGACTCAACGACACACCTCGGACTCTACAAATATAATCATTACAAAGCACAATACATCAGAGCACGACATCACTCGAAGAGTAAGCAGCTTCTCCCACAATCCAGCGATGTTTGAGATACACACGCGTGATTTAAGGAAGCCCCTACTGCGTTGCGGCCTAGGTCCACTATTGTCCCGTTCAACAGCGACTAACGCGGCTTGAGAGCTACCGTCTCCAAAAGCAAACACTTACGATATTATTGTCGTCTTGTCGAGCCTCCCCAGGCGGCCGAGGGAGCTTTGTCGTTAAAATAAACCTTAAAAAACCACCATGGTCGCCGCCGCGTCTAACCCTCGCCTTTCCAACATGGCGCCTCACCAAACGCGTTTCTCCCGCGGCGTGCTGACGTCACGACGGCGGAAGAGAGCCGTGACGTCATCACGCACGGAGAGCAAGCTTTGTGTTCAGCGGCGGTGACGTCATCGCGAAAGGGCGCGTCGCGCAAGTTAAACAAAGATTCGAGCTGATGACGTCATCGCGCACGGTTACCGCCGTCGAGCGACGTCCTCTCGCGCAAAAACGCGGCTGAAGTTCAAGGTGGTGACGTCATCGCGCACGGCAAGCCGCGCTGTTTTAATGAGGGTGACGTCATCACGGAAGGATCGTCTATTTTAAACGAAACAAAGCGCGTTGTGATGACGTCATGACGCACGGTTCGCAGCGGCGTGACTGTCCTTATCTCGCGTAAGAACGCGGCAGAAGTTCAAACGCAGTGACGTCATCACGCACAACGCGTCATTACGAGGTTCGTGGGAACCGAAATGGCACGCCTGTGTATGACGTCATTACGTACACCTTGGAATGGACGTCACCTTAAATGACGTCATGTTTTGGGTGGCCTTCATCCAGCAGCGGATATAACTTTTGCCATTTGGGTGACCCAGGGTCGCTGTCGAAACACGAGTTTTGTTTGTTCGCGTGATTATTGAGCTCACCTCCATCTACCACGTTGTGTGTGTTGTGTGTTCAACTATTAGACAAAGTTCCCCCGTAAAAACTTAACAGACTTTTGGGGCAAGTGCTGTCAGCGAGCAGCACCGACGACGGCCGGAGCGGCACACGTGGGGCTGCGTGGCCAGCACCACTCCCGGCCGCCTTTGTCTCTCCAAGGGCAATGTTCTTACACATCGCACCAGGTCGAATCGACCTCGGGGAGGCACAGAATCGGTTCGGATAATCGTGACAAGTGTTGGTGGCCATGAGCGGGAATCGATCTCGGGTTTGTCGAACAGCGGCGCTACCCGCTTGGCAGCACGAGAGGGCAGTCTACCTCCATACGCCGTGCCACGGGATAGAGACCACGGTTCGATTAATACCACTCACATGTTTATATCTTTTGTTGTTTATTCTATCTACGTGGCTTTACCGAAAGACCCAACGAATAAAAATGGGAGTGGTATTTGTATTCCCCGTGGTATATACCACGACGTTTCGATCGTCACCTCGTCACCTGATGACGATTGCTTGTGTTGCGATCGAAACGTCGTGATTTTTATTTTATTTTACTTTTTAATGTTTTTACCTGCGTGACTTTACCGAAAAAACCTAAGAATATTAAATCTTTACTTAAAGCTTTCGTGACTACAGGAATTTATATTCTTTGGGTCTTTCGGTAAAGCCACGTGTGCTGTACTAGTGGCGAATTGGCCACCGTTCTGTTTACGTGTCAACCCTTACTAGTTGGCTGTGTCGGGTGGTGGCGGGTTTTAACGACACATTTCTCCATTTACGCGATTTAACCCAAAAAACCCTCTATTATGGAGTATTAAACTCTTCTCTGCACAATATCTTATGCGCACAATGCGTCACAGAACAGAGAATTCGTCAATTCGCTACGAGCGGTGGCACAGTGGTTAGCTGCGAGCTCTGGGGAATTCTAGATTTGAAGCTTTCGTGACTGCAAGGATTCATACTCTTAGGTTTTTTCGGTAAAATTACTTTTATGAATTTTTCATTTTATTTTTTACCTACGTGACTTTGCCGAAAAAACCTAAGAGTATAGCTCTGGGGAAGTTTGGTCAAACACTCCCATGAGCAACGCGGCGTAGACAGACATTTGTCCAGCAGTAGATTGAGCAAGGGCTGCACGTGCATTTCAACGTCCACGTCTTCACTTGTAAACTCTCAACTGGCGTGACACTGATTCTCAAAGACGCTGGTGGAACCATTGACCGCATGATAACCTCAACAGGCCGATGTGCACATCTTCATGAATAGACAATTAAAGACAAGCGATTGTGGCCATGCAACACAAACTATGCACCGTCTTGTAACCCCCAGCACTGTCGTCTGCGCTAGTTCCACGGAGGAGACGAAGCAAAACAAAAACTCGCTCCTGAAGCCCTCTGGTCGTGGCTAGAACATTTGCTGTTTAGCTCGTAGGCAAGAACAGAATAGATGGAATGAAAACCAAACTGCCAACAAAATTGAGCCACTCTGATCAAATTCCACCACCCGGTGTTTGCGGTTGTGGCTTCTGCTGATTGTTCGGTTCGTGATTGTGTCAGCCGGCAATGAACAGTGCGCTTACGTGGGTTGCCAGCGACCAAAGGTCACTTTGAAGCCCAAGAAAGACTTGCTGCTGCGCGTTTCTGTCTTCGTGGGACGTTTCCTCGTGTGGGCCATGACGGGGCCGCCCGTCAGCAAGGCTCTCCTGACTCTTGGTCTTCTTCTCTCCGTGACATGGAATTCCGCCGGCGCTCACAAGTTTTCTGATTTCAAGCTGTGCGCAGATGAAGACTGCAATGGTGAGTGGTGACACAGGGCACCCCCCCCCCGCCAAGCGCACTGCGTGCGTGGCGTGATTTGTTAAACGAGATGAGAACTTAAAGACGACAGCACGAGTCTCATTTGCAAGAGTGACCTGGGGGCATTCGTCATTCAATAAGGCGGTGTTCTTCACTGATTTTCAGAGGAGGGCCACTTTCGCCGATAAGACATTTGAAACCATTGGGGGTTTGACAGCAGCACGACGATGATGATGAGGGGGGTGTTGTCACTCGCTGTGTCTTGTCGGCGGCCGCACGTCAGCGGCCGCACTCAAGGCCACCGGGGCCCGCCGGTGGCCCGCGGGCCTTGCAGTGAAGAATGCTGCAGTCGGGTGTCACGATCGCTCTGTGTATTCCCAATTGCATAAGTAGCGAATTTGGTAAATGTGGACAAACAACGCTGGCACACAATGGCCTACTACTCTTGCGAATGACGTCACGCGATCTTTAACGTCCACTGTGAAGCGGACGGCGTGGAGTATTATGGTTGATACACCCACAGTATTAATCAGGGCGGCCGCTGGATTCCAACCGTGAACCTTCTTCAAGCGGCTAACGCGCTACTGCTAGGCCAGGGGTTGGCAACTTGCGGCTCCGGAGCCGCATGTGGCTCTTTAAGGACTTCTTCGTGACGCTATTTGTGAAGGACCATCGTCTCGTGTTCACGTGGCATTGCGGCTCATGAAAGAGTTTTTTAAACCGAATTTGAAAAAAAGTCTCTTCTTGTTATTTTGGTTGCCGACCCCTGTGCTAGGCAATGTAACTGCCCTAAGTGTGGTGTGCTTCCAGAATTGTCTTTTCGTACACTCACTTGTGTGTGACCAATGGAGAAAATGTAAATGCTATTTAATATTCGACAACTCGTATACAACACTACCTTGCATGTGTTTTCACGGTTGTGCTGTACAGTTCCCGAGTGTGTGTTCAGGACGTACCACGTGTGGTTCGGCACGATGTCCGATATTTCGCTCCACGAGCTGGATTGAGTTCGTAAAAAAGTTCCCAGCATGTGGAGCGAAACGTCGGACATCATGCCGAACATCGCGTGGCCCAAAAAACAAATAGGAGCTACGCACATCTATGGGCTAAATTAATGGCCATCAGTGAATTTAATTATGTTGACGCGTATGTGTGTGTACATGCTATGTGTGAAGCCATCATGAGCCATGTGAAGGCGCTCAGGGATTACGAGGCTCCGGATTGCCGCTACCTTTCCTTCAAGGCCAAGCAGAGGATTCAGGTGTTCATGAAACTCACCGGCGAGTCAGACTCCCTCTGGGCTGGCAGCGTGAGTGTGAAGCAGGCCTTGCTTTGGGCCAAGTAATCATTATCATCTCGACACACTGACCCTCACCAGACAACATGTACCTGACGTCACCACACAACTGACACTTATCTGTGATCATCATCTTTATATTTATTAGCTCTGATCAACTCACTGCTGGACGAAGACCTTCCCAAGCCATGACCACCTCTCACGGTTATGCGATGTAGCAAACCATCTAACACCTGCGCACCAGCTGATCTCATTGCTCCATCTCATCGGTGGACGTCATCTCGGACGCTTTATATTCTTAGGTGCCACTCTGTCATTATTATTGATCACCCGCCATCATACCTTTCAGTTTCGTGTCCTGCTCAAGCCCACTTACTTGTCTGAACAGTTTGAATGATGCCCTTAGCCTGTGCATGTTCTCTCATCGATGTGTTCCTCTTTCTCCCTCTTAATGTAAATCCAAGCATGCATCTCATCATCCTTATTTGTGCACTGAACGAGTGAACCAATTTTCACTTTCAAGTACCAATGGTGGGCCACACATTAACACACACTGTGGCGTTATAAAATAATGATGCAAAAATAATGCTCTCCTTTCACTAACACATCGAGGCTGGGTCGCACTTCCCAAGTCGACATGGCTTCAGTGTTTACAGTGACAGTATGGTTTGTGGAGGCCGTTTTAAAGTAGTAGGTCTTATGTGGCCAAGGGCCTAATTAAATGTAGTCTTGGGTCACATCTGGCTCATGGGCCAAAGCTTGCCCACCTCTGGTGTAAAACCTATTGTGAGAAATCTTGTAAGCAGAATGGCCCAGGGGAAAAAATATATATCTGCATTTTTCGATCAACTATCCATCTTCATTTGCTTGTAAACTGCAGCGGTGGACTATGTCAATCATTTGGCTGTGGAGATGTTGTCCATCCCATAATACCATCATGTCGTTTATATTTCAAACACTGACTGTTTTTAATCGTTGTGTTGTAGTGTCAAGGGAAGATTGGATTTTTCCCAAAAGATGTTGTCAAGGAAGTCCAGCCATTTCTGAACGCAAAGGAGATCACATTTCCGTCAAAGGTAAGCCCATCACACACCGTTTGTACAACGATTGCGATACTTTAACTCTTAACAGAATGAAGAACAGGTTTATTAAAACATGTTTTACTCTTGCTCCAGATTAGCTGGAGGAGATAATATACCACTTTACACGTAATTTGACTCAGGGCTCAAATCCTCATGTTGCTGGGTCACTTGTAGACTGGACTAGGCACGTCGAGCAGGTCACAACCCCACACAGACCCCACACTAAATTAAGCCCTGATCCCATTGCAAACAATTCACTCCCGAAAATGCATGAAAATAACGATGCCAAGGTACTCTATAATGTTTCCTGCAATTCTGTCTGTGTTCAGGAGAGGGACTTTCGTTGTCTCGATGGAGAATATGTTGGGGAAGAAAACGACAGCAGTGAGGACATTGAGGACAACTCAGCTGAATTGGACTCGGCCGAATTGGCTGTGGGCAACCCTGAGGTTGAGGAGTTCATTGAAGACACCTCCTCGGAAGAGAACATCATCGGTCCTGGAGAGGACGACATCTTGGCCGAAAGGGCCGACTTGGTTAAGCCTCCAGAGAAAACGTCCACCGGCATTACCGCCACCATGCAAGGGCTTCTGTCCAACACGGGAGGTATCCTTGGATGGTTCAGTGGAGACAAAGCTGCATCTCAGTTCGAAACGGGCCCGACGGCAGGTGACGCTGCAGGACCAGGAGATGCTGCTGATCTGCTGAGCCACGTCGACGACGAGCAGCGGGCCCCCCCAGGTGGCAACGCAGAGCTGGCAAGCGCCGTTGCGCAGTCGCCAAGTGGGGACAGTGGGGACAGTGGTGCCGTCTCATCCAAGCCAGGTGACGTCGCGGCGGAACAGGAGGTGAAAATCGCCGTGGGAGTGAGAGAGCATGCACACCCACACGATGCGCACTGTGCGGTGTTAAGTTTAGAGAAGAGGGCGTGACTTCATTTTTTGCTAAGCTGTGCCTTGTGTTGCTGGTGAAGGTAAATACCCAAGGTAAACAGCAATCTATTTCTAAATTACCCTCTAAGGTGACTACCTCAGATAATAATCACGTATAACCAGGGCTTAATTTCAGCCGAGTCTGTCCGGATTAGCGTCCTTGAAAATATATTCGCACCTGGCACACCAAATCCAATATACCTGAGATTAACACATAGGCTTTCACGACCAATATCATCCACAATACAGTTTGTTTGGGTTAGATCACGTAAATATGTCAATCTCGTTAAACCCACCACCACCCGACACAACCAATTAGTAAGGTTTGTCACGTAAAAAGAACATGCCAATTCGTCACTAGTACAGCAGCACACTGGTGTGTTGGAGAGCCAAGCTACGACATTTACAATCTGAGCATGACGTTTCGCCAGTAATTACAACTAGCTTCATCAGGCGACAGCCAGATTTTTGGAGAAGTCCACCTGTTTCGTTCCTTATATAGAGGCGTAGATGCGGTGACCACGCTTGTGCGCTCTTCTTGCGCGAAGTTGGGGGGGCAATTAATGAAGGTATATTTATTTAGTAATCAACGAACATTATACATGCACATTATGGGAGCCCATTGTTCTTGTACTCCCTGTCAATTGTATGTACAAAAATAGCCTACCAAAGGTAATCTCTAATCCCAAATAATACATTTAATTTAAACAATGTATTATTTAATGATTTGCTTCCAAGCAGCACTAAGTCTGTAGCTATCCGAACGGTTAAAAATATTTTTATTTCTCTCAATTTGGATAGATTCTCTAATTTGTCTTGGCCAGTAGTAACTAGTTTTGCACAGAACTTCAACATTATCAAAATCAATTGAGTGTCCTTGTTGGCACGTGTGTTCTGCTACTGCTAACAGTTGTATTTGGGAGTATTTAATATTTCTTTGGTGTTCTTTTAGTCTCGTGCTGATCATTTTCGTCCAGTTTTCCCAACATAGCATTTGCCACAAGTTCAATTAATCCGGTGCACACCTTCTGTTGATAGCTTCGGTAATACATGTTTTATACCAGACATTAATTCTGTATTTTATGTACCGTTCCAAATCTGACTCGGATGTTTTGTTTTTCCAAACATCTGGCTAGTTTATCAGTTACTTCTGCAATGTACGGTATTTTAATAGTTTTCATTACTTGGGCAGTTTCAATGCTCGTGTTATTTGATTTGGTTTTAGCATTGAATGCCAATCTACCTCTCACTATGGCTGTTTTTACTCGTCGCGCACTACATACTCCAGTCTACCACCGTAATTAAGTGGGTGGGTAGATAGGTGTGCAGGTGGGTGCATGGATAGGTGGGTTTCATTATGTGTATGCGTGTGTTTGTGTGTTTCACTGGCCCAGCATGAGGTGCCTACATCTGGAGATGAGATCGCCAAAGTGCCACCTGTGCCTGGAGGGTTCCTTAATAACGTGCAGAGTCTCGTGAGTGGTTTCAACTTCTTCGGATCTAAGCCGACACCAGACGACAAGCCCGCTGGTACAGGTGGGATCATTACAAGTGAAAGGAGTGAAGAGACAATCTTGCAAGACCGTTCCCCGACTTCTCAGCCCGTAGATGATTCTCAGGCCTCGGTTGAGGCTTCAGCCCCAGATGAACCCCCAGCTGATGCTTCATCAGATCTGAGCAATAATGCGAATGTTGAAGTGATTACAAAAGACCCACAGCTGCCAAGCGCAGAGCCACTGGCGGATGGGAACACGCTTGTGTTAACAGAGGAGAGCAACGGTGGGGACATCAGCGTATCTCCCGACACCTCTTCTACTGGTGACCGTGGAGGTAAGGTGGATTCCACTGATGGTAGCTTTTACAATAATGCCAAATGGATGTTCTCAGGGTTTGGAATGTTCCCCAACAACAAAGCCACTGGCCAAACTGATGGCGCTAAGCAGCAGTCGAGCATTGACGGGAACTCTCCAGAATATCTCTCAAATGTGGAAATAACTTCCAAAAAGGCAATACCTGAAGACACTGCGCCGACAGCCAGTGAGATTATGCCAGTGGCTGGGCAGTCACTCACAGGGCATGATTATTATGTCATCTCAGAACAAGATGATGCTTTATCTCAAGCTGAAAACCACACTTTCGAATCGGAAGTCCATGACTATGTTCAAATCGAAAAAAAATTGGAAGATGGCAATGGAGGTGACAGCTCGTCTCAGCAGATGCAAGACCTGGTGGTGGATACAGGAGATGGAAAAGCAGCAGCAATGCCTCTGGATGGGGCAGAGAACAAATCTCCTCAATCGGGGTGGTTTCCTGGCTTTTTGAACCATGCCCAGGAGGTGACTAAACTGTTTAAAAGAAAAACGGCCAAGGATAAGATGAGCTCAGATGCAAAGGACATGGCGGCACCCGGTAAAGTGTTTGAAACAAATGGCCAAGGGCAACCACCTCAGCTCGCTACAACTGGAGGCATGGCAAATGAAGGTGATCAGAATGAAAACACAACCCTGTGGCCAGAACCTACACCTGCCAACAGCTCACAGGTTCAAGATAGTATTAGCCAAGAAGAACATATTTTGCAGGTCGAAAGTCACATGCAAAATGAAACGGAGGATACCATGGACGTTGCTAAAGATGAAAATGGTGACTTGGATGGCGATCCAACTTCTGTTGATGCTGTCACAACAGAGTCAAAGGATTCTGCAAATGAAGAGGAAGGAAAAATATTATTGGAGCACCAAGATATCGATAATGACAAACAAGATGCGACTTTACATCATGAGAAATCTGACTCTGACGGATTGAATGTTGAAAGTGATGAATCAGTTGCTGTCAGCGATGAGAAAACAGAAGTTGGTCATGGTTCTGATGTTTCAGATGATGCACTCCTTAGCACTGATAGCGATTGTGCAAAGAGTATTGATGAAGTGACTGATGGCACAAGATCTGAGCATGACAGTGCTTCTATCAATGATATTACCCTTGAGAATGATGACAATGCACTTGTGAATGAACGCCCGCCAAGCCCAAATGAGGATAGATACAGGTCAAACGGTCTGTTTGAAGGCCAGCTGTCATCTGAATCGGTAACAGGTGACAATGCCAGTATCGTAAAAGATGGCAGTGACCTTAAACCAAGTGAACAACCTTCTCTGGAAGAATTTTCACCAAGTGAAGATAGCCTTGAAGAAAGTTCACTTGAGCTCAATGCAAATCAACCATTTGAATACCAAAGTGACTCTGTGGACGACAGCATTGATCGAGGTGGCACAGAACCTCTACCAACTCAACTTGAACCTGAAGAGAGTTCTCAGGACCAAATTGAAGTACAACAACATGCAACATCAACGGTTGAAGACACCGATGTGGAGAAGATAGCTTTGCATCGTGGAGAAGATGGCGTTGAATCTGTGTTTGAAATGCTTCCAAATGTAAGTCAGCCTGAAGCCACGCAAGGTGAAGCAAAGGAAATTTTGTCTTTCGAACAAACTGAAGCTGCTACAGAAGGTGATGGTGTAGGTGAAGCCTCGCATGTTGAAGAAACTCAGATTGAACAAAATACGCCTGAAGTTGATTCACCAAAGATATTGGAAGGCAATGTATATGAAGAATCAACTTTTAAGTATCATGACGGTGTTGTCAAAGATGGTGGTGGGCATGAAGATGACACATCGTTGGTTGATACATCTCTGCAACAAGCGCTTGAGCCGGAACATGGCTTAGTGGATAACATGGAACACGAACATCATGAAGGCCTGGCTTCAAAGCCTGACACAGCTGATGTGGAAAGCGATGGTATTGATGAAAATGAAACATCGCCTGCTGATGAACTTTTGCAATATCCACATGAGACTGAAATAATTCTATCCGATCCACGTGAAGAATCAGATGTGGAGCTTCTAAAAAATTATGTCGAAAGTAATGGAGCAGAAGATGGTGAAACTTTTTCTGGTGACGAGACTCTGCAAACTTGGAATGAGAATAAAGAGACTCCATCAGACCAAGGAACCCAAGTAGGAGATGGCCCGCATGAAGACTTAATTTTGCATCAAGAGGACAATTCTCTAGAAAGTGACGATATTAAGGAAGAATTACACATCAAAACGCCACCAAATCCACTTGTCACTGAAGATCATATTGGCGAAAGCGTCAATTTGAAGAACGATACCATAGCTGAAGAGGTTAAAAACGAAGACACTATGCCATATGTTGAAGTGGTTGCACACACAGTGAACGAGCCCGAAGATGACTCAAGCAGCTTGAATGTAGCATACCGAAATGACTTTTCAGACGAGCCACAGGAGTTAGGCTCTGTTGCTGATGTTGATGCTGAAAATGAACACGGCATCATCGACAGCGCACAATTTGTCCCTGAACCTGAAATGAGTGGCACCACATCTCAGTACGCCAACGCCAATTTTGATCCTGGATTAACGGATCCTGAAATGATGACTGGTGAGCGCATACAGCTGGATGAGCATGTAACATCAAACCAGCAGGACAATGCTGACACCAGCACAGTGATTGGGTCACGTGACCCTACTGACGCCGAAGTGATGGATTATATGGGTGCGGGTGCAGGAACGGTTGACGTTTTGGTCGTTAGCGATCAAGGTAATTTGGCACAAGAGGAGCCGACTGTAGATGCTGTTAAAGCGAGCTACACTTCCACAGGCAGCATCGTGGGGGAGAACGACGACACGACGAGTGACGCAGTCGCTATGGAAATGCAAAACCAAAATGATGGCTCAGAATCTGAGATTATTGTTGCACCGGTACGAGATATTGGAATGGTGAACGAAAGACGTATGGACGATGATTTGGTGCCAGAAGTCAGTGTTGCTGAAAACGTAGATTTAATAGACACACGCAGTTCTCAAGACGCATGCGACGCGTCTCAAACACTGGTGACAGCAGAAGCTGAAGTTCTGCACGGCGCATCTCAGGAACAAGAGGACCAACTCAGCGACAGCTCTCCGACATCCGGAGAGTCCCAGGCGATGCTGGAAGAACAAGACATTGTGAAGGAACGTTCAGTCACGAAGCTAGGAAATGATGACCCCATTGTGGCTTCACATAGAACTAAGGAGCAGGAACCACGGTTGACCAACTCAGAGATTTCAGAATCAATAGCAAAGGTCGGAAGGGTGCACCGATCTTATGTGAAGGGTAAGTGTGTGGTGGGATTGTTATGACGGTCAAAGGTTGCCTCTCTTGACCAACAGCCGTTTTGATTGTCGCTGGCTGTGGTGGCGCAGAGATTCAGAGATGGGGGTTGTGGACTATACAGAGATGAATCGTGTGTGAGCTGAGATGCCAGCTTACAGGGGCAAGAGGAACCATGGGGAAGGTAGCGCACAGGGCAGCATGCGACTGCTTAAGCCATGGCCACAATGATTCATCAACAGTGACTCAGCAATCATGAGCACCGATTACATTCACAAGTGAGTTTGGTTATGTACTGTAGGATTTTTACGTGAAAACATCATACAACAAGTAGGTTAACCCGAGCGCACGTGCGTGTTTATATCCAACACGCAGCGTGAAGGCTACTGATTGGCTGTGGCACTATTTTTCTGAGCAGTTTGACTTTACAGAGCCAATTCAGGCCTCGAGATTGAGAGATTGGTTGCGAGGTTAAATCCCGGTGAGGGTCGACACGGAAAAATAATTAATTTGAGGCGAAAAAAATGGCGTTATTACTTAATGTAAAATGAACAGTGGTCATACATCATTTCCTTAAGACTAGTGGCGTAGTGGATTAGCATGGGCCATAGCGTACGGAATTAAATCGGGCCTCCACTCCAATTCCCTGCCCTCTTCATAGTCCGGCCCCTCGGCCCCTCTGGCGTATGGGTCCCGGTGCAGTTGCACGGCCTGCACACTCGATATCGTCGTCACTGGCTCCGGTCACGAATGGAAATGAGCACTGCCCCAAACGCATTCGCACAGGGAGACATCTTGATATTGCCTAATCACCAACGCACTCTCCAGCATGGGGAAGTATGGTCTAACAAACCACATGAATGACACGGCGTGGCAAAAACTTCATCAGCAGTGGATCGACAAAGCGCTGAATATGAAACAATTTATATATATCTTGTGGCGATGATGTCATATGCATGCCGGTGCGTCAATGCCTCCAGCAGGTCTTTCCGAGTCCTTGGACGAACCGATGTTGGATGTTGGGTCGCTGCCGGTGCCATGGCTCGTGTCCAGGCTGGACCATCTGCTCCTGAGGGCCTCCACCTCCGTGTGGCCATCGCTGGCACCCACAGTCACCCTGGTAAGTCCGGGACCTCCTCCCGATGTCGACGCACGCAGAGTGGGGTCCCGGCACCGAGGGAGGAGGCTGAATCCTCGGAACTTCTTCTTGTTTCGTATGGCTGATGTAGATGCAGAGCAACGACTACCAGTTCACTTCAGACAATCACGCCAGAAGCCTGTGTGGCGCATTGTTTGTTCCTGAAGAGGTCAATTGGCGTGGCTTGTGTTGTTGTTGCTCTGCTGGCCGGGAGAACGACGATCGATGTTCGGTCGCTGTGTTGATGGCATTCGCCGTCATTTCTCACTTGACAGAGTGGGCCACGTGAAGGCTGCCATCTTCCACTCTATCCGTGGAGCTGATTGGGCATGACCCTGCATACTTAGATTGCATCCTCGTGTATGTTCGTTATGTTATGCTTGTTTAGCCAGGAAAACCTCGCTTAGTTTCATGCATCCCCTTTCAGGAGTGTCATGGCAAATTGTTTGCAGTGGGGGGCGATGATTGCTCAGTCCACGATATATTATAATTGAGCAAGTGGGGGTACACTTTAAAATTGGGAGAAACGTGGACAGTGACGCCGGCACACACAGTGGCCGTGCCGTAGCTCCCTGGGGTAGCGTGGAGCGGCTCCCAGCACACACCGCGTGATCTTGGCACAGACCGAGTTTGAGTTAATTTGATTTGTTACACGCATGATGATGATGATCCCGTTTAGCCAGTTCTCCCGGCGGCGTGTGATCCTTGCAGCCAGCAGCAACACAAAACAACAATACGGTACTACCTGCAGGGAACGGGTATGGCAGCAGGGTCCTGAAGGAATATCGCACAGCGACCAAACGAGGCGTTTTACGGCTGTAAACGAAATGCACGCACATCGAGGGAAAAGTGCAAATACAACAACGTCAGAGTGAGAGGCGCCAGAAGAAAAAATCCCGGGTCACGGGGCTCGCACCTTCTGTGTGTATGTTGTTGTTGAACTTCTTTCACACCGTACGTAGCCAACCGTGATAATCAGAGGTTCGGAGAAAGGACACCAAACTGAAGATACAAAGTAGTGAAAAAGAAATGATATTTCAATCTAGATTATTTAAAAGTGCATAACACAAGTGGCTTCTTAATATCGAAAGGAAGAGCATTCCAGACGGCCGCAGAAGTGGATCTGAAAGCGTGCAATGCAGCAACTATCTTTGTTCGATGGCAGCCATGCAGTGACCGGAGCTGAGCGGCCCCAGCAGGGTCTGTGACTTCCCGAGTGGTCGGTGTTGCCATGCGCCTCGCAGCGACATCCAAATGCTCTGCTCTCACAACAAAGCTTCAAGCGCTTGTCAAGATGGTCCCATGACACGCGACCTCGGCAGTACGTGTGTCTGTGTCTACAAAACAACACGAAAGAATCACTGGTGTCATGGCGGACATTTTAAGTTACTAAATATGTAAGGAGACGTTGCGTCTCCTTCACGTATCTGTCTCACCACGTGACATAAATAAAAGGATATTTTTCTACAACTTACCGGCCCCACGGCCTTTTGGGAGTGCATCATTTCAGCAGCATTGACTCAGTACAAGCAAACTCTGCATCGGTTTTGATATTCAGTGTCTCAGCGAAATTAGGCTTGCTTGAATCAATGAGGCTGAACTGACCGATGTAATGGGCAAGGTTCCTACAGTTTGACGCGAAAGCAAGATTTGTTTGTCCTTTTTGGTTTCGCCTCATGTCAATGTGCGTGTGTGTTTGTATGTGGAGATGGTGCCAGACTGGGTGTGCCCAGGTGGAGTGAAGAACGCTGGGCAGTTCACTCCGTTGGCCATGGCCGCCCTCGGCGCTCTGGGGGTCAGCAGCCTGCTCCTGGGCTTTGTGTACCGCCTCTGCTCTGTGGTACATGCAGTCGCACAGCGACGGACACCGGCTGAGTAACATCGTGCAGAGCCTGGCTCCAAACGGAATGTTTCCGCAATCGATTACTCGACCAATATAATAAATTCAACTTGTAACGGACACAGCGTTCGCTCACTCTGAAGAGAGAGCAACTGAGAGGTGTAATGAAAGTGTATGTGAGTGGATGTGGGTATTATTCCATTCCGTGTATGGTAGATAAATGGCAATGTCGATGTCTGCTGGCCACGAGAGGGCTTTGGGAGAGAGTTCGTGGAGTTGTGATATTTTTCTGCTGAAGGAGCACAGACTACAGTGGTCGACTATATGGCCCATAGTTTGGGTAGCATGGCCACAATGCAACTGCTGAGGTTTGTGTATTTAAGTTTCCGTTCATGAAGGAGATGTGGTGCATGTTGGCCTGTTGATGTTTTGATGCGGTTGATCGTTCCACCACAATTGTCTTCGAGGAATGTCAAAGGCAGGAGGTGTGATGTTTGGGTTACAAATGACGTTTGCGATGTATTTGTGTCTCCAGATAAAGAATAGAAGATGTCTATGTGAGTACAATATTTTAAATTGCCACATTATAATAAATACTGCTTGTATATTATAATTAACCTACATACAGTAGAAATATTCAAATTCACAACGTAGACTGTTTGTCAACAGGTTGGAGCCCAGAGACACCAAAAGTCGTTTAACGGAGACCTAAACACAGCAAAATAAATCTCATGAACCTCAAGTTAAATTACATGTTAAAATAATTCCGTTTTAAAATGTTTAATGCACGTGGCAGTCTGTAACCCAGCACTGTGGAGGCAGCAGCGAGGGTTGGTGGATCACAGAAACGCTGTGAGCCTCCCGGTCCGTGAGCGTCGAGGAGGGAGCATACTCTGGCTCGCCAGGAGGAGGTGGTGCAGCAGAGTGTGGACTAACCTCCATCTGCCCCTTCTGTGTGGGATAGAGCGTTGCCCCCCCCCCCCCCACCACACACGTGTGTTTTCTCCGGATGCTCAGGTTCCCTCCAAAATATCTAAATATAATTATGTGCCTGTAAACATCTTAATATATAGAGGACTGCAGAACGTAGGCAATTGGTGGTAGTGTCGGTGTACCACCTGGCTGCTGCCTTCCAGCCTCTATGTTGTTACTCAGTGAGTGTGAATGCACTCTGCATGAATCACAATGCGATATAAAACTAAACATTATTAAATGTTAAGCGTCACATTCCAATAAAGATATGTTCCTTTATTTGAACTAGTTGAGTGTTCACTAACACAGTATTGTAATGATGGAAGATAGATGCCACAGACTGCACTGGGTACAAATAATATTCGCAATTGCACGAGGGCCGCATCGTGGCAATGCATGAAGCAGACAAATAATTACAATCCGTAAAAAATACAGACGCGCATATTTTTCACGAAAGCATCCTTCTTCAGAATTAATGAAATGGTTGGATTTAACGCGTCACAAAATGAATGAGCAGGGTATTCGCCTCCTTCACATATCTGTCCTTCCATGTACAAAAAATATATCATGTTTTACACATTCCATCAGCAATACGACGGCCTTCTCGGAGGGCATCATTTCAGCACCATTGATTGCTCCACTCTCTATCTCTGGACTGGTGTCAACATTCAGTGTCTCATGAGCAGAGTGAGGTTTTCTGGAACCACTGCTGGTGAACTGACAGATGTTAATAGGCAAGGGCCAGCTCTGTCAAGAGACAATTAACTTGTGATTGTCCTGTCTGTGTGGGAGCGAGGGAAGCAAAACTGATGTGCCAGGTAGCTGCTCTTCTCCAGGAAAAATCAGCACTCGCCCTGGAAATCAGCGACTGCACTCAGAAGGTCGGTGCTTGCATTAGAGATCAAACGCAGACACATTTGCCCATCAGCCTGGGTCTATTATCATCTGTGCAGTGTACCCAGGGCCGAGTTTGGGGATGAACGATTTGGCGATTTTTTTTGACAGATATTGTGATTTGCGATTACATTTGTTAAAGTCAAGCTTCAGTTCAATATTCACTGCGTAATAGATTTAAAACGTGATGGAGCATTACCACATGATAGCATCAAAATATGAACTGCTCTATATATTCTAATGCAAGGATAAGAACTTAAAATATATGAATTGCTTCCGACATGTATTTATTAAAATGCTTTAATTGAAATAGAACAATCAAATTATAAGAATTGTTAAGTTAATTAAATAAAGTCATTTATAAAAAAATAAAGCAATTCCAATAAGTAATAGGACTTTTCAAATCGCTAAAAATCGCAGCCTTTGCGATTTGCTAATCGCATTGTTTCAAATAGCGATTTAGATTTGAAATCGATTAATCGTTCAGCCCTAGCCGGGTGAATCCATCGGCTAATGAGGCCTGAGGTGTGTGTTTCGTCGGCCCTCCTGGAGGCCCGACCTTCCATGTTGAAGTCACAGCTGGGAGACGAGAGTGCGGCCATCAGAACCCTTTGTCTTTGAATTACAATGACATCATTCATGACTCCTTCCACAGCAAAAGCTTGGAAAAAAACAAATGTTTGAAGAAATTAGTGTAGTGAGTGATATGTGTTTGATGAATTTACTTTGAGTTAATTTTACATAGGTAAATAAATAAATGTTTGCTGACTTCAATTTTTGCAACATGTAATACATACTTGGTCCCTTCCTTCATATTCGCCTTTAGGCCAAGCATAACCTTAATGCGGCCCTGAGTATACCGTAATAAAGTTCAATACAACGGCACTGGTACCCGATCTCGGTACAAATCCATTCTGGATACCCGAACACAGAGGTCCACTCCCGGACTGCCCGGGGTCAAAGGCAGACAGGTGGAGAGCCGAGTGTGCGTGGATATGCCGGTACCATTGGTGGCATCACGAGGCCACGAAACGACCCTTTCCAACGCATTTCTGTCGGCGGAGCATAAACGTAACGTCGGGAAACAGCCTTGGAAGATGACGCTATGGAATGAAAATACAGCACATGGTCCCATATCCAACATTACGTATCCACCCAGACAGATGAACTGCCCAGATCCAATGAAGCATTTGTGCATCGTATAACTGTAATTTCACATAAATATAAACGCAACACATTCATCAATGTGGCCTTAAAATAAATATATAATAGGTGACGTTTCGTGCAATGGCCCTTCTTCATGGCACGTAGCCCAGAGAGAAAGAATGGATGTGTAATTGATGAGTATGTTGAGCTTTTTGTTATCTGCACATTGTGCACCACTGCCAATGCAGTATCACTGCGTTATTTGCTCAAAATGTTGTGCGCTCATTCTGTTGAATAGTTGGCAGCAAAGCAAGACGCCGAGGAGGAGCCGCTTCGTCAGGCGGGCTCGTCGGGACGTGTGGCGGAGCTGCGGGTAAGCAGCACCCAGAGCTGTCGCCTGCGTTGCTCTGCGGCCTTCGCGGCAGGGAGAGGCGAGAATTTTTGCGCCCTTCGTTTTGACAAAATGATGTTGCCGATTAGAAAAACAAAACAAAAGCCGCTTGCATGTTGGCCACACCGCCCTCGCCCCATGACGAACAGGAGTCGAATGCTGAGCTGCGGCGCCTCGTGGCTGAGCTGCGGAGCGCCGCGAGCCAAGTAACCGCGGCGCTGAGTGACGTCCGCAGCGAGCACCGGGGGCGCCTAGACCAGGTGAGCCGTGACCACGTGAGCCGTGACCACGTGAGTCGTGACCAGGTGAGCCGTGACAGGGTGAGCCGTGACAGGGTGAGCCGTAACGGGGTGAGCCGTGACAGGGTGAGCCGTGACCACGTGAGCCGTGACCACGTGAGCCGTGACCACGTGAGCCGTGACAGGGTGAGCCGTGACCACGTGAGCCGTGACCACGTGAGCCGTGACCACGTGAGCCGTGACCACGTGAGTCGTGACCAGGTGAGCCGTGACAGGGTGAGCCGTGACCACGTGAGCCGTGACCACGTGAGCCGTGACAGGGTGAGCCGTGACAGGGTGAGCCGTGACCACGTGAGCCGTGACCACGTGAGCCGTGACCACGTGAGCCGTGACCGGGTGAGCCGTGACGGGGTGAGCCGTGACCACGTGAGCCGTGACAGGGTGAGCCGTGACGGGGTGAGTCGTGACCACGTGAGCCTTGACCACGTGAGCCGTGACCAGGTGAGCCGTGACCACGTGAGCCGTGACCAGGTGAGCCGTGACCAGGTGAGCTGTGACAGGTGAGTCGTGACCAGGTGAGCCGTGACCAGGTGAGTCGTGACCAGGTGAGCCGTGACCAGGTGAGTCGTGACAGGGTGAGTTGTGACAGGGTGAGCCGTGACCAGGTGAGCCGTGACCAGGTGAGCCGTGACAGGGTGAGTCGTGACAGGGTGAGTTGTGACAGGGTGAGCCGTGACCAGGTGAGCCGTGACCAGGTGAGCCGTGACCACGTGAGTCGTGACCAGGTGAGCCGTGATAGGGTGAGTCGTGACAGGGTGAGTCGTGACAGGGTGAGTCGTGACGGGGTGAGTCGTGACGGGGTGAGTCGTGACCGGGTGAGCTGTGACGGGGTGAGTCGTGACGGGGTGAGGCATGACAAGGTGAGTCGTGACAGGTCCTGTCGCCACCGTCGATGCTGTCTCACGGATCGCTCCATTCACCCTTTGGCTCCACTCAGTCGAGGATCAAGAGTTCTGCTTCGATGCCTTTGTGAGCTTTCTACAGATTCAGAATCTTTATTTATACCGGAGGAATCCGAGGAGCTGTGAGGCTCTTTTCCCAGCAGGTATCCAGTAGCTGTTTTTCACAGATTCTCTGATTTCCTCCCACATGCACAGTAAACAAACACACACGGCATTGGACAAATATCACAATGTCAGACCCTTCTCGAAAGAGATTCTTAATTTGCAATAAGGGTATTATTATTGTTTAATATGTGTGTATTAAAATATTGTCAGTCGGTTCCTAGGTTTGTATTGTCATCTTATATAACAGCATTGAGTAATGGTATGACGAAGCTGGGTTAGACCCCGCGATAGGCTTTTAAACTGTGGCTCTTTCTCTCGTTACTCAACTGGCAGGCGTCACCAACGAGGGACGAGGAGGACGAGGAGGAGGAGGGGGGAGAGAATGAGGATCTGGGATCTAAGCTCGTTGAGGTGTGATTATTGTCATCTGTTCAGGAAAGAGCACTGTGTTTATTGCATTGTCAGTATCATAGCCAGCTTTTACTTGCCCGCAATGTATCCCCGCAGCCTGTAACAAGCGCAATGCACGGGGGTCGTCCGTCCAAGCACGATCCCCCAACTTACTTCCCCCAGCCACCAGTGATGTCCACTCCCTGCCCCATATTCCTTTCCTGGCTGGAGACCTCCTTCCTTTCCCTCTGCCGATGACCGACTGCACCTCGCTACAAACTAAATACGGCCACTGAGACGCGGTCGCATCTCTAGACGCCGCTGTACAAGTCCACATGGTTTAGCATAGTTCATGAAAGCTGGCGATGCAGACGGGTGGATTTCTCGGGGTTTCTGTTGCGAGCGCGACGACGGTTGTTGTGTGCTGGTGGTGGTGGTGGCCACGCAGGCAGAACATCTCCTGGCTGCCGCCCAGAGCAGAGTGGACGTCCTTGCTGCCACCCTGCAGACCTCGACCCAGAGCAGAGACAGCCTTGTGGGTGGCACCGAGCAGGTACTTGGAGTGTGTGTGTGTGCGTGTGTGCGTGCGTGTGTGTGCGTGAGCGTGTGTGTGTGTGCATGTGTGTGTGCGTGTGTGCGTGTGTGTGTGTGGTGTGTGTGCGTGGGGAGCGGTAGTGCAGCAGTTAACGTGCTGCGCTACGAACTCGGCGATCCCAGTTTGATTTCCGCTCACCGCCAACACAAGTGACGATTAACTTAACCGGTTCTGGGCCTCCCCTAGGTCGACCCAGCCTCAAATTAGTATCTGGTGCGATGTGTAAACATTGCCACTAGGGAGACAAAGGTGGCCGGGCATGGTGCTGGCCACCTACCCCCTCGTGTGCCGTGCTGGCCTTCATAGGTGCTCGCTAACAGCACTTGCCCCAACAGCCTGGTAAGGATGGTGTTTTGGCTGTGAGTGGGAATCGAACTCAGGTATCCGGGATGGTAGCGCAGCACGCTAACTGCTTTACTACCGCTCCCCACAACATACATATACAATAGTACATACATATTCAATAGTACATACATAGTACATACATATACAGTACATACATACGATCTACGTGTGTACAGGAGGCCCTGGTCCGTGCGGTGAGTGCTGTGGGTGAGTGTCGTGGGTGAGTGCCGTTGAGTGCCGTGGGTGAGAGTCGTGGGTGAGTGCCGTGGGTGAGAGTCGTGGGTGAGTGCCGTGGGTGAGTGTCGTGGGTGAGTGCCGTGAGAGTCGTGGGTGAGTGCCGTGAGAGTCGTGGGTGAGAGTCGTGGGTGAGAGTCGTGGGTGAGTGCTGTGAGAGTCGTGGGTGAGTGTCGTGGGTGAGAGTCGTGAGTGAGAGTCGTGGGTGAGTGCCGTGGGTGAGAGTCGTGGGTGAGTGTCGTGGGTGAGTGCCGTGAGAGTCGTGGGTGAGTGCCGTGGGTGAGTGCCGTGGGTGAGAGTCGTGGGTGAGTGCCGTGGGTGAGAGTCGTGGGTGAGAGTCGTGGGTGAGTGCTGTGAGAGTCGTGGGTGAGTGTCGTGGGTGAGAGTCGTGGGTGAGTGTCGTGGGTGAGTGCCGTGGGTGAGAGTCGTGGGTGAGAGTCGTGGGTGAGTGCTGTGAGAGTCGTGGGTGAGTGTCGTGGGTGAGAGTCGTGGGTGAGAGTCGTGGGTGAGTGCCGTGGGTGAGAGTCGTGGGTGAGAGTCGTGGGTGAGTGCCGTGAGTGTCGTGGGTGATAGTCGTGGGTGAGAGCCGTGGGTGAGTGCCGTGGGTGAGTGCCGTGGGTGAGTGTCGTGGGTGAGTGCGGTGAGTGTCCTGGGTGAGTGTCGTGGGTGAGTGTCGTGGGTGAGAGTCGTGGGTGAGTGTCGTGGGTGAGAGTCGTGGGTGAGTGTCGTGGGTGAGTGTCGTGGGTGAGTGTCGTGGGTGAGAGTCGTGGGTGAGAGTCGTGGGTGAGTGTCGTGGGTGAGAGTCGTGGGTGAGAGTCGTGGGTGAGTGCCGTGGGTGAGTGTCGTGGGTGAGAGTCGTGGGTGAGTGCCGTGGGTGAGAGTCGTGGGTGAGTGCCGTGGGTGAGAGTCGTGGGTGAGTGCCGTGGGTGAGTGCCGTGGGTGAGTGTCGTGGGTGAGTGCCGTGGGTGAGAGTCGTGGATGAGTGCCGTGGGTGAGTGTCGTGGGTGAGTGTCGTGGGTGAGTGTCGTGGGTGAGTGCCGTGGGTGAGTGTCGTGGGTGAGTGTCGTGGGTGAGAGTCGTGGGTGAGTGCCGTGGGTGATTGTCGTGGGTGAGTGTCGTGGGTGAGTGTCGTGGGTGAGTGTCGTGGGTGAGAGTCGTGGGTGAGAGTCGTGGGTGAGTGTCGTGGGTGAGTGTCGTGGGTGAGAGTCGTGGGTGAGTGCCGTGGGTGAGTGTCGTGGGTGAGTGTCGTGGGTGAGTGTCGTGGGTGAGAGTCGTGGGTGAGAGTCGTGGGTGAGTGCCGTGGGTGAGTGTCGTGGGTGAGAGTCGTGGGTGAGAGTCGTGGGTGAGTGCCGTGGGTGAGTGTCGTGGGTGAGAGTCGTGGGTGAGAGTCGTGGGTGAGTGTCGTGGGTGAGTGCGTGGGTGAGTGTCGTGGGTGAGAGTCGTGGGTGAGAGTCGTGGGTGAGTGTCGTGGGTGAGTGTCGTGGGTGAGAGTCGTGGGTGAGTGTCGTGGGTGAGTGTCGTGGGTGAGTGTCGTGGGTGAGAGTCGTGGGTGAGAGTCGTGGGTGAGTGCCGTGGGTGAGTGTCGTGGGTGAGAGTCGTGGGTCAGTGCCGTGGGTGAGTGTCGTGGGTGAGAGTCGTGGGTGAGTGTCGTGGGTGAGTGCCGTGGGTAAGAGTCGTGGGTGAGTGCCGTGGGTGAGTGTCGTGGGTGAGAGTCGTGGGTGAGAGTCGTGGGTGAGTGCCGTGGGTGAGTGTCGTGGGTGAGAGTCGTGGGTGAGTGCCGTTGAGTGTTGTGGGTGAGTGCCGTGGGTGAGAGTCGTGGGTGAGAGTCGTGGGTGAGTGCCGTGGGTGAGAGTCGTGGGTGAGAGTCGTGGGTGAGTGCCGTGGGCTCTCTCGCAGCTGGAGGTGGAGGAGCTGCGACGTTGCAGGGAGGAGGTGGCCGCTCTGCGGCGAGGCCTGGAGGAGGCGAGGTCCACGCAGGGCGCCCTGGACACCACCCTGGCCGCCAGGTGCTCCGAGCACCAGGTCCGTACGCGCACCCATCATCATCAATATTTTTATTTCACCAGGTAAAGCGACTCGCCACACAAGATAGCTCAATGATGTGGCTTATCACGTGCGAATGTTACAGTAGTTGATTCTAAACGTGGAGGGAAAAAACCAGAGGACCTGGAGAAAAATCCACGCGACCACTGGTAGAGAGACACGCAAACTCCAGATATACAGCAGCAGGCGTCAAGGTCGGGATCGAACTCACGCCCTCTTGCTTACCAGGCGAGGGAGTTAACATCTCCTAGTCACCGTGCCGCCCCAATAATGCTGCTCCGCACCACCTGATCCCGCACTTGTGAAAGCAACGCAACCCCACTAATAATCGCGGTACCTATTCCAATATAAACTTGGGATGTCGCTGCCATTGTGTCATGGTTAGCATGCCGAACTTGCAACTTGGAGGTTGCCCGTTTCTTAGACCCGGCCCTCTCCCCGAGGACTCCATACGCAGAGCGGTATACCTGGCTGGGTACCACAGTTGGTGAATAAACAGCAGGCCGAGTGGGGTAGAGTGTGGGTATGCCTAGCTCCTCCAAGACGCCTGGCCACTGTGGAAGAGTAGGCCGAATACACTCGAGTGGTGGCTCTTCCCCCAACAGTGGCGTGAGCAAGCACTTGCAGGACTGCACCTTTTCCCCTATTATGCAATACAATTGGGGGGGGGGAGCATAGCATTTAAACATAGCGTCTGCTGAGATGGGGCACAGCTGGTGATAACACGAGGAGATAAAATGGATCACGTGGTGGTGGTGGTCTGTGCAGATGATGTCGGAGGGACTGCAACAGCTGGAGTTGCTGGGTGGGAGCGCGCTGGGTGCCGACGGCCCGGGAGGCTCCTATCCGGTGTGGGGGTCAAGCGAGCACCACGCTACCAATGCTCTGCTGGTAACTGTGGCCACGGCGGTGCCAATGTAGGCAGCATGTCATCGTATGAGTCGAGTCAACGACAACCTATGGAGTCTTAGTGCGGTCTTAGTTTGTGGATTTCATGTAGGCATTCGCTTAACAAGCGGCAATGGGTCCCGGTTGCCATCCCCCATTATTGGCAGGTCATTCAAATCGTGACTCTCAGCTCACTCGTGTGAGTGAGACTCATCCTGGTCTCTTGAGTGCTCACCTGGCCCAATAAAAAAATACACTTGCAACTTGTGTGAACTGAGTCCTGCTTTACACATATATTATAGGCACTTACAATGTTTGGTCTTCCTCAGTGCGCATCAGTTTCCAGTAAAGTTCATACATCACCTCAGTCTGCTTCTTCACTCAGACTTAGTTAATTTTGTGACAGTCAGTCACGTATCCGTTTGCTATTTCTATACTTTTGCGTCTGTATTCAACAACCTTCAATTAAAAAAATGTACTCGAGTTTCATCATAGAGAGAACATTTGTGAAATTAGAATCAGAATAATGTATTTATACTGGAGGAATCCGATGAGCTATAAAGCTCGTTTTCACAGATGTCCACCTCAGTGCCGGAGCTCATCGCCTGAAATCCCATCGCGGTCCACCTACACCCAGTTGGGAGTGGCTGAGCGAGCACTACCGTGTGAACAGGCGGCAGCAGGCATCAGGAGCTGCAGCTGAGCGGGCGAGGTGTTTCATTCTCGTGCAGATGAAGGCCACGATTGAGCGTGTGGAGGGCGAGACTCTGAGACTCGGGGAGCAGCTGCTGAGCGAGGAGAGAGCCACCCAGGAGCTACGAGGTGCCACCGCCACCACCACCGCACGTGCCCCCACGAAGGGCAAGGGTGGATAGCTCTTTTTTCACAGATGTCCAGTAGGGGCGGCTCAGAACATTACAACAACAAACAGTACACAAACACGATAGGAGTGCAAAGTACAGAAAAGGTAAGCAAATCACCTAAAACATTTCAACTAAACAATTTGTTTTAATCTTACCAGGTAAAGTCCACTGAGCTGTGAGCTTCTTTCTCAGAAGTGACCTGGCCGCAAACCACAGCGCGACGAAGTGGCTGATCACCAGCAGTGCTGCTGTGCTCGCTGTGCGTGCAGAGCGGGCGAGCGCCTTGAGGAGGGAGTGCGCGGCGGTGCGGCAGGACGAGGAGCAGGGCCGGAGAGGGGCGGAGGCGCTGCGCGTGCGCCTCCAGCTGCTCACCGACATGCACCGCGGCACGGACGCGTCGCTCAAGAGGTTCGCTCGCCTGCCACCCACCCGGCCGCCCACTCACCCGCCTGCCCGCCAACTCACCCGCCTGCCCGCCCTCTCACCCATCTACTCACCCGCCCGCTCACCCACCCACTTGCCCACTCTATGGCTCACCCGCCCGCGCATTCTACACAGCAGACATTCGTCTGACGCTCGCCGCTCACCAATTCGTGTGCGGCAAGGGCTGCCTTCTAGCGCAGCGTAGGTGGCATGCAACAGTACTTCCAAGTCTAAAAAGTGGCACACCACTCATTGTTATATCTAGATCAAGAGGCATAGGTCGTACACAGTTTGAAGTTAAATACCAGAGATACCGCAATGGAAACTTCTCAAGTCAACGTGGTGGCCGATGACTCATCGAGCAGACAGATCGGATAGGCCGTGTGTAGTTCCATTGGCCTGCCCCTTCCATCATTGGCCATTCCCCATGGGTCCAACCCTTCCAGAGAGCTCTCCACCACCTGGGTCATGGTTTTGTTTACATCTGTTAAAGGTCATCCACAGCTCATCTTCATTACCGCAGGCCCCCAATTTATTCTTATCAAAACGAGTTACACACTGACCTTGTACAATGGAAATGACTCAAGTAAACACTGTGACAGACTGGTAGACCGACAGCCCATTGAAGTTGTTGATACATAGACGTGTACAATATTTCTCCAGCTCCGATCAACAGTCACTGTGTTTCCCACGCTTTACAGGGAGTTGTCTGAAAAGGAGAACTCTGGGCAGACGAAGGCTTCTGCGTGTTCAGAGGCTGAACAGAAAGCATTGCAAGCGACGGAGGAAGCCACACAATACAAGTACGACTAAAGCAACGGTGGCCAACCGGCGTCTCCCGAGCCGCATGGGGCTCTTTAATCCACCACACGCGGCTCTTTCGAAGAGGCATAATGTAGAACATACTCCTATCGCAGTCGCAAAGAATAATTAATTAAAGTTGTATGGTATAATTTATTATAGAAACACTTCCAAAACTCGTGGGTACTTTTTCGCTCTTGGTCTGTTCAAGGTTGGCCACCCCTGGGCTCAAGGGACCAACAACTATTCGAGATTTGTCTTCATTTAACCCTCTGGTTGAAGATAAATAAATATGTAATTCATTCATTAAGGAAAGCCACACTGAGTCTCAATGCTTCTTTTCAGGAGGATCTTGCATTTCAAAGTTTGCTATGAATTTTTTTAAAGGGGTGTTTTGCATCTGATTAAAAAGTTGAGCGCCTTGGAGAAAGGCCACACGTGCATGGGGATAATTCTTAAAAGATCTGCACAGACGGGTTCATGAACCCATTTGTTGGACAACTTTCTGTCCAGCGTTCCACTAACCCTGAAGCTCCAAAGCACTGGACTGCATGCATTCACCCCCACGCCTGCCTTGGCTCGGTTTTCAGTCAATGTCTACGATTCCCTGCTGTAAGCGGCAGCCTCAAGTGCCACACCTATCAGCTGAGTTTGTGGGATAATGTAGTCGTGGATTTGGAGCAAGTGTAGTGACAAGGCTGTGTGACTATAAACGTACAACTTAGAGGTGGGGGGGGGGGGGTTAGTGGGTCATGCAGGGATGGGAGGAGCCATGTGTGAGATACCCTCCTGCAGTGCAACCGATTGCATGTAGAAGACAGTGCAGTAACCAGTTTGTCAGTGCGAGGTTTGAGTGTTCTCATCGTTGGGCGGTGACGTGGCCTAGCGGTCACGCGCTCGCCGCTGGTTGCAGAGGTTCACAATTCTCATCCAACGGTCCCGCTGATTAACGCTGTGGGTTTAACCCTTTCCCGCTGCGATGATGTATGTGCACGTCATCGGGTTTTTTTCCGATCCCGTTGCGATGACGTACGGAACAGAATGCGGGAGGGGGTGTGGTACAGTTTTCCGCCAGCTATCATGGAGTGCGGTCGTATCACTACAGTTCACTGCGGTGAGTACAATGTCTTTAAAAACAACGGTGCTACGCCTATCTAAATCAAATGTATGCTGAACCACTTGTGCATTGCGAGATTCTGCAGTCAGTGGGAGGCCCCTGCAACTTGTAGATGTTTCGGAACAGGAAAGGGTTAATAACCATGTGACCATGATAGCGTTGTGCAGTACAACCACGTGGAGACGAGGAATACTGTAACGGCTGCCGTTATTAAAACACTTTCTCACTCGGCATCCTCTACTCACACCAGTGGAGGTGCACTCCATCTCCATCCTTCACACGGACACTGACTCACTAATTGGACCCTACCCCTCGGCTATCCCCTTGGCTCTCTCACTCGTCTGCCCGGGGCGGGGGATCAGCCAACACCGCCCCGCGACGAGCAGAGAAGAGACCCCACTCCAGCCGCTCATTCGCCTGGCCCCAGACGACGACCACGCCCCCGTCACGTGGTCCCCTTAAGAACCCCCTGGGCGGCTCCTCTCCCCAGCTCGGCCTCGCCTACATTCCCGAAAGCTCTTTATGTGACGTCATCCTTGGCCCCGCGTGACTCTCAACCCGCTCGCACCTCCTTCCGCTCGCCCCCTCATTGGTTACTCACAATGCTCCTCTACACGAGTAGTAGTAACAATGATACTACACACAAGTGGGCAGAGAAGATCCTGTTGATGCCTTACTAAAAGCAGGCCGGTGTGTATGGGCGCCATGGTTGCGCCACGCGCCGTTTGGCACAATGTCCAACGTTGTTCTTCCGCATGCTGGACTCGCTAGCTGGATCTTGTTTCCCTGGAGTTGCCATGAACCGTGCGTGTTGCCATGAACCGTGTGTGTTGCCATGTGTGCGTGTTGCCATGTGTGCGTGTTGCCATCCACCAGGCAGCGCGTGAGTGACCTCAAAAGGGAGCTCAGGCAGATGGAAGACTCCTTCAGGGACCAAGTGAGCGACCCCCAGCAGCCTGCACGCAGCGGCGCTTCCCAAACGACTCCAAAATCATCGCCGCTGTCCTTCCTTAGACGAACGGGGACTGCCCAGCAGTGGATCCAGGGGGGAGGGTGGGGGGTGATCGCCAGCCCTGCCAGAGAAAATACATTGAATGGTTTTATGTACATATTGTTGTAGGGGATTTTCTTCTGCATATGGCTGATGTCGGTGTATGGCAAGGACTGTAATTTTACGTTGAGGTGGTTGCGCCGGTTAATTGCGTCAGGAGTCGCGGAGCGTATCGCTGCGATGATGCCTCCTTTGTGTTTATGAATGGGACGTTGAGTCGTCACATTTTCCCCGGTTCTGTTCTGGGTCACCACCGTCCCCGGGCACTGCCGGAGAGTTTCACATTTTTATTTGTGCGTCCGGTATCCGCATCCGCTGCCATAGTTTGTGTCGATGCGGTTGAGGGTTGTGCCCATACGCTCAGGGGCCCGATTTAAACAGTCTGACATGGGAAGTTGCAAAATCCACGTCTTGGAATGCTTCACCCTCCAGCTATTGATGGAACATCTATGAATCTGTATATTGTATGTATGTTGGACTTATTTCACACCGTACATAGCCAACCGGTCGACTCAGACGTGTGGTTGTGAGGTCAGCGTTTGTTTTGTGAAATATACGGGTCTCTGTGTGAGTCTACGTGTTTCTGTGCGAGTATATGGGTCTCTGTGTGACTCTACGGGTCTCTGTGTGAGTCTTGGGGTCGCTGTGTGAGTCTACGGGTCTCTGTGTGAGTCTACGGGTCTCTGTGTGAGTCTACGGGTACTCTGTGTGAGTCTATGGGTCTATGTGCGAGTCTACGGGTCTCTGTGCGAGTTTACGGGTCTCTGTGTGAGTCTTGGGGTCTCTGTGTGAGTCTATGAGTCTCTGTGTGTGTCTATGAGTCTCTGTGCGAGTCTACTGGTCTCTGTGTGAGTCTTGGGGTCTCTGTGTGAGTCTACGGGTCTCTGTGCGAGTCTACGGGTCTCTGTGTGAGTCTATGGGTCTCTGTGCGAGTCTTTGGGTCTCTGTGTGAGTCTACGGGTCTCTGCGTGAGTCTACGAGTATTATTTCTGGGACGGTGCCTTTGCCCAGCAGTGGGAAGTTGCAGGCTGACGACAATGTCCCTGAGCAGGAACAGTCGCCACTGCAGCCAAATTTGTCTGGTCACATTTTGTCATGGTAGTATGCTCTGAATGGGCAATTTGTGTGAGATGCTGGAGTTCATGTCCTCATGAGTTATTTTACGATTTCAATTTGTTTGATTATTTTGCCTCTTGGAGTGAGTCGCCTTGTGTCGTTAAATGGCACTCGTCAGCCTTTGGCGAGTGATGCGTGTGTATATTTGGTATGGCTGAAGTAGCCGAAGCAGTCCACTGGGGCAGTGCACACAATCACCAATTCCACACCCAAAGTTGCGTGATCATTTTTGGACATAATTATTACCAAAGCACATCATTTATCCATAACATCAATAGCTATCACAAATCATCGTTCGTCAGAGTACACCGTTATGTGGTGAAATTTTCGCTCAAATCTTAAATTTGTTTATTCACAAAGTAAAATGGAAAAATCATGAATTTGCCCAAAAGTAACTTGAATTGCCGATGCCTTCACTGTAAAAATAATAATGCATCTCTAAGGTGTCTCACCTGGTTAATTGAATTATCAAAACCTGCTAATTACGAAGAATGTTCTCTGAGAAATATGACATTTATAGGTGAGCAGACAGCAGCCTTAACATCCTCTTCTGGAGGCACGACGATGTTCCTGTAGCGCAGTGGACACTGCTGTGATGAGTGCGCACGCTTAGGTCATGTTCATCATTGGGCTCTCATTGCAGATTTCTACGCAAGAGAAGGACATTCACGAGCAGTGGGTAAGAAAACAGCTGCACCTGGGATATGTATGCAACAAAGTAATACAACTCGGCCATATTAACATTTCTCAACATTTTTCTAATATAAGCAAAAAACTCAATACATTCGTTGATAACACTGTAGCCTTAAAGGAAACAATATATACAATACTATGCATAAAATACATAAAATAAAATACACATTTTTTCAGGTTTGTGCTATGTAGAAGGGCAATTGCCTAAAACGTTTGCTTCGTATATAATTTTCCACTTCAGGTCACAGTGTTGTTGACAAATGTGTTGACTTCTGTGTTATTTGTGCTGGTGTGCCGCTGCCAATGCAGCAGCATCAGCATCACATAATCTGCTTAACAAAATACAGATTGCTTTCCTTTAACCAAGTGACAGTTCATTGATATGCTTTCTCTATTTGCGATGGACACATGGGAACCATTGCCATGTCAATTCAAGAGGTCGTCACGGCCATTGCCATTGATATACTGACACTTCACCATCGCTTCCTTCGGATAGATCTCATGGATGGTGTGAGCTCCACACCTGACCTTCAATGTCTGCCGTGAGAGTAACCCTCCATCTGGCTTTTAGCTTTTCCACTTGGTTACGCCTCGGGGTGTCCGCTCCGTTGCCGTCATAAGCCACCGTCATACACCATGCGGGCATGCATGCATATCCCACTCATCGCAACCTCTTTCTCCTGATTACAGATACAACACATTCCTGCCAAGTACTATTCTGAACTTCCGAGTTGTTTACCTCGGCATTGCAATACATTCCTAACAACCGGCCCACGTGCTGCCCGGACCAGTGGCTCTGACACTGCATGTCAGAGCCACTGAGTCGCAGCCATCACTCGAAATGACCCGCCTTGTCAGTTGCCACAAGTGACTGCAATAGACTTGTGGTTAATGTTTTCGTTGCTTGCTTAGCACCCTATAGGAATTGTCATCATTATTATGTATGCACCTGGATTCGAAGGCCAGACGCTTCTTTTCCAGTTGTTTTGTTAAAGACGATCTATTTCTGGACAGTAATGCAAACAATTATGAAAGTTTCGAATGCGCGTATTCTTTTCACATTGCTATGTAGGTAGAGCAAACTCATTCGGCAATGTGTGTGTACCCCGTAGTTTGCTGCTTGCAAGGCCAAGAGGGAGCTCGTGGAGGTCAGGAAAGAAATGAGCGTGCTCCAGAGGTAACTTGACCTCGAGTCCAATTCCCAGTGTCTCTGAAGTGGGGCCCGATGGCGATGCGATGAGTGTGGTCAATGTGGCGGGTGTGTTTGTGCACTCCGGTGGACGGAGCTCCACTGTTCATGTTCTGCTCTGGAACTTTTGGCTACACGAGGAAGCACATGGGCCTGATGCTGATGATAACCGAGAAGATGTTTTAAGCCGAACGCGTTAGAAATGTTTTAAACTAATTTTCAAGTCAGGAGCAAACACAAGATTGGCTGTCCCGAGATCACACTGCGTTGGTGACAACGTTATTGTCATTATATTTTAATATTGGCCATTCCCTTTCATCGCTGTTACCCCCTCTGTGTATGATGCCGCTTTCCAGTTTAATGCACTACGGTAGACACTAGCAGGATTTTCAAAAACCTTTGGTTGGGTCACACATGAATACATATCCAAGTCACATCTCTCACGACAAGATGCTCCTGTCGAGTCAGAGGTGACTGAGTGCGGTGATAAAATTCGAAGCGCAGCGATGTTACCAGGTCACAGTATCCCTGACAGACTCGCGGGGCTAAAATAGTCGCCGTGACGGACAATCACAATTCTGACAAATCGCCTCATTATGCTGGTTGTTGTAATCACCAGCGAAACGTCAGACTCAAATTGTAAATGTTGTGGGTTTAATCTTCAACACACTGGTGTGCTGAAGTATTAAAGATAATTGGCACGTTCTGCTCACGCGACAAACATTGCACATGGGTGGTGGTGGGTTAACGGCACATATTTATGCGATCTCGCCCAAAAAACCTCGATTATCGATATTGGTCGTGAAAGCCTACGTGTGAAAATAATTTTAGTTTGTGCACTGCTGCAGAGTGGTTGGTCTCGTGTGAAATTAAATCGAGGGGCCGGTTTTAAATTCCCCATATCTGGCGAATACGTTTGTTGTCCTTCCCCCGCACCTCTGTTTAACCCGGTTGGCTATGTAAGGTGCCAAAGAAGTTGAACATATCTACAGGACACAGAGTGCGTACTCCGTCTCACGTCCAGATTCGCCCCGCGTGACCCGCCGCAGGTTGTCCGAGGTGAAAGGCAGCGCCCCCCAACTCGTGCACCCCACGCCAAGTTGCCCTCCCGCCGACCCGCCGCTGGGCGCCTTCCCCCCCGAACCTACAAGCGGTAAAAGGGTCGCACTCAACGACAGCGGCCCATGCAGCGTGGCACGCGTGTGCTTTCGTACCACAGGGAGCACCCACTCCTAAAAATGATAAATATCCTTTATGATTTGTTTTATTCGGTTTGTTTACCCAGGAAAGCCTCGCTGAATCTGACGGCTCCTTTTTAAGAGGGTCCTGCCAAGAGTTTTTCAGTCGGGTGCGATAATGGTTGTGCATATTGAGCGATTAATTACAGCTCTCCGATGTGTTAGAGTACTGCCGCTTACTCTTTGGCACATTGTCCGACGTTTCGCTCCACGTGCGTGGAGGTTCTCTTCAGGAACCGAAGCTTTGTCTGGGCCACCGACACAGACAGACCCAGTTAAAATGAAACCCTGTCTAAATGTAGCACATAGGCTTCGTATCTCCTATGTATCTCCTAAGTGCTGAGCTCCAGCGCTATCAGCGGAGGCTACTCCCACTGCTCTCCTTCAAGTCCTTGGATTTGTGCGAACCGCACGCTGCCCCCCAGGATTGGTGCCGGACAGAAGGAGGAGCCTTCCATCTCCTGGCCCCCCTCAACACAGGGGACCCCAGCACCACGGATCCAACAGCTCCCTGGCATCCAGCTGCAGTCTGGACGTCGATAATGGTGAGCACTAATCTGCAGTTGGCTCCTTCTATATCCAGCGAGTCCCCTATCAAGTATGAATTGCCTAGTTTGCAGTAAATGATGACAGCGAGTGCATTCGGAGGGTGATTTGGTTGCGTAAAACTGTGCGTGCGCGACACAAATGACCCAGCTCTAAATCCACATGCACTCGGAGTCACTCCTCTCCCTTCTCCATCGCGAGAGCAGACGGACGCCTGGCTGTGGCGCCACCACGACGGCCATCCTCCCACTGCGGAGCTCCGCTCTCGCCACCGCCCACCCTCGGAGGCTCCTTCACGGAGCCCTCGCCTTTCCGACCTCGCCGAGGAGGCCCTCTTTCCCCGCTCCTCGGAGCTCCGCGCTGGTGCCCCGCTGCACCGTGGGGACCGCTCTCGCCTCCAGGGGGCGACATGGGCCCGAGGCGCAACCTCTCCCCGCTGATGGACCCCCGCACGCTGCTGCTGCTGCCCAGCCCACCTCCTGCTGCTCCTCTTCCACCTCCGCACAGGGGCTTTGCGCAGCCTCCTAGAGCGTTTCCTCCAGCACGGAGCCCGGCTCCGCTGTACGGCCCAGCTCCGCTGTACGGCCCAGCCCCACCGTACGACCCACGCCACGTGCCTTGCATTCAGGGCCGGGCAAACCAAGCTGAAGGTACACATTTGTGTCATCGTGAATTCCCTTTGGTTTACCTGGGAAAGCCCCCGCTAAGTCTCAAGGTTATTTTTCGTGAAGGTCATTCATTAGGATGTTTGGCCCATCACAAATGAGTGTTTGGCCCATCACAAATGAGTGTTTGGCATGTTGGTTTGAAACCAGAGTGCCTGAAGAAAACCCACGCACTCAAAGTTCTGCACAGTTCGATACAAAACATTGCCGGACTACCATCTGCTGGCCACTCCGCAGCCCAGGCTACAACACTGGCATTCCCAGCCACATCTACCAATCAGGCTTCGTCCTGAAGAGCCCTGCGGTACATGACTATGTCAGGTGCATTCAGGGCGATTTGGTCATTTTAAGTTTCATGTATGACTTTGTATACGATATAAACTCATTAATGCGCATTATGAATTGAATAGTATCCAGGCGCTGTTTGTGCAACAATTGTATAATTTGTTTGAGAATATATGGTGATAAAACATATAACCTGGCATGTGCAAACAATATGCAACAATTGCCCATAGTACATACAATTATATGAATTGGTTTAGTGCATTTTGGCCTAGATGCTAAAATAAACTACCTCTTTGACGTCGGTTATAATTCGCTACACTATACGAAATAAATCGCTATTTTACATGGTTTAGTAAAACCCTTTGCATTAAGTCTACCCATCTTCCTTCACGTAAAGTTCCCATAAGTATGATGAAATATTTAGAACTGTAAAAAAACACAAAAATATTGAAAGACATGAATGTGTTCTGATAGTTACCACTGACCTTGCTTTTCGTCCAAACAAGAGCAGTATTGTTGTTTTAACAAATGAAATCTGCCCGGCTGCTCGTGGCGCTGTCTCCGTTGATCGTTGCAGGCGCGAGAAGCCGGGCGATGTCACCGCCTCCTCCGGGCCCTCGGAGAAAGGCGTCCACCCCAAAGTAAAACTTCCCAAGGCTGTAGTGGCTCTCATGGAGCCGTCACAGCAAGCTCACAGTGGTTTTCCTCTGCAGAGGGTGACCCAAGGGAAATGTGAAATGTCCCCGCGCTCTAACCAGTGCTGGATGGTGGTATTGAGCCACTGGTGAAGAAGACGCATTGCGACGGCGGGGGCCAGTTTATCCACAGCACAACAAACCGCCGACTTCTCACCAAGTGGCGCAGCCTCAGCGGGTGGTGGATAATGAATGGACCGAGGAGCGACGATGATCAATGTTGTCGACTCCGCTCTGGGTGCGAACTTGCAATCTAACCTTCGGAGGGCCTGCATCTTTACCAAGGGAGTTCCCCACTCTTCACGGCAAGGGTTTATACAAGCAAGACGATTAGACGTTCCCTCGTGAATGGAATACTCCCGTGCGCCAATTTCCTAAGAGCGGTTCCTTCACACAAGCCAGTGAATGTGCACTGCTGTTAAGGAGACTCTGCGTTTTCTCTCAACTCGCCAGGTTGGTCAGGGAAGTTTATAAGATGCGATGGCATACCCCCCCCCCCACTTTATCCCACCACAAGCAAGTTGGCAATCAAATTCAAGCCATATGACATGGGTGGAAACTAAAAATGTGCCAAGGTTGTCCATCAGAGGTTTTAACTGACATGACAAGGCAATTAACTGGGGAAGCTTGGATTGGGGAGTAATTTACCAACATTTACACCACATTACATAATGAAACACTGCATTTAATAGATATGACAGTTAACTCTCTATAAACCAAAGATGATTCAGGTTGTCTAATTGTGCTCATTCGTCGTTGTGCTGTAGAGTTCTCCAAATTGTTCGCTGCTATTCATTCGTTGTGGGTTGGTGCCCATGTGACCACAGACATGTTGGAAAGTCAACCAATTACATTAAGTTTAAATAAAGCCAAGGCGTTCAACATCTTGACACCCATTCTACGTAGGCAGAACAAATGTTGTAGAACATAGTTGACTATTACACATGTTTTTGTTTTATTTGTGCCATCTCACTCCATTGACAGATAGTGACGATGAGGCTGTCAGACCTGTAAGGTCGCAGGTCGATTGTAAAACAGCTGTGAGTTGTGACAGAAGGAAGTGATGGCAAAGTGACGTGGCATCGACTAAAATGACCACGATGACTTATTGTATGTTGATTAACTGCTTATGTGTATTGCTGAATAATAAAAACATTTTAAAGGAAACAAAGAGACAAACTGCAGTTTTGTTTCAAACAATTCTTATATAAGAGTATTTACTATACAATATGAAACTCAAAGCCATAGAACAGTTAAATTAGCAACATTATCACACTTTAAAAAAAATATTACATTATTCTGGCATTACAATATGTACACACGTGCATCCACAAGGGAAGTGATTGAGTGTTTACAACACTGCGATATGAACCCAGGGACCTGATTTACAATGCTCGTCACAATTTGCTTTGGTGATATATGAACAGGTCCTGGGCCCTGCCTCCACCAACTAAGGTGAAGTCAGGTCAAACAACCCCCATGATCGACACAGTGTTCAGACCTTCATCCAGCAGTGGAATTAAGGGCTGCACATTATTATTAGGCAAAGTCAGCAGCACTGAGGAAGAAACAAAATCGCCCATTATACAGTCATCATAATTACAATATTTAACAATATGGTTTATGTAAACCAAAATTAACAGTAATGAAACACAATGAGATGGAAAATCGACTTAGATGTCAAAGCAGAGGTGTCAAGGTAGATCATTAAGTGAAATGTCCCTTTATGGGCAGAGTATTGGCATGCGAATCTGAAATTGCTCTTTGCGACAGCGTGACAATGACTCACATCCCACCTGTCCGATGGGAGGTCCGGTGTCAAGGTTGCCAATTCCCCATCCAGTCGCCGCATCCACTGCCAAACTTCCTCAGCGATCTCCCCTCGACCCTTTTTCCTTTCACATCTCCCCAATTGGCCAGCTCATCGCGCCGCGGTGCTATTAAAATATATGCCGATGACAATTATACCACAACCACATTAACCTCTGCTCAGGGTCCACTTAACCTTGCTGATTGCACCTCAAACTTACAGCAGTGGTTCTGGTAGAACCGGCTATTAAATGCTGAAAAAACCCGCAGCCCTTTTTACCCCCAGGCAGCAGCTAATGACAGTGTCGCCACCTTAAAGTCGACTTGTTGCTGGTGTCACCCATTAGCCTCTCATATCACCTAAAAATCCTTGGCGTTTCCTTGGATGCTACCTTTTCACTTGACAACCAAGTACATACAATAAAGGCACACGGCCATCATCTTGAGGCCCAATGGAACATCCACTCAATGCTGTCTACGCCTACAGCAAACGCCGAGCTTGTAGCATCGTTGCCTCTCTGTAGGATTCCTGCAATGCCATCCCAACTTGTATATCGGGGGAACAAAACATCTGAACTACTCAGACTTCAAAACAACACCTGTCAGGTGCCATCCTTCGAGCGGGCACATCCTTATGGATGTCATATGGCCGTCCTAAATGACATTGTATGATCAAAGTTGCTACGATAAATTTGATCAAAGCAAGGGTACATGGTGTTACCGCATCTCAGCATAACTGTCGGAAGGAAGGGAAGCAGGGGGGACGGGGGGGAAGTATAGAGAGGTAGGGGTCTGGTGAACGTGGGGGGAGGAGGGTACGGGGGATAGAGGCGGGGGGGGGGGGGTCTGGTGAATGAGTCCAGTAACGAGTGCAGGTTACGGATCGTCCAGGTCGGTGGTGGCAGGCTCGTTGCCATCGGTCACCAGCACCTCCCGGTTCTCGTAAGTCCAGAAGCCGTTGAGGTCGATGAGGATGCTCACCACCGTGTCGCCCTGGTTGCTGGAGATGAGGTCAGCCAAGGTTATATGGAGGGGGTCCTGCGGCTTCACCATGTCGAACACTTCATCCTGCAATGCAACATATCATCGTCGTCGTTATACTCATCCTTAATCTAGGAGCTGCCAGCATCACACAAACCCAGATGCTTTGGTCTCCCAAGTGCTGATGTTGGCCTCACCATCAATAACTTATTTTAGACTGCGCTGAGCCCAGTCAGGTGGAGGCCAGGTTCTGATGTTGTTTGTCACCGATGTTGTACAGCGTAGCCAGGAATTGCACACAAGTGACCTGGATTGTAAGAGTGTTTTAAACGCTGCAATATTACTTGAAATAGACTGTTCAGTACAAGGTGGCCAATGCTTATAATCCGGCTATTTGGAGGCAAGGGTTGTTGGCTCAAATTTGGTTTCTTCAAACTTCCAAAGCAATTGAAGGGAGTTGTCCAAGAGTCAGTAAGGGGACTGAGAACCCATCTCTGGATCTGTATGCGTTATCCCCTCGTGAGTGGTGGTTTTCTCTGGGTACCCGTTATCTCCATACACACAACAGCAACACTCCTTAAAATGGAATTGGCCAAACAATACAAAAGTCTGCTGGAAAAGATAAGACTCAGAATTTCCTCGATATGACTTAATTATTAACACAAAGAAACACGCGTGATGTTGAATGGGCAATGCTGAGAAAACCCCGGAACGGGGGTATACACACGTTGAACCTGCACAGGTACACACAGCGTCAACTTGTTAACATTAAGAGCTCAGCACTCGTGCCGCGTGATTTCGTATCGTGGGAGATAATTTTATGGACACATGTCATTTACACAGCAACAAAAGGGCATCACCTTTACGTCTTGAAATGAGACGGGTTCCTGCCCGTGCGCCCGCATCTGGTCCTGGATGGCCTGGGACAGGAACACACCACTAAGCCACACACGCTCAGCGCAACTCAACACTGCCTTGTGCCATCTCGCACATCAATCGATGACCTTTCTTTCAATTAGGCGAGGGTCTATTTAGAAATGTCCCTGGTCGTCTTACGGGAGTGTGCCTATTAGGTTTATATTACACTCGTGTCCTGAACAGTATCGCCATCATCACTTTATATATATATATAAAAATAATAATGTTCCAGGCACGCACACAAGCCCTCCCTCCACTCGCATAACTGTAATAATGGTAAAACACAGCAATGATTTTCACTCCAACAACACGTTTGAGTATCCATGAGTAAAAAATTCACTTCCCGAAGTGGGTAACGGACACTTGCCACGACTCCCGGCTTACCCGGAAAAAGTAGTTGAGGGAAAAGACGTTGAGGTAGCCCTTGCTCTGGACATCGAGCAGCTTAAAGAAATACTGCAGTGCGGCGGGTTCCTTGCGGCTTTCCAACGCCAGGACAAAATCCAAGTACGTCTTGTAGTCCTGCTCACATCGAGGAACGCAGTGAAAAGATTTACACTCAAAAGATCCCCCCTATAGCCTTCACAGACTGTTGTGGAAAGTGCTTGTTACAAGTGGGAGGGGTAGCCAGAATCAAGCTCAGCTGCCTTTGTCTCCCCACTGCTCATTCACAGAGGTACTTATTGAAGACCAAGTAACCCTATTCGATGCTAGACTCAGGACAGGCTCGTAGATCACTTTCCACTTGATGTTTTCTGTACTGCCAATCAGCCACAGGTCACTGGGATCATAGCAGTGGAGAACGACACATATGCACGTACACCACATACATCACAACCGCCGACATTCAAAACTAAGTGATGGAGACATCACCACAGTGCTAGTATGGGGTTGGGTACAATTTGAGGCAAGGTCAAGTGGCGACTGCTCACTGGCAGGTCATGGGACAGACCCAGGTGTTCAGGGTTATCTGAGACAACTGGCAAATACACAAAATGCGCCCTCCACTGTGCGAAATTGCTGTATTCTAGTCGCCGGCGCTCTGTTGTGTTGACCGTCGCTGGAGAGCAGCTGCCTCTAAGTGACCAGTACTGTCCTCTACTCGCACACACACCACGCATTCCACTCGGGGCTAAGTACCATCTCTCCGTCGTAGGTGAGGCACTCCTGGAAGAGGCGGTCGAGGAAGATGCCGGTGAGTGTGCCCGTGCCATAGCGTGACAGCTCCTCCTTGCTCAGCATCCCATTGTGGTCCTTGTCCAGGTTGAGGTACTGCCCTGTCACACAGAGAGAGCACGAACGCCGGCGCATGAGAGAATGGTAGCAGTGCACGTCTTTACACAATGAGAAACATTCACATTTTGCAACTGAGAATACAGATCGTGCAGAATCTTTGCAAGTCACCCCCATACAAGATAACGTAAGTTTCTGGTGCGTAGGTTTCACGGTTGTGCCATATAGCTCCCTGGTGTCTTATCAAGTTTTACTGCGTCCTGCTCGTGACGGTGTTCGAGATTTTCGCTCCAAACACAAGTGGGTTGCAGCCAGGCTGTGTGTACAGAATCTTATTGCCATCTCCATGCACACGTGGGTTTCCCTCCTACTTGTATAAAAATGTACACATATGGGAAGGCTGCAACAATGTAAATCAGGACCCTCCCAAAAGTTGGTCTTTTAACTTGGTGAACCTTTACTGTAACAGATAACGCTTCATCAATTCAAAAGTTAAAATAGATTCTTATACTGAGGATACACGCAGAGATTATCCTTGTAAGAATCAATTACTTATATGATTCATGCCAGTAACATGGCAATAGCAGTTAGGATAATTGAGTAATGAAACAGAACAAATGAGAAACAATGAGACAGCAAAAATAATTGGGAAAAAAAATCTACAATTCGATCAGAACTCCAAATAGAGACAATTTACCATATCACGTGGGGCTGAATTGTTGTATGCCGAGTAAACATGGGTAATGTATGTTGAACTTCTTTCATAGCCAAGTGTGCTAATTATACACGGGGGCTCTAGTGGCAAGCGCACCATAGACACGGAGGGCAGACGGTGCAGAGAACCAGTTGCAATCTTGACTCTCTTTGGATAGATCTTCATCCCTCAGCTGTTAACAAAAAAAAACACAGGCAAGATGAGCCTGACAAATAATAATTAACAATCGCTAACACGTAGAAATATTTTCACGTGAGCATGTGTGGTTCAGACAGAAGATATGAAACATATAACTTGCATGTGCTCACACAGCAGCGGTTTCTTACGTCACCCTACTTGTGTTGCACAATTAGCATAGTTCATGCTAAAAACTGAAATGTAATCTGATCAAGAGGTGTAATAGTTCAAATGGTGGTATCTTAGGTGGGAGTTAACTTAGCCCATCATAAAATAACTACTGTTATGTAGAGCAAAAGAGTGAATTCAAATATTCTTAGCGTCTCCACCATAGCAATGTGGAATTGTCAGCACTGGGTTCTTGCCGACCACTCAGTGGGGGGCACTGCTCAGTCGAGTGGGGCGGCACCTGTAAATGTGAACCTCTTTAATGATCAAGTAACAATACGCATGAATATGAATCTTTAAATATACATTTAAAAACATGAAAAATGTTCATAGTAATGTAATTTTTGTTGTATTTTTATAACACCGAGAATATTTACACTCAAGAGCAATAAATATCCAAGTGCGTGAAAACAAGCCATCAGCCCGATGTTTTGTGTTGCAGCTGCAGTTCACATTAGGCATGTACATTAATGAAGCTCATTCCACTTTGTAATTGCAAAGCAATTTCCAGGCAATTATCCACAATTTCACTTCATTAAAACCAAGTGCTACCTCAATCTCCTTAAGTAAGATTTTATGGATCTTTCCCTCCATTGATTCAAAAATGAGTGAAAGCACGCAGGTGCTCGCACTGACTCGCGTACGTTTACATCAACGCGCATTATAATGACATTAATTAATATTTAAGGCGGAATGTGCGGTGCCCTTTTGAAAAACAGAAATACACTCGGGCATTGCGTTCATGCTTTTTAAACAATGCACAACAATAAAAACATGTGTATCGAATACATTGTGCACGTACAGCCCTTGTGTCAATCCACTAAAAGATGAGGGCCTACCCTTGTGCGGATTATTTGACCACATGTTCTGGTCTACACCAGGTAGCCCCCGAGGCCTATGGCAGCCTGTCTGTGCATGGTGTTCCCCCACACGAGCAGGATACAGGCCCAGACATGCTCGGCTTGTGAGACGACCACTCCAGGAGATTTGGTCACAGGAGGTTCCAAATAGCATGGTTGGCTACCTCCAATGAGCACGGTTGGCTACATACGGCGTTAAAGAAATTCAATATACAAATTATTTTTATCTTCTTCGGAGGTGCGGGGGAAGGACAACAAACTAAAAACTAAACATACATGCAATACATACCTTTAAATGTTTAAAACTAATAAAACAAAACAAACTACTGTACTGGTGTTTCTATTTTAAAGCCCTTGTCTAAATAAAAAGTGTATAATTGAACAATACAAACCTACATATCGAAATGTACTTTGTTTATAACCAGGTGAGTCTATGAAGGCAACTGCAATGAACATTAAAATGCATGCATAATTTAAATTGTTCTCAAAACGTTGTGAATGATGCTAGATAGTTGCCTTTTTGAGAATCTGGAGAAGTGCAACGTGTCCATCCCGTAACCCACCACTGCATGTTGTATGCTCACACAAGAGGTGCCCATTGCCTTCCTCTTCCCTCCCCTCGCCCCGCCACTCTGTCCCGTACCTCCCCGATAGCCCTCTCGTGACCCTCGTGTGCCCTCTGCTCCGGTCATTCATTCCCAGACCCTTGCATGCCCCTGCCATATAATCACTCGGTTGTTGTTACCTCTTTTTAAACTATCTTAAGGCACTCGTATACATATAAAATACGATAAGGTACGAACGCTAAACATCAAGCAACTCCTCATGCCATCAAATTGATTTCCAAACTCACACAGTTGTAATGTTTTGTCAATGGCTTTAAAAATGCCAAACAAATAATGACAGATACAAACTGCAATGGATGGTCACATATACACACTTACAGGGTCTCGAATTGGACAAGAGAGGGGCCCTTCAGATATGATTTGAATTTTTTTTCAAGCATTTGACACCTGTGCTACTGCAATCAACCCAGGTGGAGACTCACCTCGAGCAGATCGTCCAAGAACCCGCACGCGAGAATGTCCTGGATCTTAATTCTACCTGCACAAGGGGAAACACGGATACAGCTCCTGCTAACACCACATGCATGCAGATAACATGTAAGCTATGTACACAAGGGATGGATTGTTTCTGCAAGGGTCGTTCAAGGTTAACCTGCAATTAAAGTTCAAGATAATTTGAAAGTGAAATGAAGTAAATTAAATTTGCCCTATTATTCAAGGAATTCCCCTGCTGCACTTGAGCATGTGTCCCACCAGTGTTGTAAGCGCTTGCTTTCAGTTGCGTAGAATTCTTTAGGACATGGGCGCAGCTGTTTCAGAACATCTGCTCGCACATCCTCATCACATTTTACTGACTTGTGCCCATTTTTAAACCTTTTTTCACCAACACACTGCTGCATGAGACACACACATCACCAGACTGGAGGCTAGCCTGAAAATTTCAGCTGGTTTGACATTTACCTCCATCAGAAACGTCATTGCCCAGGTATTTATGTCATTTATCCAGGGCATCCTCTTACTTTGCCATTTGTCTCATTGGATTGGTTCCTCTTTCTCAAGAGTGGAAAAAAGCCCCCCCCCACCCCCCAGGAGTAATTCTGGCAGCCGGGGCTGGGGGTACAACCAACACAGCCCCTTTAGTTAAAATGTCTCAATCTCTGTACACAACAATGAGGAGGAAAGCAAAAGGGATGAGGACTGTCTCGACAACCGTAAGAATCCTTTTAGCTAAAATGGGCTTCAAACTCGTTCAAAATGGAATGTTGTCAGGCCCACTCTCTGTTACAGGTGCAGAAGGGGGGCGGAGGCAACTCGAGAAACAGTGCATAGCTGGAATCACCCAGAGAAAGATATCTAATCGTGAAAGCATAGGTTCTGCCAGATCATTTAACAATAACGTATTTATCGATTTAAATGAAATTATTTGCATTGCTGACAAACAAACACACAGATTCCGTACGAGAGACAACACACGGTTGCGCATAAATACACGACCACAAGGAAACACAAGCGGATGTTGAGGCACTAGGCCACGTCCCTCTACCTGTGCGCAGAGGATCAAGGAAGAAGAAGAATTTCCTGACGGCAGTGCATACGTAGAAGGAGTAAAATGATTTCTCAAGTCCGTCCAGCTGAGGCAGCGTGGGGATCAGTTCCAGGATGTAATTTTCAAGGTCCTGCATGAGCCAGGAAGGGGCAGGGTAAGGATGCAGGGCAAAAGGACAGGCACAGCTTATCCACAGGGCATTAACAGCTCAATGTCCCACACCTCCGATTAGAATGGTTGGCCACATACGGTGCAAAAGCAGTTCAACATACACCCATACAATTATTTTAATCACCACTGAAGTTTGGTAAAACTGCACGACTCACTGTAATTTCTGTTATTCTTGATAGAGTTGTCGCAATTTCATTATTTCATAAACAAATACAGAAACAAATGCTTCCGATACAGATTTAAAAATGCATATCATATGAATGTCAAACATTGTGTTCATACCACACCTTTCATGAATAAACAATCAATGCGCCCTATGGTATACATATTTTTCACACACTTTGCATACTAAACTGAAATGGCTCATTAGCAAATTCAGGCAGGTTATGCATTCAACCACTGATGACACTCTCTTTCCATAACCAATGGCTCAACCATATTATAAGAATCATGGTTTAACGCAAGACTGAAAACTAAACGAAGTGCATGAACCGATGAAGCAATGGAACATGGTTCTATAAAACATGGAGTCTTTCGGCCATACTTCATCACGTAGGTCAGAGCGGGTTGGGCGGCTCCAGGACTGGCTCAGATTTATGTCGCCAGTGTTGTTAGTCATGGCTGGGAATCAAACCGGAGTTGCGAGGTTCAAAGGATAGTGCACCAAGCAAAAGTTCCATGTGACCAGTGCCGTCCTGATAAGTTGACAGGACTGTCATAAACTAAGACAATGCCACAGTAGCTATGACGACTGATATTTGAGTGGTGATATTTGTGTCCGGTCACAACGACACGGCAGACGTACAGACTCCCGGAGGTAGCCCTGCCCAGCAACATCGTAGAGGCTCAAGCCGATCCGGGTCTGGTGCAGCCAGACTGCACTCACAGACGGGGGAAGGGCGGCGACACCACGAGAAATCAGATCACGTAAGAGATAGCAGCGGAGTAATTAGGCAGATATCGACAGAAACAGAATGTTAATGTACACGACATAGTACCAGCTCAAATATCCGCATTTCATTCCTATGTACACGCAATTATATGTGGATGAATACACACTCATTTTAAAGTACTTTAATTATCACACGATTCCAAATTTTCCAATGGCGTCGAGTGATGAGAGAGAGCAGTGGATTAAACATGCTTGATAATGGTGATGTTTTTAGTAAAGAAACATCTTTTTGGAATGATCTCATTCAGAAGAGTGTCACAGATGACACCTTAAAGATGACACCACAGAACTACTTCTGAAATCACTTCAACTCTCTCATAGCCAACATTGGACATGACTTTTTCATGCTCTGCACATAGTTGTTCGATGTACATTCATTAGAATATGCCAATTATTTGCCCACTGTGTCACGAGACGTTTTCAGTTGGGTCCTACATTGAGATATTTGACTATTACCATTAACGAGCATTTGCTGTCTGGAAGCTGGAATACCTGGAGAAAATCCACGGACAAGAGGGTAACACTCAACAATGGTAACTCCGAGCCCCACCTGGCAAGCCGTAGTGGTTACCCATCCAAGTGCTTGACCAGGCTCAACCCAGCATTCTGAGTTCCGTTCCCAGCCATGGCAAAAAGCTGAACTGATCCTCGGTAATTGCCCACCAAACCACTTCCCCAACGTGCATTGACCAACGTGATCAAGTATGATCATACTACCCTGTGACCGACATGATGCGTAGAGTCCTTCAACTGGAAGTGGAATTGACATACGGCCATAAATTATTATTTAAAGCATGGCCATGTGGTGGTGGTGACGATAGGAGACACACCTTTGCGCATGACATAGTTGAAGAACTGCATGATGGAGATTCTACCGTAGGGGTCACGATCCAACAGCTTGGCGAACACTTTGGCTGAGAAGAACTGTCTGTGGACGTGACACAATATCACCATTAAACGCTCAGTGGTTTGAGGAACTACACAGTATTTCTAGGAACAATACATGCCTATGACCAAATCACTCAAAATGTGCCCAATCTTGTCAACTCTCGAAAGCTAAGCATGGTGACCACCATGTAAAGAACAAGCAGGATCTTATTGGACTTTGAGATTACATGGTGAGCAGCTGAGAGAACCACAGCAAAATACATTGTTCAGTACTTCGATGCTCCCACATCCATGCCCCCCATAGTCACCAACCCACACTGACCAGCGTGGCAAATAATGATTAATTAACCACCACAAGGGTTTATACCCCCCTGACCTTACTTACTAATATGAATGTCATCAGCATGATTATCACAAACGCATGTTGCAATCATCAAAAGTCAGTGGTTCACTGTTTAAATGAGCATTGGGTGTTGCTCATCCCTGTATAACACGTAGGCTTTCGCGACCAACATCATCCATAATAGAGTTTTTTTGGGTCAGATCGCTGAAGTATATAAAAGTATCATTAAAATCATTCGGATAGCTACCGCTCGGATAGCTACCGCCTTAGTGCTGCGTGGAAGCGAATCATCAAATAATACATAATTTAAAAGCATGCCTATGCAGGGCAGCATACTTCAGTAGAGATTACCATTGGTACGGCTATTTTAATACACACAATAGACAGGAAGAACAATATCAAAGGGCTCGCATAATGCACATGCATAATGTACTTTGACTCAGTAACCCCCCCCCACCACTTTGCGCAAGAGCGCAGAAGCGTGGTCACCACATCTACGCCTCTATATAAGGAACAAAACAGTTGGACTTCTCCACAAGTCTGGCTGTCGCCTGATGAAGCTAGTTGTAATTACTGGCGAAACGTCGTACTCAGATTGTATATGTTGTGGCTTGGCTCTCCAACAACCGGTGTGCTGTGCTAGTATACTACACTATAGACTAGTGCTGTACTAGTGACGAATTGGCACGTTCTGTTTACGTGACAACCCTTACTAGTCGCCTGTGTCGGGTGGTGGCGGGTTTTAACGACACTTTTATATATTTAAGCGACCTAACCCAAAAACCCCTATTATGGTTGCTCAACTCTGTTGGCAGACCTGAGCCAGTGGTGAAAGTTGAATATCCCTTTGGTAGTAGTTAGTGAATATGTACGGGCAATGATTTTGACTGCCTCCAAAACATGACCTATTTTAGTCACCCCTGAGGGCTGATAGGCTGATTGGTCCAGTGAGTGGCATTGGAGTTCATGAAGATGTCTGCCTTAGTTTGTCTGAAACGAGTTTAATATCTTCATTAATGGTTAAAAAAATACTCTAAAGTTACTTTCTGTCACTCTCTAGTGATGTCTCTGCAGTGACACTGCATTACAAGGCACAGCAGCCACGCAACCTCTAGTCAATTCCCCAGAGCCTGCACGAATCACGTCGGAATGTCTTTGTAATTAACAAGGCATCAACATCATGCCAGAATGGCTGTGACACACAACCTTGGTCTGTATCTTCAATATAACAGCTCATTGTGTTTCTGGTTGCATCTTTCTTTAAAGAAAATAGGCACGTGTATTCATTGTGCCTTTATAAATAATTACACTCCAGACCGACCTATGGGCTATTGCTAGGGGCAGATATTAGGGGCAGCAGCTCATGGTTCACCCTAAACCGCATCTGCAGATATCCGATGCATCAATAGAAACTTAAAAACTCTCCAGCGTGCGACTGTGGTCATCTAGAACAGACTGCACAACACATAACGACGCAATGCCCCGATCCACAAATACGAAGGAGACATCACAGGGATACACTCTGCTGCTACTCCTGGTGCGGTGATCTGGCTTGACCACCCGAATGTGAAATTGGAGTCGTTGCTCTGCATCTACATCAGCCATACGAAAGAAGAAGAGGCAGATAGGGTGGCCTACTGACTTGCACTTCATGCCAGCATTCTCTCCGACTTTCAGGAAGCTCTCGTAGTTGATCATCTGCTCCTCACCGATCATGGGCGGCGTCTGGTGCTTATCCAGGAGGAACCACAGGTTCTGTGCAGAGCAACAAGTGTCAAGTGTTGATCACGCCCACGCTCGTTTACACCAGGGAGATTGCGTGCGTGTGCACGCACTTTACTCCAACTTTTAAGATATATATGTGACAGACAGTTAAAAGTTATACATTCATGCATTATACCATTAATAATAAAACATTAGGCAAAATAAACGACAGTGACCATCCAACATTGACATTCATCCGCTATTAAGAAGCGTTCGTTACAAATGATAATGTATTACAACCCACCAGTGTCGCTGCTATTGTTTTCTGATCCACTGCCGGTGGTGTAACTAGGGCTTCAACTCAGCATGGCCTGTTCAGGTCCATGACATGTAGAACTAGTTACCCAAACCGGCACACGCCATCCAGTATATCTCCCACTATAGCTGTGGCTAAGTCACGTGCCTATTCCAGGCTACCATCGACCCAGAAAACGTTCAGTGACAAATTGAGCCTAATGTTGTAACAAGGGACACGTGTGTACGTCCGTGCTCGTACGCCCCTCACCTGTAACTCCTCGTTGTCGAGAAGCTCGCGGCTCTTGCGCTGCAAGAAGACGGCGCGCGATTCCTCCCGCAGCTTCTGCAGCAGCAGCTCATCCTCACCGGGCAGCTGCCGCGTGAAATCACACGAGCGGCAAGGTAGGACAGGATAAGCAACGCCAAAGTTCGGAGCAGAACGTGGCAAGAAAGTGCTATAGATGTATACGGGAATAGTAGATTGTGATTTGTGTGGAATATGCATACAGTAGGTCAGTAAACTGCTGAGGTAGTGCGGATTCCATTTTGCATGTCTGTTGCTCTATGCCTCTGCAACCATTCCCGCTCTGCTGCACTGATGCCTACTCTATTGAGGGCGATGTTGGCACGTAAAATAAAGATTGATTGGCAACGTTGGCATGGGCAAGGAATGCCAGGAAATGACTGCCTGCCCACCCGGTAGTAGAAGCGAGGGATGGCCTTCAGCGTTTTGTCCTCCCTCTTGGTTCCCTTCCAGGCAGTGTAGAACTTCTGAAAGAGCTCGTTCTCCTCATCCTTCATCTCCTGCTCCGAGCGCCACACTGAAGCCACAACAGCAAGGGCAGTGTCAGCGTTCGCGCACCATCAAAGCAAGACACATCAAGTGTCAACTCAATGCGTTACATCATTAACACCTATACTTCTCTGCAGGATGCAATTTGATCCTGCAGAATCATACCAACAGAGATGTTACATATACAGTACCTGTAACCCACAACGACGAAAAATACTGATTTGTAACCCAGAATCAGGACAACGAAATATAATAAATAGAATTGTTACGTCTCAAACGCACATCGTTATTCCACAATAATGGCAAACATTGACTATTGCACATCAGGACTTTAATCAATGCCCAATCAGGTTTCAGGTTCGAGACACGATCAGCCATTCATCCCTCCGTGATGATTAAAATCGGTATCACTTGATGGGACGTCGTACGTAGTCGCCTTATGTACGGGACTTTCGCCTGCCATATGAATGTCGAATTTCCACCCCTCCATAAGACTAGCCGTTGATGATCAACAAGACTATAACAATGCCAGATTAGAAACCATAACATTATGAATTTAAACTTTCAAATGTTATTTTATGAGAGTAAGCTAGAGTGCTCAGGAAAAAAACTCAAGTGTAATGAAAAGCAACATACAATTTAGTTGCTTTATCTGTTATAAAGTAACCGCTTTATAAACGTGGACAATTTCAAGCAGCAGGGGACATTGACAAGTGCGCAAAGAAGCGTGGACGTGAGACGAGACGAGCGTCTCGTGGGAGGTGCAGAGCACGGGCCGCGTGCCCCGGGAGACGCCGACGTCGTCGTGGCCGAGTGTGGAGAGGCGCGGGGGGCTGAGTGGGGGGCGAGTGGGGGGCTGGGGGCGAGTGGGGGGCTGGGGCCGGGGGAGAGGTGACGAGAGGCAACGTGAGGGGGTCAGGAGGGGATGGGAGCCAAGACGTCGAGACGAACTCGTCCACGAAGGAGACGGAGCGATGAGATCGGCTCGTGCGCAGCTGTTCTCTGGAACCGCGACGTTGCAGGGCCGCGCGAGAAGTGGCGGTGGCCTCTAGCGCAGCAGCAGCAGCGGCAGCAACAGCAGCAGCAAAAACAGCAACAACAGCAGCAACAACAGCAGCAGCAACAACAGCAGCAACAGCAGCAGCAACAACAGCAACAACAGCAGCAGCAACAACAGTAGCAGCCTCCACGTCCAGCAGTGGATCGAGCACGGCCCATGGCGACTCGCACACAGGGCCTAGTCGACGAGGCCTCACCGTGTTTAGAGGCAGCCAACCGGTCCTTTAGCAGCTGCTTCCAGTCCATAGTCGCAGACATTAGCACGGCTTCAGTAAACTATATTTTAGAGGAATCTCCCCGTCGCAAGGTTCACTCAAGTGTTGATGTTAAAGAGTTAAAATTTTACTCGCTTGGCGACGCGAACCGCCTCAGACTGTTGCCAACGGCACTTCCCCTTCGCGATGACGTCACGGTGACGTTGGACCACAGCGCGCGCGCGAGTTGGGGGCTGACTCGCTGTGAAAACTAGGGCATGTGTCAGATTGTACTAATTAGTAATCGAATTATCTAAAAATTAATAACTACTTAACTATACACGAAATAATAATATGGTGATGCTGCGTTGGTAGTGGTGCACAATAAAAAATAAACCCAATGAGTTTGTTAATGACACTGTGTGTTATTGACGAACTCATTGAGTTTAGGCGATGTTTCGGGCAATGTCCCTTCATCATAGCACGTTGAGACGCCAGAAAGGGGGTCACGGTGGCTCGGAGATGTTGACTGCCTCGCCTGGTATACAGGAGTTCGTGGGTTCGATCCTGACCCTGACGCCTGCTGTATACAGTATTTTGACTCTGCGTCTCTCTCCCCGTGGTCGCGTGGAGTTTCTCTAAGTTCTCCGGTTTTTTCTCTCCACATTTAGAATAAACGTGCCATCCGGCGCAATCAAACGCTCTTTCAAGGTCTCATTCCGCTCCACTTTCCTCGCTCCAATGACCGTGGCAAATTGCCGCGTCATGCGGATCACGTAGCGAGATGTGATCTTCCTCGCCTGGTATACAGGAGGTCGTGGGTTCAATCCCGACCTTGACGCCTGCAAATTTGGAGTTTGCATGTTATCCACGTAGTCGCGTGGATTTTTCTTCGGGTGTTCCGGGTTTTCCCTCCACATTTAGAAACGTGCGTTTAGAGTATTTGGCAGCGATACATTTCCACGCGATAAGCCACTTTGTTGAGCTGTCATTTGTGGCCAGGTAGATTCTGAAAAATATAACTATATAGCTCAGTGGGCCTTATTTGGTAAATGAAAAGGAGAGTTGAGAGTTTTTTGTATAGTTTATATGTAGAGTCGATAGCAATCTGGCGGTCGCCTGATGATGCTAATTGTAATCACATGCGAAGCATCGTCCTCAGATTGTAAATGTTGTGGATTTACTCTCCAACACACCGATGTGCTGCACTAGTAACGAATTGGCACGTTCTGTTTACGCGGCAAAACTTACTCGTTGGCTATGTCGGGTGGTGGCGGGTTTAACGACACATTTATATTTATGCGATCTAACCCAAAAAAATATTGACTTAAAGCTTTCGTGACTGCAGGATTTATATTATTTGGGTCTTTTTGGTAAAGTCACTCTAGAACACATTTTTGGTAAATGTTTTTGTTCTACGTGACTTAACCGAAAGCTTAGCACTACATTCACAAATCTTTCTAGCTGATGAACAGCTAGAAATTTGCATATGAATAGTGAATTACCTGTTAACAATCAACATGTATGACGAATCAGCTAATTTGTATTAGAAGCAAAATGTTCTCGCTGGGGCTGATGTTGGCGATTCTCATGCTGCTGACGATGACGTTTACCAGGTGGTGGCAGCAGACTCAAACCTGCCCTGCTGCTGTTGGCACCACGTGTCACTTCACTCTGTGCTCAAGGCTGACATCTCTCTCAGAATAGAGCCATCCCCATCATCACCATCAAGCGTGGTCTATCCACTGCTAGATGCAGGCTTCCCCACACTGTTGCCAGAATACAGTACAGTAACTACGTCGTAGTACCGCTTGCCCTTGCGATTTGTTAGTTACCTCCCTTACTATGCTTGCCTTTATTTGCCCATTTCTTTTGTATGGCTTATTTCAAATCATGAATGTATCAAGGATGCATTCGTAAGTACACACACACAGTGATCCATAGCACCAAAATAAAGCAGTCATCCGATGGAGAGACTGACCACCACCATGAGAACGCGGAATTTCCACCAGTGGCCACACGAACTCATTTGAGCATCGCTTAGATTAAAACAAATATATATTTTATGCAAGGGTGACCAAAAATGGTACTATCAGAATTGGTGGAACCACTGCTGGATGAAGACACCACGATCTCTCACAATCCTGCGATGCAACAATCCACCTACCACTTATATACAAGCGGATTTCATCGCTCCATATCCGTGGCGAATGCCCCCTCGGATGTGAAGAAGTGGCAGGAAGGCTGCTACTTCTTTATTATTCTTGACTAGCCTTCATCATCCCTTAATTCCAGGTGTCCTGCCCAAGCCCACTCGTCTTAGCCATTGGAATGATGTCCTGAGGCTGGGTATGTTCTCCAGTGATAAATAAAAAGGACATTTCTGCAACATCAAAAGAGGCATCTTTCTGTTGTCCATCAAGACAATCTTAGCGCGCAAAAAAAAGCTTAAGCTCCCCCGTATAACCTTAACAGACTGTTGGGGCAAGTGCTGTTAGCGAGCACCTACAAAGGCCAACACGGCACACGAGGGGGTGGGTGGCCAGTAGAACGCCTGGCCAACTTTGTTTACACATCACACCAGGTACTCATTTGAGGCTGAGTCGACCTAGTGGAGGGCCTTAACCGGTTCAATGCGCTAACCACTGCGCCACTGCTCCCCACTAGCACAAACATCTCACACACACACACACAAAAGTCGTGATACATTCTGGCAGTCAAACAATAACTGCACCACCGCCAACAAAACGATATTGAGCGCAAAAGCTGTCTGGAAATCTCACAATGGTGAAGGTGACGACAGGACTCCTGTGAGCCGCCAATGCAGTCGCTCTCCGTTGTGTCACCAACGCATCGGCGTGTGAACTCGACATATAAAGCCGACTTGTCTCGAACGAACAAACATTGCGCACAGCTAATCCATGTCGAGAGGTCTCATGGCTAAGTACATTCAGCCGAGATGTCCGTGCCCAATAAAAAAAATAACACGACACACACATTGTTCTCTATATAATTTTATTTTAAAATAACCGTTGTGTAGAGCTAGACTAAAGCGGGGAAGACAATGAGTCCAAATCCTATTTGAGGGTTGCCTTTGAAGTAATTCACTCCCAGAAGGCTGCGTACGCCTGATGAAATGTAATATTTTTTTTAATATAATTATGTGGCGGGAGAGATATGGAGATGTGTTTTGTTCCTTTCTTGGTCTCCATCTCCCCCAATTGGTCGCCGCATTGGCAGCCACGGCGGTTACTATCACACCCTATGACGGTCGCACTGAATTATACACCACACTAACCTCAACCTTGCTGATTGTACCTCCTCAACCTTACAACTCTGGTGCTGGTCAAATCATTCCTCCTATTGAAGCCCCAGCAATCTGTGGCCCTGTCTCGAGGCACGAGGCAGCGGCTCGTCGCCGCGGTGGCACTGCCCCAATGTCTCCTCGTCGGCGGCTCCACCATCAGTCTCTCAAGTAATCGACTGGACAGTTGTGAAAAATAGACGTTTGCATTCGGCATCTCGAGGGGTTAATATTGCCCTCCTGTTCCACGATGGCCTCACGATGTGTGCATGGCACTGGGTCAGAAACTCAATGGAGGTGATCAGCGTTTGCTTTACTTTACAGGTCTAGTCAATTTGTTTTGGGTTAACACGTGGCGCCTTTTTGGCACAAATCTGCCACCCAAAGCGCCATCACATCAACACTATGATACCTCCTTTACCAGTGGCAAAATATAGTAATAGATTTTGTATAAAGGTGTCAGTTTTTGTACCAGTTGAAAGGGTAAAAACCTATTACTACGCCATCACATCGTTACACACATAAACATAAAATAAACAATTCTACACATGCGTTTCAATAATTAAATCATGAAACACATTGTGGCTGTGAACTAGTTGTTGTACAGGCCGCCGTTGTAAATCCACTGCTGCATGAAGGGCTGCGTAAGCATCATCTGGCACGGGGGTTGTTGACAATCCGTCACCACGATGGTCATGACGACTTGCTCCAGGCGAGCTCAGCGGCAGAGTGAGCAACTTGTAATGGGAAAGTTTCGAGTTCAAATCCAGGTTGCGGGTTGACTCAACACATCATCCCTACGTGGTTGATAAAATAGGCTAACACTTTGGGTGGAAGACAAAAGCGGTTGTATAAAATGAAGGGTGAGCGAAGAAGCTTATCACCAAACTTGGTTCCCTTTCACTGCTTCTCCTCCAGTGGGCATTGTTTTTAAGCTCGTCCATTCGGGCATTTAGGCACCCCCACCCATCTCCTTCTCCCCCCTCCCCGTCCTTCCCCGAGGGCAGCGTTCTTCACTGCAAGGCCTGCGGGCCACTCACGGCCCCTGGCGGCCTTGAGTGCGGCTCCTCATGTGCGGCCCCCGACAATAGGCAACGAGTGAAAACACCCCTCATCAGCATCATCATCGGGCTGCTGTCAACCCCCAATGGTTTCAAATGCGTAGCGGCCCTCATGCTGATGATGTCTTATCGGAGAAAGTGTCCCCCCTCTGAACATTAGTGAAGAACACTTGCCTAGAGGGTGATCCGAGTCAAGGAAGTAGACAGCAGGTATGGAGTGTGTATTGTAACACACAGATAGGTTCAAAATATAAAACGTTGGTAATAATAATTGTACTTTGCATTGTGTCTATCCTAGTGTCAATTCCCATGCATGCCCTCCGTGTGTACCTGAATCGTTTGTTCAATAAAATATTTTTGGAAAAAAAAGAATACTCCCACATGTCATAGGAATGTGGAATTTCCACCACCGGCTCAAGGATGTAAACAGGAGATGAGCACCGATGCCTCAATGCTTTTTAGAGCAGGAAGGAAATCCCTTCTGTGTTTAAAGGTGGGCAGACCCAGGTCCAGTTAAGATATGTTCACTCCCCACTGATATTAGCCATGGCCAGGAATTTAGCTCGGATCGCTGGGTTGGCAGCACTGCACCACTACTCTTCATCAACCCTCCCGTTACCCCTTTGACTTGGTTCATTCACTCGATAGTGCTCGGCACCTTTCCTCCTTCCCTCTGTCCGATGCCCTTGTACGCACTGGATGTGAATGAGGCCCCTTCGCTGATGGAATGCGCTACTTTATATAGCGAGCTGCCCGGGGCTTAGTAACAACAGGAGACCTGGTGCAATCTGTCCCTTAATTGGTGATAATTTAATTTCCACCGTTCCTGTACCTTAGTTGTAAGCAGTTTCGAAAATAAATGATTTTATAAGCAAAGCAATAACCTACAAGGATATTGGAATGAAAGCAGAGCAATGCTTCGATATTTCAAACGCCCTTGCACAAAGTTTACTCCCTCTTCTAAACTGAAAATAAAGTGGTAATTTATCTTAATGAAATAAACACAGTATTTAGTCATACAACGCTGTAAACAAAATTGAACGCACGTAATCGTGTGAAAATACAATGAATTACATAACCATTTTCACATGGCTGTTTATTAGCTTACAACTAAACAATTCCATTAGCCTACCTCACGAGCTAAGTTAAATGCTGCTGTATGTTTTATCATCATCATTATCTATGCATTACTGGATAGCCATCACCATCCCTCAGTTTTTACGATGCAGCAAGACGTTTACCGCCCGCACAGGAGCTGATTTCGTCACGCCATCTCCCTTGTGGAGGTCCCCCCCCCCCCCATCTCTCTAAGGCGCATTCCCTGAGAGAGGCAGCGTCCCGTCGAGCGACGTGTCCTGCCCGAGCCCCCGACTTGACTGCACGTCCAGTAACGTTGTCTCTGAGGACGTTAGCAGTGGGGTCGTTCGCTTCCTCGGTGCCATTCCACGCGGGCAACTCTCCACGCTTCTTTGCACACTTTTTAGCTCTCGGTTATATTACTGTCGTTGTCAATCTCCACGTTCCTCAACCAAGTAATAGCAAGTCATACGCAAAATGATGAAAACCGTTCTTAAGTAGGCACAGCACTGGCATGTTGCTTTTCATGATCATGTATTAAAATATGATATCTTCTGCCTCTTAATTTCACAATTGTAATCCTGGTTCGCCTTCAATAACTGGCTCAGGTTGACACTGTACTCTGGTGCTTTTTTACCATTTGTGTCCTTGCGATATAGATATATTTAATTGCATTGAATACTTGTCCATGTCTTTCTTTTTCTCATAATTAGCGTGAGCCAATGTTTGGAGGCTCTTATACAATGTTTGAAAAAAAAAATCATAACAGAGTGACGCTCACTCTGTTATGCGGATAAAACACAGCAAGTTAGCAGAGTATGGAGCACAGGTAGTGCATCGGCCAGTCATCTTATTCAGTCAACCCATGGCACCTGGGTCTGTCCCGTGACATCCTGCCAGCAGGCGTTCGACACTTCACGTGGCACTTTTGCAAGATTAAACTGAGCAAAACAGTTGGGCCAACTGCCACCAATTGTTTTAACTGCAAGTAGATTTACAGAAATGATCCTGGGAAATAATTTGTTAGGAATAATTTTATTTGTTATGTGGAGAGACAGATATATGTAGGAGACGTTGTCTGCTTATCTATATTGCTAGATAATTATGGCCTATTGTGTACGATGTACCAGGCTCCGCTAATTCATCCGCGGATACCTGTTGAAATGCCCTTTATCAGGGAGGCCACGCCGCTGTGGTTCGTGGCGCCGTTAGAAGAGACGCAGCGAGATATTTTTCATACTTTTCAATGCAAATTTCAGTGAAACTCGAAGAGGAAAAAAACATCTGCGGAAGCAAAATAGTGGCCACTCGCCTCTGGCAGCCAAGCTAGACATGAGTACGTGCTCCCGTAGAGCTCCCGCAGATGTCTCAATTAAAAGACTCCACAGACAGCCAGCACGAGTGAACCTGCCACACGATTCACCACGCGGATCTTTAAAATTGTCAAAAAAAAAAATCTGAAAACGTCTTTTGAATCTGAAGCTCATTCCTAGTGGTAGCATATATATACAGTACAACAATATTTTTTTTGTTGCACTGCCCTCTGATCCCTTTCACGTAGACCTGCAGTAGCAGCAGCAGCCTATAGCAACCTGTTTGTCCATGGATCATGGTGGTGGCCCTCATTAAAGCATTATCCAGGCTCAACCATGCGTAGCATCTGTGAAGAGATCGGACTCACTACTGGTGATTTGGTGTCAGCATCAAAATCAGAGTATTTATCTAAACAGGAGGAATCCGAAGAGCTATAAAACTCTTTTGCACAGATGTCAAGTAGGGGCGGGTCAGAATGTTACAACAACAAACATCACAACAAACACGATAGGGGTGTTAATTCTGGGGAAGGTAAACAAATCAAATAATCCACCGCCATGTTGGCAACTTCAAATACTGTAGTGCCTTGCAAGTGAAGAGAAAAAAATAATCGTAATTATACCATGTGCTGTCTGTCTAGGCGGCTTGTGAGTAATGGAATAATGATGATTTAATCAACAGGGGGAGGAGTCTGTTTTATTGCCAGAATTAAATCCAGTGAAGTAAAACTTAATTCCATTAACCAATGGGCCTTCTGGAACAATGTGATCCAGAAATAGTTGTTCACGCAACGGAAACCCGAGCTGGTCCACCGAGTCTCATCAGCAGCGTTGTAGCTTTGCAGAAACAAGCGGTGATCCAGTCAACCCAGCAGGCCCATACACTTCGATGTTACGTTACGTTGGAGACAACCCCGCTGTTTAGTTCTTGTTCTTCAAAAATAAATACATTCGATCGGAAAAAAGGATTTATTGATGTGAACACAGAGGAACGGCCCAATTGTGTGCTTGGCTTGCCCAGCTTGCTCCTTCAAGCGTGGCGCATTTGAATTGCTCTGCCTCTGGTAATGGTCATCCGTGTTGACCCCCTCTCTCGCACAGCCTTTTGCTTCGCTTTGCTGTTTTTTTATCCTCCCGCTGTCCAAGGGATATTTAACGACACAGACCGAGCACACAGGAGGAAGCTGCAAACGAGTTTGGGAAGGACTTTGAGGGCAAACACACGCAGCGATGAAAGCGTGCGACAGAACAAACCACACACACAGAGATCTTCCCTCTTACACTACGCAGATAAGAGACGCTGTGAGCGAGCACCTTGCTTTTAAAGAACAGTGTCCGCCTGACCGCCTTTGTCTCTCCAGTACTTATGTTGCCAACACTGTCTGAGATAACTGAGAGGTGGCCCAATCTCAAGGCTCGGGCACCACTTGCCAATTGCGGTATGGTGAGGTGCCGGGTGGCCCATGGAATTCTCGAAAACAGAATATGTTTAAAGTAGAAAAGCAAAGGAACACAAAAACGTTAGGGGTCGATTCATTGGGGATCACAAGACATCTGGAGCACCCTGCACATCGCGGCCGAGAATTTAAGCGACTGTATGTCGTCCAGATTTTGGAGCAGTGCTTGCACACGATCGAACACACAGACAGACATGCCCTGTTTAGCTTTATATATAGCCTGGGAGGTAAGTGCTGCTAGCCAGCGGTAGATGGACGGACTAATGTGGCCAGAAAATAGTGTCAACTCGGCTTCTTTGACTCCCCGGTACTGATGTTGACCACGCCACACTGAGTGCTTATTTAAGGCTGAGTTAATCTAGTGGGGCCCAGGACGGTTTAGTAACCACTTACCACTGGTGTTATCCATGGCGAGCAATCTAACCCAGGTCAGTGAGTTTGTAGTCATTGCTCTCCACCACGCATAAATACGTACACACATCGGCCTGCCCACGAATTGAACCCAGGTTTCTGAACTGTGTCCATCGATTTGCACCCCCTACATTCTTTAGCACTGCCACTAAGCGTTTCTTGTAATTGCTGCACAATGGGTCGTGTGGAGTGGTGAACTGTGTAATGTTGCTTGAATACACCTGAGCGATTTCATTTTGTCCTGAAGACGCCACTGGCAGGCGTTCAGAGATAAGAATACTAATAATGAAAACACCACAATCGCTGTAAGGTTGGGTGGCTCCTCCTGAAGCTCGCAATGGCCATGTTGTGGCACTCTGCCTCCATCACTGAGATCCTGAGTTGTATTCCAGTGTCAGCTCTCCACGTTTAAACCGGGTTCTCAATTTCAGGCGGTTGGTGGGCACGGCCCGGTCAACAATTCCTGCACGAAACATAGATGCCCCGTATAGCCTTAACAGACTGTAGGGGAAAGTGCTGTTATAGCGAGCACCTATAAAGGCCGGCACGGCACACGAGGAGGTGGGTGGCCCACACCACGCCCGGCCGCCTTTGTATCCTGAGCGGCGATGTTTACACATCGCACCAGGTACTCATTTGAGGCTGAGTCGACCTAGGAGAGGCCCAGGACCGGTTCAGATAATCGTCACTGGTGTTTGCCGGAATCGAACCCGGTTCGCCAGGTTCGTAGTGCAGCACGCTAACCGCTATACTACCGCTCCCCAAACACACACACAACAACAACTGTCATTCGCGACTGAGTGGCGGTGATGTCAACACATCGCTTGTGCCAGGCTATGCGCACGTTAAGGCCACGTGAAGCGTCGAATGCCCGCTGGAAGGATGTCACGGAACAGACCCAAGTGCCATGGGCTGACTGACTAAGATGACTGGCCGATGCACTACCTGTGCTCCATACTCTGCCAACTTACTGTGTTTTATTCGCCCGGCGCTCCGCTCGTTGTTGTGAGCGTCACTCCTCTGCCTTCAGTTGTTGCTGGAGGATGACTGCCTCCAACTGCCCAGCAGCTTCCTCCACGAGCCTTCTCCACAGAGGCCGATCTTGACACCACGGGTGCCACGCTTCGGCAAGTCCACTCAGCTCCATATCCTCTTGCACTACATCATTCCGTCTCTTCTCCAGCCCGTGCCACGCCGGTTTGCCCCCCTCTATCCGGCCGAACAATAGCTGTTTAGGCATGCGGTGGCTGGGTATGCGGGCTACATGATCCAGCCAACACAGCCTTATCTGCTGGAGGTCACCGATGGGATTTTGTCCAGATATTTCAAGGATTTGTGAGCTCCTTACACAATCCAGCCTGGTTATACCAAGGATGGATCGTAGGCAGGCCAGCCAGAATGTTTCTAGCCGGTGAAAAATTTCCATTAGGGGGGTTCATGTTTTGCAAGCATAGTGAAGGGAGGGCATGATCATGTCCGAGAAGACCCTAAGTTTCGTGTAGAGCAACAGACCAGGTCGCTTCCACACGGCGTTACGTAGCCAATACAAATATAATGCCATTCTACTGATTCGAAGTGAGACCTCTGCTGTTAAATCTCACACCTACGTCGCTGACAGCATCGTCGTCCGTCCTCTCTCTTGCTATCCGTCACCTCTCAGCCTTCTCCTCCACCACCACCACCACCCACTACTCCCCTGTACATCGCTTCTTTGATTGACGTCGTTTCGACATTCGTCGTCGCACCAATCAGGAACGCGTCCCCGACGTAAACCACCGTGGTATTATTATTGCGTAGTGTAATAGCGCCGCTTGTTGTCCAGCAACGGCAACTGCGGTGGACAAACAGCACACACGCCGGTGAGCAGATACATGGCTGTGTGTCGGCGGGGCGGAGGAACTGGGGCAAGGGTCACGGAAGACCCCATCTGGAAGGCCCTGGAACCTGCTAGTTGGTTCGAGAAGGGAGGCGCGGCCAGGGCGGAGCCAGGCCGCGCTGGGAGCATAAAAGCAGCTGAGAGCGGGTAGCTCGTGGCTGCCGGTTCTGGGAGTGGACTCGTCCCGTCGTCGCTGTCGTCGTCTTCGCCGCCTTCGTCACTGTCGTCTTCCAGATAGTTGTTGGCCGTCTCGGTCAGTGCAGTCGGTGTTACACGGTCAGGGTTGTGTTTAGGCGGCTAGGGAGAGCGCGAGGGCGAACCTGTGAATTTCGAAGGTGTTGAATAAAGAAGGTGTCTCCTGAAGCCCTTGTCTCCTGCTCTGCTGACGCTACAATTGTACTGGAGTATCGCGATGGTGCTGGATAGCTCTCCAATGTGGTTTCAATGGTACGATGTTGCCGATTGGTTTTGGGTAAAACATTCTTACGTATTTATTTTTATAATCATCATAATCGTTCTGCTTGTTCACCCAGGAAAGCCTCAATGACTCTCAAGACTCCTTTTCAGGATGTTCCTGCCACGTTTTTACAATAGGGGGGCGATGTTTCTGCTGTGTAGAATTCCAATTGAGTAATGTACATGCAATCTTTCAGCATTCAGATATTTAGCCAATGCCCGTTGTGTTGCATATGTTGTGCGTTTAGATTTGGGAGGAAATCGGAGAATTTTGAGGAAATCCATGCAGAACTAGGGGAGAGCAGTTTAACACGTAAGCTTTCGCGACCAATATTACCCATGATATAGGGTTTTGTGGTATTTACACGATCTAACCCAACACACCTATGGTAGAGAACATGCAAACTCCAGTCAGAGACGGCGCCCGAGTCGGGAGTGGAACCCAGAGCCTTCTTGCTGCTCGGCACAAGTGTGAGTTACCACTGCATCACGCTAATATACATGGGGACAACGTGGACTGCTCATACTCAGTTGCTCAAGGAGCTCCCAGCAAGCGGAGCGGACATCGTGCCAAGCAACACGCGGTACAACCCGAGAACGCACGGAGAGTTGGTGTCATCTTTCGGGACCATTCCCTGCCATGACGCCCACTGCTGCCGTGAGAATTCCGACAGGACGTGTCGTCACCCTCGTCACGCGCCTCTAATAATAACAGCACGATTGGGATATAATTAGTGAAGCGATTAGCTAAAATCTAATTTATTTATCAGCTTCTTGGTTCTTTCGGTAAAGTCACGTAGAAGGGAAATAATAAAATCGAAATTTATTTATCAGCCTCACTCTGTTGCACGAGGGCACTTCGTGCGGAGTGTGTTGGTATATGTGGAAGGTCCACCAGACCGAGTCTTCAACCTTTTAGACTTCACGATCGTTGGGGCACATCCGCTCCTAAAAACTCGAAGCTATTCTTTTATTTTACCAGGTGAGGCCCACTGAGCTCTTTAGCTCTTGTTCAGAAGCGACCTGGCCACAAATGAAGCTCACGAAGTGGCTGATCATGTCGACATCTATAGCAGCTTAACACTCTAAACGCCGATACACGTGGAGGGAAAACCCTGAGAAAAATCCACGCGACAACGGGGACAGAGAATATGGAAACTCCAAACATGCAGCGGGCGTCAGGATGGGGATCAAACACACGACCTCCTGTGTACCAGGCGCGGTAGTTCACATCTCACAGCCCTCGCTGTCTCAATGTGTCGCTGCCTCCAAGCTGACCCGTTCTGCACTTCTTCTTCTTGGTTCTTTCGGCAAAGTCACGTAGAAGGAAAATAATAAAACAATAAAAATAAAACATAATAAAATACAATTCTCACGACGTTTCGGCCACAACGCAAGCAGACGTCCTCAGGTGAAGAACATGCTGTCTTTCCGACAGACCTGTTCTTCACCTGAGGACGGCTGCTTATTTCCCTTCTACGTGACTTTACCGAAAGAACCAAGAAGATGAATCCCTGCAGTCACGAAAGCTTTAAATCGTTCTGCACTTCTTCGTCATCTTCCCCGATCTGTGTCCACTCCTTCTTGGCCCATTCCTTGATGTTGCTCTCCCAAGCTGATGCTGCCGCAGGCTGTCGCGTTCTCTCGAGCCCTCTAAACGACAGCGGCGCGCAAACACCCTGCACGTGGATTGCACGCGGGGCAGCCGCCTCCTCGCGGTGCTGTCTTGCGTAAGGCCAACTCCTCGTATGCCAATGTGGCAATCCACTGCTGGGTGAGGGCCTCCACCGATTCCGCCCCGGGTCATGGGGATTTTTTGACCATACTTCACCACGCCTGTCAGTGCGGGTTAGTGTGTTGTTTCCGCTTCAGGTGAAGGGTCACGTTGTGTGTATGTTTAACTTCTTTCGCACCGTACGTAGCCAACCGTGCTAATTGGAGGTGCGGGTGAAGGACAACAAACTGAACGCAACAACCATCAGAATGGCGTCACGAAGCCACTTGTCGACGCTCCCACCCCTCCTGGCACGCCTCCTGCCCTCACGGCCCCGTGCGGGATTCACTAACCGGTCCAATCCTGGACTCGCAAACGCAACGGGCCGTGTCGGGCTACGCGTTGCAGTATTTGTAAGAGCCACGTGTGGCCACCGTAAAATAAAAGATATACCCCCGTCTCTTTTTCACCCTCCTCGCGGCTCTATTTTACGCAGAGAACGGCCAAACCTGTAAAAACATCCCGAGCAATGAGCTCTGTAAATAAGGACGCGCACGACCTGCAGCGTCAGGCGGTGTTTTATTGTTGGGACAGACCACGCGGCCGAAATGTGAATACACAACGTGATTCATAGATATACAAGGATCTCCCGTATCGCCTGAACAGACTGTTGTGGCAAGTGCTGTTAGCGAGCAGCAGCAGCACCTGTGAAGGCCGGCACGGCACACAAGAGGGTGGGTGGCCAGCACCACGCCCGGCCTCCTTTGTCTCCACAGTAGCGATGTTTACACACAGCACCAGGTACTCATTTGAGGCCGAGTCGACCTACGGGAGGCCCAGGACCGGTTGAGATAATTATCGTCACTGGTGTTGGCCGTGAGCGGGAATCGAATTCGGGACGCCGGGTTCGTAGCGCAGCGGTAGCGCTGCCCGCGACACGACCGCGATGTGCAACATCGAAGACGAAGATCCACCGTGAAGCGTGAACACTGTGAGCACGGTGTGAGCACGGTGTGAGCACTGTGAGAGCACTGTGTGAGCACTGTGTGAGCACGGTGTGAGCACGGTGTGAGCAGGCTGCGGGGGCCGCAGCCGGGTTCTGTGGTCACGCACCTGCGCCACCACTGCGCCACTGCTCATCAACACCACTACCACCACTACCACCACCACCACTACCACCACCACCACTACCACCACTACCACCACAACCACCACTACCACCACTACCACCACCACCACTACCACCACTACCACTACCACCACCACCACTACCACCACTACCACCACCACCACTACCACCACCACCACCACCACTACCACCACCACCACCACCACCACTACCACCACTACCACCACCACCACCACTACCACCACTACCACTACCACCACTACCACCACCACCACTACCACCACTACCACTACCACCACCACCACCACCACTACCACCAACACTACCACCACCACTACCACCACCACTACCACTACCACCACCACTACCACCACAAATACGAAGACCCCCCCGTATCACCTGGACAGACATTTGTTGCAAGTGCTGTTAGCGAGCACCTAATAAGGCGGCATGGCACACGAGGGGATGGGTGGCCAACACCACGGCCCTACGAACCTGTCGACTCGCCCGTGTCCTGCGTGGCACCATAGCGCACACACGTGTGTGTGTGCGTGCGGGGCTTGATCTGGACGGGATCATGGGACGTGGAGGAGGGGTGATGAGCCGCTTGGGGGGGGGGGTGCGGAGAATGGAGCCCCCCTCTGCGTGACACGGCCCCAGGAGCCAGACCCTAATGAAGTGCATCACGGGGCCACACGAAACGGCAGCGCGTAATGTGCGCGTCGTCAACATCCGAGACTCGTCGCTTGACTCGGAGCACGACGCGTCACCGCGACAGCCCCCTCATTCAAGGCTCATTCTGCACTAACGGCATTCGCGCAATGATCGTTATAGCAGCACGGAATCGTTGATATCTACCCCGGAGTAAAATGTCTCAAGATAAACTGCCAGAGGCGCCTGCTTCTCCGCATTATTATTGTTATTGTTGTTATTATTTTTAACAGTGCAAGAGCTTAAATGTACAATTGCCTCTATCCTTGGAAATTAGAGTGGAGCAGGGGAAGCCAAGGTTATACGAGAGGGGGGGGGGTGGGGGGGTGATCTATGAACGTAAATAAATCATCGCCCTTTATTGAGCCGGTTAACTACCTCGCCTGGTACACAAGAGGTCGTAGGTTCGACCCCGACCCTGACGCCTGCTGCTGTATACTTGGAGTCTGCGTCTCTCTCTCCCCGTCGTCGCGTGGATTTCTCTCTGGGTCCTCTGGTTTTTCCTTCCTCGTTTCAAAAAAGCCTTTAGAGTATTGGCTGCTCTACGTCTCCACAAATAAGCCACTTCGGTGAGCTATCATTTGTGGCCAGGTCTCTTCTTAAAAAGAGCTACATAGCTCAGTGGGCCTTACCTGGTCAAATAAAAAGCATGGTTTAGTTTGTGCGCACACATGCAAGACGACTGCGCGTGCTTGAATGCGATCTCCCAATGGCACTGCCTCAGGGTCGACGAGATACAAATCCTTCACCTTTTGATCGAGGAACAAAAGCAGCTCCGTGCCATCAACAGGACCCCTCCAAGCCATTCATCACGCACGTCAATTAGAGCCACAGCCTCATCCCCACCAACGCCTCTTGATATCCCAGTGCACGCGCGCATTCACAACAAGAAATATCGCAACGCAGGTGAGCGGCGCATTCGAATGCACGTGAGACGACGGGAGGGAGGACACACGCATTCAAACTCCCTCGGGGGGACCCTGGAGGCGACAAATACATATTTATATTTATAAGATGGGAGGAGAGAACATGGCAGACGAATCTTCAATAAATCCCGCCTTGAGTCGGGACTGGGTTTCCACGGCGCGTCTCTGGAGACGCGCTAAATGGAGCCGCTGTCAGGCTATTAAGGAATGGAGTCCCGCGCCAGAAACTCGGTTAATGGATGATGGGAACCGGAGGTGCAGCTTGCAGGGACCGGGGGGCTCGGCCGGTGATGCCGCTGCTGTCCCGTGCAGGACGAGGCTTCGAGAGGGGTTCCTCCTTCCGGCTGTCCTCACTGGGAGAGCATTGATGGGGGTCTTCACCCGTCGACACGTGGCAGAGGTGTGGGCAGCACGACCGCGACAAGCCACGCGGGAGACCCACCCCACGGCTACACCACACACACACACACGTTCACACGCACACACACGTTCTCACGCACACACACACGTTCACACACACAGACACACACGTTCACACACACGGACACACACGTTCACGCACAGACGTCGGTGGGTGCTCACTTCTAATGTGCATCAATATTACACAAAAAAGCTTGTACACGCAGGCCGGCCACATACAAGCACACTCATACGTACATACAGCCAAACACATACACACAATGTATGTATGTATGTTGAACGTCAAATAAGTACCTGGTGCGGTGTGTAAATATCGTCACTGGGGTGCTGGCCACCCACTCCCTCGTGTATTGTTCCGGCCTTCAGAGGTGCACGCTAACAGCACTTGCCCCTCCTGTCTGCTAAGGTTATTCGGGGAATCTTTGTATTTGCACCTCACCTCCAATTAGCACGGTTGGCTACGTATGGTGCGAAAGAAGTTCAACATACATATATATGATATGTGTGTCTCTTGGCAACTGCTATAACTAACGGTTACATTTATCCAAGATTTGAACTTTCCAGGGTTGAATATTTTCCATTCGAGCCTCTGTTCACAGTATCCTCTGTAAAGAAGACTGCTATCAGCCTTAACGCGTTACATTGGAACATTTGTCTCTACCTGGATTATGTTTTTCAGTGACAATTTACAAAGCCAGAGAAATCAATATCAGCGCTTGCTCTCCGATGCTGAACAGTACCAAGTCTCAGGGTGTACAGTGAACAAGTTGGACATCATTCCCGTCCCCCTGTTGTCACCAAGACTTGGCGCCAGCTTGTGTCCCTCCTTGCTCTGGGTCCACGATCCTCTGCTGGCGCATCACGGCAACGTGCCCACGGGCTGAATGCCAATGTCGAGGTCTGCTCGCCACGAGGGGGCTCCAGGAGAGACTTGCTGTGGTGACCGGATTGTATAAAATACTCTGGGGCTTAAAATACTCGATAACCTTTTTTATGTGATGCTGTATATAAGATAAAACATGTGCTGGTCTCACAGGACATCTAACGCACTCCTTCAGCACGGGACTCACTTTCACGTACCCTGATTAGTCAGATGAATATCGTAACGATGACGGTATTGTCTATGAGCACTGAACCCTTTTTGACAATGTGAATTCATATATCAGACTTTTAATATGGTAACGGATTCTCCCCCAGGTCACGCTTTTATTCTGAACAAACATCGCTGAAGGTGGTCTGACTCTCCCCCAGAGCTCTGTGCCTGCTATCTTGTGTGCTTACATTGGGATGGGGAGAATGCTGGGAGCCAGAAAGCTTCAGCCTTGGTTTCTTTAGAGTCTCGTGTCGGCTGGCGGTCCTCCTCCTGCACCCAGGCTGTCTCACATCATCCCACTCATTGTGGCATTGGCCACAGACGTTTACTATATGGATATCAACCGTTATTCTATACTGCAACTGAATCTGTTTTGCATCGGTTATATCGACCTCGTAAGTTTTTTTCCCAGACTTCCACCTCCAGGGGTGTTTCTTCGTTGTACGGCTGATGTTGCTGGAGAGCCATGAGTATAATAATAATGATGATGAGTACGATTTTAGATCGGGGTGGCTGAGGCAGGATAATTGCGTCAGGAGGCGCGGAGTGGCGGCATCGCTGTTGTGATGATGCCCCCTCCTCCTCCTTCGTATTTGTCGTGGATTTTTCTCCGGGTCTTCCGGGTTCTCCCTCCACATTTAGAAACATGCGCTGAGGATTTGGCCGCTATACATTTCCACTTGATAAGCCTCTTCGTTGAGCTATCATACAGCTCAGTGGGCGTTTCCTGATACATTTGTTATTTGGGCATTGAGTCGTCGTTATCGGCTCCACTGTTCTCTTCTGTGTGGTGAGCAGTCGCCGCACACTGACCGGAGGGTTTTTAACTTTACATTTGTGCGTCAAAGTGTTCGTATCCGCTGCTGCCACAGTGTGTGTGTGTGCGGATGGGCTTCATGGCTGTGCCCCAGCAGCTTCGTGGGAGATCAGAGCCAGGGATCATCAGCGTCGGGTCCAGAGCTGCTCACTCAGCTCCACAGACTGCTCTTCACATTTGTTGCATCTCTGCCAAACTGACCGTAGCCTGAGCATGGAAGGAGCACAGTTGAAAGGTCGCTTGAGAAATGTGCATAAACGGCATGGCTCTAAGCATCCGGGCACCTCTACGAGAGGAAAAATGATCAAAAGCACCCTTAGAGCCATTGCTAGCGAGCGTTGGGGACGTCGCGGGTTGAGCACGTGACTTTCAGTGTGACGTCACCGGCTGTGCTGCGTGGGTGTGAGGTCGCTGCATTTGCATCGTTGCTTCTTCACTCGCGTGATGATGTATCCTCCCACTCTTTGTGTTCCGGGTTGTGTTTGACGATCATCTGTTTTCATAATGTGGCACGGTGACGACGACTCTGGAGCCTTGTCTTCGACTTGTCTGTCACGTTCGAAAAATAAATCACATTTTAAAACACTCTCTATAGATTTTTATTCAATAAAATGTAACTTATGAAATAAATATCACCTGAAATTATTAAACGAATTTTCACTCTTAAAGCATTCCATTTTAAATTATACATAAATCTTTAAAATGGTTTAAATGAAGACCATTTAATAATATTAAAAGTTAATTATTATAATGCAAACTGACCAAATGTTTAAAGTGAAAAATGAAACATCGTGACGTGGAGTGAGGCCGCCTGCACCGCACCACCACAAAGACAAAGATCCCCCATTTAGCCTTAACAGACTGTAGGGGCAAGTGCTGCGAGCGAGCACCGCCACGCTGCCTGCACCACGTGGATTGTTGCATCGTGAGAGGCGCTGCCGCCTTGGTGAGGTCTTCATTCAGCGGTGGCTTGACCATGGCTGGTTTCGATGGCGGTACATCTCTCTGCCTCTATGTGCCACGTCCTTTCTCAAAGACGTCGGGGAGCGTGGCCTCCCAGGTAGCTCTGTCCATGGCATTACTCAAGAACTTCACATGGGATATACTCCCAGTTGCATCCCATTGTTTCAGTTGCTCATGTCACTTGATTCGCTGTCTTGTCGCGGCATTTTGTCCCTCTAATGTCCCCAGTCAACATCACGTTCATATAAAATCTCGAGTTTTCTCATTACATCTACAAGAAATCTAACTTGCCTGTTGTCTAACTCTACGTATTGATTCTATTTGTCTCCCTGCTACATGATGCGATGTGCATGCGCCTCTGTGCATGCGGCTCTGTGTCTCCCCGGCTCCGGGCACGCGCAGCATCCACAGACGCCGCGCGGGACGAGAGGCGACGGATGGGCTCGACCCCGGGGCCCGGGGGTCACGACGGAGCCCGGCTCGCCCGCGGCCCTCTGCTGTGCCCGCTGCGTCACAGCGAGATGGCCCCAGGGAGTCACGTGACGAGGCCTGCTCTGCGCCTAATGACCGTGTGCGCGTGTGCCTGCGTTGAGCACACGGACAAGGACCGCTCTCCCCTCGTCTACACGCTACAGACCGCTGGGATGTATGTTACTGTATGTGGAGCTTCTTTCGCACCGTACGTTGCCAACCGTGATAATCGGAGGTGCGGGTGAAGGACAACAAACTAAACACAAAATGCAGTTCTAAAGAAATGGGGGGGGGGGGGGGGTTCAGTGTAGTGCTGTTAGCGAGCACCTATCAAGACAGGCGCGGTGCACGAGAAAGTGGTGTGGCAGCACCATTCCCGGCCGCCTTTGTCTCCCCAGTTCTCATGTTTAGACCCCCCCCCACCAGGTACTGGTGAACACATGTCCAGTAGGGGCGGGTCAGAAGGCTTCAGCAACAATACAGAAACAAGAAACGACACGATACCAGTTTGACTCCTGACCACTGCAAACATCTGTGCGAATTACCGCAGAATCAGTCCAAGGCCTCCCTTAGATCGAGTTACGATGCAATAATCCAGCTCCTGCACATGAGCTGGTAGCTGCAGACCATCTTTGCAGTAGTCGTTTTCCTTGGGCATGTTCCATCCTTCGGTTGCCACTCTTTGTCAGTCTCGACCATTGGCCAACGTCGATTCTAGCAATGTGTTCTGCTCAAGTCTGTTTATTTTCTTAACAGTTATTGCGATATCCATCTGCTACACCACTTTAAGTAATGAAATAGCCACTCTCTCAAGAGGGTGCTATGTTTTGCATATTTGGCCAATTCCACTTGAAGGAATGTGGACTGTTTTTCCACGTGGGAGGAAACGAGAATATTTGGAGAAAACCCCACACATACATTAGGGGGATTAGCACTCAAGATTCCACACAGACAAAATACGAACCCACTTGCTGTACTTCCTCTCCTGGCCATCCCGTAGTAGCACACATCAGGGTGGGTAAATTTACAAATATCTCAGACAAACGCCTGCCTCCAAATCTGTGTCGTGACAGGCGTGCGCCACGCCATCAGATGCAAACGTCGGCGAATGAAGGGTTAAAGCCTGGTTTGGTAATCTTGGTAAAAAAAAATGCATCCCCTATTCATTTGCCTTTGTGGAATATGTCTACCCGAAACATCAAGATGAAGCCATCATAATTATTCATTCTGTAATAGCACGCCGAGGCTTGTTATTGCGGGCGCGTTATAAGATATTGTCTAAATTCCCACAAGAAGCAGACGGACTGGCAGATGCTGGGGGTCTGTTCGCAGCCGCACGAGCCAGTCGGGCTCCGTCGTGCAGGGCGAGGCGCTGAGCAATCAGGAGGGGCACGGATACGTCCCCACCAGATGAAGATTGTTATCGCTGATGTTAGAGAAGATGATCTCATCGTTAGTATTATTGTCATCATTAGCAACACTATAGGCGGTGACACACATAGTGGTATGCACGTAACATCTTACACTGTAGTGGCATATGTGAGGAGGAGAGGAGCTGGTTTTGTGTTCAGGGCAACTGGTCGCGTCAGAAGTTTCTCCAACTGTGGCTACTTTTAAATCAAGGATTGGGGCCTATTTTCTATAATAATAATATAGCTTTCTGATTTTAGTCTGGCACCTCTTGATTATATCCCCGTGTTTTTCATTTTTCCTTCCCTTCATGTGTTTTTTCTGATTTTATGTTACGAGTGTTTACACAACTTTTGTCTTTGTAAATGTGTTTTTTTAAATATTGTGTGAAGTGATGCTCAACCTTGTGGTATGAACCGCGTTCTATAAATAAAACATATTTATTTGAAATGTTTTATTAAATACACGTGAATTTTGTGTTCGAGATGAGCTCTCGAATTTTCAGATTAATCTTAAACATTAGACCAAGATACGAAACTTCGCAGGATCTGGAGTTATGTTGATGTCACTTCTGCCGCTTTCTGCCAAAAGTGGTTGTTTTGTGGAATCCAGTGACCTCACTTTAGTGAGTTCATAGAAGACACAAATACTGTAGTAAAACAATGTTCATGAGTACAACAAGTTCAAACAGATGTATATTTTATCCTTTACAATTTGAGAGTCTGAACATTAACAGTTCGAAACTCATCCCTAAGATGTGCATAAAGCAGGAGACTTTTATATTTCGTGGAAAATGATTTTAGGCACAATTCTATGTATGGATTGTGATGGTAGGAATGTATTTAAGTAAATTATTTACTGTAATATTAATACATTATAGATAGTATATACAATGTATTACGGATTGTAATAAAATACATTTATTTTTCGTAAACAAATTCCAATTTGTCCACGTCTCCCTTGAATGGAAGGTTGCGGACTGCAAGGATCTCTCTTATTGGATCATAAAAAAAGAGTTGCCTGCATTTGGCATTTGTACAATTCCCTTTGGTCTTTCGGTAAAGTCACGTAAATAAAAATAATAGATCACGACGTTTTGATCCCAACACAAGCAATCGTCTTCAGGTGAGAGAAGACGATTGGGGGGGGGGGGGGTGCGACGGGACACGGTGGTCCGAGGAGCGGAGAGAGATGGCGCAGTAGGACAGGGCAGCGTGGTGAGGGTTGGTGGAGAGAGATGGGGCAGGAGGACAGGGCAGCGTGGTGAGGGTTGGCGGAGAGAGATGGCGCAGGAGGACAGGGCAGCGTGGTGAGGGTTGGCGGAGAGAGATGGCGCAGGAGGACAGGGCAGCGTGGTGAGGGTTGGCGGAGAGAATGGCGCAGGAGGACAGGGCAGCGTGGTGAAGGTTGGCGGAGAGAGATGGCGCAGGAGGACAGGGCAGCGTGGTGAGGGTTGGCGGAGAGAGATGGCGCAGGAGGACAGGGCAGCGTGGTGAAGGTTGGTGGAGAGAGATGGCGCAGGAGGACAGGGCAGCGTGGTGATGGTTGGTGGAGAGAGATGGGGCAGGGGGACAGGGCAGCGTGGTGAGGGTTGGCGGAGAGAGATGGCGCAGGAGGACAGGGCAGCGTGGTGAAGGTTGGTGGAGAGAGATGGGGCAGGGGGACAGGGCAGCGTGGTGAAGGTTGGCGGAGAGAGATGGCGCAGGAGGACAGGGCAGCGTGGTGAAGGTTGGCGGAGAGAGATGGCGCAGGAGGACAGGGCAGCGTGGTGAGGGTTGGTGGAGAGAGATGGCGCAGGAGGACAGGGCAGCGTGGTGAGGGTTGGCGGAGAGAGATGGCGCAGGAGGACAGGGCAGCGTGGTGAAGGTTGGTGGAGAGAGATGGCGCAGGAGGACAGGGCAGCGTGGTGATGGTTGGTGGAGAGAGATGGGGCAGGGGGACAGGGCAGCGTGGTGAGGGTTGGCGGAGAGAGATGGCGCAGGAGGACAGGGCAGCGTGGTGAAGGTTGGTGGAGAGAGATGGGGCAGGGGGACAGGGCAGCGTGGTGAAGGTTGGCGGAGAGAGATGGCGCAAGAGGACAGGGCAGCGTGGTGAAGGTTGGCGGAGAGAGATGGCGCAGGAGGACAGGGCAGCGTGGTGAGGGTTGGTGGAGAGAGATGGCGCAGGAGGACAGGGCAGCGTGGTGAGGGTTGGCGGAGAGAGATGGCGCAGGAGGACAGGGCAGCGTGGTGAGGGTTGGCGGAGAGAGATGGCGCAGGAGGACAGGGCAGCGTGGTGAAGGTTGGTGGAGAGATGGCGCAGGAGGACAGGGCAGCGTGGTGAGGGTTGGCGGAGAGAGATGGCGCAGGAGGACAGGGCAGCGTGGTGAAGGTTGGTGGAGAGAGATGGCGCAGGAGGACAGGGCAGCGTGGTGAAGGTTGGCGGAGAGAGATGGCGCAGGAGGACAGGGCAGCGTGGTGAGGGTTGGTGGAGAGAGATGGCGCAGGAGGACAGGGCAGCGTGGTGAGGGTTGGCGGAGAGAGATGGCGCAGGAGGACAGGGCAGCGTGGTGAGGGTTGGCGGAGAGAGATGGCGCAGGAGGACAGGGCAGCGTGGTGAAGGTTGGTGGAGAGATGGCGCAGGAGGACAGGGCAGCGTGGTGAGGGTTGGCGGAGAGAGATGGCGCAGGATGACAGGGCAGCGTGGTGAAGGTTGGTGGAGAGAGATGGCGCAGGAGGACAGGGCAGCGTGGTGAAGGTTGGCGGAGAGAGATGGCGCAGGAGGACAGGGCAGCGTGGTAAAGGTTGGTGGAGAGAGATGGCGCAGGAGGACAGGGCAGCGTGGTGAAGGTTGGCGGAGAGAGATGGCGCAGGAGGACAGGGCAGCGTGGTGAGGGTTGGCGGAGAGAGATGGCGCAGGAGGACAGGGCAGCGTGGTGAGGGTTGGCAAGGACAGCGGCACACCCCTCGTGACGTGAGTGGGACAGACGCGTGGAAGGAGGAGAAGAAGGTCAATAGGTCAGGATTAGGTACCAATATACAGACTGTTCGGCCATGCCATGGGTGGCATGGCCTGTTGCCTCCTCAGTGTTGATATTTACATCAGCTGATGTTTATACACCACACCAGGTACTTATTTAAGGCTAAGACGACATTCACCACCAAATGATGGAAAAGGCACCAAACCACAGTGAAAAAACGGTGACGCGAGGTTCATGCCTCACGAATTAAATAAAACCGACTTCAGAGAGACCTTTCAAAGGTGAAGCGGTGCGCAGATTGTTTGAGTTGAACCATTGCTGGTGAAATGATACACGGCCAGAGAGCCGCGTGCCTGCTGGGATGTGTAGAGACGTTACGTTGACGTTGTGTGTGCAGAAACAGCGACGTATGGAAGTGAAACAGTCACACTGCAGCGGCATCACTTGCGTGCTCCGAATGATGAGTAAGGAGCGCGTGTTAGATCCTGGCTATTGCCTTGCTGCTGCTGCTGTGATGATGATGATGCTGCTGCTGCTGTGATGATGATGATGATGCGAGGGTGGAGTCGAGGACGCAGGCGGTGCTGCCGCACCGGGGCCCAGGGACCAGGGGGGGGGGGGGGGCACCACGGCCAATTCCCAGCACTGTGTTGAAGTGATGGGGGTCGTGATGATGTGAAATGCAGGTGATGGGCAGTGACTCGTCGATGATGATTAATGTAATGCGTTGTTGATGATATCAAGACTCGCGTGCAGAATGTTAAAGTTGTTTGGATATGGTGGTGTAATGGCTTTTGAAAACATAACTGCTGGGGCAATGCCTTCGCGAATAACTGAATCCAGGAAATCAGCAATGAGCACAAAGCTCCAGCGAGCAGCAGGACGAGCAGGAGGCACGAGGGCGAGCTGGAGGAGGACTTGGGGAGGAAATCTTGGGGCGGGAGACCGGGGGGAGGAGACGTGGGGAGTGGTGTGGGAGGCAAAGCTTGGGACGGCGACAGTGCCCTGTGACTGTCTTGCCCCTTCCTCTGTAGGCAACACGGAGTCGTGCCCTGGCGTCTGAACGAGCTGCAGTCTTCAGCGCTCTATCCTGCAAAGGTAAAAGTGCGGCCCTGTCATGTCTTGCTCACGCCACTGCTGGAGTTAAGGCCTCCATCCACTAGAGGGAGCTCTGGAGAGCTCCACTGGGGGGTATTTGGCCTACTTTTCCACGCTGGTCGGATGTCTTGGAAGAGGTCGGATTACCCCCACACTTTAATCCCCCACACGCGGCCTGCCGATCGACTAACCGTGGTTGTGCCCAGCGTATACCTCTGCTGTGTGCACGCAGGTGAAGAGTGATGCCATCAACCTGCCCGCTGTGTCACGTGCCGCACCAGGAGATGGAATCGAACCGGCGTCCTCTCGATTGCAAGCCGGGTGTGCTTGTACTGTTTGTTGAATTTCTTTCGCATCGTACGTATCCAACCGTGCTCATCAGAGGTGCAATAATGTTACTGATGCTGCTGATGGTGGTGGTGCTAATCGTTTCACCAACAACGTCGATTGGGGAGAAGGGAGAAGCAGTTTGTGGATGGAGAATCATATCCAACGAAATGTTCGCCCCAACCCCGAGCAAGTCGCCTACCAGCCGCGAGAGCTGCCGTCCAGCTGACCGCAACAGGAACCGACCAGCCACGAGACAACTCGACCTCCCACGAACCCATCCAACTATCCTAACAATCACTCGTCTTGCTGTGGAGAATTTAAGTAACGTAACACATTAGCAGGCTATTATATGCCTCGTTCAACATATTTGCCTTTCCACCTAAATACATATAAAGTTTTTGTTTACGACCACACGGCAACGTTTTCGGCAATGGCCCTTCTCTTGTATCGAACTGACTCGCAAATCAGGGAATGGAAATGACCCCTCCCACAGACCCTCCGAGCAGTCCTCTTCATCCCATCGCTGCCACTTGCAAGCTGGCTCCCGAGTCACAGTTCGTGCTCGCAAAGCACTGCCGTAAAAGTGCAGAATACAATTCCATTTTTAAAAATAATCGGTTTTTCTTTTTTCCTTCCATTCTTCTCCCTGTCATCCGTGTTGTACGAACCCTCGTGCAGGTGGTGCGTTTAATTGCAATCAATAAAGAGACTCATTGGGCGAGTGTTACGAGTCTGGGTTTGCGCGTGCCAGGGGAGATTATTAGCTCCATAATGACACCGCAGCTTGATCATTAGACTCCAACAATCTCCACTTGACTTCATAATCGTTTAGCTCTTGCCATGCTCTTTAGAAGCCCACTGCTTGCAACGATTGCATTGAATCAATTTTAGGCTATCGCCAATATATTAAGATAATTGTTGGATTAAAATTTGTTTAATTTGTATGTATGTTGAACTTCTTTAGCACCGTGCATAGCCAACCGTGCTGATTGTGGTGTCGTAGCTATCGAGTGTGCAGGCGGTGCAACTGCACAGGTGCTCAGGTGCCCGGGTGCCCGGGTGCCCAGGTGCCCAGGTGCCCAGGTGCCCGGGTGCCCGGTGCCCAGGTGCCCAGGTGCCCGGGTGCCCGGGTGCCCGGGTGCCCGGGTGCCCAGGTGCCCAGGTGCCCAGGTGCCCGGGTGCCAGGTGCCCAGGTGCCCGGGTGCCCAGGTGCCCGGGTGCCCAGGTGCCCAGGTGCCCAGGTGCCCGGGTGCCCAGGTGCCCAGGGGCCCAGGTGCCAGGTGCACAGGGGGCCCAGGTGCCCAGGTGCCCAGGTGCCCAGGTGCCAGGTGCACAGGGGGCCCAGGTGCCCAGGTGCCCAGGGGGCCCAGGTGCCCAGGTGACCAGGTGCCTGGTGCCCAGGTGTCCAGGTGCCCAGGTGTCCAGGTGCCCAGGTGCCCAGGTGCCCAGGTGCCCAGGTGCCCGGGTGCCCAGATGCCCAGGGGCCCAGGTGCCCAGGTGCCAGGTGCACAGGGGGCCCAGGTGCCCAGGTGCCCAGGTGCCCAGGTGCCCAGGTGCCAGGTGCACAGGGGGCCCAGGTGCCCAGGTGCCAGGTGCACAGGGGGCCCAGGTGCCCAGGTGCCCAGGTGCCCAGGTGCCAGGTGCACAGGGGGCCCAGGTGCCCAGGTGCCCAGGTGCCCAGGTGCCCAGGGGGCCCAGGTGCCCAGGTGCCCAGGTGCCCAGGTGCCCAGGTGCCAGGTGCCCAGGTGCCCAGGTGCCCAGGTGCCCAGGTGCCCAGGTGCCCAGGTGCCCAGGTGCCCAGGTGCCCAGGTGCCCAGGTGCCCAGGTGCCCAGGTGCCCAGGTGCCCAGGTGCCCAGGTGCCCAGGTGCTGGGCTACAGAGAGGGAGGGGCCCTCACCAACCAGACGACCATGGCGATCCTCACTGAGCCTCAAGACGTTATCTAAAGAGGGTCCTGCATGAGACTATTTTGTAACTGTTCTGTATATATATAATCTTACCAGGTAAGGTCCACTGAGCTATGTAGCTCTTTTTTCAGAAGCGACCTGGTCACAAATGATAGCTTAGCGAAGTGGCTTATCACGTGGACATTTATAGCGGCCAAATAGTGTAAGACAACTCAAATACAACCCACCCACAACCCACCCACCAAGCATATAACATGATATATTGATCAACAATCCACACAGATTCAGACCCGTAGAAAACCTACCTGATGTACTGCCCCAGACCGCACATTGTTGCCCCCGCAGCCCACATGATGATCTCTGCCCGGTCCACCAACCCCGCCTCAAAATTGCAGAATTACGAGGGGAGCGGTCGATGCGGGAGGTGAAAGTGTCGGGACGTGGAGCGCCGTGAGCCAATGAGGCCCCGACCGCCACCCCTAGCAGCCTCCGTCGGGGGTTAGGGGTAGCGCAAGTCAGCTCGGGCAGATTATTTATAGACCGATCATAGTAGAATTACAATGACGCCACGGAAACATTAAGCAGATTAATGGAAGAGTAACCAGGGACGTGTGAAGCGAAGGAATTCCAGGTGCTGGGGGCATTGACAGTTGCAGATATTTTGCTGTTGTGATTTTGGTGACCCAGGTCACGAGTTCTCACCTGGTTTAACAGAATAAACTCGACATTTGAAACGAGCTCACCAACCAGCCTCTAGCATCAGCGCTGCTTCTAAAGATGACACGAGCCGTTCTACTAAACAAGTCTTCCTCTGGTCCCAGTTTCGCACTTCCCATTAGCGCGGTTGGCTATGCACGGTGCGAAAGAAGTTCAACGTACCGTACGTACATGGTTGGTGTTTACAGAACCACCACGCGCGGCCAAATAATGAATCTCAAAAGTAGGGAAGGAACGATTCCCAAGCGTTACTGCGATACAATCAATCACTGGATTTCCAATAAGCAGTGGGAGAAATAACCGAGCTTATTCGAATCAAAATGTGTTCATATAATTTGAGTTTTCCAATATGGGAATGTTTCTCTTTAACAGCCGCCGCTGGCATCACGTGCCGTGATTTATTCGTTTTTTGTACTCCTCCAGCAACGCCCTGATTGTAACTAATGGGATAGAGGCTGTCACCATCAGCCGTGTGAGTCCACTGGTGGATGGAGGCCTTCACATGAGCTGATTCGTGTCTCGTTTGCGCTGTATCGTTTGTATTGGCAGTCTTGTGTGAAGTAGTAATAATATAATCATGCTCTTATCTATGCGCAAGAGCCACACTGGGTCGTATGGCTCTTTTTTTCAGGAGAGTCCTGCATCGGTGTTTAGTGTCATAATCCTTCAGCGAATCGATGATGAGTCGTTCATTATAGGCGTGGCAGGAAACCGGAGCACCCGGAGAAAACCCCACATACGCAAGGGGACAACGCTCCATCGCCGTACAGATAGACACAGATGGCGATTGGTCCACTTGCTGTACCGCTGTCTCCTGGCGAGCCAGGGTATGGCAACCTCCTCGACGCCTTCGGGAAGGGAGTTTCACGACATTCGTGCGGTGATCCACAGCGCTGGACTGCAGGTCACGTGCAGTCACAGCCACGTGCAGTCACGGCCACGTGCAGTCACGGCCACGTGCAGTCACAGCCACGTGCAGTCACAGCCACCGAGTGTAGCGCCTCTCTCGACGACTGCCTGTGCAATGTCGGCCTCGCGCGTTCCGTCTCATCCCCTCTCGTCCGCTCCACTGGCCTCGAGGTGGAAACACGGTCACAACATCAGAACGTCAGTGCATCTTGCGCACACGATTTGACGCGTCTAATAATACATGCATTGAGCGAAACTATCGCAATCGATGGCAAGGAGATTTTTAATCCAACGCTCACGAATAGTTTTTTCTTATAATATAAAGGGTGCAGTAAACAGGGACAAGCATCGCCTAAGACGATGCCTCGAGTGCGGACAGGACGGATGGTGGCGGTGTAATTAGGGCGATTCAGCATGAATCATCTAAGGACAAGCAACAGGGTGGCACAGAGCAGAGTCAAGTTGAAGCGGAACGCGGCATCTGAAGTCCTTTCTCCACGCTTCCCCTTGACATTTGGAAAGGTTTCGAATTAACAGTTTCTGTTGAGGTCCATCAAAGCCTCCTCTGAAATGTTATTGCGCAGCACGCCCGGGGTTATCCTCTTACAGGTTCCTTGCCCATAACGACCTTGCACTCATTAGCATGTGTGTGCTCTGTATGTATGTGTGTCTGTGCGTGTTGACTGTGTGTATGTGCTCTGTCTGTGTGTGCTCTGTCTGTGTGTGCTCTGTCTGTATGTGCTCTGTCTGTGTGTGCTCTGTGTGTGTGTGTCTGTGCGTGTTGTCTGTGTGTATGTGCTCTGTCTGTGTGTGCTCTGTGTGTGTCTGTGCGTGTTGTCTGTGTGTATGTGTCCTGTCTGTGTGTGCTCTGTCTGTGTGTGCTCTGTGTGTATGTGCTCTGTCTGTGTGTGCTCTGTCTGTGTGTGTGCTGTCTGTGTGTGGTTGTGGGGAGTGGTGGCAGAGTGGTTAGGGCACTGCGTTGCAAACCCGGTCACGACCAATAATAACAGTGGCGAATATATGAACCCGGTCCTGGACCTCACCTATGGTGGCGAGGTATGGTCGCACAGCCCCCATTGCAGATGAGGGCTTCATCCAGCAGTGAATTGACGTAGGGCCGACAAGAATAATCTTTATATTCGCTACGAATTTCTGTCCCCGAAATCCTTTTGAGGTTTCTTAGGCATTAATAGTAAATAAAATGTATTCATCATTATATTAATGGCGAATGTTGCCTTGCAGCAGCAGTTTAGTGTGTTTCTGTGGACCAGTAATATTTAAAACTACGAACTAAACTTTTTTTTATTTCACCAGGTAAGGCCCACTGAGCTATTTAGCGCTTTTTCCGAAGCAACCTGGCCACAAATGATCGTTCAACGAAGTGGCTTATCACGTGGACATTTATAGCAGCAGTAGCCAAATACTCTAAAGGCGTGACGTAGATTCTAAATGTGGAGGGAAAAACCCGAAGAACCCGAATAAAATCTACACGACCACGGAGAGAACATTCAAACTCCAAATATACAGCAGGCGTCAGGGTCGGGATCGAACCCCTGACCTGCATGCCAGGCGAGGTAGTTAATATATCTCCACAGTAGACATTAATTAGTCATACGGCTATGTTGGAAGTAGTAGCACGAGCACAACAATTACCAGACAAAATACTCAACACATTCGTCACTGTGGCCTTCAGTAAAAACAGATGCAATCTGTGACGTTTCGGGAGATGACCGTTCTTGTGCTATGAAGAAGGTGCCATTGCCAACAGCGGTGCCGATTGGATCTGTTTTTCTTTCACGGCCAGTGTTGTTAACGACTGTGTTGAGTTTTTGTTGTTGTTGTTAGATGTATCATACAATGTGTTCAGGGTGAGCTGAGCGCCGAAACCAATCGTGATGACATACGGGGTCAAGCGCCGCCATGGAGAGGAGAGACTTGACTGATCTCTCTCATAAGATACAAAGTCGCATTTGTCTTCATATGCACACACACATCAACGATCGAGATAACTCAGTCAGGAGGTCATTAGGGCTCCTTTGCTGTACACGGGTGCCTATTTTAAGTTCAAATCCCGGTCAGGGTGAATTAATGGGTGGATGTATAGGCACCCACCTCATCAACATCAGCATCATCATCATAATTTCCAGCAGCGAGACCATGATGATTACGGCTTCGGGAAGCCTTCATCCATCAGTGGGTAGATCATGGCTGATGATGATTGATGCCGATGATTGGCCAGATCCGTATTCTCATATGGTGGAAACTAAAAACGTAAAAATTACAGATTGCTAAGTATGTTTTTGATTAGGCCACGCAGTCATAATCTGATTAAGTTTGTGATGTTGGGAATCATCCACAGCCAAGCGACTCCATTGTCACGTGAGTACCGGCGTTGAACGCGCCAATTAGAATCGTTACAGCGAGCTGAAGAACAACCCTCACGACCGAAAGATGGCGATTAAATACGCAACGTTCCATGTGGAACTGCGTCAGACATCCTCAGGACAAGATCCAGGAAATCAGAGATCCAGGAGTAACAATACAGCGAGTCACAATGTTTTAGATCGTGATTTACGTAGCCTAACCCAAAATATATTACTATATTATGAATCATAGCATTGGCCACGAACACCTACGACTACTTTGTCTTAATATAAAACGCAACAATGAGCCTGGGCAGGTAGTAGAGTAACAATGGAGCCTTCAAAACGACACCACTGCGGCTAGTTTGGCTTCCGACCAATGTGCGTCTGAGCGTGACTGGCATCAGGCGAGACACTGAATAGTCCCGCTGAGACATGCCCTGGCACCGCCACCCCGAACTCTCATCATTGCCCTCAGCCTTGAGGGCAGGCCCACTGATTGCCCCCTACCCTTCCCCCTCACCCCCTCCCGTCCCACCCCCTAACCCCTCCACGCCCCACCCACAGCCTGGGTAGAAATGTCACTCAAAGTCTGTGCCGAGTCGCCTTGACCACCTCCTCGGTGCCAATTCTAATAACCCCGGGCCTGGCGCCGCATCCTTGTTGGCGTCACCACCGCCTGTCACTCGTCGCCTGGGAGGGGGGGGGGGGGCTGTAACGGGGGGGGGGGGTGGGCCTGGGAGGGGGGGGGGCTGTAACGGAGGGGGGGGGGGGGCTGGGAGGGGGGGGCTGTAACGGGGGGGGGGGGGGGGGGTGGCTGGGAGGCGCTGCCGTGAGCACGTGGACGGGGCTCGCGCGGGACGCGATGCGCACGCGGCCGAGTTTGGCTGCTGCCATCGAACAAAGACAGCGGTCACCGCAGCGCGCGGCGCTTCCAGACGCGCTGCTGCTGCGGCCGTCTGGAACGTTCTTCCTTCCGATATTAGGAAGCCGCTGGGGTTTTGTACTTAAAAAATATATTTAGAACAAATTTTTGTGTTTGTTTGTTGCCCTCCCCCCGCACCTCCGATGAGTACGGTTGGCTACGTACGGTGCGAAAGAAGTTCAACATACAGACAAGCAACATACAGACAAGCAACACACAGACAAGCCACACGCAGACAAGCCACACGCAGACAAGCAACATACAGACAAGCCACCTTTCGCATCGTACGTAGCCAAGCGTGCTCATCGGAGGTACGAAATGCGCCTCCGGCAATGTGGCGGCCAGAGTCAGCCGCCACACCGGGACTGCTCACAGCACCAAAGAGTTCCCCCATCTCGCCTCAACAGACTGTTGGGGCAGGTGCTGTGAGCGAGCTGGCCACTCACGAGGAAGTGGGTAGCTAGCAGTACAAATAGATGAATGTATGTGTGTGTGTGTATGTGTGTGTATGTATGTGTATGTGTGTGTATGTGTGTGTATGTATGTGTTTGTATGTGTGTGTATGTTGAACTTTTTTGCATGAGTGGTCAACTGTGTTAATCAGAGGTGCGTGGTTAGGACAACAAACTAAACGCAAAGAGATATTTTATACGTGTATAATATATATCCTATTCTAGAGCAAGCTAGTCAGTCTATTACCAAGCGGAATTCTAATACTGTATAATGACGTAAGTCGCTGTGGAGGAATTGTATGTGTTGTGGCATCACGGGGGGCATTCACACCACGGTGGATAGAGCAAGGATGATGATAAATAATAAATTTTAAAGTATTTTACAACACTCAAAGTTAGCATTTGGCAGCGCAAATATTTCTTGAGGTCCTGAGCCAGCGCTGAAAATTCCATATTGCTGTGGCGGGAGCTCACCTCCCCACAGGACAACAGCCGTGAATTCCCCACTCGGTGGTACTTATTTTACAGACCCTGTCAGGAATTATGATAATGGCATAAATCGATCTCTGACCGATAGTTGAACCCATGATCTTCAGATTGTGGGTGAAGCACTCTGACCGCAGCACAACCCATTTGTGTATCTCAGTGACGAAGAATAGAGAGGCTCAGAGGAACCCCAATGGCTCAGGGGGGTAATGCCGCGTCAAGTAGCACGGAGGTCGAGCTGCTGACTTACAGGCTTCACATCTGGGGGTTCTCGTCTTTCCTCAATTCAAATTCGTGTTATCGGTGTCATTTGATGAGACCCAATATCTGTTTGGCACTCTCGCAGAGCACTGCATCACCCCCTGTGTGAGAGCGTCCCGTGGAAGGTGACAGTACAGAACTACATCTGAGAGGCCTTCAAGCGACCATATATCTCTCACTGGCAGCACTGCGGAAAAAATAGTCGAATGTAAACAAGCAAAATAATAATAATAATATCTGGGAGCATATAGCAAAGTTACGTGTATATATGTGTGTGTGAACATATTATAAGTCTCAGAGATATAATTTGGCCACATTAAGTGAAGGGTGACAATAAACGTGATGACTTGTTGTGTTCAGGAAGTGAGTGGTGGTCGGCACCAGACGATCAACTCACTACATGCGGCAACCTGCTTGAATCCACGGGCCACTTTTTGGAATTTGATTCCAAAATTCCAGCTCAATGCTCTCTGCACGACCACTGAGCCACTCGGCCATCTCTGAATTCAGGTTTCAGATACAAGTGATTAAACTGGGTTCTCTGTGGAGTGAATCGGTGGGCTTAGCCTGTCACCGAATGTCTGCACAAGGAAATCCATCATGTGAAATTGGCCTGCCACTTAATTCCGCATATTCGCGGCTCCGAGGCTGAAGGACACCTTCGGGTTGACTGCAGCGCGACGAACGGATTCACGGCAGCACAAGGCGCCACGGTGGCTGTGCGATGTTAACTCCCTCGCCTGGTATGCAGGAGGTTGTGGGTTCGATCCCGACCAGTTTATTTGGAGTTTCCGTGTCTCTCTCTCGGTGGACGCGTGGATTTTTTTCCACGTCCTCCGGGTTTCCCCCTCCACATTTAGGATCAAAATCACGCGTTTAGAGTATTTGGCTGCTCCTATAAATGTCTGTGGCCAGGTCGCTCCTGAAAAAGATCTACACAGCTCAGTGGGCCTTGCCTGGTGAATGATGTAATAGTTATAATAGTGTAGGACACGTGATAGGCTGCGACACTGTGCCTGCTGCGGGCAAGGAGCGATTGAAGGGACATTCATGAGTAGTTCTGCAATGCCATCTTACAAAGGTCACGTTCTAACACTTATCCCACTCGCTAAGACTGAGGTAAAGGCGGATATGCGAACGTCAATGGAAAATGACAATTACACAGAAAGTCTACGAACTGGACAGCATTAGAGCGCAAATACTGGAAGTGTTTGACCGCGCTTGGCAAGGGAGTCGATGTACGTGGGATTAATAACACGTCACCGCTAGTGAGAAGGTCGGACTTGGCAGCATCAATATAACATTACAGTTTACACCATCATTGTGCAAGTAGTGCGCTGAGTGTGGGCGGCTTAATCGGTCAGCGCGGATTTGTGACATTTGGCGGCGTTGGGCGATGTTATCCTACTTTCTGCGAGAGTCGTTGGCGAGCAATTTCTTCATCTCAAGACACGACGTCGAACGCACAGCTGTAAAATCGGGATAAAAATACTCAAGGTATACGTACAATATTTTTTTCCAGAGAGGCTCACTTTACGGACTGAGCTGCCCAGCTTGTAGCTCGCCGTTGCGTGCGATGATCCTCCAGCCATTAGATGCGTGCGCAGTTTAAATTCCAATTCCAGACGCGTTAATTGCCCGTAATGGGGTTGTTGGGGGAAGGCGGAAGAGGAGGGGATGAGAGGGAGATCCAGGCACGGTTGGTGATGGGAGGAGGAAGACGGAGTCACAATGGAGAGATGAAAGCTCGTTCATCTTTGTTTGTTATTAAATATCGGCACCTACTGACTGATACTGGCCCTGATGAGCTGTGATTTACAGTTGTCACATTGCTTATAATGCTAGGCACTGGGACTACACTGACACTACACCACAGTGTAACGCTCCATATGCCTACATGGCGATGCACTAATTCGTACGTCCACTTGTATATCTCTTGACGCTCCTATGGACCACTGCTTTCAACAAATATGTTCGGTCATATCTCTCAGCCTATCTGCCTATTCCATGCAGCAGTGAATTTGATTATTGTAAATTATGATCTGTATATCTGCCTGTCCAAATATCTATCTATCTATGAGTTTGTATCTCCATTTAAATCTGTCTACAGAGTGGATACAGGTTGAAAGGGAAGATATTCGTTGGTTTTGTACAGACATGTGAATGAGGAATTCTCGCACAGGCATCCGTAACTTATCTATATGTGATCCTGATCACAATCCAGCCTTGCAGAGGCGTTCCTTTTTAACGGCAGATGGAATGGGTCATAAAAAATACAGGGCAATAAACGGAGCTAAAATGACAGTGGGATGTTGTCCGGGACCTTAGGACCTTTATGTGGGGGTCAATAAACGGAAAGCAACGTCTAATGCTACAGATAAATATTTGAAGTGGCGTGGAGCATGGGATCGAATCAGTGGCAGGCACGTGTCTTGTGTTCACATGGGACTGGAGACTGAATCCACACCTACCGCCTCTCCTCCCAAGCCCTGCTTGGTGCTGTGATTGGCAAACCGAACCTGTGTGTGTGTGATCATTAAGGGGAGCGGGAGAGCAACGGTTAGCGAGCCGCACTACGAACCCGGCGATCCGAGTTCGATTCTACACCGGTAACGATTCTCTAAATATCTTCTGGGCCTCCCCTAGGTTGACTCAGCCTCAAATTAGTATCCGGTGCAATGTGAACACCACTACTGGAGAGACAAAGGCGGCCGGGCATGATGCTGGACACCTACCCCCTCGTGTGCCGTGCCGGCCTTCGTAGGTGCTCGCTGACAGCCGTTTCCCCAACAATCTGTTCAGGCTATATTGGGGATCTTTGTTTGTCATATTGTCACGTAATTATAATAATTAAAGGCAAGCCATTGTAGTACGATTTTGGCCATGCAACTCAAACTATGGACCGCGTTGTGAGCCACTGCCTTCTGTGCCCCCTGAATGGAGGAGGAACAGCAAAACGACAGCAACTCTCTCCTGAAGACCCCTCCTTGTCAGTAGGTCTCCGTGTTTACAATTACATGCTGAATGATGTTGACATACGCAAGAATATAATAATTATGAATAATGTAGGACATTCGGCATTCGCGTCATTATAATATCGCAAGGCTATCAGGAAGGCGCTGTTTCCCAGTAATTCCAATTTAGGAATTTCCAGGTAATTTTTTATTGACAATTTTTTTTACCATAACGCTGGCACACAATAACCGAGTCATTCCAAATGACCTCAAGCATGTTTAACGTGCAATGTGAAGCAGACAGCGCAGATCCCGCGGTTAATGCACCCGCAGTTATAACCAGGGTGGCCTTCAGGATTCAAACCGGGAACATCTGCAACAAGCTACAAACGTGTTTCCGCTGGGCCACGTCACCACAATATTCCGTGTCGACTGGATTAATTCGTTACTTAATCCATCATCGTCACCATCATGGCCATTATCACCATTGCCACAACATTCATAATCAACAGCATCATCAGCATTACGATAGTCGCTGTTTCCTTTAACATCGTCATCTTCACCTCCGATTATCACGGTTGGCTACGTACGGTGTGAAAGAAGTGCAATATTCATACATCATCAGAGTAGTCATGAGCAGAACAATGCCATCATTACCTATCGCATTACTAACTCTGTCAGTGTCATAATCATAATCCCAACCATCATCACCACATGAAACATTATAGCATCACCACCACCACCAAAATCATCCTTTTAATCATCAGCACATAGAACAATCCTAGTCTGGATCAGTGTGGTAAAATCAAGCACTATTGTTTGGTGAGATTATCACATTGCTATATTTTTGTTACAATTTTCACACCCGTATAATGCTACTACAGTACGACACGACTACTAAACAAATTCACGTCCAGTGTAACTCCATTGCTGCTGTATGATGTTAATTGTTATTCATTCACCTCCAAAAACGATAAGGTCAAGACTCATTTTCAGGAGGGTCATGCGTGAGATGCGGTGGTCACTTCAATAATCAATTGCTTTATTTATTGCGGGAGGAAATCAGATTACCGGCAGCGCCCAGATACATGTTACACTCACGTGGGGAGAACTCAAACTGCAGCATGTTTTAAAAAGAAATCCATCTTGCTGTACTGCCTCATGCATGGGAACTTCACGACTGTATGGGGACATCACGTGAGGGTCAGGTGTCTCTCGCACTCACTGATGCCATCTCTGCATGAGCTATTAATCGATTAACCCTGTAACCCCATTTTCAGCGCCTAGGTTGACTCAGCCTTAAGTGAGTAGCTGGCACAGTGTGTAAACATCCGCACTGGGGAGACAAAGGTGGCCGGGCGTGGCGTTGGCCACCCACCGCCTCGTGTGTCGTGACCGACCTTAACAGGTGCTACTCGCTAACAGCACTTGCCCCAACATTGTTAAGGCTATGCGGGGGATCTTTGTCATTTTAGTGAGGCCCTCGTCAAGCAGTGGATTGGTAAAAGGGCTGCTGTGTGCAGCTGCCTCACAGCCCTGCACGGGAGCGGAGTGGAATGTCATTATTCTATGCCGAGCTCCAGGGAAGGTCAGATCAATCCAGGGTTCAGGGGTCGCCACTCGTGGCAACATTGCCACCCGAGGGCACGAGAAATCCGCGGAAGTTAAGCTCTCAGAAATAAATATCAACTGCGAAGGTTTTCGCGGTCGTGCCCTATAAGCTCTGCGATGCGTTTCCCAACGTTGTGCCGATGTCCGACGTTTCGCTCTCCACGTGCTGGATTGCAGTTCCTGAACGGGCTTCCACCACGTGCAGCGAAACGGATGGATTTGAACAACAAACACACAGTCCGAAATCCAGCCTCGCAATGGCTTGTGGCTAGTCACGTGCCTACTCCAGTCTAGCAGCCTACCCAGAAAATATTCATTGAGAAATTAAGCCGTGTTTACACCTTTACAAATACCTCCCCCAATGTAGCTTCAAAGGAGACTGCAAACCGCTGCAAAGTATCGCTACACGACAGAGAAGCTGTAGTGGAAGAGCAGCTGGTGATCGAAGCACCGTTGATGACCGTGCGTGGGCCTCTGTCCACTTATGTATGATGGAGACGAAATGACGATCCTGAGACCCAGTGCAGTGAGTTGATGGCCTTGGCCCGGCCACGATTGGTTGCACTAAAATGCGTCACGTGATATTTGACAAAATATGTTGGCTATGTTGCTGCGGCGTTGGCAGCGGTGCACTAGGACAAATAACAACATAATAGCTCAACACATTCGTCGATAACACCGTGGGCTGTAAAATAAAATATATAATAGGTGAAAGTGTAGGGCAGTAGCCCTATTTCTCTGGCCTTATGTGCCATGAAGAAGAGACATTGTCCAAATGTTGGCTATTATATTATTTGTAACGCCACAGCGTTATCTACAAATGTTGAGTTTATTTTATTAATACGTGAACGCTTCTTAGCAGGGAATATAAAAGGCGTGGCCCTCGTGAGTGACCTCAGACGTAGTTCTGTAATGTCACCTTTCTGGAGGCTTCTCTCACACAAGAAGGTGCGCGTCGAGCAGCTGTCGTTCCAATGGCGGTCGATTCATGCATCTCGCGACGTGACGCTCAAACAGTAGTTTAAATGGAATAAAAACAACGGAGCTTTGTTATGTTGTATATACGAATTATATATACTGTAGGGACAACCCTTTTGTAAATCTACCGCTGGATGCACTTCGTACGGTTCGTCGGAATCATTTGACCATACTTCATCACCCTGGTCAATGTGGGGTTTGCAAAAGAGGTAGCGGGGGTATGGAAGTGCAGTACAACAAAGGATGTGTACGTACGACGTTGGACTTTTTTAGCACCGTACGTATCCAACGGTACTAATCGGAGGTGCGGGAGAAGGACAACAAACTAAACACAAAAAGCAGTTTTATTGAAAAGAGTTTTCAATCTAGTGGCTTCCTAATAGAGCGTTCCAGACGGCTGCATTGTCCACCACGCAGCTCTGCAACCACTGACATCTTTTGCGCATTGTGGTCGCCCATTCCAAGCATTGTCCAGGTTCAAATCTGGCTTCGCTTCCGAGATCTGAAGAGAATATCTGGCGGCGCTTTGCGGGTGATTTGGTGACCGGCGTCTCGAGCGAGGTGGTGCGTGGCTTTTGGTGGTGGTGGTGTTCAGGACGTGGAGCAGGAGGAAGGACAACTTCCGCAGATTTCCACCGCCTCTGGAAATAGCTCAAAAACAGCGACGCAGGTGTGGGCTGAGGGTGAGGAGGTGGGGGCTGAGGGTGAGGAGGTGGGGGAGGGGGGAGGTGGGGAGGTGGGGGCTGAGGGTGAGGAGGTGGGGGAGGGACCCGCTGGGGTGTTGCCGTGAATCCGCTGAGAGGAGTTTTTAGTGCTTCTAAGCGGCGCTCAGATTAATTGTTTCGCCCCTAAATGATGCACAATCGCAAACAACCGACGCATTCTAAACTATGCATACGGCAACGTTATGTATAGGTGGGCACTGCGCGGGATATATCTAAGACAAAATTACCGATTGTATCTGGATTAACGCGGCTTCCCAATGGACGTGCGATATTTCACGGTGACTTTAATGCGACGGCGCATTTGGGCTTAATTACTGAGGCGTTGTTGACGTTAACGCCTGGGAACAGCTGCCGGGGGCGGGGGGTCCACGAAGCTCCTCGCGCCGCGTCGCGCCGTGTCGCGTTCCAGCGCTGTTGGAAGGGGGGTTGGTGGACCATGCAAAGATATCGCCTTGTGCTCTTGAGCGCAGTGGTAGTTGCTGGCCCATTGGGGGGCTCTAAGCAGAAATGTTGAGGCATGGGGGGGAGGCCCCCCTTTCCCCAAGAATAACTTGCTCGCGAGACGACGGAAGAGCCACAGACGTGAGTGTAATGCGATGTCGCGCGATGAGAGATGCAGGCAAGATAGAGGCGACGGAGATTAATTGGCTTCTTATGTTAATTGTTTTGTTATTTTTCTCAGGATTTTCAAGTGAGATAATATTGGACGCACTGAGATATTGTCTTTAATCAACCCGAGGCCCCTCAGCTGCTTGGGGCCCTGACGCTCCTGCTTCGTTTGCTGCTGCCTGTCGCCACCGCTGGCTGAGAGAGGTAGCCACGACAGCACGGTGGGTCCCTGACATTGATGCACCGTGAGTCTTCTCTGGGCACTCCGGTTTCTTTGCTGCATGCAAAATGTGCATAACAAAGGGCCCAGACATCCCGATGCGGGACCCTCCCGAAGAAGGCGTAGTGGGACTCAGTGAGGCTTCCCTTGCTCCACTCAGAGATGAAAACTCCGGCTTCGTGGTGCCGCCGTTCGAGCGCTGGACCCACGAGCCCCTTGGGAAGCCGACTCAACCAATCATCTCGCGGAGGTTCATAAATCGGCCCCTATTTTCTGTCGTTCTTGCGGTCAAGGTCTCCGCTCAAGCAGCCCCGCTGATGTGCACGCTGCTGGCAGCAGCGCTGTTAGATGCGCGAGCTAATATTGCACCGCATTAATCATGTTTCAGGAGGTCATCTCCGTCAATTGCGCTGATGCCACCGCACATCGCCTTTGCTTCCTTCCTTCTGCCAGATCCAGCAGGCTGCTGCACACGTGGCACAATCTCCATCACTATCATCACCACCATCACCACCACCATCACCACCATCACCTCCTGTATACCAGGCGAGGTAGTTAACATCTCCTAGCCACGGCGACCCTTGCTTCACAGAGCGGTGCCTTTTCTCGCCATTCGTCAACGCAACGAGCAGGACAAAGCTGGGCACACGTGCGATGTAAATTGATTTGGGTTCGTGCATTCATTCATTAAAATCGAATCAAAGGCTCGCGCTGTTTACTTATGTATGTGCATTTTAATATATTGTTGGGGAGGAAGTGGTGGCGCGGTAGTTGGGAAAACTGCGCTCTGATATTCCTCTTTGTGTGGTTGATGTTGACGGAGAGCAACAGCTGCGCTGCTTACATCGAGGTGGCTGAGCCAGAATAATTGCGGCAGGAGTCGCGAAGTGGCGCAGCTGTGACGACGCCTCCTCCTCATCCTTCTCATTCTTCTTCTTCGTGTTCGTGAATCCGCGCCACTGAGTCGTCGGTGACGTTGGTCGCGCTGTGATGAGCGCCGGTGACTTGAACTCGATTCAGCAAGAGATCTCTGAACGGATTCTACGCCTCATCTCGGTCGACTCGGTCTTGAAAGACGCCTTATTATAAATGATAGCTAAACGATGTGGCTTATAACGTGGAAATGTATAGCTGCCAAATTACTCTAAAGGCGTGATGTTGATTCTAAACGTGGAGGGAAATCCACGTGGCCACGGGGAGAGGAAGAGACCAGCAAACTCCAAATACGCAGCAGCAGGTGTCAGGGTCGGGATCGAGCCACCCACAAGATCCTGCCTGCCAGGCGAGGGAGTGGACATCTCGCCCATGTGGCGTCCGGAGTATGGGGAACAATTCCCATGATGGACACATGGTCATGAGCCATTTATCCAGTTGATGATTCACAAAGGGAATAATAATTATGATGTTTTCATTAATTAATTCAAGTCCTTTATTTGAAACCAGATAAGAGCTCATTGAAATGAGAACTCCGTTTTAAATGGACCCAAGTCCGTAGCAAGTACGGGATGAAAGTGAAACATCAAAGCCTAACACATTACGAAAACAATCGCTATTTAATTCTCAACACGAAATTTAATTTATGAATTAAATTTAAAGATCAACAGTAGGTTAGGTAAAGTCCAAACAGGTGCACATTTAAACAGCTTTCAAAAAGCTGCATTTCAATCGTTTGGCCTTTCCTCTTTAAGGTACAATTAGATTTATGAAATCGACTGAACTATGGTGAAACAACCCGAGCATGTTCACAAGAGAAGATGCACAACGTGCAGGCAACCTGCACACACACGGGTATTACACAGGGGGTTCTACACGCAGATTGGCCCTGCCATAGGAACGAGGAACTTTCATCATTAGCTCAGTCACCAATGGAAATGAGCGCCACTTTGTATAGACAAGATGACCATGAACGTTGTGAGTGTGTGAGTGGCTGGCTTGGTGAGTAGATGGGTGTGTGTGGCTGCGTGAGTGGCTGGGGGTGTGGGTGGCTGGGTGAATGGGTGGCTGGGCGAGTGGCTGGATGTGTGGGTGGCTGGGGGTGTGAGTGGCTGGGTGTGTGGGTGCCTGGGTGAGTGGCTGGGGGTGTGGGTGGCTGGGTGAGTGGGTGGCTGGGTGAGTGGCTGGGTGTGTGGGTGCCTGGGTGAGTGGCTGGATGTGTGGGTGGCTGAGGGTGTGGGTGGCTTGGGGTGTGGGTGGCTGGCAGAGTGAGTGGTCGGAGTAGCGCTGGATAGTTGACCCGGTTGGCTGGGTGAATGTATGGCTTGGTGTGCGAGTCAATGGTTGGCTTGGTGAACGGCTGAATGAGTGAGAGCAGAGAACAGCTGGGGCTTCTTCGCCTTGGAGCTCCTCCAAGGGATCTGAATCGAGGCGGCTGTTCTCGATTTAAATTGTCGTGGGTTCATCCGGGAGGGAGAGGCGGTGGATCTGGCCTCGCTCGCCACGGGACGCCCTCGCTCAGCGCTTTTCCACCGCACAGCCCCGCGTCCCGAGTCAATTAAGCGAGCGGTGGGGGGGGGTTGGCATTCGTCCGCCTCTTATTTGTTAAGGACAGGATGGGGTAGTGTGGCCACAGCCACGCCGGGTCGCCTTTGTCTTCCTAGTCATTGCTGACGTGTAAAAGATGTTGTTATTGTTGTTGTTGTACCAGGTACAGTGCTAGATAGAGAGGAGGGACCTGGGGGCACCCCACAAGAGGCCGGGACGCATCTCGCTGTTGTGCTCACCGTGGCTGGGGCTTGAACGCAGGTCGCGGGGTTCGGAGCGCAGTGCGAGAACCCGCGGCACCGCTCGCAAGCGCATGCACACCGAGTATTACATAACCCTCCTTACAAAGACAAAGATCCCCCGTATAGACATGACGGACTTTTGTGGGCATTATTAACGAGCACCTGTGAGGGTCGGCACGTTCACACGAGGGATTTGGTGGCCAGAGTCACGCCCGACTGCCTTTGTCTCCCCAGTGGCGATGTTTACACACCGCACCAGGTACTAATTTGAGGCTGAGTCGACCTAGGAGAGGCCCAGGACTGGTTCAGACAATCGTTATCACCGGTGTTGGCCGTCTTCGGGAATCCAATTCGGGCCGCCGGGTTCGCAACGCAGCGCGCGAACCGCTACAAAAGACAAAGATCCCCCGTGTAGCCTTAGCAGACTGTTGGTGATGTTTACACACCGCACCAGGTACTCATTTTATCATGGGTCGACCGAGGGGGACGCGCAGGAACAGGTCCGATATCACCCAGCACCGATGTAGACCGTGCCGGGGATCGAACTTCGGAGATCGGGTTCGCAGCGCAGCGCCTTCACCACCCCCCCACCGCTCCCCGCAATACGCCGGCAGACCCCGGCATCGAGAGCCACAGGCGCCCACTCTGCTGCTTGTCTGCACCTCCAAGCAACATCCCCCAACACATCCCTCTCACCCCCCACCCAACACCCATACGGCCATACCTACCGCCTTCCAACTCCCTCCCTCTCTAATCTCCCACCCTCCTCCCCTAGCCTCCCCACCCCTTCCCCTCCAATATCCCACCCTCTTTCCCCAACCTTCCTCTCCTCTCCACAAATCTTCCACCCTCCTCCAACCTCCCTCCGCTCTTCCCCTTCCATTCTCCAACCCTCCTTCGCCCCCCACCCCTAATTTCCCACCTTTATTCCCCAGCCTCCCCGCTGCCCCAATTCGCCCACCCTCTTTGCCCGCCAGCACCTCTCTGCTGCATCGGACCATTCAAGTTTATGCGCTGCCGATGAAGCGAGAGGGCGAGAGAGATGGGAACGGCGCGGTCTATCTGCGATCAACAGTAGCGAGGGCTGCATGTGACAGGCGGCAGACTTACTCCGCTAACTATAACAACACACAGCGGCCTCTGCGCCGGGACAGAAGACCCACACAGCAGCAGAGACACACAGCAGCAGAGACACACAGCAGCAGAGACACACAGCAGCAGAGACACACAGCAGCAGACCCACACAGCAGCAGAGACACACACAGCAGAAACACACAGCAGCAGAGACACAGCAGAGACACACAGCAGCAGAGACACACAGCAGCAGAGACACAGCAGCAGAGACACACAGCAGCAGAGACACACAGCAGCAGAGACACACAGCAGCAGAGACACACAGCAGCAGAGACACAGCAGCAGAGACACACAGCAGCAGAGACACAGCAGCAGCAGAGACACAGCAGCAGAGACACACAGCAGCAGAGACACACAGCAGCAGAGACACACAGCAGCAGAGACACACAGCAGCAGAGACACACAGCAGACCCACACAGCAGCAGACCCACACAGCAGCAGAGACACACAGCAGCAGAGACACACAGCAGCAGAGACACACAGCAGCAGAGACACACAGCAGCAGAGACACACAGCAGCAGAGACACACAGCAGCAGAGACACAGCAGCAGAGACACACAGCAGCAGAGACACAGCAGCAGAGACACACACAGCAGAGACACACAGCAGCAGAGACACACAGCAGCAGAGACACACAGCAGCAGAGACACACAGCAGCAGAGACACACAGCAGCAGAGACACAGCAGCAGAGACACACACAGCAGAGACACAGCAGCAGAGACACACAGCAGACGCACAGAGAGACGAGACGCAGAGAGAGAGAGAGGAGACGCCTGGATTCTTATCCGCAGCAGTATCTCGTGCAAACATTCGAGGCTCGCACTCCCGACTAGATTGTGCACGCGCCCTCGTCATCGTCATCATCATCACCTGCACACACGACTTGTTACGCATTCACTCGAGGCACGCCACGTGTGTCTGCTGTCGTGTCGGCTCTCTTGTTCGCTGCAGAGCAGTGGCGGTGAAAGTAGCGGGCTGATTTGCAGCGAGTGGCACTGGCCGAGCGAGCAGGAGAACAGCGGGAACACGCGCGCCCACGTATAATAGATGCACACGAGGCCACACGCGCGTCGTCTGATGCACACCTAGCGCAGGTGTCGAGTTGGCGGTCGCTGAGTGATGAGTCGAAGGAAGCCCGCCACTGCATCACCATGGTCTTCAGCTTTGTCGCCTTCTGCTACATGCTCTCCCTCGTGCTCTGCTCCGCTCTGCTGTTCTTCGCCGTGTGGAGGGTGAGTTGATGTCTGTGCCTCGTACACCTGTGTAATCCTCCATCAGCATCACCATCATCACGATCACTATTCCTCTCCCAGCTAAATCACAATTTGATGTTAAAATGTCCGTCCATTCTTTATGGTAACTTCACTTGCAATTGCTTTTGACTGCATAGCGCATTGTCCGTTCACACACGAGCGTGTACTATACTCGCAGCTGTGCCTGTTAAATGTCTCACCTTGTGTCACTTGTGCTATGTTCCAATCTGGAGATAAATGTGCCCGAGCCGATTTGTGCTGCAGGTAATTATGCGTTGCAATATTTTAAATGTCTCAGCAAGTGACACATGCTGTTGTTTTGTACTGACTGTGTGTTGTTGCTTTTGTGATGTTGGTGCTCCAGGTCACTCTTTCAAATGAGACTCATCCTGGTCTCTTGACTTCTAACCTGGCTAAACAAATAACCTTGACACTATTATTGTTATTGTTGTTGTATGTATGTAGCCAACCGTGCTAACCTTGAGATGCAGTTTTCTATAGCCGAGCATATGCTCGGTATTTGCATGATGTTGTGAGATTTGTGATCGTGGTGGTATTTTATTGTCACTGAGATGTAGATGATCAGTGGGTAGAACAGAGGGCCGCTCGGTTGTAATGTAATGAGTTGGAGACCCAGCCAGGGTCAACTTAGCCTATCAATCAACGTCATTGCCAGCAGCAGCAACATCGGCAGCGTTATTGTCAAAATCATCATCAGCAGCAAGAGTATGGTCAACGTCATCATCAACAGGAGCAGCAGGAGCATCAGCAGGCGTAGCACCAACAACATCATCACTATCTTCGATATCAGGGTCATAATAATCCTCACACCACCATCATCAAAACAAAGTTCACAGCGAATAAAACGAGTGTCAGGTAGTGGAGGTGCGTCGCTTATGGAAACCCATCAAGTGGTTGTATAATGAGTGAACCGATCCCTTCCATAGGAACGTGGAATTTCTGCCACCGTCTTGGGGGGGGGGGGTTGGAGGGGAGGCGGGGGAGGGGGAGAGCTCCAACAGAGATGACAATCGAATACGAACGCTCCCATGGGTGCATGTTGGCACCGTGGTGCGCGTGGCTTGATTAGTTCAGACGCAACTAATGAGTTATACAGTAATCTGTGGTGGTGATTGACATTTATACTGGGGCAGAAATGTAAAACCAACGTGGCTGATTGTGCCACGCGTTCGTGATTGGCGGCTCCAATATAATAACAATTCTACACGGATGCTCCTAAAGCGACAAGAGATTGGCGGATCCAATATATAAATATGGAGCGCTCTTACGTGAGATGCGTGAGAGACAGCGGGGCGCTCTATCACCACTCATCGTTTTTGCCAAAAAGACGACGTCTCTCTTCTCACACCTAGCACTGGGCAGCGCTCACCGATCTAACCCCGAGTCAGGGGTGTGGAAAGTTCCACGTTCCTGTGGCCGGTGGCGGGTATGTTTTTCATTAGCACGATCACTATGGACTGTTAGTTCTCGACCTTGGAGTGATGATGAGCTGAGTCAAATCCCCCTCTGACCGGGATTTTGAACTCTCACGCATTTGGCTCCAGTCGAGATGTCTGCCAACTGACAGCAGATTATCTGGTGATGCCGCTACGGAATAGCAGTGGTACACAACCGCAAATTACAACAAAAAACTCTCGTCACGAACACTGTAGCCTTAAAAGAAACAAATATGTAATGGTAGACGTTTCGGGCAATGGCCCGTCTTCAGAACACATAAACAGAGAGAGCAGAAATATTGAGGTAATACGGGTTAGAAACGACACTTAACGCCACGAGGGCCTGATGAGAATTACATTTAAAATATTTTTTCGATTACCATTTTATGAATGGCCATAGGAATAGTTGCACTAACAGGAGCTAATGAGTAGCAGACAGGCTCTTGAAGAACGCGTCATTAAAAACGTGGAATTCTCATCAGGCGCCATTGTGTTCACTCCACTCTACAACCCTTTCTGTCTCTCTGGCCTCTGGGGACGTGCTCTGAATAAGGGCCATGGCCCGAAACGTCAAAGATTATTTATATTAGTTTAAGGCTGTGTGTTGACACATAGCAGGGAGATGAAGGGCCATTCGAAAGCGCTCAATGGCCAAAATGTCACCGATTGTTATATATCGGTGTTTGTTTCTTTAAAGGCAGGCAGTGTGTTTGCCAAATCTCTCTTTACTTATTTAATTTTACCAGGTAAAGCCCACTGAGCTATGTGGCTCTTTTTCAGTAGCGACTTGGTCTCAAATGAGAGCCCAACGAAGTGGCTTAATACGTGAAAACGCACAGCAGCCAAACACTCTAAACGCGTGTTTCTAAATGTGGAGGAAAAACCCGGAGGACCCGGAGACAAATCCACACGACCACGTGGAGAGAGACGAAAACTCCAAATACACAGCAGCAGGCGTCAGGCTCGGGATCGAACCCACGACCCCCTGTATACCAGGCGAGGTAGTTAACATCTCCTCGCCACCGTGTCGTGTGTGGAGTTGTGTAGTTGGCGCGCGCTCCCACGCCGCCTGTGGAGCGGCTGTTTCACGACGAGCTCTGCTTGACCACAGCAGCGTCCCCTCCGCTCGTCATGCTCTCTGTCGGATTAGGCGGTGTTAGTTTTGTAGAGTTAACCACTTCTCAGCAGCAAGAGACTTATTCTCAACTGTCAAACAATAGCAACACGCTGCAGACACACACACAGGAGTGAACGCGCAGCGAACGTAAATGCTGTGGTGTTTCTTCGCCCGCGTGCACAATGGCGCGAGCGGTGGCGGTGCGCTGAGCGCGAGATGGCTGTGAGCGAGTCGGGTTCTGTAAATCGTGAGATGGCTGTGAGCGAGTCGGGTTCTGTAAATCGTGAGATGGCTGTGAGCGAGTCGGGTTCTGTAAATGGCCCGCTCTGTTGGCCGTGTCAACGGCACGCGCCAGGATCACAATCGGACGGTCGTGAGTTGAAACCTCGGCCTCGTCCCTGCGAGCAGATGATCCCCTCGGGTCGATAAAAAAGCTTTAACTTTTGTGACAAGTCAAGTTGTTGTTATGATAGACTGGCCCCCGACATGGGAATGTCGAATTTCCAACCACCAATGGCTTAAGGGACGTCCGTCCACAGCTCGTTATGAGGAGAGAGAGAGAGAAACGCCGTTAGCTCACCTCACGGCGTGAATACAGAACCTTGCGCCAGGAGATGGGGGGCATCGCCACCCTCACCGAATCGGAAGTTCAAACAACGTTGGCGGTCCACACGGAGGCCACACGTCACGAGCACGACTTCTGAAACTCGTTGAAAATATCCCCCCACCTCATCTAGTACCCGATTCGTGCAGATAAGATGCCCGCAGCGACGGGGTAGATGTTGTAGATGTTAGTGATAGATGTTGTAGATGCTGTAGATGTCGTAGATGTTGTAGATGTTAGTTATAGATGTTGTAGATGTTGTAGATGTTGCGTGGAGGCTTCTGTGGAAGTGGTCGGTGTCGCGGGCCACGTGGCGTGAAGTCGCGTCGTTAACCCTTGTGAGGGGGGACAGCTCTTCACACACAGCCTCGGCGGGGCACCTCCAATCTGCATCACGTCACCACACCTCGCGCGATGCCTCACACCGCTGTCTCCGTGGTGGTTGTGCACTCGAGCGAGCGTCCCCGCGGTCTTCGGGCCGACATTCCGTCAGCGCGCTCGTCCATCGGTCAACGCCTCATCATCCCCCACACAACGAGGCGCACGTCCCTTAAACACCGCCCGTAGCTCGCAAAGCCACGTGATGTCTGTGATTGGCGTTTGTTCACTGATCCATCTGTTACAACTTTTAGTGCATATCCGAGCACACCTATCTCTCTCTGTCTGTCTCTCTGTCTGTCTCTCTCTGTCTCTCTGTCTGTCTCTCTGTCTATCGTGTTCGCTCATGTCTCTGATTCAAGGACAAAGATCCCCCGTGTAGCCCTAACAGACTGTTGGGGCAAGTGCTGTTGGCGAGTAGCACCTATGAAGTCCAGAACGGTACATGAGGGGGTGGGTGGCCAGCACCACGCCCGACTGCCTTTGTCTCCCCAGTGGCGATGTTTTTACACAACGCACCAGGTACTCATTTGAGGTTGAGTTGACCTAGGGCAGGCCCTGGGCCGGTTCAGATAATTATCGTCACTGGCGTTGGCCGTGAGTAGAAATCGAACTCGGACCTCCGGGTTCGTAGCGCAGCGCGCGAACGGTTATACCACCGCTCCTGACATCTGATCCACATCATGACACTCACACACACGTAGACACGTGTTGGGGGTGACAGGCACGTGGTCACATTCATTTGTCATCATAATCCACGCTCTCTCCGCTGCTGGATTGGCGCTACATTCACATGCGAGCGAGGCTCAGCTCGTGGCATCACGTCCACGATGATGATAATCATCTGTGGTGACGACCCTGCACGCTCTCTCCACCGCTGCAGCGCGGCGCTCCGTACCCAGAGAGGCGCGCCAGGAGTGAGAGGGCTTCACGCGTGGCGAGCATCACGCTTGCGTGCAGCAGCAGCATCATCACACACCGCTACACACAGGGCGCGCTCCAGTGCCTCCGCAAGCCGGGCAGCCGGGGCACGACGAGGAGGATGAACGGGGGGCGGGGGGCGTTTGACGAGGGTAGCGGGCGAGGGGGGGAGAGGGATCGGTGGTGGCTGGGCACACAGAGGGAGCAGGGGAGGCGCGGTTCGTGCATTCCCCGTCGTAGATTCGTGATGTAAATCCGGAGCAGATGTCTTGGGTGTTAATTAGCATCGGAGAGGCCGTCTCACACGAAGAGAAATCACCCAACAAATAGGGCGATTTATGGATCGTCACGCTTGCAAATTGACAATGCAACGATTTGTGTCACTCGAATCGGATTAAACACACACACACACAAACTCACACGTGCACTCACAGATAACGCCCCCACCGCCTCCGTTATAGATGTTCAGACTGTTGGGGGAAGTGCTGTTTGCGAGCACCCATGAAGGAGGGACGGCATGGCGGACAAGGAGGGGGGTGGTTGGCTTGCACCACACCCGGCCGCCTTTGTCTCTCCAGTGCTGTTGAAGTTGTACCCACCGTGCCAGGTGCTCACAGCTCCCCTGGAAGCCCACGTGCGTCTCACTGATCCTAGTGGGTCAGTGAGACGCACGTGGGCTTCCAGTGGAGCTCACTGATCCTAGTGGGTGGAGCTGGGCACTGGAATTGAACCCCGTCGGCATCCTGGCAGCAGCAGCGGCTTTCGGCTGTCATCGAAGAACGTCGGTCACTGCATCATCGCGCGCTTTCAGATGCGCTTCTGCGGCCGTCTGGAACGCTCTTCCTTTCCGATATTAGGAAGCCACTGGAGCTATTCACTTTTAAATCATATAGATTTAAAACTAAATTTTTTAGACCTGATTTGTATTTGAGTGTGTTGTCCTTCCCCCGCCCCTGCAATAAGCACGGCTGGCTACCTACGGTGCAAAATAAGTTCAACATCCACACACACAGGTCGCCGGGTTCGTGTGGCGGTGTGCTAACCACTGCGACACCGCTCTCCACACACGCACACACACGCACACACGTGGATGTGGAATCCCTCACAATGAGATATTAATGACTTGACCAAATGCCGACAACCGCAAAAAAGAACAGCTTGGAGTAATTAATAAGCTAATGATAATGACGCAGGATACAACAGTGATGGATAATTTTACTCGCTCTAATTTAAATGGCTCTTTAATGAGTCTGCTACAAAGGCCTTCACAGTCTTGTCCTTAATTCACACTGCTCTATAAACACGTATGCTAATATAATTAGCCCGTTCTGATCAGCAGGGTGAAGTATGGTAAAAAAAACCATCTCCATTATGGACAAGGTTTAAAGTATTGGGGAATTGGGAATGACTGGAGTATCTGTGCACTGTATATATATGGTATATGTTATCAATGGCCCTTCATAGCACATCGATGTGATAAATAGATGTGCTATGAAGAAGAGCCATTGCCCGAAACTTCGCTTATTCATTACGTATTTATTTTCAAGGAAGCGTTATTGACGAATGTGTTGAGTCTCAGGAAAAGTAGACACACTCGCTTTCAAACAAATCATTAACCACAGGTCACTGTTTGGTTGATTTCTGGCGACTGCCTGATGACGGTGGCTGTAACAGTGTAACTACCAGCGAAACGTCGCAACAAATTGTGAAACGTGTGCGGGATTGCTCTCGCGGCGCTGCCGGCGGTGCTGCTGAAGCGGTGAGCAAATTGGCCACGTGGCAACCTGAGGCATCTCTTGGCGAACGCGCCACGAGTCTCCTTCGCTGACCTCCGAACCCTGGCTGACTGGATCGCGGGCACGTGTCCGTCATCAGAGTCGCCAAGAGCTGCTTCCCGTCTGGGGGACTCGCCTCTGTGAAGTGGCCTTGAGCCCCTCCTTGTTGTGGCCGTGGACTCGTCCTGCTTTACACACACAGGCCGCATTGCCATTTACGGATGACATGTGGCCACTTTACAAATTGTAGATCATTGTTATTATCTGACATGTGTCCACTTGATCCCTCACTGGTGACGCGAGGGTAAATTGGTGAACAATCTTACACCCGGTGATGTGCAGCACGGTTAGCTACTTACGGGGCGAAAGCAGTTCAACTTGCATACATACAAGTGCAAACCATTATTTGCAAACGATAACACCAATAACTTGCAGTGAAATTTCGATTTAAAGCTTTCGTGACTGCAGGGATTCATCTTCTGTGAGAATAATTTTATTATGTTTTATTTGTATTATTTTATTATTTCCATTCTACGTGACTTTACCGAAAGAACCAAGAAGATGAACTTGCAGTAAGTTGTATTGGTCTCTGGATTTCGCTCCCGTTCGTGCGACGCCCTGCTGCTGCGGTAGAGGGGCAGCCCCTGACATGTGTTCGTCCACGCCGCTGCTGGCGGAAGTCCCTCCACGAGTCGAGGCAGCCCCTAGGGAGTGCTCTAATTCGGCCTACTCTTCTGTGCTGGCACGACGCCTTCAAAGAGGTTTGGTTGCCGACACGGCTACACTTGCGCCGCTGTTTCGACTGCCGCGCCGCAGATCGAAGTGTCGACTGTCTGCCAACGTCGCGGCACCCGGCATCTCAGCGCCCCGACCCACCACCCGTTGTCACGGCGCCTCCGGTGCGCGCGCGTGTGTGTCTCGATTTTATTTTGATATTGACAGAAGTGTTGAAGTTTGGTGTATTCACTGTGTACTGACAATGCAGTCCTTGGCATTCTGTTGCGTTGTGTTTCATGTATGCATCTCTCTCCTCCTCCTCACCCCCACCTCCTGTCTCTCTCGTCCCAACCCTCCTCCCGCGCAGATCGCTGCTTATGATGAGCTCTGGAGAGAGAGCAATGCAGCTTCCGACCAAACGGACTGCATCACCAAGGTAGTCGTCACTGAGTGAACCTTAGGGGACAGGGGGGACGGCTGCCCCCACCCACCCCCTGCTGCCAACTTGGCAGGACCCTCTTGTAAAAGAGGCGTGAGACTCTGAGAGGCTTTCCTGGGTAAACGATCGTGATGAGTCACCGTGCTAACTATGCGCCCCCTCCGTTATAAACTCCACGAGCCTCCTCGGCTACTCAACACGCGCCCCGTAATCAATACGCCTATAATGGGTTCGATTATCTGCGGGGTTATTTCAGAATTTACTCCTCGGCTTATTCACAGGAAATTCGCGGATAACTGGAGTACTCTAATTTTCCACGCGTCTCCTTGTAACCGCGAAAACAAATCACGAGAAATTGGAAGCCATTCTGCAACTACTTTTGGGCAAATGTACGGAGGGCGGCGGGTCATTGGGAGAAAAGTGCCGTGAGTAGTAGTAGGGGGTTTGTGCTGTTGCGGATAATGGGAGTCACGGTTAACAGAGTAAGGAACAAGAGGGGCTCTCCAATGTGTGTTGTGTGCGCGATGTGTGAGCGTCTCTGTGTTGGCCTGTGTGCTGATTGTGCGATTACGAGCGTGGGGGAGCGGTAATGTGGCGGTTAGCGCGACACGAGTTCAATTCCCGCTCGCGGCCAACATCCATTACGATTATCTGAACCGGGCATCCCCTAGATCGACATAGCCTTTAATGAACATCAACACTGGGGAGACAGGGGCGTCCGGGCGTGGTATTTGTCACCACCCCCGGCCGTCACATGTGCTGGCTCACAGCAATTGCCCCAACAGTCTGTGTCCATGGCTCTAAGAGGGAGCCATGTTTCTGCATGTTTCACTTGGACAGCAGAAGGAGAAGAAGGGCAATGTCTATCGGTTTCACTCGCATTGGGACTCCCACCACCACCACCACCAGGTGATCGCCGTCGTGGCCTGCTGCTTCTGCTGCTGCCACGTGTGCCTCTGTGGGCTAATGTGGTAGCTCCCCCCATACACTGGGGACTGGGCACTGCCTTTAGTGCGGCCCCCGACAAGACACAACGAGTGAACACACCCCCGTCGTCGTCGTCACCATCGTGCTGCTGTCAAACCCACAATGGCTTCAAATGCGTGGCGGCCCTCACACTGGTGATGTCTTATCGGCGAAAGTGGCCCCCTCCCCTCTGAAATGAGTGAAGAACGTTGCCTCACGCAGTCCCTCGGTGTTTGTGGAGGGGTGGGGGCTACAACGGGGGGTGGGGGGAGTGTGAGGGGTGGAGGGAGTGTGAGGGGTGGGGGGAGTGTGAGGGGTGGGGGGGAGTGTGAGGGGTGGGGGGAGTGTGAGGGGTGGGGGGAGTGTGAGGGGTGGGGGGAGTGTGAGGGGTGGGGGGAGTGTGAGGGGTGGGGGAGTTTGAGGGGTGGGGGAGTTTGAGGGGTGGGGGAGTGTGAGGGGTGGGGGGAGTGTGAGGGGTGGGGGGAGTGTGAGGGGTGGGGGGAGTGTGAGGGGTGGGGGGAGTGTGAGGGGTGGGGGAGTTTGAGGGGTGGGGGAGTGTGAGGGGTGGGGGGAGTTTGAGGGGTGGGGGGCCCATGGGACATTGCCAAGTTGGAGGCGTTCGATGTCTTCTTTAACCTCCATTAGCTCCTTTCCAGCTCAGTGCCTCAATAAAAAAACAACTCCGCGGCCCTGATCCGGCGCGTGTTTCTCAGAGACGCACAATTTCGCGAAACGTTTTTTGTTTTATTGTCCGGTGTTTTGTAAATGGCGGCACCTTGTGCGGAGGCCTTCATCCAGCAGTGGATTGGCCATGGCTGCTCAAGATCATTTAGAACCCCCCAGAAGCCAGAATTCAGGGGAAGTGTTTAAGACTCACAAAAACAAATGACAGCGCTTGTAGGAGGACTCTTCTGGCTCAGTATAAATGCTCAAAATTATCATTCTTACTAGTTTTTATTTTCTATACGATATTTACATTTTGCTCGCAGTGTCATGTGTTGACACGAATACATTATCACGTGGAATATCTCACAGTGAGCAGAGCATCACCTTGTGTCCTCAACAATGGTCTCCAGAAGATGATGTCAAGAGCTGAAAACTGAAGTCTCATCCACAGCTGCTTTTCCACACACCGCGTGGCACATTTTGAAGCACCACGCAAGGGGTGGGCATCACATGGCAACCAAACCAACATTTTCAATCCTTATTCAATGAAATCTGCTGAATGAAGCGAAATGTTACAATTGTATACGGTCATTGGCAAGTCGACTGAGATAAACAACTCAGTAAACCTGACGTCTCGGTTTCATCACGCATGGCTCGCACCTGGGTTTGAACCCCCGTGTACTGAGCCACATTTGTTCACAAAACTTACACTTCTTTGCATTCAGTGGAGAGTTGTTTTTAATGGTTCTTTAATAATAACAATGATAAATGGAGCATTGTTCATCGCTCGTACGCGTCGTGTTGATTACAAAAAACAAAACAATAAGATAGGAAGAGCACGATTGGGTGTAAAGTCGCAAGATGTAAATCCATACAAAGGCAACATATAAAGATATACTGAGAATTGCAACGGCAACTGTTCTAAGCTAACCCATGAGGCTGGCGTCTTATTTTTTTTTCACGGACCAACAAAACGCTCCGTCAAAACCCAGCATGCATTGTGCTTATCGATCTGCTGGCGAAATGATGTAACGCTTTTTGTACGAGCAACCTGGCACTGGATGTGAGGCTGCCCTCAAAGTGCGAAATTAATTCTATAAACACGTCAAGATTTTTAAATCTTCTCTGATAAAGGCCATTTTCAAGGGCCTTGCATATCCTACATCAATTATTTAATTCAACAGGCAGCGATGCTTACTCAGTTACTTTCAATATGTTGCATACTGCCCCCCTCCCCCCCCCAATCCCATGGGAATGAGGAATTTCCATCACCGTTCTCAGGCACCGTCAACTGAGACGACCCCGCGATTCGCTTCCCATTCCACGGGAGAAAATACAAAAACACAATGTCCCATCGGAAGACAAACGAAAGTGAAGTTTCACTCCGTCGGGCGATGCCCGCACGGCTGCGAGTGGCTCGCAGCGTTTGGTTGACCGCGGCTCTTTGTTTTCGCAGCTGGAGCGGGAGAGGAAGATTGAAAAGCTCTGCCGAATGCTGATGAAGGTACGTCCGTCATCGCGATCGACTGGGGGAGAAGGGGGGGGTGCAGGGCCGGCCAAGCGGCGGCGCCTTTAGCCGCTCGTTGCGTAACATCCTGGGAGCGGCATTTGTTGAACAAGGCCGACACTGCTGATGCCACCGAGAAGGTGGAAACCAAGTTGTCGTACTTAGATGTTGTTTCAAGTCCACTGGATCCTGAAGACCTCGAGGCTGGTGGACTCAGACATTGTGGTATTCATGTGGGGGACGCAGACAGGACTTCTGCTTATGGGTAGCTAATGTTCCTGATCATTATTGCATATTTAAATATAAACTTTACTACGTCGTTTTACAGACTTATAAAAGACTTATTCTGGATTATGCTCATGTATAGCGTTTTTTTCAGCTTCACGTTCACTTCATATGCATATTAACGTAGTTAAAATAATGTATTAAAGAAATATGATTTAGTAGTAAACAATGCACATGCAGATCGCAAGAGAATTGTTTTAGAATGTTGAGTAGACTGTTTTTGATGCGTGACGATCATCAGCGGTGAATGTGTTGGTGTCACGGTGGCGATGACCGCGGCTGCCCCTAATCCAGCAGCGAGGGTTGCTGGATCACACAGAGAAGTCGTGAAACTCTTCCCGCAGCCGTCAACGTTGCCATACCCTAGCTTACCATGGGAATGCGGTAGAGCAATTGTGAACTAATCTCCATCTGTTCCATCTGTATAGGATAGAGCGTTGCCCCTCAACGGGGTGGGGTTTCTCCAGGGACAGTCATGCCCCGAGTTACGTCTCCCCCTTTCACGTCGTTTCGCAAACACGTCGCCACTTTATGAATAACACCACGACCTGGTCAGCGTCACCGCAACCCACACCTACGTCCTCTCTCTCTCTCTCTATCCGTCACCTCTCTCAGCCTTCGCCTCCACCACCTCCACCACCACCACCACCTCCACCACCACCACCTCCACCACCACCACCACCTCCACCACCACCACCCACTACTATCCTGCACATCGCTTCTTTGATTGACGTCGTTTTGATATTCGTCGTCGCACGCAAACCGGGGTTTCACTGCACTCCGGTTTCTTCCCACGTGTATAACCATTCATTAATTCGGATTTGTGTTATCGATTTAAAATGATTGTTGTCTTATTATAATTGGGGTAGGCAGATGACATACCTACACTGCCACTTTCCATAACCACACTCTTTACCTTCACCACTATCATCTAATGTACAATTGTATAATTGTTGTAAAGTGCTTTGGAATAAGGCTTTATATAAATCTATATAAAATAATATAAGATATAGCAGCTTTAACTGCAGTCATTGTGACTTGCCATACATTTGAATGGGCGCCATGGTGGTGAGATGTTAACTCCCTCGCCTAGTATACAGGAGGTCGTTGGTTCGATCCCGACTCTGACGCCTGCTGCTGTGTATTTGGTGTTTGCGTGTCTCTCTCCCCGTGGTCGTGTGGATTTCTCTCCGGGTCCTCCGGTTTTTCTCTCCACATTTAGAATCAGCATCACGCGTTTAGATTATGTGGCTGCTGCTATAAATGTCCACGTGATAAGCCACTTCGTTGAGCTATCATTTGTGGCCAGGTCGCTTCTGAAAAGAGCTGTATAGCTCAGTGGGCCTCGCCTGGTGAAATATGAAATAGTTTAGAATGACGAGCGTGGTCGCAGTGGGTTCTCGCGAGGAGGCATCTCCACCAAGGTGTGCTGGCCAGCGTGGTGAAGTATGGTCAAGAACCCCCCAGGACTTTCATAAAACCACGCCCCCCCCCCCCCAATTCCCAATAGCTTGTGTAACACCAGCAATGGCTATCGCAGTGCACGGATGAAGGGACAGCCAATGCTAAGAATATCTGGCTTTCAAATACTTGCTGAGATTGATGAGACAGACACCCACAGATTACAAATTCAGTGATTAAAGGCGTCCATTATGACGGCTGGGATTTAGAGTTTATCTCAATTCAGACTTTCCCACAATTTCCAAGAGTTAAACAAGCAGGCAAAGATGTTGCACTATTTGGTTGGAATGCGTTTCATCGATGGACCCAATGGGTCTTATTCAAGACGAAATGTTTTCCCCAGTGGCAATTGTTTGGTAGACCAAGCAACCTTGGATCACGTTTCACTTCATTGCATCTAATTAGCTGGCAACCAACTCGCGGCCTCATAAACCAATGTCGCTCATTCTAATCAGTCTTCGCAGGCTCAGAATATGTCTTTGACCTTTTACTGTGAATGGACTCGCATATTTGTCACCGTGAGCAACACGCGCAGCGCTGGCAACTCTTCACGCTCGCAGATTGTCTCGTCACGCAGCCGAGTTAAAGGTCGCGACGCGTTCATGCTCTGAAAACAAACAAACCCGAAATTAAAACGTTTATCTCGTCAGGTCTAGTGCCCATCACCAAAAGGGCTCGTTCATTGCCCCCACAGTGAGTGGGCACGCATGCCCTGGGCGTGCCCTCGGGGTCTGCACCGCCGGTTGAGTAAATTCTGCGACTTGAATGCGCGCACTGAGAGCGATCGATCTTCGCTTCGCCGTGACGCTGCACATTACGGAGGGCGCCGAAAGCATATCACGTCTGTGACCTCGGGGCCAGTTTTAGGGTCACGGCACTCGCCACCAGCGGTCGCAACGCCTTGGGGCCTTGCGCACTGCGCCCAAAGTGAGACACCAAAGGCGAGAGCGCGTGGAGGTCTCGCGCCAATGGACGCGGGTGGGGGGACAGCTCTGCTCGGCGTCTCCTCCTCGATGAGGCTGCGTCACGCGTGGAGGCTCAACACCCCGGGGAGCTGCCTGCACGCCGCTCAGGAGAGTTCTGGGCGTTCCACGACCAATCACGCGCGGTGTCACAGCGGACAGAATTGCAAGGTCACGCCGCCTAAGGCAGCTGTGTTCATTACTCTTATAATGATACAAAATAATACGAAAACAATCATATCGATGATGCCCCTTCTTGGTTCTCCGATGAGTTTTTTCGCGGTTGACCGCGCGCGGCTCGGCACGGTGGCTGCGACCTTCTCGCTCCTCGTTGCTTCCGAATTGTTCGGCTCATACGAGAACCTGGGAGCGGAACGTCAGACATCGCCTGCCGAACAACAAACGCGCGGTTCAACCTGAAAACGGATCGGAGAGCCACACAGCACAACCACGGAAACCAACGCAGCACAACAACATCAACAACATCAACAACAACATCAACAACATCAATAACATCAACAACATCAACAACAGCCACAACAGCAACAACATCAACAACATCAACAACGACGACGACGCCTTGCGTGAATCTTTTTATAATTGGCCCGTGACGAAAGGAACGCCTCAGAAACACACCGAGGGGGTCGGGAGGCAATGGCAGGGAGCGAGCGATTCTCTGCCGAAGTCTCTACCCGGACAAATCCCACCGTGCGTCACGAGGGGAGAACACTCACAGCTCCGCACAAATTGATTTATGAAACCCACTTGCTGTATCGTCATCCACTGGCCACCTCGCAGCCCAGCGTCGCCCGCGAGCTCTGGATTGTCAACTTGTGCCGCAATGTCCGGCTGCGGCAGAGGGGACTAGCGGTTTAAGAGCGATTCCTTCTTGGGCATCCGTGAACACTGCGCGGTGTAGATGTGTCTCTGTTGCCAATTCGTGCACACGGGCGACTGCGTGAGATGGTGGCCAGGCCTGGTGGGTGCGATCGCCGTTATTATGCGGGGGCACGAAGCAGAGCAAAATGCACGACAAGATCATAACGTCGCCAAAGACACGCGTTAGAGAGGCAAGCGAAGGATAATACAATAAAGCGCGGCCCACTCACAAGCGCACAGGGCACAGATCTCCCAAATAGCTGTTGGGGAAATTGCTGTTCGTGGCATTGCAAACGTGCGGGTGGGTGACCAACACCCATGCCCAGCCACCTTCGTCTCCCCAATGCTGATGTTTACACACTGTACCAGATACTCATTTATGGCTGAGTATAGCTAGGGGAGGCCCAGGTCCGGTTCAGATGTTCATCAGCGTTGCTGGCTGCGAGCGGAAATCAAACTCGGGTAAGTGTGTTCGTAGCACAGTGCGCTAACCACTGCACTACCGGTCCCCACGATATATATATACACACACTACAAATACAAATACCCCTGTAGTCTAAACAGGCTGTTGGGGTAAGTTCTGTTAGCGAGCACCTATTAAGGCCGGCACGGCACACGAGCGGGTGGCTGGCCAACACCACGCCCGGCCGCCTTTGCCTCCCGAATGGCGATGTTGAAACACCGCACCAGGTACGGGAATCGAACTCGGGGGGGCGGCTTTGTAGCGCAGTGCGCTAACCACTACACACACACAACACACGCCACTACACACACAACACACGCCACTACACACACAACACACACGTACGCTCATGAGCGGACGTGATTATTACAAGCAACACACGGGGGCCATCTCGGTTCACTCTACTTTGGCATGAGCCACTGCGCTGTGCCTGGGTCTGCCGCTGCGAGCCTCCCGCACACAGAGCGAGCGAGCCAGGGAGCCAGGGAGCCGTGAGCCGCGCTGCTCGGCGTCAACGTGGCCCCGCGATGCTTGCGGGGGCCCATGGGGGGGGGGGGCTATATTGGTTTTGTGACCGCGGATGAGACGTCCGTGTGTATGGCGTGTGGCGCAATGTGCTGTGCTCCGTGGTGCCCGCGGCGGGCGCATGCGGCCGGAGCGCGCTGGGGTGGGCGGTCGAGGGGGACCCTCCGGCACTGGTTACATAAACCATCGCCATCCTTGTCGGCATCATCGTCGTGAACATCCTCGGCCATTCTCTATCCGCTGTTGGACGAAAGCTTCCCTCCCCGAGTCATTGCCGTCTTTCGCAGTGCACAATCGACCTCACGCCTGCTCCGTCTCCCTGCGGCGTGGCGGGCGATGCGAAGGGGTTGAGAATCGCCGAGGTGCATTCACATCACCCGAGAACGATCCACGTCGCTCCTTCACTCGTGTGGCCGACGTCGAAGCGTGCCCCCCCCCCCGCACATTTAGCCACCGAGCATGTTGATGGATTCCGTCAAGCGGGACCCGGCGCGGGTTTGGGGACGCGGGGAGGGGGAGAGGCGCGGCCGATTCGTAAGTCGCCTCCGATGTTTTTCGCTTCGCGTCAGCGTCTCGCGACGGCGCCGTCTTAGGCGACCCGATCAGAGGAGGCGGCTTTCACCGTCTCAGATGAGTTTTTAAAGGATTTCATAATTAAATTATCCCCACCGCTGTGAGCGTTATCAAATTTGTAGCGCGCGCGCGCGCAAAACCTAATTTATATAAATATAATTTCCTGCCTCGCCAATATCGTCTCGGAATAGGGGTTAGTAGCCGAATAAATGTGTCTAAAGCGAGAGAGAGATGTCTTCATGCTCTGTCCACTGCTGAATGAGAGCTATCCCTGAAGAAGGTGACAGCAAACGGAAACCCATCTCACCACGTTCTTGAACAGCACTTACGTTAGCCACTCGAGTTATGCGTGCCGCTATACATCAGTCTTATCATTACTGTGTTAATAAGAAGATGTTTCAGGCAATGATCCTTCTCTAGAACATAGAGAGGGCTTACTTCATGGTCGGATAATAACATGTACAGTTTAAGGAAAATTGATTTCTGTGTTTCCGCAAAATGTTTTAGTACATCGGCCTATCGGCTCTCCAAACCAATTTTAAGCGAGCAGCATTTGTTTAACAATGATATTAACTTGAACTTACAACGCACACAATATGCGCTCACTCTCCAAGAGAGACAATAACTCGGCAGGAACGCTCTTGACTCGGTTTCTAGCTACTGGCTCTCGTCTGCAGAGTGCGGCGCATTCAGCAATGAACTACTTTATTTACATTCTTATTTTATTTTACCAGGTTAGACCCACGGAGCCATGTAGCTCTGTTTCATAAGCGACCTGGCCACAAATGATAGCTCAACGAACTGGCGTATGTGGACATGTATAGCAGCCAAATACTCTAAACGCGTGTTTTCTAAACGTGGAGGGAAACCCCGGAAGACTTGGAGAAAACTCCATGGGACCACAGAGAGAGAGAGACACGGAAACTCCAAATAGACAGGCTCCAGGCTCCGGATCGAGCCCACGGCCTCCTCGGCACACCAGGCGAGGGAGCTGACGTCTCGCCACCACCACCACGGCAGCTGCTGCTGGTGGTGGTGGTGGTGAGATGCTGCTGGTGGTGAGATGCTGCTGGTGGTGGTGGTGAGATGCTGGTGGTGGTGCCGCTGGTGGTGGTGAGATGCCGCTGCTGGTGGTGAGATGCGGCTCGACTGCTGCCAGGTGTCGTGGGTTGCGCCGCATTGCACTGTGGGTGCGCCTGAGAAACCTGGGACATTCTCAATCAACTTTACAAACGACCGTTATTTATTAATTTATCTCCCGTTTAGAGTAGTAGTAGACGATATCGCGTACAAACAAGCCCATTTAAAGCCAAAACGATACGCCTAAACTCGTTGACATTAAAAGTAAAACCGATAAATGTTATTGCAAAATTACATTGTGGGACGTGTGACGCGATGCATATCCCATTATTATTATTATGCGCGATGAGCCGTTCCCTGCGTTAAACTGTGCCTATTGCAATAATTTGCATAGAGGTGTGAACGGGTGTGTTCATTGTGCAAACGCATCACGCATCGCTGCACAGAATTATGGATAAAAACACGTATTAGCATAAGGCCGTTCTCAATCTGCATAGTACAATAACATAAGGCCGTTCTCAATCTGAATAGTACAATAACACAGCATTTCTTTTGCCAGCAACCTGTCGGGATTTAATATTCTGGCTCTCATCAGTAGACGCTCATGTACGTAAATACTGTATAGTGTGGCCCAAAAGTCAGGACACAGGGTTGTTTAATTAATTTAACACTGGCATTAACATATCTTTATTGTTTATTCTTTAAGTTCATATTTAATCTATTATTAATATCTATTATTTGGGTCTTTCGGTAAAGTCACGTAGATAGAAAAATAATAACAATTAAATAATAAAAAATTAAAATAAAGTGAATGCAAAATAATGAAAATGTCCCGACGTTTCGATCGCAACACAAGCAATCGTCATCCGGAGAAAAAGGAGGGGGGAAGCTGCTGAGGCAGGCCGTTTTAAAGTTTTGAAATGGGTGCAGCCCAAGGGTCATAAACCAAGTGGGCGGGGCTATAGATGTTACAGGGGTACATTTGCATGTCAATGTAAGATCGCAGATTGACTTCCATGACGAGGGCGTGGAGGCGGCCATTGCATTGTGAGAGATTAGCAAGTCAATGTAAGATCGGAGAGCTTCCTCCACGACGAGGGCACAGAGGTGGCCATTGCATTGTGAGAGATTAGCAAGTCAATGTAAGATCGGAGAGCTTCCTCCACGACGAGGGCACAGAGGTGGCCATTGCATTGTGAGAGATTAGCAAGTCAATGTAAGATCGGAGAGCTTCCTCCACGACGAGGGCGTGGAGGCGGCCATTGCATTGTGAGAGATGAGCATGTCAATGTAAGATCGGAGAGCTTCCTCCACGACGAGGGCACAGAGGTGGCCATTGCATTGTGAGAGATTAGCAAGTCAATGTAAGATCGGAGAGCTTCCTCCACGACGAGGGCGTGGAGGCGGCCATTGCATTGTGAGAGATGAGCATGTCAATGTAAGATCGCAGAGCCACCGCCGCCACATCGAGGACACGAACGACAGTGGCTGTGTTCGTGTGAACCTGTTAGTGTAAAATCAGAGAGTCGAAAATAACTGCTAACATCGGAAGGTAGGATGGAAACATCACAGTCAGTTATGACTTAAACTGGTTAATAACGTCCTTACAATGATTGTTCAGTTTGTACCCATCTTCTCGGTTGAAATTGTGTCTGTGTCTATATATCTGGATGGCTTCATGAACGAATCTTTATTGATAGCCAGTGGGTTTGCAGAGTACCTTCGTCTTGGAGAAATCAATTCCGTGTGAGCCCACCGCATTAAAACAATGATCAGCCACGGCTGAGGTATTGGTCCTACCGTGTTTCAGATCTGCCTTGTGTTCACGAACACGGTCCGAGACATGTCGCTTAGTTTCCCCAGTGTAACTACTGCCGCAGACACAGCTTAGTTTGTAGACGCCGGGGTATTGCATGTCAGGGATCACATCCTTCACAGATGGGATCAGATCACGAATTGTATGTACCGTGTTAAATTGAACCTGGATCTTGTGTTTGCTCATGATTTTTGGAAATCTTTTTGGTGTATGGTAAGGTGATGGTTTTGCTTGGGTCTTCATATGGTTCTTTCCCAACGGTTGGGGTGATAGCTTTACGGATTGTGTCGTCTGAATATCCATTCATTTTGAGGGCGTGGTGTAACGTGCTCCAGTTCACTGGCTAGGTGTTGATGGTCGGAAATGCATCGAGCTCTATGGTGCAGAGTTTTAATGAGGAAATTCTTCTGGGATGGATACATTAATTTAAAAAGAGAATTCAAGAATTAATTAATGTTCATGGAAGTCAGTTTGAACATTTGCTAAAATAAATGCAACAACCCGATGTGATTTCAATAAACAAATATAATAACCATGTTCTCAGGTTTTTTCGGTAAAGTCACGTAGGTAAAACATCAAAATTAATGAAAATAAAATAAAAATAAAATAAAATAAAAACCACGACGTTTCGGAGGCAACACAAGTCTCCGTCATCAGGTGGGACCGTCACAGCCAGATTAGCTGCATCCACTTGATGCAGCTAATCTGGCTGTGACGGTCCCACCTGATGACGGAGACTTGTGTTGCCTCCGAAACGTCGTGAATTTTATTTTTGTTTTGTTTTATTTTACTTTCATTACTTTTAATGTTTTACCTACGTGACTTTACCGAAAAAACCTGAGAATATGAATCATTGCAGTCACGAAAGCTTCAAATCTAGAATTATAATAACCATGTTCTGACATTTGGCCCACCCTGTATATAAAAAATGGGTTTTTGGTCATCAGCCAATTAGGTTTTGATATTTTGAGTCTCATCAGTAGATCGACTTCGACGTGGTGGTCACCCATCCACCCAGCGCTATCCAGGCTCAATCCTGCTTAGATTCCGAGAGCTGTCGAGGTCGGTCGCACTCTGCGTGATTTGGCCGAAGGCTTCAACGACTACCGTGTTGCAATCGGTCTGTGCAAGCCCTTGAAGTGTACGTGAGGTGGGTTAAGGAATTAGAGAATCTTGGTGCAAGGAATGAAACGGGCCCCTGTCTAATGTCTCTCCCTTCTTCGTAGCCTGGCGCCTTGGGCCTATCTGACGCAGTTGCACCGCCTGCACACTCGATGCGCTGCACCACTCTCTTTGCAGTGGAGTCGCTATTGAAGTTTGATAACACTTTACACAATTCTATTGGCCCCCGAAAATATTAAGATCCGAGTTGATCCCTGGCCCAGACGTGAACTCGTGTGGCATTGTGAGTGATCTTAGTGTCATCTGTTGCGACATTTTCAAAAATACATTACCCTACATTACATGTCTACAGAAAATCCACAATTATCATTACTATGCTCATACATTAAGAAAAATAATTGCACGCAAGTTTATGAGCCGCAGGCCACAGAAACTCCTTATTTCGGCAAAATGTGTGAGTGTTTAGCTTCACGCATATGAACGGGAGTTGTGTAACAATCTCTAATGAGGGCCGTGTGTGCGTGTGTCTGTCACCTCCACCTGCGCCTCACAGTCCCTGCGTGAGTTGACACCTCTGAGCTCTGCACATGCCACGGGTGAACTTTAAAACAGCAGAGAGCGTTCATAAATGAGCTGCGCACTTACTTTTGTTGTTGTTGTTGTTGCCACTGAAGATTAATTAGTCCTGCCATCGTTATCATCGTTATTATTATTATTCATGCCTCCGGGCTGACGCGCCCGGATCAACCCCGACTCGGTGATCGTCTCGTAGCGAGCGGGCAGGTGGCTCCAGCAGCAGCGCGAGCGGCTTCACGTCGTCACGGAATGTGACGGGTTTCAAGTCCTGGAGTCGGGGGTTGACTCAGCCTATCATCCATCCTGGGTCGGTAAAATAACGACCACTTTCCAGAGGAAGCCAACAGTGTCTTATGGATTAACTCGCCCCATGATGGGAAATGGCGCTGGGAATCCGAGTGGCTTTGGCGAATCCGCGCTGCGTCGTTCTTCATGGCTGTGCCGTGTGACGCTGGAACACATGCTCGCTCCAAGTTCCGGGAGCTTCTTCCTCGAATCGAATTCGATTCAGCTCCACGTTATTGGCAGCTTCTGCGAGAAGTGACCAGAAGAAGCTGCCCAGCCAGCAGGTGAAACTAAAGAGTCACGGACACCGTGGCGAACACCACGTGGTGCATCCCCAAAACGCCCCAGAGAGTTGCAGTCGTACTCTTTGGTTCTTTCGGTAAAGTCGCGTAGTATGTATAAAATAAAATAAATTACATCACGACGTTTCGGGCGCCACACAAGCGTCCGTCATCAGGTGTCGTGTTGACAAAAGTGGTCGAAACGCCCCGACTGGGAGGAGAGTTGAGGCGGTGGAGCAGTTAGCGGCCTGTGCTGCGCGCCCGCTAACCCGAGTTCGATTCCCACTCACGGTCAACACCAGTGACAATTATCTGAACCTCTCCTGGGCCTCCCCTAGGCCAATTCAACCTTAAATTACTTCCAGGAACAGTGTGTAAACAATCAGCATTGGGGAGGCGAAGACGGCCAGGTGTGGTGTTGGCCACCCACCCCCTCGTATGCCGTGCCGGCCTTTATAGGTGCTCGCTGATAGCACTTGCCCCTAAACTGTGCAACGGCTACACGGGGTATTTTTGCCTTTGTGTTAGAGAGGAGCGGTGGCACTCTTTGTCGCTGGGAATATTTAACTGGGAGGTTCGTGCTCCCAGGGGGAATCTAGGCCCGGAGCCAGATTGTCTAGGGAGCACGGGGTGGGAGGGAGGGCATTTGTTACACGTGAAGTTCCAATGTGCGGGGTAGCATGTTGTCGAGATCGGGTTTGTCATCTGCATGCATCGAGGGCGTTTTTGTTTTGTTTCACCGCTGGGAGATTGGGATTAAACCTGCAGGGGCTTGCTCTTCAAAACGTGGCTCTGGGAATGTAGAGGCATGCCGTGATGAGCGTGGCTGCAGGGTGCTGCGTTCGTGCTCCCGAGTTGTGCAAACTTGAGTTACATTCCAGGCGAGGGTTGATGCATCCCCATCTTAGTCTTTAAACATCATCATCATCATCATCATCGTTGTTATTATTGTCATCTAATCCTCATCATCATCATCCATTCATCATCATTACGAAGGTAATGATTATCACCATCATCATCCATTCATCATCATCGTTAGCATCGTCATCTCCGTCATCATCCCTCAGGAATCACTGCATGAACACCGCCTGGTGATGCTGCACCAGCAGCAGTGCCTCTCTGCACACATAACACCTCTTGAGCCAGGGCTCATCATGCTTAGCAGGCAAACATTCCATATTCCCACGGCAGTTGCTAGTCGCACCCATAGGGTGACCACTGTTAATATCGCACAAAGTGGTATCTACTTTATCAACCTTCTGATGGGTTAACCGATTGTGAGTCGAGGACTCTAAACACTGCGCCATCACTCGGCAGGAAATCAATGGTGGTTGTCGCAGGACTCATCCCCATCACAGGAATGTGGAATTTTCACCACAGGTTAAAAGCTGCCAAATGTAGGTGATCACTATCCACTGCTCGTTTGAGTGCGAATGCAGTTTTTGTTATTACAAACATTATTCGCACAGAGTTTGCAATTAAACGTTTAAGAAAAAGCTGAACGAATTTAAATTAAAACGGCTACTTTTTATTTACCATAAGTTGAGTAGCTTTAACTGTGCTCTGCATCGCGATTATTTCATTTTAACAGCCACCGCAGGTATCATGCGCCGTCGTCTACGCATGATTTCTGCAAACAGCACCCTGATTGTGACTGCGTGGAAATTGGATGGAATCCATCGCACGTAGCTTATGTAGACTAAAACCTTGTCCTATGTATTCTATCTGGAGTTCACGCGACAGTAACACGTGTTAAAGGAGTTACAGCCCGGGTACGTCTTGAACTTGGACTCTATTACGTCTTCAGCGGCAGTTCGTAATACGTCAGGGAAAGACTGCGCTCAGAACCCCCGAACCGCTTCGGCGACAAGCTCCTTCATCCCATTCTCCCTCCTTTCTGGAACGTCCCCGACCCTCCACAAATTCTCCTCCCCGACCCTCCACCCATTCGTTTGCTCCCCACGCTTTCTTAAACGACCCCTTCATTTATTTTTCTCGGGCCCTTTCAAATGTTCCCCGATGACCAATCGGACTGGAAGGGTTCTCCATCGTCCAACAATCAGACCATGTAAGTACGTTGAACTTCTTCCGCACCGTACGTAGCCAACCGTCCTCATCGAAGGTGCGGGCGTAAAGACAACACATTAAAGACAACAAGCAGTTCTAAAGAAACGGGTTTTCAATGTAGATTTAAAGTGCAGATAGCGAGCCCCTTCTCAGTCTGATGCAGCCCGGCACCACGCATGCCCGGCCACCTTTGTCTCCATTTGTTTGCTGTTTAATTGCAGCAACATACACGCAGTATATCTTCTTTGCTGTTTAATTGCAGCAACATACACGCAGTATGTCTTCTTTCAATACCGAGTAGGGTTGTTCAAATATTGTTTTTCATTTTCGGTAAACATATGAAAAATATATATGCTGAAATTAACATCTTACCGCTTTTGCCGCACAGGTATACAGTATATGTTCAGCAACAAATATAATATTTTAATCGAGAAACAGAGGTAAAATACCCAAGGGCTGCCGTGCCGTTTCAAGTTTAGCGGGCTCCGATTGCAGAGTTCATTATCACGGTCAACGAGGACACATTTGCCGGCTCCTGACTCTCTGAACCGGTGATCGATTCTGTGAATGGTTTTCGGTTTGACAACTCGAATACCGAGTCAATACCGAGGGTCAGATAACAAAAAAAATCACCAGCGCTGTGCAACTCAACCAGGAATGGAACCTGGGGTCACTGGGTGTGTGGCGTCTTGGGTTTTCAGTAAGCCGATGACACTGCTGCCAATAAGCACAGTGCAACGACGAGCACACACAGGACAAAGATGCCCCGTATAGCCTTAACTGGTTGTTGGGGCAAGTGCTGTTAGCGAGCACCTATGAAGGCCGGCATAGCACACAAGGGGATGGGTGGCCAGCACCACGCCTGGCCTTCTTTGTCTCTCCAGTGGCGATGTTTACACACCACCCCAGGTGATCATTTTAGGCCGAATTGATCTAGGGGAGGTTCAAATATTCGCCACTGTTAGAATTGGTCTTGAGCGGGTGGTCGGAGAGTAGTGCGCTATCCACCGCGCCACCGCTCCTCTCTAACACACACACACGCACGCGTACAACAAAGACACACACGGGCAGACGCAATGAGTGATGGGGACACGCGCCCTGCACGAGCTAATAGCGACGGGCTGGCTGTCTCATCAGAGACGGGAATCGCAGGAACAGCAGGCAGCCCATTCGCAAAATTGCATCGTTTTATTTCTACTCGTGAAAGTGAGAATATTTACTGGTATCCTCTGCTTTCGTAAATACATGTGTACAGTAGACGTCGCTGTGTATCTTTTGAAGTTCGCAAGGTCTCTTCTCGTGCTGGTCTCGTGGATATATTCTCCAGGATCCTCCGGGCTTTCCCTCCACATTTCGAAACGTGCGGAAGAGAATATTTGTATACGACTATAAATTCCCACGTGTGATGATGACGACGATGATGACGACGATGATGATGACGATGATGACGGTGATGATGACGATGATAATGATGACGATGATGATGATGACGATGATGATGGTGACGATGACGATGATGACGATGATGATGATGATGATGACGATGATGACGATGATGATGATGACGATGATGTTGATGTTGATGACGATGATGTTGATGACGATGAGCCACTTCGATGAGCTATCGTGTGTGGCCATATCGCCTCTGAATAAGAGGCAATAGCTCAGTGGCTTTACCTTGTAAAATGTTAATTTAGTATTGGCCCCTTCACTATGAGTCATATCGCTGTAAATGTAGGATCCAGTGATAAATAATGACATCTGGTTGTGTGTTGTGGAAAATGAAACTGCTACTTCCGTGTGTGTCTCTCTGTCAGTATGTTTCCTCTACGTGCCTTTACCCATTTGTCTCTCTGTCGCTGTCTCTTTCCATGTCTCTCTTCATTACTCTCCATCTGTCTCTCCGTTGTTTACTTTAATCCAACTCTATATCTGTATGTATCTTTAAACGTCTGTTTGTCTCTCTGTTCATCTCTATGTCTCACTCTGTGCCCATGTCTCTCTGTGTCTTTGTATGGCTCTCTGTGTCTTTGTGTTTCTCTTCGTGTCTCTCCGTTTGAATTGTCTTTCGCTGAGTGATATAATTACCAAAGATATCCTCATCTAGATAGTCAGAGAACTACCTCTTGTGGGTACCTTCTTGTTGTGCTGGTGGGTGCCTCACAGAAACCCCGTATCTGTGTGACCTTGTCAAATTCGCTGGATTGCAGGCGCATCACTGCCAAACAGCCTGGTATTGTAAACAGGGACTCCCGTTTAGTGGAATCACCATGGGCCCTAGGCCAGGCTGATAATGCATGCTGGGCTGCCCACCATCTGTCATTACTCACCCTGTGCTGCTCAGCCCAATTCCAACTGTCGGACAATTGCAAACTGGGCACCGAGTCCCTCAAGGGCAAGGCTTGCACGCGTCTTGGTCTGCCTCTTGAACGATCACTATCATCATCATCAGGCGCGGTGACAGAGTCAGTGGCAGATCTCACCATGGAGGCGTGAGCTTGCCCCCCCCCATAACCTTGAGATCCCTAAAAATGCGACACCACGCCACACATAAGCACGCACACTAGCGACACCACGCACACTAGCGACACCACGCACACTAGCGACACCACGCACACTAGCGACACCACGCACACTAGCGACACCACGCACACTAGCGACACCACGCACACTAGCGACACCACGCACACTAGCGACACCACGCACACTAGCGACACCACGCACACTAGCGACACCACGCACACTAGCGACACCACGCACACTAGCGACACCACGCACACTAGCGACACCACGCACACTAGCGACACCACGCACACTAGCGACACCACGCACACTAGCGACACCACGCACTCTAGCGACACCACGCACACTAGCGACACCACGCACACTAGCGACACCACGCACACTAGTGACACCACGCACACTAGCGACACCACGCACACTAGCGACACCACGCACACTAGCGACACCACGCACACTAGCGACACCACGCACACTAGCGACACCACGCACACTAGCGACACCACGCACACTAGCGACACCACGCACACTAGCGACACCACGCACACTAGCGACACCACGCACACTAGTGACACCACGCACACTAGCGACACCACGCACACTAGTGACACCACGCACACTAGCGACACCACGCACACTAGCGACACCACGCACACTAGCGACACCACGCACACTAGCGACACCACGCACACTAGTGACACCACGCACACTAGCGACACCACGCACACTAGCGACACCACGCACACTAGCGACACCACGCACACTAGTGACACCACGCACACTAGCGATACCACGCACACTAGTGACACCACGCACACTAGCGACACCACGCACACTAGCGACACCATGCACACTAGCGACACCACGCACACTAGCGACACCACGCACACTAGCGACACCACGCACACTAGTGACACCACGCACACTAGCGATACCACGCACACTAGTGACACCACGCACACTAGCGACACCACGCACACTAGCGACACCATGCACACTAGCGACACCACGCACACTAGCGACACCACGCACACTAGCGACACCACGCACACTAGCGACACCACGCACACTAGCGATACCACGCACACTAGTGACACCACGCACACTAGCGACACCACGCACACTAGCGACACCACGCACACTAGCGACACCACGCACACTAGTGACACCACGCACACTAGCGATACCACGCACACTAGCGACACCACGCACACTAGTGACACCACGCACACTAGTGACACCACGCACACTAGCGACACCACGCACACTAGTGACACCACGCACACTAGCGACACCACGCACACTAGTGACACCACGCACACTAGCGACACCACGCACACTAGCGACACCACGCACACTAGCGACACCACGCACACTAGCGACACCACGCACACTAGCGACACCACGCACACTAGCGACACCATGCACACTAGCGACACCACGCACACTAGCGACACCACGCACACTAGCGACACCACGCACACTAGCGACACCACGCACACTAGCGACACCACGCACACTAGCGACACCACGCACACTAGTGACACCACGCACACTAGCGATACCACGCACACTAGCGACACCACGCACACTAGTGACACCACGCACACTAGCGACACCACGCACACTAGCGACACCACGCACACTAGCGACACCACGCACACTAGCGACACCACGCACACTAGTGACACCACGCACACTAGCGACACCACGCACACTAGCGACACCACGCACACTAGCGACACCACGCACACTAGTGACACCACGCACACTAGCGATACCACGCACACTAGTGACACCACGCACACTAGCGACACCACGCACACTAGCGACACCACGCACACTAGTGACACCACGCACACTAGCGACACCACGCACACTAGTGACACCACGCACACTAGTGACACCATGCACACTAGGGCACACATCATTTGGTGTGCGTCGATATCCATTATTTATTTTTTCCATCCGTGCGGCACGTTATTTGAAACCTACCAGCGTTTTGTTGCAAATGAAAAAAAAGTAATCCAACTGGGAGCTCGTGTTTCCTGGAGCGAGCGAGGGAGGGAGCGAGGGAGGGAGCGAGGCAGGTGGCTGGCCGCTATGCATCTCACGCGATCTCACGAGAGGAGCGTCACTCTGAGCGGAGAGGCATATTGCAGACACGGTGCGTCTTACGCCGAGGCCCTCCTGGGAGGCAGTGGCCGGGGCAAAGGCCCCGTGTTTACACCCTTTTCTTCCCGGTCGTGAAATTGGGTTGTCACCTAAAGTTGTGGCGCTCATTCCCAGGCAAACACGTGTAGCGTGATTCACAGTGGAGAAGCAAAGACAAAAATTCCACCCCCCCCCCAAACTCACCACAACCTTAATAGATGCTCCAACAGCCTTCAACGACTGTTGGTGCAAGTGCTGTTTGCGAGCATCTATTAAGGCTGTGTGGCCACTTCCACGCGTGGCCGCTTTTGTCTCCCCAGTGCTGATATTGACACACCGCAGCTGCAGGTACTAATTTAAGGCTGAGTAGACCTCGGGGAGACTCATGACCGGTTCAGATATCCGTCCCTGGTGTTGGCCGTGAGTGGAAATCGAATTCGGGTCCGGTGGCTTCGAAGTGCACTGCTCCTAACCGCTGCGCCACCGCTCTCCTACACACATGCATGTAAACACAAGCAGATACTCACAGCCATCTGCCCAATCGACAACTCGAGGGAGTAGGAGGACAGAATGTGCGACATCGGCGTGCATTTACCAACAACTTCATGTGCACATCCAGAGAGATTTGAAAAGTGCATTTGCTTCAGTTAAAACTGCTCACACACACACGTTAATCACGTGTAATTGTCGTGTTCATCTTTGCACTTAATTGTAAGAAAACATCTTATTATGTCGAAGGCCGCAGAGCTTGGGCCACTTGTTGGTGCCCGGCGACTACTCCCCACTTGTCTGTGGTTCCCCCTCGCGCCTCTCAGTCGTCCTCTCTCTAGTGACTGTCGTGCGGTGCGCTACAAGTTATTGATTTTTACTATTAAGTAGCTCGACAGCTCAAAGTGCCCAGCCGGTGGGCACGGTTGCTGCCAAACTTGACATCGGATCTGAGACCACCAATACCCAAAACTGAGAGCTCAAATATAACATCTGTTGTCTTTGTTTAAGCGCATGTTTGCAAGTTGACTCTGAATATGAAAAGTAAAGAATTAAATTAAACTTATGTATCCAGGAGAACAAGACTGGGTCTCAAGATACCCCTTTAGTGGGGCCCTGCGCTGGGATTTGATGCCCAATTATTTTTTGGGATGAATAAACGGCAATGTTGGAATTCCGCTTTGCCAATGCTCAAATATAGAATTGCGTTGTGTATTCACCAATTACCTAATTGGGTAGAGCCACGTCGGAATATCGTCCCCAATTGTGAAACTCAATGTCGAAGTCAAAGTGATGTCTTGCTCCAATGAGGGGTTTTTCCTGTTTCCAGCCCCAAGCCAGTGGTGTACATTCCTCATTACCTTGGCAGGGGCGAGTATATTGATAAGTCAATTGCTGTGGGCTTTCTCACAAAGTAGCATTCGCTTCATCGGCCCCAGCGGGACGATCGGGCTCAGTGAACCCCCAACCAGGATTTGAACTCGCAACCTTCCGACTGCGACTCGCTCATTCTGCCGGCTGAGGTAGCAGTGAGAGCCGCGCAGGCTGCCGCCGTCGTCTGCGAAGCGCAGCAGCGGCCTGGCGACAGCCTCACGCGACGTGGCCGTGGCGCGAATACGTTGCCGACGACACGATGCTTCGGCTTTCCGCCTGGCAACACGTTCATCGCGCAGCACAGACGTTGCGTCCCGAGTTCACCGCTTACGCTGATGTTGCTGGGAAATGTTGCGTCTACAAGGCACGTACGCCGATTGACCGAAATATAAAACGGACCTTTTATATTCAGATATTGTAAAACAAAACTTGGTATTTTTTTCTCGTAAATGTTTTCCTTGGTACCAAAGTACGTCCACAATTCTCAGCCACACGTAGCCGTTTTTATTGCGCGATTTAAACTTAAACTTTCCACTCAATTCATTGACCAGCACAATAATCGGTCACCACCTAAAGCTGGCAAAGGGCGATGAGCACATTGCCCGGAATGTGCTTGATCGCATCCGAGTTTGGAAGCTGAGCAGGGTTGAGCCTGCATAGTGCTTCAATGGGCGATCTATAGGTTATTGTTGTTGTGTTTCTTATAGCAAATATCCAGGAAAGCCTCATCGAGTCTCAGTGACGACCCTGCATTGAGACGTCTGTCCACTTGGTAGTCAATACGTTTTTTTGCTGTTGTGAGTGGAAGGAAATCCGACTACCCGGGGAGAAAGCCGCGCACACACACAGGGGCAGAGCGCTCCTGCACAGACGCGCCCATGACGCACTTGGCCACCTTGCGGACTCGCGGGTCCAGGAGTTTCATCGATTTATGCGATCCTCCAAGATTTGCCTTCAAAGCACTGGATGGGAGCGCACGGCTGAGGCGTATCACATTGCTCAGCTGGTACTAATGATGTCCAGGCATCCGCCAGTGATGTAATCGTGTTCTTAGGTCGCGTGCGTTGATGATGTCAGCCCGCTCACCGGTGAATGCACACCCACACAACAACACGTGATGTTACATTTCCTTATGCAATTAATGTCGCTCAATTCGAGCTACGAGAACTAAACATTGATTTGAGTGCCATGCGACGCCCATTACTCTCATGCAGCAGAGGTTGGGACGCTGCTTCCATTTACTGTGCGGGCCAGAGTTCGGTCGACAAGTGATCTCCACGACTTTTGTCTCCGTGGGACCTTCACCAACACGACGACACGTGCTGCTCTGAGAGCTTCGAGTAGAGTTTTCATCCTCAGCTTAACACGTAGTAGTCGTAGTAGGCTTTCGCGAACAATATTATACATAATAGAGGTTTTTGTTGGGTTATATCGTGTAAATATAAATGTGTCGGTAAACCCACCACCACCCGACACGGCCAATTAGTAAGGTTTGTCACGTGAACAGAACGTGCCAATGAGAGTAAACCCACCACCACCCGACACAGCCAATTAGTAAGGTGTGTCACGTGAACAGAACGGGCCAATGAGAGTAAACCCACCACATGAACAATTCGAGAACCGTGATGTTTTAGCCGGTAATCACAACCAACCTCATCAGGCGACAGCCAGAGTTGTGGAGGAATCCTCATCCTGTCTCGCTCTTCATCTATTCATCCGGCGTGCCACGACTGCAAGAGCACTATGAGGGTACAATTGAGAAATGTCGACTTGTAAAACAACAGAAAGTTCCGGATCACTGCCGTGCACCACGACGCTCGGCTGAGCCCTGCGCCCTCGTGCCGCCCTCTCGTTCCGAGCAGCTGGCGCTGCCCGAGTACTTCATCCACTGCCTCTTCTGCGTGATGTTCCTGTGCGCTCTGGAGTGGCTGGCCCTTGCTGTCAACCTCCCCTTGTTCTGCTACCACAGCTGGAGGTGAAGTCTTCGTGCCCGCGCGTGGGCGTGTGTGGGTGTGCATGTATGGGTGTGTGTGTGGGCATGTATGGGTGTGTGTGTGTGCATGTATGGGTGTTTGTGGGCATGTATTGGTGTGTGTGTGGGCATGTATGGGTGTGTGTGTGGGCATGTAAGGGTGTGTGTGTGGGCATGTATTGGTGTGTGTGTGGGCATGTAAGGGTGTGTGTGTGGGCATGTATGGGTGTGTGTGTGGGCATGTATGGGTGTGTGTGGGCATGTATAGGTGTGTGTGTGGGCATGTATGGGTGTGTATGTGGGCATGTATGGGTGTGTGTGGGCATGTATGTGTGTGTGTGGGCATGTATGGGTGTTTGTGTGGGCATGTATGGGTGTGTATGTGTGGGCATGTATGGGTGTGTGTGTGTGGGCATGTATGGGTGTGTGTATGGGCATTTATGTGTGTGTGTGGGCATGTATGGGTGTGTGTGGGCATGTATGGGTGTGTGTGTGGGCATGTATGGGTGTGTGTGGGCATGTATGGGTGTGTGTGTGGGCATGTATGGGTGTGTGTGTGGGCATGTATGGGTGTGTATGTGTGGGCATGTATGGGTGTGTGTGTGGGCATGTATGTGTGTGTGTGTGGGGGCATGTATGGGTGTTAATTCTAGATTTGAAGCTTTCGTGACTGCAAGGATTCATACTCTTAGTTTTTTCGGTAAAGTCACGTAGGTAAAAAATTAAATAAAATTTATACAAATAAATAATAATAAAATCACGACGTTTCGGAGGCAACACAAGTCTCCGTCATCAGGTGGAACAGCCACAGCAAAATTACTGTAATGAATAGTGAATAATTTTGCTGTGGCTGTTCGACCTGATGACGGAAGCTTGTGTTGCCTCCGAAACGTCGTGATTTAATTGAGTTATTTTCATTTTATTATTTTTATTTTTTCATCTCGTGTGCCGTGTCGGTTTTCATCGGTGCTAATCGCAAACAGCACTTGCTCCAACAGTCTGTTAAGTACTACACGGGGGATCTCAATTGTCTTTTGTGTGGACAACAACACCCAGGTTCATGCAGAGCCCGGGCAAGCAGTCGGCGGCGGACGCCACGCACGACCCCGGCACGGCGACGCAAGCCGAGGTGCTGGCCTACTGCCGCCGAGAGGGCTGGTGCAAGCTGGGCTTCTACCTGCTCTCCTACTTCTACTACCTGTACAAGTGAGCGGGGCGCACAGGCGTCCAGTGGGTCTGGGGAGAGAGATAAATGGATATTAAAATTGACATTCAAAAACTCGGCATACAAAGCAGATTCCGAAGAGGGTGAGACAAGCAGGAACTCGCGTGTGTATCTATGTTTTACTTCTTTCGCACCGTACGTAACCCACCGTGCTAGTAGGAGGTGCGGAGCAATACACCCTCAAAATTAGGGACCGACTGCATGGGGCCGTCTGAGATCGCTGCCCTACCGCGGCGGGGATAACGATCGGGAGCAAAATATTGATTGCAGGACGGTGATTTTGTTGCAACTAATTGATTCCTTCAGGAGATTGGGCTCAGACTGTCCACACGCCGAGTGCGGGATCCGTGCAGCTGCACGGCTGTGGTGCAGCTGTGGTGCAGTTGTGGTGCAGCTGTGGTGCAGTTGTGGTGCAGCTGTGGTGCAGCTGTGGTGCAGTTGTGGTGCAGCTGTGGTGCAGCTGTGGTGCAGTTGTGGTGCAGCTGTGGTGCAGCTGTACAGTAGCTGTGGTGCAGCAGAAGCCTCCTTTAGCCAATGGGGCACGACGCTTAACGTCCTGAAAGAAATCAAAACAAGCATACGAATATCCGAGTCAGTGGCTGTATTTATACTGGAGGAATCTGATGAACTATAAAGCTCTTTTTCGCAGATGTTAAGTTATATAACTCAACATTCACAGACTACAACTCAATACAACCCGATATGAATAGACTAAAAAACTCAATGCTAATGGAGTAGCAAAAGCAATGCTAACGGATGAATATAATTCAATAGAAATGTAATCATGGAATTGAACACTAATAGACTAAACGGACCCAACATTTCTACACTCAAACCAATACCAATAGAGTTGAAAACAAACAAACCTAATACACGCGAACACAGAGACACATAGAACCTAATGGAGACGAATGGAACTCAGCGATATACTCATTGACCCCGGTACAAATACGTCAGATAGACTAATAGAATCCAAAAATAATATCGATAAACTAAAATCACGAAATATTACCAGACATATACGAACGCAATAGACTCCATCAATTGTGAGGATCCAATAGAAGCTAAACACGATGGGGCAGAAGCTCGCTCGCCAGTCGGTGGATTGAAGCAAATCACGAAATTCGCTTTTCTCTGCGGTGGCCAAACATCCAGACACGCGCCGTTCGTCTGCGTCAGGCAGCTGTGATGACATCCGCCTCTTCTCCCCTCCCGTGTCCCCTGTGCAGCATGGTCTACAACATGATGAGTCCCGCGTAGAGGACTCGCTCATGGGCCGTGCTCCGGCTCCGTCGATGGCTCGACAAAGACTCACAGGGACGGTGCAACGTCAGAAGAAGACGTGGAGCAAGAGAGAGAGGGGGAGAGAGGGGGGGAGAGGAAGCGGCGTCTTCCTGTGGCGAACATCCTTCAGACTCCTCCCGCTCGCACACACCGGGCCAGCGGTGACGACTACCCTGTCAGCTCCTCCACCCGCACCTCGCTCGTCCATGTCCGAGTCTTCCAACGTGGCTTGAGGGATGACGCCAAAGTTGTCGGTGGACTCGCGGGACTTCCACGCGGCGTTTTCCACCGCCTGTGTGGACGACGGCACGGGGTGGAGCGCTTCCTCGCCACGCGTGTCGACCCGCAGCCTGGCGTCTTGTCCGTGAGTGGCCCCCGCCTGCGACAGAAAGCTCGTGCCAGCTTGGAGCCGAGTGCCGTCTCGGCTGGGAGCACTTGAAGGCCGACGCGCGACTTCGATTCACAGGGGTCCCCTTGAGCTGCTTGGATCCATTCGACTTTGCCTACATCTGCGTAGTCCTGGTGCCGCCACCACGTGCATAGTGACAGCGCACACGAAACAACTTCTTATTTAAGCAGCTGACGGCCTGCAGAGATTCATTATCTCACGGGTGGGGACCCGATGGGCCATGGCCATGTCACTCCACACGGCCCACGGTCAGGCGAAGATGCCTACAACTTGTAAACAGCCCGCAAACAATACTCACAAACATTACTCACAAACAATACTCACACACAATACTCACAAACATTACTCACAAACAATACTTACTTAATTGGGTACTCGGGCGGGTGGGGTCAATGTTTTGAACCTGCTACTAACACCGTGTCTCTAATGTTAGCGCGCTCATTCACCTGTAAAGTTCACCCAGAATCGTTTTGCACATTATTATTGGATAGCTCTAAGCTGTGTGTGTGTCGATGTGTGGTTCCACGGTGTTGTGTCTCAAAGTCCGATGTTGTCCACAGTCAGGAAAGGATTCCCCGCCCCCGGTGTGAGTTCATCTACCCTGGGGACATTTTTCCGCAGACCAAACCTGGACACGTTTCTCATCGATACCAAACCGATGCATTCATTGTGACCGCAATAAAGTTGAACGCTATACCGGCAGATCTCGGTCACAAACGATCCTTGCCACCTTAACACAGACGCCAGTTCGCAGGCTGTCAGGGTCCAAGCTGGACAGGTGGCAACCTTCGCGTGTGCCCGTGTGAGCCGTCAACCTCTCCGTGTGAGCTCACAGTACAAAGTGAACGGCTCGGCGAGTGATTCAAGACATATCCCTCCTTCAGAGCAGAAAGGGGGCACAGGAGGGCTATCTTGTGTGAAGTTGCATATTGCACATCATGTCAACTGCATCGCTCTCCGAGTCCACTTCATAGACAATGTCCAAGGCACCTTCAAGCTGTGTGAGCCGTCACTCGTTCTGGATGGGTCGTTAGCAGCGTTGTGAACCTGACGAACCAAGTTCAATTCCTGGCCTTGGCTAATATCCGTGGCATGAACTGGGCCTGGCCCACCACCCCCGCCCCACCGTTCACCAACCAACATTGACGAGTATGGTGAAGTATGGTCAAACAACCCTACGATGGACACAGTTCTGGGAGGCCTTCATCGAACAGTTGATTGAGAAATGGCTAAAAATATTTTTTAGTTGGTTAGGAAAAAAACTGTCAATTTCATTAAAAATAAATTCGTGTGACGTTTCTGCAAATGTTTTAAGACAACACAGGGTAAATAAAGTGTTATCCCCAACTATAAGTCAATCTCTTTGCCCTCTCTGAACTATGAAAAGGTACGTCGGCCGAAACGTTAACCTACTGTATATTTCTCTGTTGTAAGGCGTTGTTAGGGCGCCGCGGTGGCTAGCTAGGAGATGTTAACTCCCTCGCCTGGTACATAGGAGGTCGTGGGTTCAATCCCGACCCTGACGCCTGCTGCTGTATACTTGGAGTCTGCGTCTCTCTCTCTCTCCCCGTGGTCGCGGGGAGTATTTCTCCGGCTGCTCCAGTTTTCCCCTCCACGTTGATAATCAACATTGAGAATGAACATTCAGAGTCTTTGGCTGCGATACGTGTCCACTTGTGATGAGAATCCGCTTCGTCGAGCTTTCACTTGTCATGGCCACGTCGCTTCTGAGAAGGCGCTATTCAGCTCAGTGGGCCTTACCTGGCCAAATAAAAATAGTTTATAGTTTTTAATGCGGAAGGCGGTGAGTTTTATTTGTGTTAAAACTTGTGCTTGCAGACTTCATTGCCATAGCCGGTACCTCTGCTTTGTTTTGATTTTTCTGCGTACAACCGCCCTGTCTGCTCTGTCTCTTACGGGATGGGTTTTACTTTGACTAAATGAAGTGAAACTAATCTTCGACCGGTCACAAAGTGTAAGCACACAAGACGTCGCGCGACGCTGCATGGCGCCACTGAGCGCCACACGTGGCGTGGACTGCACCGAGGTTGGCACAGCGAGTGGCAGCACCGTCAGTGCGCCTTCGAGTCAGCTCAGTCAGTCGACGCTTGGCACCTGCTGGGTCTGCTCCGTCACCTTCTGCTGGCGGGTCTTCGACACTTTGACACGTGGCCTCAAAGTGCACCTAGCCTGGCACAAGCGCCGTGGTGACGTCACCGTCACTTTGTGGTGAACGACGGTTGTTGTTGTTGTGTACCGGGGTGGCTTTCCCGTTTAGCAACACGTTGCTGTGCACATTTATATTCGGGCTGCAACTAATGAGTAATTGCATACATCACTCACATTCCTCCGTAGTCGATCGTGAATCGAGCAGAAGTTAACGACGCTTGTGTTCATTTTGACAGTCCGGTGCCGTGTTGAACAGAGCATCTTGGGAATGTCGTCATTGTCTGATGATCCCTGAGCCACAAAGCGGCACCCGAATGAGAAGGGGCAGGGGTGGCAGAGTGGTTTGCTCATTGTCCTTAACGGAACCCGCCCACCTGAGTTCAACTCCCGGCCATGGTTGACGTCCGCGGCGAGTGGCATCTGAACCGCTCTTCACCCCCTCCCCCCCTCCCCGACTTCACCAACCCACGCAGACCAGCCTGGCGAAGCATGGTTATAACAACCCAATGACTAACACACACACACCCACCTGGGGAGGAGGCATTCATCCAGCAGTGGATTGACAAAGGGCTGTGAATTATTTATGATGAGAGAGACTAGGGTTTCGTATTGTATGAGACAAGGGCTTTATTAACAGATGCGGTGAGGGTTCTGTATTAATTGGGGCGTGGGGTTTGTGTCAGATTTGACACGCGCTAAGTAATATCATTCATGTGCTGCAATTTGAGGAGTACTGTAGAAACTAAACAAACATTAAAAGTGAATTTTTACCCTATGGGAACCTCATTTGCCAGTAAAAATATGATAATTGGTTCTTTACCCTTCTATCTGGCAACACAACTGACACCTTTTTACAAGGAGTCATGTTTGCATAGACCGCAATACCTGCAGTCATAATACAAACAAAAGAACATAACTCTGATAATGTGCACTGTCCTTAAAGTTGGTAAAAAGGTGTCAGTTGTGTTGCCAGATAGAAGGGTAAAGAACCAATTATCATATTTTACTGGCAAATGAGGTTCCCATAGTGTAGATGCTTGCCCCGAGCTCTCATACTCTGATGGTGCATTGTCTTTGAGTTGTGCGCCTTTTGGCGTCATCTGGTCCAACCCACATGAGACTAGGCTCTAAGGAAAGCTGTCTCGGGTGTGGATCAATCAACTTTAAGGACAGTGCACATTATCAGAGTTATGTTCTTTTGTTTGTATTATGACTGCAGGTATTGCGGTCTATGCAAACATGACTCCTTGTAAAAAGGTGTCAGTTGTGTTGCCAGATAGAAGGGTAAAGAACCAATTATCATGAATTTTTACCGTTTGCAGTGTGGCAATTCCACATTCCTGCAGCAGGGCTGATTCTACTCAAATGACTTCGTCCACGAGAGAGTCGTAGTCATCCACCGTCCACTAGATGGCGATTAGTCCACTTGCTGTACTCCACAGTGCTGGATTACAGGCCACGTATGTATGTTCAACTTCTTTCGCACCGTACTCAGCCAACTTTGCTAATCGGAGGTGCGGGGGAAGGACATCAAACTAAACACGAAACGCAACCCTAAAGGAATGAGTTTTCAACTTAGATTAACACGTGCACAGCTCCCAGTGGCTTTCTATTATCGGACGGAAGAGCGTTCCAGACGGCCGCAGAAGCCCATTGCAAGTGCGCGATGATGCAGTGACCGCGTGCAGCACAGCTGGAGAGGACGATATCGCTGTGTATTGAGGGATGGATGACCACAACCGCATGTGTCGATGTGAGAATACCCATTTTTAAAAGTAGATTTGATCATGGACGCGGTGATGTCCCCTTAGGAACCCCTCAGTACACTTCGTCTGTGTATAGCGCGTTTATAGCTCCACGCATCTCTATCCCTTCACATGTCTGTCAATTACAGCGGTGATGCCTTTTAATCATGCAGCCGTGTACCAGGCAATTAATGTATCCTTAAGTCTCTCGTGAAATACCAGGCATCCATCAATAAGTGTGCGGTCAACCTATCGTTCCTTTACTAATGCTTCATTAATCTCAACGGACATGTATATGGATGTATATATATAATTAATGAATTGCTTTTAAAACCTACAACAAAATTGCAGGGTGGTCTAAGTGTGCTTTGTACAACATTTGTATTAAAACCAATGTATTCACAAATAACTTGTAAACAAAAGAAACCCAGACACGTTTAATTTGTCTTTGTGTTTAACCTGCGTGACAGAATGTCTGTCGGCACATTTTGTCAATAGAAATCACAGCGACTTGATGATTTGTGCTGAAACTCAACATTTCTACGGTGAGGAACAGTCGATCCATAGGGACGTCACTCCCTGCTAATGTTTGCAGATTCTTAAGGTGAGACTCAATTTGAAAGTGTGATGGCCACGTGACATTTAGCTCAATTCCCAACCATCAACAGCAGCACCGCACCGTGTGGGGTGCTGAGGCCGGTGGTGACATCCGGTGTCGTCACGGGGAGGTCGCCCGAGGTCGGGGTGGCAGTTCGTGTTACGCCACGAGCTTCCAGAGCCACGGTGACATTTCGCTCACACGCGAACACACGAAAAAACCTCTCAACCGACCAATCACCCAACTCATTACGCGTCGCCTTCATTAAGGCCGAGTGCCACTGCCCCACGTGCGCCCATCAATACCGAGGCTCCCGCTGGGAGGCGAGGGCCATGGAGACGCGGCGTGGGTCACTGCCCCCGGCACCCCGGGTCGGTCCCTGTCTCCGTACGGACTTGGAGAAGTGACTTTCTCCGTCGCGGGTCTCGCTCGCCTTCCGCGCGGTGGCTTGCCTGCTCCCCCACCTCTGCCCGTCAGAAGTTTTGGCCGAATGTTTGTTTCGCGCAGCAGGAGGCGAAGCGGCAGGTGACAGGTGAAAAGAAAGCACCGGCTGCACGAGACGGTGCCTCCGTGTGCTCTCTTCGGGACATTATTTATAATCTCTCGCTCATGAAAGCGAGGACAAAATGTACGATAACATGAAAGTTAAATGTCAAAAGTATTTGGCTCAAATGAGCATCGGAGTGTGTCGGGACCTAGCACGAGTGAGTATTACCCAAAACCACTGCTTTCCTCCCACAACAAGTGACGTCCATTAATGCATGGATGAGCTCAACTTGCAGCACTGAACCTCCCGTGCAAGGAATCCCTGAGACCCGTTGGGGCTCTCCTGGCTCAACCACAAATTCACGTCGGGGCCCGTTGACTTCCTACTCGTCTCCATTGATAGCCCTGAGCCATCGGTGGAAATTCCACATTCTTATGGCGGGGGAAAGTCTTTATGACAATCAATGCTGACTTCTCAAAAAGCGGTGCTCAATTAACATCGCGATGTGGTTTTCGAGATCCTTTGCCCCTCCACCAGTGGCGGAGTAGCGACATTGTCAGCTCAGCCGTGCAGGTGGGGCCTCAAGACTACTAGAATTCAATCAAAATAAAACGCGGAACGTAAATGAAATCATTTTCATTAACGTTAATTTAAACCGCGTTTTAAATGCGTGTTGTTGTTATTGAAGACAAATCTCACGGTGTTTGTCAAGGAGGCCCCAATTCGTAGCCCCGCCCACCGGGGGGTGTGGGCAACCCCCCCCCCCAGGCTCGCTCCGCTGCTGCCCTCCACGCGCACGAGCAGCGACGAGCCCCAAGGCGAGAGGGCGGCTCCACTAGCCCCGGCGGCGTCTCCCCTTGCTCCCGTGGGCAGGTGGCGGCCACCGCCACCCTCCTCGGCTGGCGACCGAGGGAAGGGTCGTGAGTAACCGCCAGCCGGGACGAGACGGCGTCCTGGAGCTGCGCCACTCGCTTTCCTTTCTCAAAGGGGCAATGTCGAGGCTTTCTCTGGGCTCACAGTCACGTGCGTGCACACTTAAGGACGCCTCGTACGCGTGTGGAACTTCTTTCGCACCGCACCTAGCCGCCGGACGAGGGTCTCGCCGCGCGCGTCGCTGGGGGTTACTTGACCATACTTCGCCATGCCGGTCGGTGCGGGGCAGGTGAACGTGGGAGACATATTGACACTGGCTCATAATACGGCACGATGATGGATGTCGCCGCAACACTTTGTGGCATCCGCACGGGATTGTGATTCCGCTATTGGTTTTGTCACGAGACCAAAACAAGTTTCACTCGGAGCTGAGCTGCGAGGTGGCCGGGACATAGCAGGAGAGGCAGCAGGTGGGACCTTGAATCCATTTGTGGGGACCTTTGAGTCGTGTCGTAGCGATGTTTTGTTTGTTCCCCTCAGGTGCTCTGGCGTCCTCCCACGTGGCTTAACGCTCATCAATGGAATTGACCAAAACACAACAAAACACAACCAATACAGTTTGACACGTAGCATGCTATCGCGACCAACATCATCCATAATAGAGGTTCCTTTCGGGGTTATATCGCGTAAATATATAAATGTGTTATATCTTGACTTAAAGCTTTCGTGACTGCAGGAATTCATAATATGTGGGTCTCTCGGTAAAGTCACGTAGATAGGTTTAAATTAATACAAATAAAATAAACAAAAAATTACGACGTTTCGATCACAACACAAGCGATCGTCATCAGGAGGAAACAAGAGGCCCCCTGCGTGACTTTAGCGAAAGACCCAAAGAATATAAATGTGTCGTTAAAACCCGCCATCACCCGATTTTAATAATGTTGAAGTTCTGTGCAAAACTAGCTACTACTGGCCAAGACTAATTGGAGAATCTATCGAAATTGAAAGAAATTTAAAGAATTTTAACCGTTCGGATAGCTACCGCCTTAGTGCTGCGTGGAAGCGAATAATCAGATAATAGATTATTTAAATGCATGCCTATAAAGGCCACCATACTTCAATAGGGATTACCATTGGCACGGCTATTTTAGTACACACAATGGACAGGAAGGACAAGATCAAAGGGCTCGCATGATGCACATGCATAATGTACGTTGACTCAGTAATCCCCCCCACCACTTTGCGCAAGAGTGCAGAAGCGAGGTCACCACATCTACGCCTCTATATAAGGAACGAAACAAGTGGACTTCTCCACAAATCTGGCTGTCGCCTGATGAAGCTGGTTGTAATTACCGGCGAAACGTCGTACTCAGATTGCAAATGCTGTGGCTTGGCTCTCCAACACACCGGTGTGCTGTACTGGTGACGAATTGGCACGTTCTGTTTACGTGACAACCCTTACCAGTTGGCTGTGTCGGGTGGTGGCGAGTTTAACGACACATTTATTTACGTGATCTAACCCCCCCAATTATACCTCTATTACGGGCAACAAACACAACCAAATGCAGGACCCTCCTAAAAAATATATAGTCTCGAGACTCAGAAGAGACACACAGACTCACACGGACACCCCCAGATTCATAACCGACACTCAAAGACTCACACAGACACCCACAGACTCATACAGACACGCACAGCCTCCTACAGACACTCACAGACACACCGACACTCACAGACTCACACGGACAGCCACAGACTCACACGAAAACCCACAGACTCACACCAACACCCACAGAATCACGCCGACACCCACAGACTCATACAGACACTCACAGACTCACACGGACACCCACAGACTCACGATGCCTCCCACTGACATTTGTGATGGTGTTAATTTCTATTTGCGGACTGGCCACGGCCAATCCGATTGAAGGCGGTGCACATCTCATGCACGATGCCGTCTATACATGCAGCGAGTCATGTTTTAATTTTAAATGCAATTTGCCTTACGCTCGCGATCGATTGCGCGCCCAATTATTTCTTACATTTCCTGACCAATCGCTAAATCGATTCCTATTGTACGTGACGATACACAAAAGCGCGCCGATACGCAAAGACGTCCTTTGGTCAGCTCGCAAGCTGTCAGGGCGTGGTGGTTATCGAGCACACTTTCAGTGCGGGGCGGCGTCCGATGGCTGTCGCTGTAGAGATTGGAGCAACCGAATGCCCAGATCACCCGGAACGCCGTAGATCTCTCATCAAACCTCGGAAGGTAAAAGTTGCGCTAATTCAGGACAGACTTTGGTCCCTGCCATAGGAAGGTGGCAATTTCCATTTTTTGACTGTTAACGATTTACTGAGCTACATAGCGCGTTTTCAGAAGCGGCATGGCCACAAATGACAGCTCAACGAAGTGGCCTACGGTGTGTAAATGTATAACAGCCACATACAGAACTCTAAACGCGTGTTCCCATCGCTGGCTCAGGAGTGACAACGGAGATGAGCAATGCCCGGCACTCGTTAAGGCACAGGAAAGACTTTGACTCACCGACTACAAGTACATCCATAATGGAAATGTTGTTGGGTTAGTCGCGTAAATATGAATGTCTCGTTATCCCATGGTGGTGGGTTAACGACATATTCATATTTACGTGATCTGACCCCCCCAAGAGAACAATTATGAATGATATTGTTCACGAAAGCCTCCGTGTTAAACCACAATATCTCGGTGAGCAGACGAAGAAAGCGAGCAGCCTCCCTTGAGAGCTGGGTGGGCACGCGCAGTGGCGGTGCTCCACTCACTGCCCACGTCTGGCTTTGTGAAGAAACAACAGGGTTGTCCACTGCACATCCATCTCGCAGAGGTTGAGAGTTGTTATATATATATATAAAAAACATTATTGAGAGTTATTATTGAAATATGTGCAGTTTTTGTTCTGTTAATTTGGTCAGGACCCGTTTATGACACCCAACAGCTTCCACGGTCATCTCCCGATTGTCCGGCGTAATGACGGGAGGAGGGGTCGTGGCCTGGGCTGAGCACACAAAGTCTCCAGGGCATTACCACGGCGCACGCCACTCAGACAACGGAGCACGTCTCGTGTACCGACGTAGAATGGGAGTGGAGACATCGAATGTGGGGTGTTGTTATTGTTTCTTAAAGCAATCGGTTTTACTCGCCAACGTGTTTGCTGCCAAGCGTGGAGTCGTTGACCCACGACGAGTAGAGGCGCAGCCGATTAAACCCGGGTGCATGTGCAAAATTTTATATTTTATTTTTATTTTCCGTGTGCACGGTTCATCCCAGGTAAATCCGCCCATGAGCAACCCCGAGAATGAAACGGAGAGCGAGGGTCAGGTTCTTGTTTTTGAACGTTTCAATAAATTATTTTTTGTGACTTCGAAGTCAAAGCTCAAGTCTAAATAAAGATTCTGTTTTTTTTTAAATATCTCATTTCCGGCCCTGAGGCAGTGGGGGAAATTCTACATTTCTATGGCAGCTTACCAGGCACGCAGGTCAGCTGCTTTGGTGGACTTGCCAAACAGCAGTCCCCATATCATCTAATCCGCAAGAATGCCATCACTTTGTCGTCACTCTATTGGCACCGAGTGTGAATGTTTTGAAGGTGTACTTGTGAACATTCGGGCGCAAGGGAATTCATAGCAATAAGCGTGACTTGCTGAATAATGTTAATGCACAATTTTAATACCAATCCTGTCATTTCATATCGAGGTATTCATTACTAAAGAAACATTTCACTCTCAGAAATTGCTCCGGAATAAATGACGCAATTGATCCGTTGACTGCTCCGCCGCGATGGCATTACGAGGGGCAATTAGATATGTTACGGCTCCCAGTGCGCCGCAACGGCTCACCTGGATCACACCGGGCGTGCACGGCGCCCCCCCCCCCCCGCTAAATGCTGAAGCAATGTCAATTTGGGACATATGGATTATGTTCCTGCAGGGGTGCAGAGAGGTGACCGGGGAGGTGGGGCGGGGGGGTGAGAGATTTATGGCTGAGTCAGACTCTCTCTGCTCTCCGCTGGGGGTCTCACCGCACGAGCTCTGCCCACCGCCGGTCTCAGCGCGGTGAGTTGTGAGGCCGTCAGGCGGCGGGCGTCAGGCCACGTGGGCGCAGTGGCGGGGTGGGCCGCACCTGTCCCCACGACCTCTCTCAATGACGACCCGCGTCGCGATCCCTCGTAAGCGCCGCGCGACGAACCCCGGCGAGCCGAGTTCGATTCCCGCATTATCTGAACCGGTCCTGGGCCCCCCTCCTAGGTCGACTCAGCCTCGAATGAGTACCTGGTGCGGTGTGTAAACGTCGCCACTGGGGAGACAAAGTCGACCGCGCGTGGTGCTGGCCACCCACCCACCCCCCTCGTGCGCCGTGCCGGCCTTCACAGGCACTCGTGAGCAGCACTTGCCCCAACAGTCTGGTAAAGATTTCCAGAGAGGGTAACAGCTATTCTTATGGTCTGTTAAAGACGGGAGATCTTTGTCTTCTTTGTTATGTTGAACTTCTTTCGCACCGTACGTAACCAACTGAGTCGGGCAAGCGCTTTGAGGGCATCTTGTGAGGCCACTTCCCATCGGTCCGGGCCGAGCCTCCTCGAGGCGGGGGTGGGTGGGGGGTGGGGGTGTGGGGGGTGGGGGGGTGACCCAACTCATCGGCACGCGCCAACCCTCACCAACTGCTCGTGTCGGGTGGTGGTGGGTTAACGGCACATTTCTATGTACGCGATCTAACCCAAATTACCTGCATTATGGAGGTCACACAGTGTTCCCCAGGACTCCCATTAGCATAAAACGGTGACCCAGGTAAACAAATTATTTTGCAGCCTTTGAAATCCATCCTGTGGTAAAAGCCCTGTCATTTGTTGTTATCACGTGATAACTGTCACCCGCGGTCACGCTTGGCGAATCATGTGCGCACGTCGCGTGAGACCGCACATGTTGAGACAGACTGCATCATCGCGCGCTGCATTCACGAATCTTGGTCACCCCTCACGGCTTTGACTGCGCGCCCTGAAGGCTGGGCGGAATTTCACCTCCATGCACACTCTGTATCTATGTTGAACTATGTATGTATGTTGAACCATGTATGTATGTTGAACCATGTATGCATGTTGAACTATGTATGTATGTTGAACTATGTATGTATGTTGAACTTCTTTCGCACCGTAGGTAGCCAACCGTGCGAATGGGAGGTGCGTGCAAGGACAACAAACTAAACTACGGTGGCGGTATAATACACTGCAACTCCGATTGGCACGGTTGGCTACGGATGGTGGCAAAGAAGTGCAACATGAATATATGCAGTGTGGATAGAGGCCTTCAAACCAACACGTTATTCTCCCCAGAGCTGCAATTTGGCAGCTGCAGTGAATATGCTGCATTCTTTTAAAACATACGTTTCGTGATATCCCTCCCCAAGTTTATCCCAATTTGCGTGATTTGGCGTGCCACCATTTGTGTTCGAGAACGGCCCGAGGAGGAACCACAGACAAGCCTGAAGGCAGCCACGCGGTCAACAATCGCCCAAGCTCTGCGGCCCTCTACATATCAAGTATTTTTGGCCAATTAACAAGTGTTTACATGTGGGAGGAAACCGGATCACGCGGAGGAAACTCACTCGTGCGAGGGAGAAACACTTGATCCCATACTGATGGAACAGGTGGAGTGTCGCATGTTCGCGGTGCTGCCGTCTCCTGGCGGGCAGGGCTACGGGACCTCCTCTACGACGCCCACAGGATGCGGGAGTTTCACGACATTCGTGCGGTGACCCACCAACCCTCGCCGCTGCCGCCACGGCGCGGCGAGACGAGGATTCAAGCCCCGGGGTTGTGAGCGGTGCCGGGTCAGCGCTCTGACCTCTTGAGCCTCCCGGACCTCCTTGGCCCTCCTCTCGATGAGTTTTCTTTTGTTGTTGTGAAACTAGCCCCCCAATACAATCACAAGTCAATGAATACAGTCACATTCGTTGAACATCGCAACGTATAAATAAAGCACGTTTTAGTCTCGAGTCTATGGCTTTCCTGGTTTGGACTCTGCTTGGATAACATTGGTTTGGGTAGCCCATAGGCTGAGACTAGTGAGTGTTGAGATACAGAACAGAGGTCAATTTAGTTATGAACCACCCATCTTGCTCCACATATTTGTCCATTTCCAATATCACCCCATAATTGTCTAACATCGCAGATGGTGGCCAGAACCCCCTTTCTAACCCAGGATCTCAGCCACCACAATGAGACCACTCGCACGCGAGCGACAGACGCGATGTGACAATCGCGATATAAGTGTATCAATTGAAATAACGGCAGTGACACGAGGAGGTCGGCCTTACTCACTCGGGAGCATCAATTTGGCTCTCCTCAATTCCTTGGCCTCAACTAAGTCTTGAGCCTGATTTGCATGAGAGTCCTACCAATGGGATACTTGGCAAACGTCGAAATAAATTGCGGCACAGGATAGCAGTCCACCATCACGTGGCAAACAACCCAGTTTATTCTAGATTTGAAGCTGTCGCGACTGCAAGGATTCATACTCTTAGTTTTTTCTGCTAAAGTCACGTACTGTCCTTGATTAGCTGCCTCGGAGACGCAGCGAGTGAGGAGTCGCCTATGATTGATCCACCAGCCCCCACCTCCAGAGTGCTGGATTACAAAGCCACTTAATGGTAATTACGTTGGAAACTATTTTGTTTCAGTGGAATTTTATCTGCTTTAAATTGCTTGCACACACTAAGCCATTACCAGGTAATTGCGAATTAAGGGCGAAACAAAGTAAAAAAAAACACAACTGTTTTACATAGAGTGGTTAGAAAAAAAAGTGTTGGGTTCCCTGATATGTCTAAATAAAATAATGTTACGTTAAGTTTCTGTTTACCTTCACCGGCGAGAACTCAAGAGAGGTGTATGTTTGCTTGTTATTTCACCAGGTGAGGCCCACTGAGCTATGCGGTTCTTTTCAGAAACGACCTGGCCACAAATTATAGTTAAACGAAGTGGATTGTCATGTGAACATGTTTCGTAACCAAATACTCTAAACGCGTGTTTCTAAATGTGGAGGGACAACCCGGAGGACGCGGAGAAAAGTCCACGGGGAGAGAGACGAAAACTCCAAATATACAGCAGGCGTCAGGGTCATGATCGGACCCTCGACCTCCTGCCTACCAACCGAGGGAGACATCATCTCCTAGCCAGCCTAGCACCCTTGCAGTTTGCATGTCAAGAGTTCGCATGCTTGCACGTTGCCCGCACCTTTATCTTTGATGACGTGGCTGCTGGACCTGTAAACATAAACATGGTTACAACATGCCTTCACACATCCCATCAGCCACGAGGCCTTCTGGGATCCACTTATTTGAGCAGCATTAGTTCAACACAAGCCTGCACCGGTTATGACATTCATTGAGTCAGGCTTGCGTGGACCAATTCTGGTGAACTGCCAGAGACGTTTAAAGGCAAGGATTCTCTCTGTGGTCCTTCCCCTGCAGCTCCGATGAGCACGGTTGGCTACGTACGGTGCAAGAGAAGTTGAACATATATAGCTACAACATACATACAACATACATCTCAACTGTGTCAGCGAGCCCTGGGTCGCCAACAGTGACGAAACACAGCGAGGAAAATAAAACAACATCATAGCCGTGTGGGGGATAAACAAACCGGCAAGAATTCACGCGAATATATTTCAATAAAACTGCCTTGAACATAACTTGACTCGCTCAAATTGCCTTTGACACATTCACAGTGCGATGACGTCAGCGACAACATGGCGCAGAGTGAAGGCGATTGTCTTGTTGTTGTTGTTGTATCGCTATCGGCTTTAGCATTACACCCCCCTGGGGCAAAGCACCCGGTTAACTTTGTGACTCGCTTATTACTCGCAGGGGTTTGGCAGTCGGGCTTGCTTGAATCCAGTGCTGGTAAACTGCAACTCGACGTGGCGTCAAACGCGAGTCCATGTCGTGTCCAGAGCGGCCTTGCTTGCACTGAAGCAATGCCGCTGTAACGATTCACTCCCAGAAGGCCGTTGCAGCTGATAGGTTGTGTAAAAGATATATTTCAGTTTAACACGTCGGCTTTCGCGACTAGTATTATTCATAATAAAGGCTTTTGGGTTATATCGTGTAAGTATAAATGTGTGCGCAACCCTCCACCACCCGACACGGCCAATCAGTAAAAAATGTGTCACGTTAACAAAACGCCAATTAGTCACTTCTTCAGCCCACCGGTGTGTTGAGTGAATCCACAACATTTAGAATTTGAGTTGTACGACGTTTCGCTGGTAATTACATCCAGCATCTTCGGGCGATTTGCCAGAATAGTGAAGGCATCCACCTACTTTCGGTCTTAAATAAAGCAGGACGACGTCAACTTTGTTGAACCCCATAGCTACAGACTTAGTGCAGCCTGGAAGCGTATTATTAAGTAATACACAATACATAATACATTTCCTTATAGAGGAATCACATACTAATTAACTGATTACTAATCTATTATATAATAACAATACCACCCACATCCGCCTCTGATCTCGAAACCTGATGATACTATAACACAACAATCGGCTGATAATGTAGGCAATCTAACTAAAACTAAGAAAATTAAGACATTCTCCAGACTTCATAACAAACGATTACCAAATAATAACGAACAATTTAAAAACAAAACTTTAATGAACTTATCTAACACTGATTTAACCAGCGACATGCGTTCCGCACTTCGAAAGGCCTCAACTTTGCCGTTGCCCCACGCACAATTCCAGTAGATGAGATAATTGCCGAGGTAGAATCAGCGGTAAGACATCTTCCACATAACGAGGCAGAGATGACTAGACACGAGGTTGCCAAAATAATTGAGAATAGCAAAGTACCAAAAGTAAATATTAGCTTTGGCGAAGCAAAAGCCTTAATATTAAATAAATATATTCAAAACCTGGCAGCTGATAAAGGCCGCACTACTGTAGTGATGTCACGAACAGATAATGATAATTAAATTAAAGATTTATTGGAGGAAGATCCCTATATTACAATTAAACGAGATACAACCAATACTTTAGAACGCAAGACTTCTGCAATCATTGCAAATCCATTGATCCCCAAGACTGAGCAATACCAAATTAAGCCACGGGCCTCAACACCACCGAGACTGTATGGGCTACCAAAGATTCATGAAATCGGTATCCCATTACGACCCATCGTAAGTGCAATAGGCTCTGCCACATATAAGTGAGCAAAATATGTAACTAAACAAATACAGTCCTACATCGGTAGGACATCTTCATTTATAAGAAATTCAGAACATCTTGTGAATGTGATTAAGGATATTAAACTTACCCTAATGATATTCTGGTGAGTTTTGATGTGATTTCTTTATTCACTCACGTTCCAGTTAACAAGTTACTTAAATTATTTGATGCACTGGTAAAAAAGACAGGTTTACCAGAAGATATTCCAAAACTAGCTGACCATTGTCTAAATAACACTTCTTATGGAGAGGTAACTTCTTTAAACAAAAGGAAGGAGCAGCAATGGGCTCTCCTGTGCCTCCTGCTATAGCAAATCTGTACATGGGAAACTTTGAAACACAAGCACTTGCCTCAAGTATATTTAAACCATATTTTTGGTTTAGATATGTCGATTACACTTTGGTTGTTTGGCCACATGGTAAAATATTCACTTGATGAATGTTTAAATCATCTCAATGCACAAAACCCGGCCATCCAGTTCACCATGAAAATGGAGGTGAACAACACACTCCCTTCCTAGACATTTTGTTTGGACGCGGCCTAAACGGTAAAATAACAGACAGCGTCTACCGAAAGGGAACGCACACCGATGCCTATCTGAATGCAGCACCGCATCATCACCCAGCACAGAAATCCTATCTCATCAAGACGCTCATACATCGGGCAAAAACCGTGTCAGATGGTGAAAGTCTAAGGAGAGAGATTAAACATGTTAAAGAAGCATTACGACTGAATGGTTGCAATAATGCTCAAATTAACAGAGCATTGAATGTCAAACCAAGAACGAACAACAATACTTCTGAAGTGATCAGATTATCAAAACAATTAAAATACCATACATCTCGGGAGTTACTGACAAATTAGCCCATGTTTACAAAAGCAAAACATCAAGGTAAGATTTGGTACGGTACACAAAATTCAAAAACTAGTGTCTTGTACTACAGATGAATTACTTAGGTTATCAGCAGAAGGTGGATATTGGATCAATTGCTGTATTGCACAGACGGGACGTAACATTAGCGAAAGACTAAACGAACAACAAAGGAACATTAAATTCTCCCAAACACAGTTGTCAGCAGTGGCAGAGCATGCTTGTCAACAAGGACTTCAATTGATTTTGCTAACGTTGAAGTGTTATGCAGAACTAATTATTACTGGCCAAGACTAATTAGAGAATCAATCGAAATTTAGAAAAATATAAATAATTTCAACCGCTGTGTTTAGCTACAGACTCAGCGCTGCCTGGAAGCGTATTATTGCGCGAGTCACATGCGAAGTTGCTGATTGCTGATCTATTACATCGCCCTCCCTCCGCCTCTGATCTCGAAACGTGATGGGGTTCAACAACGATGACGTCATCCTGCTGCACTTTTTAAGACCGGACGCAGGTGGATGTGATTACCAGCGAAACGTCGTACAACTCAAATTCTAAATGTTGTGAATTCACTTTTCAAACACACCGGTGGGCTGAAGAAGTCACCAATTGACGTTTTGTTAACGTGACACATGTTTTACTGATTGGCCGTGTCGGGTGGTGGACGATTGCGCACACATTTATACTTGCGCGATCTAAACCCAAATCCTTTATTATGACTATATATATATGTTTTAATGTAGATAAACAGATATATGAAGGAAACATTGTCTGCTTATCATCGTTACGTGTGTATGTGTTGTTTTGGCCGCGTCGTGGTTAATGAGATCACTCGGAGGAAGCCACCTACGGGATGAGTCCGTGCTGCGAAGCAACTCGAGGGGTGCGGGAGACACGCGCGCGCGCTCCGTGGTGCCGATTGATGATGCCAGATTCCGTGCGCTTCGAGACGCGGGAGGAACATCGGAGGGCAGATAATCACTCACTCTGCCCACATCACACCACCCACACCATCGTCACTCACTCTGCCCACATCACACCACCCACACCACACCATCGTCACTCACTCTGCCCACATCACACCATCGTCACTCACTCTGCCCACATCACACCACCCACACCACACCATCGTCACTCACTCTGCCCACATCACACCACCCACACCATCGTCACTCCCTGACCACATCACACCACTCACAGCACACGCAGCATAACGCACCACCGCATCATCATATTGCCGCTTACGGCACACCATGACAAATCCGCAATCACCACTCATCACACCACATCACCACTCATTGGTAACCACTCGCCACACATCACTCACAGAACCACAACCATCATTGCACCACCACATCACCATATCACCAATCTGACCATTCACCAAATAACTGATCACTCGCCGCGCTGCATCAGCCGTTCACCACAACACATCACCACTTACCTTGCGACATCACCAATCATCACATCGCTTAAGAACACACTCCCACACCACATCACCGCATCCCCATGTCACCACAAGAAACAGACAAAGGTCCCCGTGTAGCCCTAACAGACTGCTGGGGCGAGTGCTGTTAGCAAGCACCGATGAAGGCCGGAATGGCACACGCCCGGCTGCTTTTGCCTCCCCAGTGGCGATGTTGACACACCGCACCAACTACTAATTTGAGGCCGAGTCGACCTAGAGGAGGCCCAGGACCGATTCAGAGAATCGTCACCGATGTTGGCCGTGAGCGGGATCGAACTCAGGTCGCGGGTTCGTAGCGCAGCGCGCCAACGGTTGCACGACCGCACCCCACTCATCATGCCAGACCACCACTCACGCAGCACAACATCGCTAGATGGGATGATGGGTGGGATGATGCAAGAGATGGTGAGTGGGATGAAGGATGGTATGATGGATGGGATGATGGATGGTATGATGGGTGGGATGATGGGTGTGATGATAGATGAGATGATACAAGGGATGGTGAGTGGGATGAAGGATGGTATGATGGATAGGATGATGGATGGTATGATGAATTGTATGATGGATGGTATGATGGGTGGGATGATGGGGATGATGGACGAGACGATAGACTGGCTGATGGATGATGGGTGGTATGATGGGTGGGATGATGGATGGTATGATGAATTGTATGATGGATGGTATGATGGGTGGGATGATGGGGATGATGGACGAGACGATAGACTGGCTGATGGAGGGGATGATGGATGGGATGATGGATGGTATGATGGGTGGGATGATGGGGGGATGATGGACGAGACGATAGACGGGCTGATGAATGGTATGATGGATGGGATGATTGGTGGGATGATAGGTGGGATGATGGGTGAGATGATGGGTGGGATGATGGGTGGTATGATGGGCGGGATGATGGGTGGGGTGATGGACGGGTTGATGGACGAGACGATAGACTGGGTGATGGATGGGATGATGGGTGGGATGATGGGTGGGGTGATGGGCGGGATGATGGACGGGGATGGGACGCGTCCGAGAGAGGACGTCCACCAAGGGGAGCGAGCGGGCAGGTGCCAGGTGGAGGATGGTGAGAGATGGCGACAGATTGGGTAGGCGTTCATCCAGCAGTGGATTGACCACGGCGTGGCGATGATGACACGTGTTGTTGCGGTGTAAAACAGGTTGCGCAAGTGGCATCACATCATCGCGTCTCGTCGCCTAAAGCAGAGGCACACGCGAACAACAACAATCAGTTGATGCACAGCTTATCCCAGAGCGTAACGGTACAGAAAATGAGCGGACTGCAGACAGCTTTATTGCAGCTGCAGCTGCAGCAGAGATATATGTGGAACACTGTATGACGTAGTCATTACATTTGTCACCTAAACCACAGACATTCGGACAATTAACTTAAGCCTGAGCTAATGGACATCGGAACGATGTTTATATTATAGTCATGAGATATAAAATAAATCACATTAAGGCCCTCCCCACAGCGTGTCGGTCATGGGGGGGGTTGTTTGACCATACTTCACCACGATTCTCAGTTGGTGAAAGAGGGGGGGAGGCACAGAAAGGGTTCGAATGGAACTCGCCACCGATGTTGGCCACCGATGTTGGCCACCGATGTTGGCCACCGATGTTGGCCACCGATGTTGGCCACCGATGTTGGCCACCGATGTTGGCCACCGATGTTGGCCACCGATGTTGGCCACCGATGTTGGCCACCGATGTTGGCCACCGATGTTGGCCGTGGCCACGATGAGAACTTTGTGTCGCTAGCGACTGCTAATTGGCGTGACTCCCACGTGACCCCACGCGGTCTTCTGGCCGTGCATCGTCTCACCAGCGCGGGTTCAGCCTCCGTCTCACCCGCGCGGCTGTCGACCCCGCGGCTCCAGAGCCGCCACAGGCGGCGCCTCTTCACGGAGCGCCTCGCGCTGCGTTGTTTAGCGAGGACCCGCGCCGTCTCGCGCTCACCATCGCGCCTCTTGGATGTTGAGGTTTTTTTTTACCGAATTCGAACAAAAAAGCCTCTGCTTGTTATTTTGTTTGCTGACCCCTGGTGTAGAGCAGCAGCAGCAGCTTGGGATATGACATCGAGGTGGTTGAGCCAAACGATTGCGTCCAGTGTAGCGGAATGTATCATGGCTGTGATGATGCCTCTTCCTCCTCCTCCATCATCGTCGTCGTCCTATTCGTGAACCGGGCATGGAGTCGTCGTTCTACTTTCCACGGGTCTCGTCTGCGTGGTGACCGCAGTGGCCGCACGCTGACAGCAGAAAGTTCTTAATTTTCCATTTGTGCATTTGTGCAGCATCATCAACATCACCCTCAAGCACGCGCCTCGGCTGACACGGCTTGTGCTGATGCGGTTTCGGGTCGCCCATTGATTCCATTACTCAGCGGGTTCCCTCCATAAAAAAACAACCCCCTCCCAGGGACAAACATTAAACAGTCGTGAAATACACAACTGAGTTTATAGCGGAGACAACCGGTCACACGACCTATCTGAGAGATGCCATCCACCCATGTCTGTGCCGTCACGAAACCCACGGGTTGTCCATCGTTTGCCTCCTGCTGCTGCCGCTGGCTGTGTGGGACATCCACTCGGCTAAGGACAGACAGCAGGCCGGAGCTGGAGCCGACTGAAGTGCGCTCAGCCGTGAAAATCGTTGCTTTTAAGACCAGGCTCACAACATTTGTCTTTTGTTTCATTTTCTCAGCCCCATCCGCGCTTCCGTCTCAGATTTCTTTTCCGAATTTGGCGCGTTACAAATCTTGGATTGATTGAGGACACAAATCAATCATTAGCGGCGTTGCAGAGAATATAAGTGACAATACAGAGAAGCAGGCGATTCAAATGATTGACCGCTGCTGGGTCAATGCTGCTGAACTGACGCACTCTCACAAGGCCATGGAGCCCCTGGGTTTGCGTAAAAACGAAATCACTTTGTTGATGTGCAGAGACAGACTGTGGAGGAGACGCATTGCCTCGTCGTTCCTTGTTCGTTACTTTTATATTCTCAACATCAACGCCAATGCTGACGATGTTATGTTGTGCAATTCGGGAGTGACTGTTCAATGCTGATTATGTTGTGTTCAGCAAGGCAAACTCCACGCAGACGAGGGGACAATAGTACAAACATAAGGACGTAAAAGTCAGCATCCCACTTGCTGTACTGCCATGTGCCGGGCACTTCCACAGGCCACGAGGTGTCCCAGTTGCACGACGCTCTCTGCTCCCAGTGGACGAGCACTGCCCTCGCGTGGCCACCAATGGGACTGCTGCAACCGCCTGCACGCGCCAGGATGGCGTGGCAGTGGTGTTCATCCTGGGCGACAACTTCATCATCACTGGAGTCGTTGTGGAGAAGCAACACAATCACACAATTCGCCTCCTTAACATATCTATCCACCCACTTGTATTCTCCACAACGGTGTCAATGCGTATTCTGTGTTATGCATATTACAGAGTTTTGCCTCGAACGAGTCGGACCCATGTCTATGTGTTTATGTTGAACTTCTTTCGCACCGTACCTAGCCAACCGTGCCCATGGGGAGTGCGGGGGAAGGACCACAGAGAGGGTCCTTGCCGTTAAACGTCTCTGGAAGTTCGCCAGCCTCGGCCCGCGCAAGCTTGACTCAATGAATGTCTAAACCGGCTCAGGGTTCTACTTGTGTTGAACCAATGCTGCTGAAATCATTAACTCCCAGTAGGTCTTGTCGCTGATGGAATGTGTAGAAACTCCGTTAAAATAGATATATTTACATGGTAAAAGGTGCAGTAGCCATGCAATAAAAGATAAAGGTGCAGCCCTGAAATTGCCTGATCAATCCAATCCTGGCACAAGGGCCTGGACAAGAGGGCCTATCGCGGAGGTCCATTCCCATGGCCGATGAACTCAATATCGAGCTGCTTAGAAAAGGTTCAGACAAGACGAGTAACATCATTGTATTATGGATAGCAGGTACAACAATATAATTTATACGAATAATTAGAGAAAGGCAGGTTCAGAATCATAATCAAAATCGGAATCTTTATCACAATCTGTATTTAGACTGGAGGAATCCGATGAGCTATGAAGCTCTTCTTCACAAATGTCCAGTATGGGGGAATCAGCGACACTTCGTGGGAATGCAATGAGATTGAGTGTCCATGTGCTGTTGACTGGGGGACATTATAGGTACCACAGGAATCCGGGAAAGACCGCAAAATAAGTGACATAAGCAATGTAAACAATTGGATGCGACTGGAGGAGTGTCTAATGCGAAATTCGTGAGTAACATCAAAAGGCCAGAGCTCATAGGAAGGAAAGCCGTGACTGGCGACGTCTCTGAGAAAGGTCCCGGCAGGTTGAGAAAGCATCTCGCCGTGTCCCTGTGAGAGGTCTGGCCTCGGCCAGCGAGTCAACAATGAGGAGGCTGAGAGTGTAGAGAGCGGAGACTCGAAGTTCCATTCCAGGTAAAAAACGTTCAAGCAGCTAAAGCGGACCGTAGATTTGGCAATTGTCTCCAACTTAACACTCATCTGCTCAAATACTAAAAAGTGACAATGAAATCAGTTTTGCAAACAAATTATTTGAAATACGTACCGACTTCATCTCGACATGACCGCATAATGCAATCGGAATACATTCCAGTAAAGTCGAACTCAAATCCCACCCCTCATTAATCAACAATGGGGTGGCACTCATCTCCATTGGCAACCCTGAGCTAGCAGTGGAAATTCCACATTCCCATGACAGGAGCCAATAAATACGACGCAATGAAAATGTATAAGATGCATTGATTGGTGGGTGATGCACACGTAGGAATCAATAGCACTGTGCCTCACGTGGTTTGTCACTATAATGTCCCTGTAACAGACACACGTGCAATATTCACGATTTGACTGTATTGGGGCATGACTGCGCGCGTGACTCCTTACCACCATCCAGCTGTTGCTCAAGCGATGGAGTCATCACACACCACGCAGTCACACCACGTCGAGTCTGTAAATGTTCATCAGGGCTGCAGATGGAGGCGGATCTCGGAGCATCCCAAGGGGGACTGGCGGTCAGTGACATTTCACGCTTTTTAAATCGCGTCCTACATTAACAATAATCATTACCACGCAAAAAATGTCAGCGTGTCTCCTATGCGGATATCAATACCAATGTTCCTGGTCTCTAGGGGAGGACAATCCCCTACATTGCCCACTCCACCTCCTCGCCCCCCCTACTCTGGATCAGCCACTGGCCGCAGAAACCTCAATCCCAGAGACACGTGTAGTGAGTGACACGTGTAGTGAGTGACACGTGTAACAGGGCACGGGTGGCAGGGGTGGCACGGGTGGCAGGGGTGGCACGGGTGGCTCAGCACGTGTGGCACGGCACGTGTGGCAGGGCACGGGTGGCAGGGCACGGGTGGCACGTGTGGCAGGGCACGCTGCTGGCATCTTGAGCGCGAGTGTCACGCGCACACACGCGACGCTCTCGCTGGGTGGGGCGCAGATTTCCGCGCAAACATCCGAGGCCACCGACGGGGGCCGTGGCTTCTGCGGACAGCGGCTCGGCTCCGTCAAGCTCCTTGCCGCCCGCGGCCGCCTCGTCCGCGAGATGAAGGGGCACGCTCGCTCATCCAGCAACGTCGCGGCTGTCGCTGCCGGCTGCGCGCTCGTGCTGTGGAGCTCCGTGGCCCGGCTTGGCGGAGCGCACAGGGACGGGGGTTTGACGCGGGTGAGACAGCACGTCCAGCACGGAGGGGTGGCTGCGCGAGCCGCCTGCTGCAACCACTCCCAGACAACGACTGGCAACGCAGCTCCAGTTGGGGCCATCAGTCGGTTTGATGAACTCACATTCTTGTATTCATTCTTGCGCGTGTGGTCGACTCATAGTGGTCGACTCATAGTGGTCGACTCATAGTGGCCCCTTTACAAACGGCGACGATTGTCGATGCAGACCACGGCCGGGTTGGTGCGGCTGGTGGTGTCATCAAGCCCCGCTCATCACCTCCCGTCCAGCGGCACACGTGAAAGAGACTCTACCCTCCCCCCTCTAAACTGTGTTCGTGGTATCTAATATAGTCCATGAATTGAATGGTCAATGAGTAGAGCGAGCGATGTATCTTGGCCAGCCCTGAAACGAACCGCGAATTGGTGATCGAGTTCGCAGCTTGAAGCTTTGCGAGCGTTGGGAAGGGGCGACTCGTGAAGACGAGGGGTGTCCTGGGGAGGAAGTCGGAGAGCGCTGCGATTCCTGCACTTGTCGCGATGGGCGAAGCCGAACTAAACGATCCTGCAGGCACGATGATTATCTTCCAATCAATTATTTTGAAAACAAAATAAAAATGAAACCTTTCTCCAGGCGCGGTTGCCCTCCGCGCTTCTCGGCCACAGGACGGGGCTCCATCTGTCGCGACGGGTGGCACGATCGTCGTGATCAACACCGGATTGAGCTGCTCGCTTGCTGATGGGGATGAGTCCGTGGACATCTGATTGTGTCGTTTCATGAATTGTGTTTGGTTCTAACCACCGGGATCATTCCAAGAAGACGTCGCTCGATTTAGGAAATGCCTTCGTGAAGCTCGGTCCTGACTTTGGTTACCGTGCAGAGTCGCCTTTTCATTCCCGACAAATACACACAGACACGCGCACACACAAATACACACAGACACACACACACACAAATACACACACACACAAATACACACAGACACACACACACAAATACACACACACAAATATACACAGACAAGCACACACACACAAATACACACAGACACACACACACACAAATACACACACACACAAATACACACAGACACACACACACAAATACACACACGCACACACAAATACACACACACACAAATACACACACACAAATATACACAGACAAGCACACACACACAAATACACACAGACACACACAGACACAAATACACACACAGACACAAATACACACACACAAATACACACAGACACACACACACAAATACACACAGAAACACACACACACAAATACACAGACACACAAATACACACACAAATACACACAGACACACAAATACACACACACAAATACACACAGACACGCAGACACACACAATTACACACAGACACGCGCGCACACACACACAGAGATCTCCAGTCAAGCCTTATATATACACACTCGGGGCATGTGCTGGTAGCCAGTGGCTATTTAGGCGAGTATCGTCGCACGCGGACATAACCACACCATCATCATACGCAAAGCCCTCCCTGCCCGGGCCCCGTGCCTTGGGGGGCCCCACGCTTTGACGTCGCGGTGTCAGACGACGACTGCCGGTTTAGTTTGAAGGCGTTGGAGGGCCCATGGCTGCTATGGACGACCATGATCATACATCACCTTTGTTTGACTAGCGTCCCACCACTGACTGCATTATGGACTACAAGTATTCATTTCAGGTTGAGTTAACCTCGGGGAGCCCAGAGCACAGAATCAGATTCCACTTGCCACCAAACAATATTGTCCAATGGCTGGGTAATTCAACATCTGCGGCTGGTGTGTTGTGAGTACATTTTGCGAAGATCCACTGCACCAATGCTTCCCACAACTATGTATGAATATTCAATTTACAAAATATATATATATCTTCAGTTTCGCCTCGTAGGCTGTTAGATGTTTAAGGGGGCAAAGAAGAAGTGTGCTACTTGGGTGAGATTGGTGGACTTGCTCAAATGACCCACACGCGACACAATGCTGGTGAGTGGCGGGGACGCGTCGAGTTTGTCGAGCGCTTGTCGAGTCCGGGGCGGCATCGCGGCCGGTCGCCGTCTCCCCGATGTCTTCCGCTCACCAATCGAAGAGTGGCGTTCGTCCCATTCCTCTCGAATTGAAAAAGTCAAGCTCGGAATCGTGACCTTCGGAATCGGTCGTCGGTGCTGAAAATGGTTACCGGTTAACCCATAATCGTTTAACAAACATTTTTTTTTTAACAAAAAGTAGTTGTAGGTTTTGATGCTCTCCGTGTCTGTGCAGATCATCGCCGGACTTTGGTCTTTGGTGGACGTGACTGGCGCATCAGACGCCGGTCTGATGTTGACCACAACGCGCACCCATCGTGTTTTATAAGTTCTGGGTTAAACTAAGGCGACATGCGCAGACTGTTCACAGTTTCATGGAGAAGTGGTGGGGGAATGTTGGGGAGTGAAGCAGAACGACATTGACGCCTACACACTGCGTTACAGATGAGATTTTTAAATAGAAAAATCAGCATGGGTAGTTGTGGGGATGGTCTGGGGGAGGGAGCTCCAGACAACGATCCTGGGAAAACCAGGACTGGAGTGCACCTTAAAGGGAGCAGCTGCAGAGAGGGGCGCGGTTAGGTGGACATGAGCTAGACCTTCAAGGATCTTGAAGGCATTGAGGGTTTTATAATTATTGAACAACATTAATATACCCAGGAAAGCCTCACTGAGTCTCGAGACTCTTTTTCAGGAGGGTCCTGCCAAGTTTCGATTGCCATGTTCTTCCCAAATTGAGTGATTTGCGAGCAATTTGAGTTACTTTGGCAAATCTGGATTGCCGTGACGCACACACACATTGCCTATGCGTTTGTTGTTTTACTTCACATGACGTCACAATATCTTTAACGTCCGCTGTGAAGGAGTGCAAACCGCAGTATTTACCGGGGCGGCCAGGGGGAGCGAACTACGAACCTCGACAACGCGCGTTGGCATCTGCCAACTCAGAGGTCTTTATTCATGCTGGAGGAACCCGATGTCCAGGAGGGGCGGGTCAGAACCTTACAACAACAAACGTTACAAAAACACGACAGCAGTGCAAAGTATTGGAAAGGTAAACAAATACAACTACGTTTCGATTTAAAGCTTTCGTGACTGCAGGGATTGTCTTTCCGACAGCCCTGTTCTTCACCTGAGGACGGCTGCTTGCGTTGTGGCCGAAACGTCGTGATAATTTTATTTTGTTGAAATTGTATTATTTTATTATTTCCCTTCTACGTGACTTTACCGAAAGAACCAAGAAGAGAAATACAACTTCATTTGCTTTTTATCTTACCAGGTAAAGCCCACTGGGGTATTAACTTATATTTCAGAAGCGACTTGGCCACAAACGGGAGCTCAACAAATTGGTTTATGGCGTGGAATTCAACAGCGGCCAAAGCGACCCTCACCTGCGCATGCTGCGGTAGCACCTGGTGGCAGCCACCAGCAGCAGCAGCAGTAGCAGCAGCAGCAGTAGCCTCCCCAGGGCCCCCGAGAGGCAGGCGGGAGCCACCCCCGTGGCCTCCCGGCCTGGGACCGAGGGCCGCGCGCCGGCCACGTCCATCGCAGGCACCCGAGGAGCTGCACCCCAAGATTGGAGGTTGAGGGGCAAAGACAAAGATGTTCCCTGTAGCCTTAACAGACTGTTAGGGCAAGTGCTGTTCGCGAGTAGCACTTATGAAGGCCAGCATGGTACATGAGGGGCTGGGTGGCCAGCACCACGCCCGACCGCCTTTGTCTCCCGATCGACAATGTTTTTACACACCGTACCAGGTACTTATTTGAGGCTGAGTCGACCTAGGAGAGGCCCAGGACCGGTTCAGATAATCGTCATTGGTGTTGGCCGTGAGCGGGAATCGAACTCGGGTGGGAGGGGGCACACACACGGGTAGCAACAGCATAAACTACAATTATATATATAGACATGCAATATGTACAAAAACAACGGCTGTTGAACGATCATGCGTAGACCCATAACCATTTTGAGAATCCACGACCTGAATGCAGGAATCGGCACTCGATACGAGTGGGACGGTACAAACCGCACGGCGCGCGTGACTGACGGTCAGCGGCAGGCCCAAGTGGCCGCGTGGCGCATTTGGCCGACAGCTCGAAGGCAAAGGCACAGCGCTGCAGTGGCCTGCTCACGCCACTGCTGGCGAAGGAGCCTCCTCCCCTCGAGGGAGCTCCAGAGGGTATTTGTACTAATCTCCCACATGGACAAGCGTCGATATTATTGACACGATATTATTGACATTATATTGACTTTATATTGACACGATATTATTGACACGGTATTATTGACACGATATTATTGACATTAAATTGACTTTATATTGACACGTTATTATTGACACGGTATTATTGACACGATATTATTGACATTAAATTGACTTTATATTGACACGTTATTATTGACACGATATTATTGACACGATATTATTGACATTATACTCTTTGGTTCTTTCGGTAAAGCCACCGCAACTTCTACCCCACGTGTTACCCCACCACAACTTGTACTCCACTGCTGTACTGTTGCTGTTCTCGGTGTCGTCACGCCGTGAGACGAAGCATCCGTTGAGGATCTCCCAACGAGCTGTGCGTCCCCCGGCGCAAGCAGAGAGAGTGTCTCAGTTCACACGCGGAGAGGACGCACTCTGCTGGTCGTCGCACGGTAGTCAAAGTGACGTAATTCTCAACAGAAGAATTGAGCAGATTCAAGTTTGAAAGCCCGAATTGAAAGTGATGGTTTATTTTGCGCAATTACTGATGACTGCACCGAGCCCATCACCGGCCCACGTGTGCTGAGGCAGCTCCTTCCACTATTTTTAGAATGCTGGGCATGGTGCCGGACAACTCCCACACAGATTACTTGTAGCAAAGAAAATAAAATCTGCGTTTTTTTATTATGGGAATACAATCTTCGGTGATATAATTTTCCAAGGTTAGATGTTATATATCGTAGTTTCAATCACGTTTTTTTCATCTACAAAACACAAAGATAGCATTGTTGTCACTCCATTATTATTTTCGGGTAAATACAATGAATGCCACTTGGGGAAAGTAAACAGAGGTTGAGATGGGTGCCTGCCACAATAATGTGGCATTTCCACATTTGAAGGAGAGTGCATTCGTTGTTGAAGATGAGTGAGACTTGACTTTCACTTTCGATAGTTTGTTTTGCGATAATAAAAAAAATATTTGTTTTGAAAGCCAATCAATAAAACGACTCAGATCTAATTTCCATGTGGGGTGGGTGCATATGACACAGAGGGGGCAGATGCCCTCTCTGACTTTTGGATGGAGGTGGGGAGAGCGATATATTGTGCCCTCGGAACCCTTGATAGTAGTGCGAGATGTTAACTCCCTTGCCTGGCATGTAGTGTCGTGGGTTAGATCCCGACCCTGACGCTTGTATATTTAGAGTTTGCATATTCTCCCCGTGGTCGCGTGGATTTTTCACCGGGTCCTCCGTTTTTTGTCTCTACATTTGAAAACATGCGTTTAGACTTTAGAGTATTTATCTGCTATACATTTCCACATAAGCCACTTCGTTGAGCTATCATGTCGGTCCAGGTCGCTTCTGAAAATGCGCTTTATAGCTCAGTGGACTTTATCTGGTCAAAACATAGTTTAGTTTTATATTTATATTAGTTTGTGAGACTCCTCGGCTATCCAACAAGGATTCCCCCATCGTGGCTGCTTTCTGTCTCAACTTCGAAATCCTTATTGTGCTTCCACAGCATTCACAACCACCGCCGTTACCTCATCAACCACCACCACCACAATTGCTACCATTGTCTTCATGGTCCCCACGAACAACATCCGACACCAACAGCCATAGCGGCAAGGCTTGAGGCCCTGTTGTCAGTTACTAAGCCCTCTCGACAGCTTTCATTTCATGGGTCCCCTTGACCATGAGCGCTGCCGACACATTTCAATTGGGGGTCTAAATGTCATTGTGATGGTGTTGAGGGGGGGGGGGGGCACGAGGTGGATTGGGCAGTGTCGACTGGGGTGGCTTTGGGGCGACACGACAAGTGTTGTGGAGGAGCGAAGCGGCATCTTGTGTGTGGAGGAGCTGCAGCCGATGGGATGTGATGCAAGCAGCCAGCTTGCTTTAACATTCCAACCGCTTGGGTTCCAATCTTTTTGGTGCCAAAATCAAGTCACATGGCGTCTACCTTCCTGAGTACAGGGATTGTTTTATTGGGGGCTGAAGTCTCTCACCTACAGCTCCCTTCCCAGCCCCTGTGGCAAAGCCCCTGAATACTCGACATGGGTCCCCATGGGTCCTTAGCCTCCATTTCAAAATCATTGCCCCCCCCCATATGATCCTCTGACACCCATACACTCGTTGTACCTCCAACCAACCTTCGCTCCATGGGTGATAAGGCTTTCTCCTTAGTTGCTCCGAGGCTATGCAGCACACAGCCCTTGGAGATCAGATCTGCTGAGTCAATCTCCACCTTCAAATCTCAATTAAAAACAAATCCGTTCAAAAGGTCTTACAATCTGGCTTGAATTCCCTCCTCTCATCTCCCACCTTGTTATATTACCTCCCTTGAATGTTCTCTATGCTGCTCTTACGTTTTATACATGTCATTGTTTTCTTCTTGTACGTGTTTTTGTATGTATAATATTGAATATTTTTTTTCCGTTTAGTACTTTGAGCGTAGGAAAAGCGCTCTGTAAATAAAATGCATCATTATTATAATACTAGGCATTTGTTTAAAGTTGAGTTGATTCGGTTATCTCAGGCCAGTTGGAGATACCGCTCTCACCGGACTGTGTTCGTTGTCAGTAACAAGAAACTGGACCATCGAGAATACAGCGACTTGTGCTGACAAGTTCCATCTCCCTCTGTAATCACACACACACACACACCAATCAATGTAATCACACACACACCAATCAATGTAATCACACACACACACACCAATCAATGCTCTGACAAAGTTTTGAATGCAACTCCAAATTGGATTTTGCAAAAGCTTTACCACTTCCAAAAACACAAAACTTTAAACGTCACAATATACCGTAATATGCCTCTAAAACAAGTACAAGGAACATAGCAGGTCTTTAACACTCTGTGCTGACTTAAACAGCCCACCGTGTACAAGTTTCGCATAATTGGCGTGGCTTCATCTCAATTCCGACCGCAAATACTTTGTACGATAATTTTGTTGTTGCTGTGAATAAATAATGTATCATGTTTACAGGTCAATGACCGTATCACCCGGAATATGCCCCGAGGAAGTCAGATCCCGGAAGCTAAGCAGGGCAGAGTCTAGATGGCGTTCGGATGGGTGACCACGTATTGTTGTACGCAGCCAACCGTGATCCTTCAAGGTGCGGGGAAGGACAGCAAATTAAATACGAAAAGCAGTTCTACAGTTTTCAATCTAGATGATTTAAAAGTGCATAGCTCCAGTGGCTTCCTAACATCCGAAGGAAGAGCGTTCCAGACGGCCGCAGAAGCGCAAGGTGACTACGGGACTTTGCCACGCGGTGGGCAGCAACATCCACTTGTGTACCGTACTTCTATGCTCCCAATGCCACAATGACCAGCGTGGTGAAGTATGATCAAATAACCCCCACGAGCCGCACGCGTTTGGGGAGACCTAAATCCAGCAGTTGATTAACAAAAGGTCTGTTCAACGTACTTGGACGATGTCTATAGAGGCATATTTAAACAAGCATATTCATAGAAAAACAACCTTTCACATTCACCAACGGGGGGCCATGCTGTCACAGTTTACATCAGCAAAACAAACTATATCACTTCCTCCTAAAATGGCAGTCGAGGTAACTTGGCATTTTAAAAGCATCAAACGCAAATTGACAACTTAAAAAAAACATATCGCCAAAACACACTTTGTTGTAATATACCAAAGCCCCAGACTTTTGATTTTTCTTACAAGCGAGAGCGTCGGTTTAGTCAGCCGGTCGTGACAGCCACTCAATGTTTACTACAAAAAACAACAACAATGCGGTTCTGTGATCAATGTACATTGGATTATGGCTGCATTGCACGACTTCTTGTGTTGTGGTGCGTTTTTAAAATTGTCATTGTGTTTAGATAGCACAGATGAACTTTAATAATCCGCCCTCCAATTTGTTTGGAGGGGGCGACTCAATGTTAATCCGTGATTTTTCGTGGCGGGGATAATTATTCCTGAAATTCGCGAGGCACCGTCAAGGGGACATTGCTTCACGCGTCAGGCCTGAGGCTTGCCACGTGGATTTGTGGGGTCACATGGCAACACGAGTTCAGTCTGCACCTCCATACCGCCAGAAGGCCTTCACTCAGGAATACTCCAATAGGATTATGAGGCCTCGAAGAGAATGTTTCAGTGCCCCTTCAAGAGATCGAGATTTCCAAAAGACACCGAAAATGGTGTTTATACGTATGCTGTTTGCAGACAATAATACTTTGGTGATAAAATGTGTGTCGTAAACCGTCCTCCACCCGACACGGCCAATTAATAAAATTGTCACGTGAATCAAATGGGCCAAAAGTCTCACTGCTTCAGCACACCAGCGCGTTCGCGAGTAATCTCGGTGCACTGGAGATGAATTCCATCCAGCTTGATGTGGTCGTTAACAGGATCTCAATAATATCGCTAATTTATACAGGCACGCTTCTTTCAGGATGGTCTACATGAGGCCATGTGGCTGTTTTGCCGTTGTTGTCGAATTACCATCACCCAATTAAAGCCTCAGATTCAGGCTTGGCCAAACACATTGTCAAACACAAACAATTACAGAGCACGGAGCAATGGTGGGCAACCGAGACGAGTCAGTGGGCCACGTGAAGCAGACCTCCTCCACCCCAGCGGTCCGCACGCTTGACATCACGCATCGCCCCAGACACACCGGGACCAGGCCACCACGAGGAGGGGCCGCAGGTTGTCCACCACTGATACAGAGCAATGACAGTCGTTGAGCAACCGGGCTGTGACTATCTCACAACACTGAGTCGAGTCACGAACGTGAATCTGGAGCCCAGACTCGACCCTACGCCTTGAGCCACTCAACCCCCCCCCCCCCCCCCATGAATCGCGCTGTGTCCCCTCTCGGAATACCGTCATCGGCAAGTGCATGCCGCCCACCTCTGGCTCCATGGACCCTGTGCCCAGTAGCATTTTAGCAAAGTCAAACGATGGCTTGTTAACCCTTTAAAGGAACGTATATTTATTTACAGTGGCACCGTAGACAACGCTGCTCACACAGATGCAGGCGCCGTGTGAGGCGTAAATCACCTTTGAAGCTTACTTACCAACACCGTATGTGGACCTACGGAACCATGTGACTTTACGACGTGTCTTCTAAATACGACTATCTCAAGATGCAGGGATCTATCAAAATGAGCACCATTCACAGTGAGATCTATTTAAGCGACCTTACTGCCAATTCTACTGCAGTGAAGTGACCATTCGTGGGATTTCAATGCACTACGCGCGTTCCATGGGCGTTGTTTTAAACGCTCTACACCAATTGAAATGGTGCAATTTTAGTAGATCCCTATGCAAGTGCCTTCGACAAGTAGAAGACTTGCCACACACGCCAGCTTCGCGTGGCAGCGACCACCACGTGGCAGTTTGCATTGGGCACGGAGCACGAGAGGGCGTCTCACTGGCACTCACGTGCCCTCTCCTCTGCTTGGTCATCCACATCGTGTACTCTTCATGATGCACTAAGAGCCTTCCTCTTGTGCTTTCACTTTCACCTTCTTTGTCGGCACAATATTCCATTGCCCCTACACTTAAACTTGTTTACAAAAGTCAAAGTGTGTCCACGGCGTATCAACACGCATTGGGGAGTGCTCACCTGTTTGTGGCCCTGAACCCAACGTGGAAGTTCACCTTGACTATGATTGGAACCACGCTGCCAGTTGACACAATTACATTACAACCGCAATATCTGGCATCACGTCAGGAAATTAAAACAATCCCATTTGGAACTCTCACAGTTTGTAGCGTAATTGTCATCTCTGTCGTACTCAAACTCTGCACACTTTTACCTGTAAAGAGCGTCCATGGCATGACAATCAAAGTTACAGATTTGTTAGTCACAAAGCTGTAATACAATATGGAAGTACCAAAGCAGTTATAATTATTGGCGATTGCCGACCGAGCTGAGACCGGTCACCGATGCTCCACAACTCGCTCCAGCTTGAGAAGTTGGTTGGAGCGTGGGCGGCCGCAAACCTGGTCTCGAGCCCAGGAATGAGTCGTGCAGGCTCAGCACCTCAACGTGAAGTGACCGACCTTAGCGCCACCCAGCCACCTCGCACACAAAGGTCACCGTTCACTTTCCACAGTTGAAGGTGGAAAGCATCAACGAGGCATGGGTACAGGGACGCTCGACTTCCCTGCAGTGCACAATATGGCTTCACAGTTTTAGACCGAAATGTAAATATTGTTTTCGTACAAGTCGGCTTATCATTCCATGGAGATTCGTCTTTCATTTCCACCTATTCTCAAATGGCATTTAAGAAGTAAAAACAAATAACTCAATAAAGTCTGCTTGCCCACAGCACCAAGTATCCGCAGAGACCAAAACAAGACTGTCTCAAAAGCACAGGGCCGAGACCTGCGTGCGGCTGTGGGATAAACAGGGTATCCCTAATCGGCGGCACAAGTACAGAGGTGGAGGCTGGCACAAGTTTCATATTCACACGTGGAGCCAACGCACAGCAAAGCACACCCACTCGTCTTCAGTACCAAATGGTTGGAGATTACAATGTACCCCGTGTCCACTGCGTTTTTCAAAAGTTTAACCTAAATCGAAAAACAACTTTTATCTCTCCCTATAAATATACAATTGTCTTGTTTGTTAGGGTGTCCTTTAATGGGCACTCTTAACACCATCGTAGATTAAATGTGGCCTTCGTAAAGTATAAAGACCAAACAGTAAATGCATCTGAAATCCTTTCCAAGTGAAACATTGCTGAGTCTACCAAGACTATACGAGTTTGGATGTGTGAGCCATTTAATTTTTTGAGCATTTATGCGGTAAGAAATCAGTGCCTGGAGAAATCGCACGGATACTCAAAGAGAACACCCACACGCCGCAAACAGGTGCTGTATGATCGAAACCTTGAGGTTGTACTGCTTCCTAGGGCACCTCACTGCCCGTGCACATCGTTATCCCAGCGTGGTCCACCAACCCTGCCTCTTGGTGCTGAATTACAGGTGTGCACCACCACCACACCTGGAAAATGTCTCACTGGCATGCCTTAGTTCGGTTCAATGAGCTGCCCACCCTAAAAATACTTTTTGTATCGTAAAAAAATCCCCCCATTCCAACCCATTACTTTTAAACTAATGGAGCATTCTTGCAGAGCATTATGGGTAAAAGCATAACTCTTTTCGGTTTCAAAATAGAGATTTTATTTGTTAGTCCATCAGACTTTCTAGACCAATATTGTTGCGTAAACCCGGGCCCCATTGTTGAGAGGCCGTGCTCCTGCCAATAACGTCGAGCAAGTCAGCAGCCTTTGTTCAACAAGCCTGACTGCTGATGAGACCCAGATGGTCAACACTGGTCCACAGTTTACTGGCTTAACAACACTCTGCTGGATAATATTGGTCTGGTGAGCTAAAAGGCCAATGGACTAAAACATACACGGTAATAACTCGTTTTCACACAATGTGCTTTTCCTATAACACGGTACTACTTTTAACGTACACTTTTCACACAATGCGCAACACGCCCCGTTGTGAAGCGGTTTCTGAGCGGTGGACGACGAACTACTTTCTTAAACTACGCGGCTGAGCGGTTTGGGAATTAAGGGCATACGCGCAGAGTGATACGGTACGTAGCGTACCCTCATCTCAGATCTTTGTCCTGCCATCTCACGAGTGTGCGTACATCGTATCTTGTCAACCCTGCCAAACTTCACCATCAAGTTATTTTAATGGGAAAGAGTTTTCGGTGGACGCATTGCTGCTTCACGTGGTACTTTCAGGAACGCACCCACCGCGCTCAATGAGGGATTACCGTAAGTGGAGATAGAACAGGGCTTCACTCATGAAAAGAGGATACAAACAATAGAAACAAGAATGCAATTTGTGGCTAGAATTGTATGAATATGGCACCGATGCAAGTGCCATTGTCTCTGTATGCGATCTGCAGGGCTGTCATAAAGTAAAAGAAAAGCGCCAACCCACACAGTTTATTCGTAAGGCAGCCACCGGCATGCTCAGACTCATCACTATAGAACTCCATCTGATGCCGGGCACCCACAAAACATAAACATGTATTCATTATTTGCAGTGCAAGGTGGGGGGCCAGCCTCCGCCAGCACCACGTGACCCTTACCGCCGCCATTTCCTCGAGTGTTTAAAGTTTTCTTGGATAGTCGTTCAGAAACGTAGTCAGTTTCGGCATTGTTCAGTACTTACTCGTTATGTACTTAACGACGCCGATTTTTATTAGCCGGGATGCAAACATCATCCCTAGCATGGTAGTAAATCTAACCGCTAGGAGAAACCAGCACAGGCGTAGCCTTTAGAAACTCTTTAAGAGTGTTTCAGACGCACTCGCGCTAGCAGTGTGCCAACATTGACCCGAGCATGTCGATACAATTTAGAAATGTCCCAGGTCTGTGGATCGCAGAAGCACTCTACCAGAGGCCAACATGAAGTGTCAGATGATCCATCACTGTCCCTTCCAGACTTGGTAGACAGGTCCACAGACAGGGAAGCTAGGACATTCTACTCAGCAAGTCTCCCTGTCCCCCAGGGCAGGGTCGTATGTTGCATACTCAGCTCAAAAGGCAATGCTAAAGCTCAAGGCGGGGGCTGAAACTGCAGCCTTGAAGGAGGCAAGCGAACACGTGCAGCTCGTCATGGCCTTTGCCATCGACACAGGGGCAATGGCTACCCTTGTAGCGTTACACCTTTAACTACAGAGCTCACCGTCGTATTGGACCAGTTGTTTGCCTAAAGATGCAGGAGATAAGACCCTAAACGTTAGCTCGGATAGCAAACGTCCCTAAAATAAATGGTGGCAGAGGGGTCACGTGGTGTGGGCGGAGGCTCGTCCCTCTCCCCTAGGGGAGGAGGGGTGTGAGCCCACCCGGCACCAAACAATACAAAGTAACGGATCGTTACATCTCCTGGGAGGAGCCCTGCACACGATGGGAGTTCTGCTGTGGCAAGCGTCGTAGCGCGTCGGTGGCCGCCCCTAAAACCGGGCCCAGTGCGAGCACCGGAGCCCCCCGTCCAATGAAACGCCACCGTCCAACAACGTCCCGGCGGGGCCGGCAATCAGTCTCCGTCGTAACCGCCGCCGGCGTCGCCGCGGGCGCAGAAGTCGCGCAGCTCTTTGGGGGGCTGCGCGTGGTGGGGCGCGTCGTGGGGGTCCGGGTGGGGGTCCGCGGGCCTCGGAGTCGAGGCCGGCGTCGCGGTCGGCGTCGGCGCTCCCTCGGGGCCGGGCTGCGCCTCGGAGGGGGAGTTGGGCGCCAGTGATCCGTACGAGTGGCGGCTCGGCGAGTCGGCCAGCGAGAGGTCCAGCGTCGGCTCCCGCAGCACCTCGGCCACAAACAGCTGCACGCACGCACCGGACGGTGGCGGGTTTAACGACGCATTTATATATTTACGCGATCAGAGGTACGGTGTAAGTCAACAAACACAACACTGATGGATGGTAGGAGGGGGACCAGGAGGAGACGCCGGTGACGGCTGGAGGGCGACGTGCCGACTCTATCCACGGCTCGGTGAAGAGCTCGCCAAGCTGCCGCTCTCTCCAACCGCCCTGCGGTGCAACAGTCCGCCAAGGAAATACACCACGGGCAGATTGTATTGATCCGTCTCCTGGGTGCTGCTGCTAAAGGTGGTGTTGACGCTCATGCCGGTGCCGCTGGTGTTGTGATTCGTGTTGCTGGTGCCGGCTGGCGCTGGTCGCGCCGCCAGCGCCGGGGACCCACCGGCACGGCTGGGGACAACCGCGAGCTCGCGTCCTCCGCGTCGTCCTCCACTCCCACGGGCGGCTCCACCACCGTCGGCTACAAAGACAAAGATCCACCGTATAGCCTTTAACTGACCTTTTGGGAAAATTCTGTTTGCGAGCACCTATGAGGGGGTGGGTGGTCAGCACCATGCCCGCTTGCATTTACCTCCTTAATGGCAACATTTAAATATCACAGCAGGTAGTCATTTGCGGCTGAGTCAACCTTGGAGAAGCCCAGGTCCGTTTCAGAAAATCGTCACTGGTGTTGGCCGAGAGTGGGAATCGAACTTGGGCCGCCGGGTTCTTAGCGCAGCGCACTAACCGCCGTCAGCTGCACGCATGCGCAAACGCACGGGCGTGCGCGCGCGTGACAGAATCGACGATTCATCGGTCGGTCATCAGCGGTGAGCCACGGGGCCAGGAGAGGCTGGGTCACCGGACGAGAGGGGAGGGGATGTATGTCTGTAGAACTTCTTTCGCACCCTACGTAGCCAACCGTGCTCGTCGCAGGTGCGGGAAAGGGCGTGCGCGCACGTGCGTCACCTGGCGTGACCGCAGCAAGCGCTCCAGTGCCTTGTACAGCAGCCAGAGGAGCACGGTGGCGCCGGCGAAGCCGAGCACCTCGCTCAGGAACATGGTGATGGGCCTGCGGAGGCCTGGCAGTGGTGGCGGCAGCAGCGGCAGTGGCAGCAGTACACAGAGGGCACGACGAGCAGAGAGGGTTAATTGAGCACAGGCGGACAAGATCATTGTTTTCATACGTATATCAAATCGATTTGATGACTAATATGTGTAATTTACTTCTATTTATTAAAAAAACATATTATTGTGGAGGTCTTTCTAAAAGTAGTGGCAGCCCTGACATCCTGCCTGAAAAATATATTGATCCAGAGAGCTCATGGGCTGACAAGACTGGCAGGTTAGTTACTTGCATGTGCTTAAACAGACCGGTCTGTTTTTATTATTATTTTTATTATTATTTTAATATGACAGGAGTCTTTTTGAGTGGACATTGGTGGCTGGGCAAAAACCAGAAACCAACCACACTTTGAGAACCCAGTTGAATCCAGGATGGCTGAAACCCAGATGTGAGCCCAGGACCTTGGCAGTGCCAGCCTATGACATGTTGCTGCGAGCACTATCGCACAAACACAACTATGACTGCCGCAATTCCTACAGCAAGCAGTTTATCCTCATCGGAAGGCATTCATATAATCCGACAGTGGAAGGATCATGATGATAACTGATGATGCTCGGGTGGTAGTCAGCAGTGAGTCATCACTGGAGGGATCAGACATACTTCAATAAGCAGCACCAGCTCAATGCTGTTGAAATCCTGAACCCTCCAGCCACTTCACGTCGTGCCTTGTCTAAATGCTGGCCTAACTCAGATACTGCGCAAATACATATGCATCGGATTAAGTCATCAAAAGAGATTATATGGCTCAAGATATATGCTTTGAAACCTTCCATGTGAAAATAGATTATTTATGTGACCAACATGAAAATCGCGTGTGAATGCAACACTTCGCTAACAGAGTGAACGTACAGACCGGGTAGTGAGGACGGGGCGCAGGACAAGCACGAGGCAGAAATAGGACGAAGAAAAATCTCGATCGATCTGCGACCCCAAATCAAACGGTGAAAATTCATAAAATCGCTGAGAGGGGGATGAACCGTCCAAACAGCTAACCCCACACACGATTCCCCAGCTCCTTTGTCGCTTAGCCTTAAACATCGACCAAAATACGCTGGGGAGTGGTGGGAGCTGACCGAGCCTCAGGATGGAGAAGAAAAGGAGCCAAAGGATGCAGAGCAGGGGGGCCATGAGGAGCTGGGTCACCGCTGCCTTGTGGGTCTTCTTCTCCATCTTGGCGGGCAGGTACGTGAAGAACAGGTTGTAGCGGTCCACGTAATGCTTCAGCACCATGTACAGGAGGCCTGCGGATGGGGGAGATGAAGGTGGCCGGGCCCCGGGGATCACGATCACAAGCCACTCGTGCATGGGCCATCTTTATCACACCGGGTGAGAACCCCACTAGCAGCTTGGTGTTGCTTTCGCAAGGCACATCCTGGATATTTATTTTCCCTTTAACAGGAGCAATGGGAGTGTGCCGTTACGCAGGAATGGAGACTCAAACGTGCGTTTTGTTTGTGCTGCGTGCCACGTTGGTGAGGACGCACCGTAGCTCACAATCGGAAGGTTGCAAGTTCAGTGTCTGGTGAGAGGCCGATTCACACCACTTCGGTGGTCGTCCTAAAGCACGACTGGCCCCTGCCACAGGAATGTGGAATTTTGATCACTGGCTTAGGGATGTAAACACTCTACTCTCATGTTTCTTTCAACAAAATAAAAGTAGTTGCAGACAGCTGTAATGTTTTTGATTTGGGCTACAAGACCAATAACTTGGAGTTCTGTGGGTAAATACTACATGGGGGTCCTGGGAAGGCAAAATGAAAGAGAGCAGCAGTGAACCAAATGTTTGGTGGGCAGTGGTGGGGGTGCAAAACACTCTACCGAAGGGCGTGATGATGGGACAGATGACGCTGTAGGACATGGTGACCGTTATGATGCACATCGTCCACGCGTACTCGAGCCCGTACGGGAACTCGTAGCAGCAGCGCTGTGAAGAGGGCCGAAACACACGATCACAGACAAAGATCCCCCAAATAGCCTGTAACAGACTGTAGGGGCGAGTGCTGTTCGCGAACACTTACGAAGGCCGGTGCGGCACACATCCATGTAACAGCGAAACTGCGTCCTTGCGCGTCTATGTACGTACGTATGTTTTGGGAAGCATTTGTATAGTAATTTTCTGCACTACGAACACAGCCACATCGGTTCGACTTCCAGCCATGGGTAACCACAGAGTAAAGCTGTAGCTAAACCTTTCTCGGGCCTCCACGAGGTCAACTCATCTGTTGACTTGTAACTACTGCGGCAAGTAGAGCATTAGCGCTGGGGAGACGAAAGCGGCCGACATGGATCTGGCCACATCACCCTCGTGTGTGCCATGTCGGCCTAAATAAGTGCTTCGCCTGAAGTGGCCGGTGGCTCGTCAGCTGTGCACAGAGCAACTACTGGGTTGCTGGGCAGGACGCAGGGAGCCACTGTCAACGGTAAAGCGGCCGCTGAAGTGCAGCGAGCCGACGGTTCCCCAACACGGAGGGTTGCGCTGCTGTGCGAGAGGATGGCCGGGAAAAGAGCGTAAGCGAAGTGGGGGCTTTTTGGGGGCTCGATGCCCGTGTGGACGTCACCTTGCGCACGTGATGCCGGTGTGCGTCCGAGCGAGCCAGGCACAGGCGCAGGCCGTACAGCGCCAGCTCCGGCAGGCGCAGCAGCCGTGCCGCCGAGCCCAGCAGCGCCGCCGTCACCACGTAGTTCACGAAGAACGCGCCGTTGTCTGGCAGAAAGACGCACCTGCACCGGCACGGCGGGGCAATCGTACACATGCACACACACCTGTGTGAACACAGCGGTACAATCACACACACACACACCTGTGTGAACACAGCGGTACAATCACACACACACACACCTGTGTGAACACAGCGGTACAATCACACACACACACACCTGTGTGAACACAGCGGTACAATCACACACACACACACCTGTGTGAACACAGCGGTACAATCACACACACACCTGTGTGAACACAGCGGTACAATCACACACACACCTGTGTGAACACAGCGGTACAATCACACACACACCTGTGTGAACACAGTGGTACAATCACACACACACACCTGTATGAACACAGCGGTACAATCACACACACACCTGTAGGAACACAGCGGTACAATCACACACACGCACACACACCTGTGTGAGTACAGTGGTACAATCACAAACACACACCTGTATGAGTACAGTGGTAAAATCATATACACACGCACGCCTGTATTGTATGAATGTTGAACTTCTTTTGCACCGTACATAGTCAACCGTGCTAACAGGACGTGTGTATTAGCACAGTGATAGAAAAACAAAGATCCCCGTATAGCACTCACTCTCCTAGGTCGACTCAGCCTCAAGTGAGTAGCTGGTGCGGTGTGTAAACTAGGGAGACAAAGGCGGCCGGGCGTGGCCCTGGCCACCCACCCCCTCGTGTGCCGTGCCAGCTCTCATAGGTGCTACTCGCGAACAGCTCTTGCCTCAACCGTCTGTACAGGCTGCACGGGGGACACTTTTGTTTACGGGCACCGCGATGGCGAGATGTTAACTCCCTCACCTGGTCTGCAGGAGGTCGTACCCTGACGCCTGCTATATATTTGGAGTTTGCGTGTCTCTCTGCCCGTGGTCGTGTGGATTTTTCTCCGGGTCCTCCGGTTTTTCCCTCCACATTTAGAAATGTGTTGGGCTGCTATACATTTCCACGTGATAAGCCACTTCGTTGAGTTATAATTTGTGGCTAGGCGACGTCTGAACGAGAACTAGATAGCTCAGTGGACCTTACCTGGTAAGATATAAACTCGTCGTTTTTTTAGTGATGAGACAGCACTCACTCGAAGCGGATGGTGCCAGACTTGAGCAGGTCCTTGTCAAACAGCCAGCGGAAGAACACGTCAAAACTGTGACATAAAACCACAACATACACGTGTAGAGGACCCATAAAACCACAACATACACGTGTAGAGGACCCATAAAACCACAACATACACGTGTAGAGGGCACATACAGCACGACATGCACGTGTAGAGGACCCATAAAACCACAACATACACGTGTAGAGGGCACATACAGCACGACATGCACGTGTAAAGGACCCATAAAACCACAACATACACGTGTAGAGGACCCATAAAACCCCAATATACACGTGTAGAGGACCCATACAGCACAACATGCACGTGTAGAGGACGCAAACAGCACATGGCTGTAGAGGGCGAAGCAAACTAAAACAATGCCGCATGAGTGAAAGAGTGTGAATGTTTGTGACACGGGTACAGTGAGGATTAGCCCGGGGCAGTAAGGTTGTGCCAATTAGGGTTAGGGTTAGGGGGGAAGCAGGGCAGCGAGTGTGTGTAGTGCACGACTTCGGAGACGATATTTGTGGAGGCACCTTCTTTCATTAACACACACGATCTCGCCTGCACGCACTCTGTACTCGCCAGCCTATGACACAACACGAGCCGGCTGGCATCGGCGGCGCCGACTGAGACAGCTGACAGGCTGTCGAGCAACGCAATGTCGAGCGAAGACTGCAGCGACGATGGCGACGAGACGACAGCGACGACGAGACCATCCAATCCCAAATCCTACCGGCGCGGCCTGGCTCTGCCCTGGCCACGCCTCCCTTCTGGAACCCACGAGCAAGTTCCAGGGCCTCCCTAATGGGGCCCTCCGTGACCCTTGCCCCAGTTCCTCCGCCCCGCCCACACACAGCCGTGTATCTGCTCACCGGCGTGTGTGCTGTTTGTACACCGCAGTTGCCGCTGCTGGTCACCAGCGGGCGCTATTACACTACACATGTGCTGCGCAGTAAATCACTCAATCTCTGTTCTGTATCTCTACATAAACTGTTCATACTTTTAAATTGTCGGCCTCGTGTCCTTCTATACTGATGTTAACCCAATAGCATCTGTTTAAGCAAGGAGACTTTGCAGAGGTTTTGACCTTCTGGGTTTCATCAGCGGCATTAGGGTTGATAAACAAATACCACTGGCTTGGCTGATGTTACTGGTAAGAGCACTCCCTGTAAATGATGGGGCCCTGTCAGCAAAAAGATAAATGTTGTATGGAGCTCATTAAGCGCGGCTGTGCAGGATTATGAGTAATACTGTAAGGGGGTATCTTTGAATAAATTATAACGTTTAACATGGAGCTAGAAGGAAAAATACATTTTGAGACAAATATTCCTTATAATTTATACGAGAATATACAGTCGTTGACAGAGTCTTGACACTCAGTGAGGCTTCCCTTTGAAGAATACAGAAACATCCACCAACGAGACATTTGTAGGAGCGTACCTGGACAGGCCCAGCGACGGCAGAATGAGCACCATGAAGATGAGGAAAGTGTAAGTCTTGTGCATCAGACACTGGTTTGTGGCTGACCTGCAAGAAAACGTGAGTGGCGCGTGAACGTACAATCAGTGAAAAGCCCTTCAAAGACGGAAAGACAAAATGTTGCGAATTCAAACAGAGCGAAGGTGGCTCTCAGCAGTGGTCAGCGGCTTGCCATCAGCCACAGAAGCTGCGTGCGGAGAGATTCCACGCGCAGCTCACAGGTGTGTCTTAAGATCCAGCTCAGAGCTTTGGCGATCAGCCGATTAAGTCGACAAAGAAATCGCTCACAACAATTTTGGGTGGTCATATACTCGCGCCCATTTAAAGTTGGTGGCAGCCCCCATATCGTGCTCCCTGAAGGCGGGAATCTCCCAACAAGCTTCGCCCAGTGTGGCACAGCTGATGATGCCGATGACATCACCAAGCCCGGCGCATCACCTCCCGTCCAGTGGCACACGTGGGAACAATTCAATTGGTTTTACAACTATTCTCGTATAATCTGATTCGTCGAACGATCGAACCGATAATCGGTATAAGTAATTGATGATGTAAATAATCGAAGAGCTCAGCTCTACGACGCCAATAAATAATAATACGGAGCGTACTTTGTCCAGTGTGCTTCATAGGTAGTGGACTGGTAGACGATGAAGGGGAGTGTGGCTGAGAAAATCCACAGCAGAATGGACGGGAAGAACTGGCTGATGAGAGGGTTCTGTAACGGAGAGACGAGACATCAACAGCAATGGAGGATTTCCATTGAGCGGCGCTTACACACCGAGCGTATCTCAAGGAGCAGTGGCAACACACACGAAGAAACATTTGGCAAGGGAAAGAAATGTGTAAGGGACAACAATGAAAGTCAGAACAGAATTTTAGATGCTGCAGTCGAAACAAGAGATGATTACCTAAAGGGGTATTGGAGGCGTTTGAAAGACAAGCGAGTTGCGAATCTCACGGAAAAACCCACTCGACACATCACCGAGCATTCACCCCCATTCTACATCGCTAAACACATTCTCTTTTATAGCCTCACTGAAATGTTTGCATTAACAATTTTGATTTATATAGCACCTTTAATACGATCAACATCTCTAGACACAGGAACAACTGCACACATCCGGTTGTGCGGACGAAACATCAAGTACCGTCAAAACTTGCCAATGACCGGCCAACCACAACAGTAAAACATCACATTTCATTGGGTAATAATTGGATAAACTGTGAAAACCAAAACATACAATCTGTCTGGCCATATAAAATACAAGTGGGAACCTATTTACCATATATCCACAATAACATACTTTTGTTTTATCTGGGCCATCCCATTCCGCCATTACCCCTGGATAATGGAGCGTTGACTGAACATATATCTGCGTGCATGCATTCAAGCCCGCACGCAGGACATCACGGAACGACCGTGGCTGAGCGCAGAGTCTCTCCCCACGTCCTCACGTTGAGGTCCTCCACAGTGCGCGTGACGTTCCACTTGTCCATGCTGCTGATGATGATCGAGGGCGTCGTCAGGAAGAAGATGAGCACGAACAGGGGGACGTTGATGAGGAAAAAGCGCAGCCACCAGACCCAACCCTGCACCGACAGGTTATCCCTGCACGCTCGCGCGCACACACACGGGTCGGGGTGCCGGTTTAGAGTTTTGTGTCCGTACGTCGCTCCGTTAGTCTGTGTGCTTATCCGTCCGTTCGTGTGGCCGTCCGTCTGTCTATTGGTGCGTCCCTTCGGTTGTCGATGTGTTCATCCATAAATCCATCCATTTGTGTGTCTGTCCATATGGCCATTCGTGCGTGTTTATCCGTCCAGCCCTTGGTGCATGTGTCTGTCTGTCAGTCAGTTCGTCTGTGTGCACGTGCATCTGTCCATTGGCGCATGTGTCCATCTGCTCTTGCGTGTGTCTGACGGAATGTGTGACTCACTAGCAGATGATTTGCGGTGCCTGTCAATGTGTCCTTCCATCTGTCTGTATGTATGTCTGTCTGTTCATCTATGCATTTGGCTATATATCCTTGGGGCGCCACGGTGGCGAGATGTTAATTACCTCGCCTGGTATGCAGGTCGTGGGTTTGATCCCGACCCTATCGCCTGTATATTTGGAGTTTGCATGTTGCCCCCATGGTTGTGTGGATTTTTCTCCAGGTCCGGGTTTTCCCTCCACATTTAGAAACATGCGTTTAGAGTATTTGGCTTCTATATATTTTCACAATAAAAAATAGTTAAAGTTGAATTGTTTGTGCCAATACGTGTCTGCGCGTGTGCCCATGCATGCGTCTGTCCATGTGCGTGTCTGTGCGCCTGTGAGTCTCACCAGCAGATGGTCTGTGGAGCCGGCGCGTAGCTCACATGCCAGCGAGACGAGCGGAGAGAGTCGCTCACCCGGGAGCGCGTGGGTCGACGCAGACAGCGGCACAAGCCGTACTCGCGCAGGATGCTGCCAAGAACGGGGCCGCGCGCGGCGTCAAAATGATTACCACAGCACCCGCATTATACCGGGTGCGGCGAAAATCAGGAATCGTGCGTCCGTACGGTAAATCGTAGCAGATTCTCAAACTGTGCATCATTTTACTTGGGACATTTCGCACAGGATGCTTGAACATTTCACAACACGTCCGCTTTGATCTTAGCGCACTCAGCTCGTATGTTTGCCCTTGGTTGTTTCACGTCTGTGGAGTGGTCGGCTTAGAAGACTAATTTCAAATGCTCGCAGAGGGAGATCCTCGCGAGAGGCAACTCCTCTCTTTTACAACAACACAAACAGCGCCGTCCCGACATCTCTGTATTCCTGAATTTTTCGGCACCCTGTACGGGCCGAGATCTTGGTTTCAAATACACGGGACGGGAGGTAGTTGGGCGACTGAGCCGGTGGCTTTATTTGTCTATCCCAGTTGCTGAGCACGGGGCCCAGTGGCGCCCAAGACGCCGAGAGGCCAGCAACAAACGGCGCCATTGAAGCCGCCATCGATCCGACAAGCTGACGCAGCGAGGTCATGAAGAGCTTGGACAAAAAGACGCACGCCTGGGTCATGCTCGCGTCCTGGAAGGTGGCGAAGGCCATGCCCAGCGGCTTGGTGAGCACCCTCATCTTCTCGTTCTCGCACTCGTCCGTGAGCGCCTCCTCGCGCTCGCTGTGGTACTGGACGCCGTCCACCTGCACCGGCGGGCGGCCGGGCCAAGCGGGGACGCGCGACGGCAGCGAAGGAGGTTTGTTAGTCGGACTGGTGGGGGGGGGGGTGTTATTGAACATCTACTGAGGTTGCAGAGAGGCATGTGAAAAAGACAAACACAAAGATCCCCAGTAGAGCCTTTAAACAAGCTGTTGTTGGAGGTGCTGTTAGTGAGCACCTGTGAAGGCAGGCACAGCACATGAAGGGGATACGTGAACAACACCACGCCCTGCCACCTTTGTCTCCCAAGTGCTGATGGCTACACATCACACCAGGTACTTATTTTAGGTTGAATCGACCCAGGGGAAGCCCATGACCGGTTCAGATAATCATCATTGGTGTTGGCCGTGAGCATAAATCGAACTCGGGTCGCCGAGTATATGGTGCGGTGCTTTAACCGCTGCACCACCGCTCCACAAACACACACACACGCACGCACAATACATACACGCACACAATGCACACACACACACAATGCACACACACGCACACAATGCATACACACAACGCACACACAATGCACACACACACACGCACACAATGCACACACACAATGCACACACACACAATGCACGCACATACACAATGCACACAATACACACACACACAATGCACACACACAATGCACACACACACACAATGCACACACACACGCTGACCTTCCGACAGATGCCGCAGATGTCGCACAGGCGGAGGCAGCCCTGGGCACGGACTCGCACCATGACGGGTGCCCGCTCCTTCTTCGACATGGACAGGCAGTAGAGTCGGCCCTGCATGGCTCGCCGCCTGGCACAAAAACACACGCCGGCTCTCGTCACTCAGCGTGATTGCACTCAACCCACGCGGCACCCTCCACATCACGGGAAAACCTTTCCTTCATAATGGCCGAATGGGCCCATCGATGGACCACGCATACGCTCACACCGCAGTTGCTTTTGTTACTGCGAAAGGCCCCTTGCTCTGGTTTGCCTCCAAGTTCTTCCCCCTTATGTTTAACTCCCTAATCACCCTTCCCCTTTATTAGCGACGTATTGTTCCTTGTTCTGCTTCGCTGTGTTCTATATATTTATTATTTTGTTGAACACAAATGCGAGATCTGTGACGCAGGCTCGTGTTGTGATCACTGGAGAATATTCTCGTCGTATGTGACCCCATCCACTCACTTATACCGACACTTTTGAATTTTTTTTTTATTACGTACAGAAATAAACAAATCTCATCTATTCTTATATCAAAGCATGCACAAATTAATATATTGCCAGATTTTGTTTAATATTTAATATACAGCAGGACGTCGTATTTGTACGGATATCAAAATAAGTCACCACCGTACCAAATGTCAGAAACCACAATTTAGATTTAAAGCTTTCGTGACTGCAGGGATTCATATTCTTGGTTCTTTCGGTAAAGTCACGTAGAAGGGAAACAATAAAATAATAAAAATTATTTTAGAATATGAATCCCTGCAGTCAGACCGCATTCCATTCTCTTCCTCTCCCCCCTCCTCTTTTCCGAACATAGATGGACTCGTCCATCTGAACAACTGCCAAGTCGCTGGCCGTGGTGCTGACGTTAAGAAAAAAACGCCACTTTTTTCAAATTTTCTTGATGTGGATTTCACACCTGATGATGATTGCTTGTGTTGCAGTCGAAACGTCGTGAGAATTTTATTGTTTTATATTTTTATTATTTTATTGTTTCCCTTCTACGTGACTTTACCGAAAGAACCAAGAATAAGAAACCACAATGTTTACTTTTTAGTGTCCAGCTTCATGAGTCGTTGAACGTCGTAGCAGAACTGTACCCCCGTCACGGTGCAGCCCGGGTACGCCTCGCTGCGAAACACACACACGCACCACAGAGACACACACACACCACACACACACACACCACAGACACACACGCACCACACACACACACACCACAGAGACACACACAACACAGAGACACACACACACCACACACACACACACCACAGAGACACACACACACCACACACACACACACCACAGAGACACACACACCACAGAGACACACACACACCACAGAGACACACGCACCACAGAGACACACACACACACACCACACACACACACACCACAGAGACACACACACACCACACACACACACACCACAGAGACACACACACACCACACACACACACACCACAGAGACACACACAACACAGAGACACACACACACCACACACACACACACCACAGAGACACACACACACCACACACACACACACCACAGAGACACACACACCACAGAGACACACACACACCACAGAGACACACGCACCACAGAGACACACACACACACCACAGAGACACACCACAGAGACACACACACGCACCACAGAGACACACACACACCACACACACACACACCACAGAGACACACACACACAGAGACACACACACACAGAGACACACACACACAGAGACACACACACACAGAGACACACACACACCACACCACAGAGACACACACACACCACACACACACACACCACAGAGACACACACACACCACACACACACACACCACAGAGATACACACACCACAGAGACACACACACACCACAGAGACACACGCACCACAGAGACACACACACACACCACAGAGACACACCACAGAGACACACACACGCACCACAGAGACACACACACACCACACACCACAGAGACACACACACACCACAGAGACACACACACACACCACAGAGACACACACACACAGAGACACACACACAGAGACACACACACACACCACAGAGACACACACACACAGAGACACACACACACACCAGAGAGACACACACACACAGAGACACACACACACAGAGACACACACACACACCACAGAGACACACACACACAGAGACACACACACACAGAGACACACACACACACAGACACACACACACACCACAGAGACACACACACACCACAGAGACACACACACACACAGAGACACACACACACAGAGACACACACACACAGAGACACACACACACAGACACACACACACACACAGACACACACACACCACAGAGACACACACACACACAGAGACACACACACACAGAGACACACACACACACCAGAGAGACACACACACACAGAGACACACACACACAGAGACACACACACACAGACACACACACACACAGACACACACACACACCACAGAGACACACACACACACAGAGACACACACACACAGAGACACACACACACACAGAGACACACACACACACCAGAGAGACACACACACACAGAGACACACACACACAGAGACACACACACACAGAGACACACACACACAGAGACACACACACACAGAGACACACACACACAGAGACACACACACACAGAGACACACACAGAGACACACACACACACACAGAGACACACACACACAGAGACACACACACACAGAGACACACACACACAGAGACACACACACAGAGACACACACACACAGAGACACACACACACAGAGACACACACACACAGAGACACACACACACAGAGACACACACACACCACAGACACACACAGAGACACACACACACAGAGACACACACACACAGAGACACACACACACAGAGACACACACACACAGAGACACACACACACAGAGACACACACACACAGAGACACACACACACACCAGAGAGACACACACAACAGGCCTCCTCAATGTCGTCTCGCTACGTGATCTGCCTCGCACCTGCACGTCAGCCGATTTCAGCTGACGTGATCGCTCCATAGCCTCTTCGGGGTGTTCTCTCCGTTGGCTGCCATTCCCCTGCTAGTCTCGACCGCCGGCCATCACCTCGCACTGTTAGCGAGCCACCTATTAAGGCTTGGATGGCACACACGAGAGTGGTGTGGCCACTTTCTCACACGCATCTGTCTCTAACAAGTCCTGGTATTGACTATGCAGTATTCATGCACTCGTTCTTTCTTGAGCCGATATAGGGAAGGGCAAAGGTTAAGTGGTCAGTTGCCAAAGGTGTTATTTGCAGACAAAAATGATGAGTTTAAAGTGATCTTGGGACGAGTCCTGGGCCACCCCCGCACCGACGCACACTGACAAGCGTAGCGCAGTGAGGTGCGGCCAAACAATCCCCACGACCAACAGGGTATGTCAAGGCCTTCATCCAGCAGTTGATGGACAACGGACTGTCAATTACTATTTTTTATTATTTAAACATTTTCAATGACTATACTACTATAAAAAATAAAACTATTTAATGTCACCAGGTAAGGCCCCCTGAGCTATGTAACTCTTTTTCAGAAGTTATCTGACCACAAATTATAGCTCAACGAAGTGGCTTATCATGTCAAAATGTATAGCAGCCAAATACTCTAAACGCACGTTTCTAAATCTGGAGGGAAAAACCAGAGGACCCAGCGAATGAACTCCAAATTTACAGGCATAAGGGTTGGGATTGAACCCACAACCTCCTGTATACAAAGCGAGGTAGTTAACATCTCGCCACCGTGGCGCCCTCTATATCAATTACATATTTGTGCCCACTGCAACACACAATGAACTACTTCGGAAACAAACCGTGTCTTTAACACCGACCTCTGGGCAGCTGGTCGTGGGCTCAGTGGCTGCGAGGCCACATGGCCACACAGAGCCCTGCCACAAACCAGCGTCTGATGCTCAGGGGCAGTTCCCCGCTACGGTTGTACTCACTGGAAGTGTGCGGCCACGATAGCCGAGTTGGTTATTTCTTTCGGTAGTCCAGTGATGAACAAGGTTCTCATCTCCTAGAGGGGAGGAATAGCAACAATACATTAAATAAATAATGTCAAGGTTCAGAGGTTATCACAGACAATTTAGTCGATTGTTACCACACCACACTATTCCAAATTATCTTTTCATACACACGAATACCGTTCCAAAGTTGTACACACAAAGTGCTCGCCACAAATGGACCACAATCCCTTGCTGATCTCGTCAAGGAGCAAACATCATCATGCAAACTCCGGTGAACCTCGCAGTGGCTTTTGGCTAACCAACGAACAAAGGCGGTCACTGCATTGTGCGCTTTTAGATGCGTTTCTGCAGCCATCGGGAACACGCTTCTTTCCGATACTAGGAAGCCACTGGAGCTGTGCACTTTTAATCTAGATCGGAAACTAATTTATTTAGAACTGCTGTCTGTGTTTAGTCATCCTTCTCTCGCACCTACAATTAGCACGGTTGGCTACGTATGGGGCGAAATAAATTCAACATACACACATACAAAGTTGACAGCTGACCTAAAAAAAAACCCTGTCACAGCATCCCACAACAAACTGGAATGAGGTCTTCCCTTAGTCACTGACCTCTGAGCACCATTCAATTACCAGTCTCACTAACCTGCCCTCCTCCATCCTGCACGTATCCCACACAATACTGCCTCCGCATCGACAACTCCGTAGAGCAGTGTTCTTCATTGCGTCACTCTAAGTCAGTGTCCTTCATTGCGTCACGCTTAAGTCAGCGTTCTTCATTGCAAGGCATTGTGGTCCTCTTGTCTTAATGGAATGAGGCAGTGTCAAGGCTCAATGTGCCCATCTTTGGGCTGTGGAGCCTCACCATGTTTTCGTGCTTGTGGTCAACGAGCCGTCGATGCCTCTGCATCCAAATCACGGTGATGAAGAAGTAGAGGACTGTGAATGTGGTGTGAACCCACAGGATATTGTTTCTGTGAAATGCACACGTACAAAGATCCCCCATATAACCTTAAGAGACTGTTGGGGAAGATGCTGTTAGGGAACACCTGTAAGGCCGGCACAGCACGCAAGGGGGTGGGTGGCCAGTGCCACGCCTCGCCGACTCTGTCTCCGTCGTGGTGATGTTTACACATCGCACCAGGTACTCGTTTGAGACGTATTCGACCGAGGAGAGGCCCAGGACCGATTCAGATAATCACCACGGGTGTTGGTCATGAGCAGGAATCGAACGCCGGTCACCAGGTTCATGGTGCAGTGCGCTAACCACTACCGCTGCCCACGAAACAAACACAAACACACATATATAAACATCTCCATTTAGTCGTATACACTGGAGGAGCAAGCGCCAGAAGTAAGCACCACACACATATAGACCCAACCAAACACATGTGAAAAGTCTCCCACTTGGCTTTGGAGAATTGCAACTTATGTGAGTCAAAACATTTACATTTTTATTGAGTAACAATCATCGTTATCAGCCATGATCTTTCCACTGCTGGATGAAGGTAGTGATATGCATTATATGGTGTTTTAAGGAACTGTATTATAATATAAGTGTAGTGCTCTACTTAATTACATTACATCTTACTAGGTGTGTAACACTTAATGCACCACATTTTCGACTTGCTATAGAATTCGACTAAAGACCAGCTGTTGTTTTGTATTCGCATTCTGCCCAATAGCATCGACTGGAACACAAAAATGCACTCTCATGATCACTATGCAATAAATCATGCATGCAAGAATCGACAATTTTCCATTCATATATGTTGCGTAGGATTGCTTCATGTAAACCACATCAGCCACTCCAGATTCTAAACGAATCGCAACTTCAAACAGGAATTGACTCTTGAATCCAAATCAATCCTCAAATTGAAATTATTCATAAAATCCTTGGAAGGGGGATTTGTGAATTGTTAAACGCATACTTATTACAGCTTCACTAAACCATGGTTCTAGGACAAGTGGCTGCATGACCCTCTGATGTTGCATAGTGAACCCACATTACTGAAATTACCATCACAAGCAGAACAATCGTTAAATGCGTGGACGTGATTGGCCGTAATTCTTACCGATCGTCCATTCACGAGCCTCCAATCTGCCAAGGCGCCCATTGACCCACAGGCCCATTGTGTCTGCTAAATCTCACCGCCATTCCGCGAACGATTATTTTACGTCTGCAGGATGTGCGAAATGAACCTAAAACACGTAGACTGGGGTACTTACGATGGAGATATGTTGACGATCGTTGTACGGCCAAAGTTGTAAATGTCACCGCCTGAAATGTAAAGTGCTGTGTTATTACTGACTGATTTACTTTACACTCACATTCATCACGTTTAGGCTGGCGCACAGGCTATAATTAGGAATCAGGCATTGTGATTGATACACATTATCAACGTTTACAAATGTACAAAATATACCTTATTCACCCATCATCCTCTCTCTCCCCCTAACCAAGGAATACAGCCAAACGTAGATTCTAAGAGGATACTTTTTATGAGCTTTTACTATTTTTTGTCATTTTTTAAATGCATATATTGAGCCTCGCAACATCTCCCTCTTGCTCATGGTGTTTGAGCGTGTGTACATGTGTAATCCACTTCTGGATGAGGGCCTCTCTCATGCCTGTGCAGGTCGTGTGGATTATTGTGACCATACTTCACCACACTGGTCAGTCCCAGGTTGGTGAAGGAGGGAAACAAAGATGCGGATAGACAGATAGACATAGCAAAAGTGAATTGCGTTGCATTGCCCTCTGCTGCCCACTACTTAGCATGGCCCCACAGCCACCTACGACAACCCGTTTGTGCATGGTGGTCCCCTATCTAAGCACTACTTAGGCCCAACACTGCTTAGATTCCGAGATCTGACGAGAGGGGGCATGCGGTGGCGAGAAGTTAACTCCCTCGCCTGGTATGTGGGAGTTCATCAGTCCGATCCCGACCCTGACGCCTGATGTATATTTGGAGTTTGCATGATCTCCCCGTGGTTGTGTGGATTTTTCTCCGGGTCCTCAGGTTTTCCCCTGCGTTTCGGGTATTTGGCTGCTATAAATTTGGACATGATAAGCCACCTTGTTGAGTTATCGTTTGTGGCTAGGTCACTTCTGAAAAATAACTATATGGCTCAGGGGGCTTTACCTGGCAAAATAAGAAAATAGTTTAGTATTCAGGGTGACTCGGTCATAGGGGAAGCTCGGTGTTGACAATGTGTTGGCGATATCGAACAATCCCTTGGGATGACTGTTTGTCTCTGGGCATTCGTGCACCCATCATATCTCCAGAGATGTTGATGGGCAGGATGACACCCATCGAGAGCACGGTGATGATGCAGAGCAGGCCGATGGCGTAGCGCTGGAAGGAGAGGTAGTAAACAGCGTCCACGCCGCACCGAGCATGGAAGTCCTCCTGGCTGGACAAAGATAAAGACAAAGAACTGCCTTGTGCAGCCTTTACAGATTGTTGTGGGCAAGTTGTATGAGTGCACACTGTTAAGGCAGGCACCACGCACGAGGCGGTGATACGATATTTGCCGCCGATGTTCGATGTGGCTGGGAAATGAACTCGGTTCGCTAGATTCGTAGCAAAGTACACGAACCACTGCATCACCGCCCTCTGGCTGAACACACGCGCCAACTCAGAGATCCCTAGACACCAGCACACAAAACGTACATTTCTCCGTCTCCCCATCCATTTGGCAGGGATAAACTGTCCCGTCAAGTGCTGATCGTGTGTACATGTTAAGGATACACAGCTCAATACTGGCCTTTGCACCACCCAGTAATTTATCACCCCAGTGCTGATGCTGTTGTCAATATCCCATTGGTCCTCAATGTCGGCCACAGAAGACCAAGAAATAAACCTAGGTTGCCCAATTATAGCTCCATATATATACAAAAACATCACTCTGTTAGAGAGCACCTATTAAAGCAGGGACGGTGTAGGAATGAGTGGTGTGGCCCGCACCAAAGCTACTCAGTTAAGACCGAGTTGATCGAGGGCAGATGAAGCCATATGGTTTGATGTCAATTCACATTGACGTTATCAAACTCTAGCCGCCTGATTCATAACTCTCTCTGTCACTCCTCTAATCAACAGATGCATACAAACAAAAGCATACACATTGAGAAGCACTACCACACACAACGTATAAGAGCTACAAAGCCACAAATAAATGATAGACCCGCATACATAAACACAAGGCATAGACCGAGTTGCACATGAATGCTCAACCAATTACAAATGGATTGTAGTTTAGTAAAAGGACGGCAATGCGTATCATTTATATCCCTTTATAGACATATGTATACACATAGGCAATATTATGTAATACACTAACAAAGTACAAATGGACACGTGTGTCAATGTCAGTCTCTCCGTGTCAAGTCTGCATCTCTCACCTGACCCTGAAGCTGCCTCTTATCCAAGAGAAAATGCCCTGTAGGTGAGACGCAGGCACACACACGTTAAATTAACAAGTGACTCGAGGTGGAGTGATATTGTGTGTGACGGTGAAGCACGTGGTGGCAGTGGTGCTTCTGGTGGTGGTGCTGGTGGTGGTGGTGCTGGTGGTAACGCTGGTGGTGGTGGCGGTGCTGGTAATGGTGGTGACCTTGGTGGTGGTAATCGTGGTGGTGCTGATTGTGTTGGTGGTGGTGTTTGTGGTAGCTCTGGTGGTGGTGCTGGTGGTGGTAGTGCTGGTAGTGGATGCTGCTGGTGCACTAAAGCACAAGCATCCCCATGAGCAAATCTTGTAGATATGAACCTAGGCTGATCAAGATTTTAAGCGTTGTGACAGAAAACAGTTAGAGTTAAGGACATGTCATGATGGCACTTGAGTAGCATCACAACAACGAGACTTGAGTTTAAACTCGTGTCGAGTTTTTTGTCCTTCCCTGCACCTCCAATTGGCACGATTGGCTACGTACGGTGCGATCTCCCTCTACCACTGCTCAATCATCAGCCTCACAGATCAACTGTTTTGTGGTTTAACTCCATCCAGTTGTCTTCTGAGGCTGTCCTGCACAGTCCCCTCAGTGAAAGTGGAGTACTATCATTTGCTCTAAGTTGTTGTGATCCAAGGGTCGATGCAGCGAAGAAAAAGGCACCTTGTAGTGGCCCTCCTCTTCATAAAAGCTGGCCTCTGACATGGAGCCCTCTCGGTCTGTCTCGCTGTAGAAGAGGGACGCCAGGCTGCACGGGGAGACATGGGAGATGCGCCGCAACGGCGTTGGTCATCGAGACACCAGGGCGAGAAGCGATTTGCACGCGTGGGTGAACGTGTGTGGGGCGCGGTGCTGCAGCAGGTAGGGCACTGCATAACAATCCCACTCACGTCTCAACAAATCTTGGGACTGGATAATATTGGGCCTCTTCTGGGCCTCACCGAGGACAATTCAGAATTAACCGAGTAGCCGATGGTAATGTCTAGACATCGGAAAAGAGGATGTTAAAAGTGTCCCGGTGTGAAGCTGGCCTCATTGTGTGCTGTGCCGGATTTAGCCGATACTCACTAATACCATGAGCCACATCACTTGGGTTTGAACTTGTCAGATATCGGGTCGAGCAGAAATACATCACCGAAAACGTTACAGCCTGCAATGCTGCAGGAAATGGGAATGTTTAAATCTACATTTATATAAATATTTAGCAATTAAGATTTTGATAACAAACGCCGACTTCATTTTTTCGGGAAACTCTCACTCGGAAGTGACTCTAAGACCTGGCTAACCTATACGATAACAAGAATATATACCTGACAATCGTGTAGAAGACACTTTATTTATCCAACTGTGTGTGTGTGTGTTCAAAGGGGGTACCTATCTCTCTCAGACACCAGCGCAAGCCGCCCGTAGTTCCAAGCTGCCTTGCGCAGGTAGGAGAACACCAGCACAAGGGTCTGTGGCAGGGGGCACGCAGGGACAAGGCAGCCATTCATCTACAAGCAGTCACGCTATTCACCAGTGCACGTGGTAGAAGTAGCAGAATATATTTTTTAAAATCACTCTCGCTGAAATGGTGAGACTAAAAATCAGAGCCCTTTTCTTGTCGACACGTGTGGGGCTGTCCGACACATGCTTGAATACAGAGATGGTACAGCATAGAGCAATGTTACGCGCTTGGCTGGCAGAAACCGGGAATTGACGACAGTGTCTCGGTCACAGTGGGCTGAGTGCTCCGACACAGCAGTCAAGAATTCCCTGAACCACCTAAACAGTATTAGCACTGTACCTCGTGTCATAACTCAATGCCCGATTCAAAAATACAAATTGGGCATCATCACGGCGATACACCACTCCGCTACTCCTGACGCAATCATCTGGCTCAACCACCTCAACGTAAAATCACACGGCCGATAACCTACATAAACATCAGCCGTACGAAGAAGAAGACTGCCTGCAGCTCGTCTCGACTCACCAGAGCGACGACCAGGTTGGCTAAGAAGACGGTGGGGATGCCCCCCATGGGGCTGCCCTGCAGCACCGAGCTGTGGGGACGCGCCCCGTAGCACGTGTGCGTGTCCACGGGTGCTGGCACGGTGGGCTCGGTCGTACCGATGGTGCCTGGGGTACTCCCCATCGTGCTCTGGGGTGCTGTTGCCGCTGCCGCCGCTGCTGCTGCTGCTGCTACTCTGGAGGCCCCGCCACGAGCGAGCCTTAGCGGGGGAGTCTTCACTCACCCCTGACCCTGCAATTATGCCTGCACGACAAGGAGAGTTTGCGTGTAAGTACAGTTACCGGTCGATTATCCGTGGGTAAATGATCTCGGTTGTGGATTCACCAGGCTTGAAAAATAATCCCTGTAAGATTTTCACAAGCATGCTCGTTTTATTACGAGTTGCTCCCGACTCGTCGAGGGTCTGTTATCCAGTGCCCATGTGTCCGCATCACATATCGGCATCACATGGCTCTACACAAATGTTAACAGGCTCTGCTCTGCCACAACACCACACACCAGCATGTAAGGAAGCATGATTTCAGAATCCAACCGATAGTCATGCTAACGATACGTGCAAACGATACGTGTATGATTCATAGATAACATTTCCAAACCATGTCGTAATGTTACACTTGGGTTAATGCAGCAAAACAAACCTCGTACAAACTAGTAACAACATCGGACACAATACAGAAGAGATGATAAATATGAGATAATTTATCATAATAATCAATTATTAAATCAAATCATTTACCTGAATCGAGACAATTCATCAAATTGCTATGGGAGTGAAGCATTAGGTGCCTACCACCCAGTTAGAGATTGAACATTTATATTGTATTGGTATTGGTGTGTATTGGTGTGTATAGATATTGGTGTGTATTGGTATTGGTGTGTATTGATATGGATTGAAATTGGTGTGTAGTGGTATTGGTGTGTATTGGTATTGGTGTGTATTGGTGCTGGTGTGTAGCGGTCTGGATTGGTATTGGTGTGTATTGGTGGGTATTTGTATCGGTCTGGATTGGTATTGGTGTGTATTGGTGGGTATTTGTATGCTGTTGCAGTACTTCGATATTGGGGGAAGCGGTGTTGCAGTGGTTAGAGCAAATCATTCACCATTGCAAGGTTCTCAGTTCCAATCCCAGTCAGGGGCTGACTCAGCCCTTCATCTCCCCGGTCAATGGGTGCCACTTTGTGGGAAGTCAGCAGAGGGCAGCCTATAAATACTATAAATACTCTAAATACTCTAAATACTCTAAATACTCATGCCCATCTGAGGAGAATTAAAATTCCACCACTGCCTCTGAATCTTAAACAGAATATGAGAATCATCCCATGCTCGAAAAGTTACTCTGACTTTCCTCATTTATTAAACGTTATATTAATATATTATATATGAATAGCTCATACGGGATCAAAATGATAAATGTATAACACCTGCTGGCATTGTGGGCATCAGATGAGATGCTTGCAGGCAGAGGTGGGACAAAGTCATTGTTATGCAAGTCCAAGTCGAGTCGCAAGTCATCAAATTCATGACTCGAGTCTGACTCGAGTCCAAGTCACATGACTCGAGTCCACATCTCATAGGTGGGACAAAGTCATTGTTATGCAAGTCCAAGTCGAGTCGCAAGTCATCAAATTCATGACTCGAGTCTGACTCGAGTCCAAGTCACATGACTCGAGTCCACACCTCTGCTTGCAGGCATCACTAAACATGACGTGACAGACGTTTTGTCCACTTCTTCCATTGCCCAGGTTACAACTTATATATGCCATCTCTCATTTGGACACAATACACACTAACACGTAAATCGATTCATGAGAATACAAAAAGACCTGCCATATTTGTACTTGTGATCATAGAGCAACTTCCAACATCCAAGAAGGGCGCTTTGTCGTGGCATCACGTGCTGTGCTTCATGCCTGCGTCCACAGTCGTGTTCCGGTTAAAGTCGCCTATGATTGGATTAAATTCATTAAGCCTAGCTTCTAATTCTATTTCATTCACTGCGTCCTTAATGCATCATACTATATTCGAAAAAAACAGTTTCCTGCCTCGATTCCTGCCTGGATTCCTGTCTGCCTGGCTGGCACGGCCAAGTGCGCCATGACGTCACCTGCACCCCACAGCGTTGAGGCTGCTTCGTGCATCACGCTGACGCCACGCTCCCTCCCCCCACTCCCCTACACCCCCCCCCTCCTCTACAGAGGTAGAGGAGGGAGGTGAGGGAGATGAAGATGGGAGATAGATGTGGGAGGTGAGGAAAGAGAAAGAGAGGTAGGGGAGGGAGGAAGAGACGGAGAGGAGGGGGGGGGTCGAAGGGGCGTCAAGCGGGGAGGAAAGAGAGAAGAGAGCTGAACGCAAAGAGGAGAGAAATCGACGGGCACTGGGAGGGGGGGTTGGGGAGAGGCGAGAGAGATTGAGACTGGAAAGGGAGAGGTGGGAATCAGCAGGGCGAGAGGCGAGAGAGGGAAACAGGGAGAGAGATGGGGGGGGGGTGAGAGACAGTGGGGGGAGGAGAAGAGGAGCAATAAAGGTCAGTGGGCCTTACCTGGTAAAATAAAAAAAATAGTTTAGTTTTAGTTTTAATGTGCTGTCAAATAACGTCCTTATCCACCAGTGGATTTACAAAATGACTTTTGCATACAGTTACTTCTGATTACTTTTAAATAAATACTTATTTGAACAAAAAATGTAACTTGAAGTCCAGTAAATGTGTCTCTTCCGGTTTATAATAAGAGATTATGTGATCAATGATTGACCAATGTCATGGTCAAATTAACTATTAAACGATTATATATTTTACCAGGTAAGGCCCACTGAGCTATGTAGCACTTGGCCACAAACGATAGCTCAACGAAGTGGCGTATGTGTGGACATGCATAGCAGCCAAATACTCAAAACGCGTGTTTCTAATGTGAAGAATTGTCCCTGATTACTAAATGTCTTGTTTTTTGAACGGTGCCTTCAATACGGGACCGGGTAACTGAACTCAAGAGCCTCCCTTTGGGGAAACAGATGCTCTGTGTTTAACTGCATTTAACATATTAAAGGCTACATCAAAAGTAATCGTAAAAATGTCAGCTATGCTGCCATTATCATCAGCTGATAAATTATTAAAATGGACAACAGCTCCTTCCTCCATTTACCAATCACCGCCCACCCTGCCCCCACCACTCGATCCCATTGCGTCCTTTAGCAAGTGCTAACGCATTGTGAAGAATGCCGTGTCCCATTTTATATCTAGGTCTTGCATGTAGAGTGCTTTTATTAGACGTTTTAATGCCTATGAGGCAGTATCTGCAAGATGCAAAAATCTCATCTGACAAGAAACCTCGTGATCTCTCTCAAGGCATCTGACAAGTCACCCCCACCCCTCCCCTCCTATGATTCTATGAAACCCTCAACACATGCATCAATAATAACACTGTGGCCTTAAGAGGAAACACATACCTCTTAAGTAAGTCGCGTTTCGGACAAGTCTTTCTTCATAGCACATTGATTGCACGATTTGTCACAATACTGGTTAGAGACTGGGAGTTTAACAACATCTACGTGATCTAACCCTTGATGCCAAAGTGCTAGATTACAGATGTATGCCACCACACCCACCTTGACTGGGAATCAAACCCAGGACCTCAATGGCATTGTCCAAACGGTATAACAGAGATATTACGTGCCCCCCTGAGCTGCCAGGCCACCTAAAATATAGGTGCATCCGAGTCAAATGAGCATGGGACACAATTGGTAACTCTGCAATCATCATCCGTTGAATCTTGTCATGTTAACAAGCCAGCAGATAAGATATCAATCCTGGCTGCAAGGCACCTCATTAGGAGCCATGCAAGGGTACAGCCCCCCCCCCCCCCCCCTGGGATTAGATGAATTGTCCAATTTCTAGGTCACGATTCACTTCGGCAATTATATTCCTCATGTTTTTCTTCCCCTATAGGTACAGTTTAAATTGTTCTGCAATGTGTTTTCAGCTTGTACCGCGTGTTGTTCGGCACGATAACTGAGGTTTCGCTCCTGCATATGGTACAACTCGAAAACACATCGGAGAATTACACTGTGCAAATGTGAAAGTCTATGCAGCAGTGCTAAGTGTGCAATTTGCAAACATTTAAATGAGCGATCCTCGTGTGCATGATGCAATGCATGCATCGATAGGATAAGAGCCGTTTTTAATCGACTGACTGATCGATGCAACGTTACGTGCCTGCATGACAGCGCGAGCAGTGACCTCCCCGCAGAACACTCTTAGCAGATGGATGCCAAGACACAGGCTCGAAATGGGGGGTCACAGAACGAACGTAGTCGCATGTACTCAGAAGCGAAATGTTTAAATAGATAGCCAACATCCCCTTCGCCAGCGTGAAACTTACAGCAACAAATGCAGTCACCAATTAAGCCACACCAGATGGGCACTAACAAGCAATACCGTTAATTGGTGTCACACGTAAGGGGAGTTGTGTCGGATTAACTATTAATAGCAGCCCTGAATAGCACACAGCGAATTGTGCGACCACTTGGCCGGTGTTATGTAACAGAGGGGCGCAGCAATGTCTACTGGCGTTATCAGCGTTCTTCTGCCAAGCTTGAACCTGCAGAAACATTCCAGCGATCAGTTTTATCTCGTTATCTCTGTGCAGTGACAGCATGGCCAGGTGGTGCTGTGGCAGCGTCTGACCCACAATCGCAGAGGTCGTCAGTTAAATTCCAGTCAGTGGTCAATTCCGCACATCCATCTGTAGCAAAAGTTTTCGAATCAACTCAATTCATTCTTGAGAGTCACTGTAGCTTTCCCGGATTAACAAAATATATGTTAACAAAATGTATTTTTCACAATAAAGGTTTTTGGGTTAGATCGCGTTATTTATAAATGTGTCGCAACCCTCCACCACCCGACACGGCCAATCAGCAAAACATGTGTCACGTTGACAAAAGACAAATAGTTCACTACTTTAGCCCACCGGTGTGTTGAAGAGTGAATTAACATTTACATTTTTTGAGTACGACGTTATCTGGTTATTACATCCAGCATCATCGGGCAATTTGCCAGAATATTCACGTGAAGCCCTCCACCTGCTCCCGGTCACCCTGCTGCTGCTGCTGCCGCTGCTGCTACTGCTGCTGCTGCTCTATTTAAGACCGGGAGCAGGTGGAGGGCTTCACTATTCTGGAAAATTGCCCGATGATGCTGGATGTAATTACCAGCGAAACGTCGTACTCAAAAATTGTAAATGTTGTGGATTCACTCTTCAACACACCGGTGGGCTAAAGTAGTGAACTATTTGTCTTTTTTTTGATTGGCCGTGTCGGGTGGTGGAGGGTTACGACACATTTATCAATAACGCGATCGAACCCAAAAACCTTTATTATGAATAATATTGGTTGCGAAAGCCTACGTGTTAAAATGTATTTTGCGCATTCATTTTCTGTTGTGTAAAAGTGTGGATTATATTATAAGAGTATATCCATTCTTTGTATGAAAAATTTAACAATTTAAATTAATTGTGTTAACTTGTAGGTTTAATAATGATAATTAATAATCATAATAGAATAATTATAATTGAATAATCATAAGTCCGCACCTTCGATTACAGTGGTTGACTACGTACGGTGCAAAAGAAGTGCAACATACATACAAGTGGAATGTGTATTGCATCTAAAATAAAATCAAACCATCGCAAGACACTGTACAGAGCAACCCCAAGACACACAAACATCACGTACAGATCAACCTACATCCGTCTGTGAACACTAAACCTCTGTGATAGTCTTGCACTATAAGAATGGCACGAATACAAATTGTACTAAGTTGTTATTTTGCGTGTCACTAATATCTACTTGACATGAGAAATCCATACAACAGTTCCGTGTTCATCTCATTGCACATTCAGTCAGTAATGGTTTCGTCAAAAACGCCCCAATTAACTGGTTGCAAAACAAAAAAACTATTTACAAAGCAACTGTCTAAATGAAACCAAAATCTGAAAATGCTGTAATTGAGTTTGGAGATACATGTTGTGGAAATATGGAAAATGAAAAGGATTGAAAAGTCAAAAAGCGGATATGTGACAGACAATAAGAGAAAACGGTTAAGCTAGAACGCCTTAAAACGACCAACGATGGAGAGACAATCCCAACAGCAGAGGAAGCTCTTGAGCTAGAAAGCAAACAGCGGATGGAGTCAGTAATGTGGACAGGACAGAATTGCAGGGGCAGCAACGGAGAGGAAACGACCACCCACTGAGCCAAGGTTGGGTTGGCTGGAGGCTTTTGTTACTGGATCCGAATGCATGGGGAGGAGAGTTGAGATAATTGAGAGGGGGGAGGTGGGCGGGGGTGAATCCATGATAGATTTTAAATAGAGTGAAACTTATCTTGTGCCCAATGTGCAATTGGATAGCTAGCCAGTGGCAGAGTCTGTGGATCGGAGTGATGTGGTCAATATTATGTGATGTATGAAGAGCTACTATGATGAGAACGAACACAGCCGATGTGGCACAGCGTCGTGTAACACGTGAGCATAGATTTCACCTGCTACCTGTTAATATGCCAAGATTACGGTATACTGTACTGTACAAACAGCAATAACGCCCAGTTGTGTGTTTTTTTCGTCAAGGCATTATAAGCTCATTAAAAAGCGAACAAGCGCCTGCCAAATCCTTCTGTCCAAACCTGCTGAATAATTTAACCTTTGCTGGCCAAATCTTTCATGACAGATTTAAACCACAAAGTGATGAAACACGTGGCATATCCAGAACAATGTAATTAATCCATAAGAGGTTTTTTTGGGTTAGATCGCGTAAATATAAACGTGTCGTTAAACCCGCCACCACCCGGCACAGCCAATTAGTAAGGTTTGTCACCTAAACAAAACATGCCAATTCGTTACTAGTACAGCACACCGCTTGTGTGTTGGAGTGTGCTTTGTTTACGTGACAACACCTTGCTAATTGGCTATGTCTGGTGGTGGCGGGTTAAACGACACATTTATATTTACGCTTTCTAACCCAAAAAAACACTATTATGGATATTGGCCACGAAATGCTAAGTGTTAAAATGTAAGAAATATGGAAGGCAATATAATTTCATCGTTGATATCACCTGTCATTGCCTAATGACTGCTTGTTTAATGCATTCCATACTTTTCACCAAAAAAATGGTAAATACATAAGAAATCAAATACAAACGAGCATTTATCGAAATTAGGTATCTTCGCAGAAAAGTGTATGGCTCACAATCGGAAGGTTCCGGTTAAAATATTGCGAGGGGGTTGACTCAACCCATCATCCCCCGGGGGTCAATAAAATCCATACCGCTTTGTGGGGAAGTCAACTGAGGTTGTCCTAGGGATAGACTTGCCCCTGTCATGGGAGAGAGGAATTTACACCACTGGTTCAGGGCTGTAAACACAAGATGAACACCACCTCAATGTTCATTTGACCGGGAAATCACAATTACTTATTTATTTCATAATAACAAAAATATTCAACTGTAAATAACACAGCACTCGATATTTTACTTGAGAAATATATTTATTTGACACTGGGTGGCGTGATTATACAGTCTCGTGCCGTGGATCTGATCTGTGAGATAACACTGTGTAACACAATTATTTTTTGTTCCTGGGTAGTAAGTGTTATTTCCCAATTGCTTATGCCTCAAAAGTACAGAAAATCGCTATTATTCCCCACAAATTTTTATTTTGTGACCAGGACAGTGATATTTAGAAATTTACCTATTTTCCAAAACATTCCAGATAGATTCAGTGCTGAGTAAACTTGGAGTGGCTTCTAGAACATTCTAGAACTTTCCAGTAATATAAATAGTAGTATAAATACAGGGGCCTTAAGCCGATCAGTTCAGTTTAGTTCCAGCTGCCTAAGTGGATACATATCTGCATTTTCCTGAGATGGCATCAAGAGGCTGCAAGCATCCGGTAGACGCATTTTGCTACGTCTGCGGCCAATTTATCAAGACAAGAGCGAAACAGTACTCTGTGGAAGCATCTGCTAAGATGTGTGAGGCCTACAAGGCATATCTCGACATGCCTGTCGGGGATCAACATAAAACCTGGGCATCTCATTTCACCTGCGAGCAATGCAAAAAAAACTCTGGAAGGTAAAATTGTTGATTGGAATTTTATGTTTTAAAATTTGTAAAAATTAAAAAAATTGTTAAAGTTTTAAATGTTAAAATGTTTTAAAAAATTCAATGTTATTGAAAAAATGTTGCGAGACTCTCTTACACATTAGTCATGGGTGAAATAAATGTATTTTTGTAGGATGGAAGAGAGGGGAAACGAAAGCCATGAAGTTCGCTATCCCAAGAATTTGGCGGGAACCCCTTTGACCACTCTAGTAACTGCGACTTCTGCATGGTGGACCCTTCCAAACGTCGAACTGGCAAGAATGCACCTGCTATCACGTATCCGGACCTTCCTTCATCCATCGCCCCGGTGCCACACCGCCATGATCTCCCCGTACCCACTCCCCCGGAGAGAGAGCAGCCGTCTTTAGAAGAGAGCAGCAAGTCAGAGAGCGAGGAAGACGTTGTAGATCCAGATGACAATTTCAGAGGTGGAGCTGAGAAGAGAAACCCATACTACCCCAACCAAAAAGACCTCAACGACTTGATCAGAGATCTTGGTCTCACCAAGTCAAATGCCGAGCTTTTGACGCCTAGGCTCAAGCAGTGGAACTTGTTGGATGAAGGTGTGCAAGTCGCAGATCAGAGGAAGCGTCACCAACTATTTTGCAGCTTCTTCACCCGTCAAGATGGGCTCTGCTGCTGCCACAATGTGACCAGTCTGTTCGAGGCAATTTGAATCGCCTGTAACCAGAATGAGTGGCGCCTCTTCATTGACAGCTCATCCAGGAGCCTCAAAGCCGTGCTGCTCCATAATGGTAACAAGTACCCGTCTCTTCCCCTGGCTCACTCGGTGCACCTCAAAGAGGATTACAACAGCATCAAGACCTTGCTGGACGCCTTGAAGTATGATGAGTACGGCTGGACGGTCATTGGAAACTTCAAAATGGTGGCATTCCTGATGGGTCTCCAAGGCGGTTTTACCAAGTTTCCCTGCTATCTTTGCCTTTGGGACAGCAGGGACACCAAGGCGCACTACTACAGACAGGACTGGACACAGCGGAACGAGTTCTCTGTGGGGAGGAACAACGTCAAGTGGGAGCCACTGGTGGACCCCCGGAAGGTGCTGATGCCACCACTGCACATCAAATTCGGCCTTATTAAACAATATGTCAGAGTTGTAAATAAGAAGTCGGCAGCCTTCAAGTACCTTCAAGACTTCTTCCTTTCAAGTTTCAAGTTTCATTTATTAGGTATAGCCCTGTGAGCCATGCGGCTCTTGAGTCAGGTGCAACCGCAACAAACAAAATATGAACAGAGAACATCTTAAAGCGACGACGCGCAACAGAAACATCCTGGATAAACCAGCAAATATAATTCCGTAAGCTGTCTGAGGCAAAGGTCAAAGTCGGTATCTTCGTCGGACCACAGATAAAGAAGATCCTTGAGTCCAATGAATTCCCCAAGAAGCTCACTAGTCAGGAGAAAGCAGCTTGGAACAGCTTTGTCGCAGTGGTTCGTAGCTTCCTGGGCAATTACAAGGTCAAAAACGATGTGGAGCTGGTTGAGACTTTGGTGAAGAACTACGGCACAATGGGCTGTAGGATGTTCCTCAAAGTCCATATCCTTGATGCTCATCTTGATAAATTCAAGGAGAACATGGGAGCGTACTCGGAGGAGCAAGGCGAGCGCTTCCACCAGGATATACTGGACTTTGAACGCCGCTACCAAGCACAGTCTCACGAGAACATGATGGGAGACTACATTTGGGGGCTGATTCGTGAAAGTGATTTAGAGTATAATCGTAAATGTCGAAAAACTACTCACTTCTAAATCTTTTGGAGTCATTTTTGTATTTCTTTAGTATAAATACATGTAAATTTTGATTCATATGTTTTTTTTTTCTTACTTTATGTGAACGAAAAGAAAAAAAATCGCCAGTCTTCTCATTGAAAATACGTTAATTTCAAAATAACACTGTCCTGGTCACAAAAGCGAAGTTTGTGGGGAATAATAGCCATTTTCTATACTTTTTAGGCAGGAACAAAAATTGTGTTACATAGTGATTAATTATTGTTTCTACATATATTAAAAATAATACCATGTAATTTCGCAAATTAAATTGCTGCACTGTCATTGTTAATGGCACAAGGCAGACAAAAGCAAGGGCAATTGCTAAATATTTGGGTTATTAAACGACACATGGGAATATCGGGAAATCATTTTCAGATTCGATTGCAGATGCTGAAAGGCAGAACTCGGTACGCGTTCCCATTAGCACGCACGAACGTACAAATGTCACGGTGGCCTGAGCCACCGCATGCCAGATTGGCCCAAGTTACTCAGCTCAAGAGCAATTGCTTGCCTGCTCACGCCACTGTTGGAGAAAGGGCCTCCGCGAGAGGGCTCTCTGGTGTGTTGGGAGCGGTGTGCGTACCCACACTTTGCCCCACCACACAAACGCTCACTACGGCGAACCCATTCGTGCTGCAGGGCGGACAAAGGCGGTGGGATACTGAGGGAGCTCGCCCCAATATTGCAGCTGCCGTGCCGGGAGATGGACTCGAAGCGGCGATCTCTGCATTGCAAGTCCAGGGCGCTAACCCATTAATTACACCAATGTGGTCGCTCCTGTCGTTTCGTAGCCAAATATCTACAATCGTGACGTTTCATTAAATATCGTTTTACGTGCACACAACCGTAAACTGTTTTACCGTTATGTTTCATGCGATTAACGGTTAAGCCTTACACAATATTTTTACAACTGTACTAAAATATCAGCGAATCAAAAACACCTCCCACTCAAGCACACGCACACGGCACCTTAAATGAGGCAAAAAAAACCTCAGAGATTCGTATTATTTTAATTACGTAACGAAACGTTAAACCATAAACTGATCTAAAAAGACACGCACAAACTGGGACACCCAATGCGTACAGTGCTGGATAATGGCAATCTACCACGCCATTTCAAATAACCAACATTGGGCGTCAGGGCAGGCCACGTTTAAATTATTCTCTTTTTTATATCACACAAAAAATTACCGCACATTTTCCATAAGATCCGCTCGACATTTTGCCATCAATACCCACGAAATAATAAGCCATAAATAACGAATAACGGTGGGGTAGAAGACTCACCCGTAATGCCATGAATGTCACACTCACGTCTGCCATGCACTGAATGGGTGTGAGAGGGCACTACATATCCCACATCCGATAAACACCGAGGCGCGCGATCGCCCAATCGGATCGCTCCCGAGCTGCGAATCGGGGACGCTAATCAGTTGTACGAAATCTAGGGACAATTGTCCATTACATCATCGCCCTCGAGTGTCGGGGATCTCTTCGCCACCCACACCCTCTCTGTAAAGCGTAGTACAGATAAGCGCGAAACGCTGAACGCGGATTGGTCGGTGCGCTCGCCACGTGATGCTGACCGTCTCCAACCAATCGCGCGGCGGGTCTGCGACTTATTCGCGCTGCAAATTGCAAAGGCGCGCGCACGCGTGCGGCCTAGGCGAGAAATGTGTAAGTGACGGGTTCTTTGCACGCTAATTGCGCCATTAAGCTACAAATAATTACCAGTTGTAGGGCTTACGACGGAGTGTTGCGTATTTAGTTAAGCGGTGGGCATTGTCCGGTTTTGAGCGTATTACAGTGAGCGGGCTACAGAGGTTAAGAGTGGGCGAGTGACAGGCTTCTACTTCAGGCCTAGGCCTCTTGTCAAGGACACGCGGGTTGCCATGGAAACCCGAATTAAATGTGACGTTAATAGCGCAGTAAGTCAAGTGCAGAGTTAATTGAGGCTTAGTTGCTCACTGTGTCGCGAGTCGTTACAGTGATGTGTATACTGGATGTGGTGTGCCGAGTGCACAAATAATGTCCGGGTCACCGACCCGGGCTGAAATTAAGCTCTGGTTTATAATCACAAGTTATGACAAACTACAATGTTATATCATATATTGATACGCTTTAATACAGTAGTTAAATCTTAGCGTTTAATTCTGCCAAAGCAAAATGATTAAAACATTTTACGATTGATAAAACGTAAAGCATAACACGAGTAGTTTGTGCATATGATGAGTCTCTTGTAAAGTGCGCTTTAAAAACACATTTGACATCATCCACAATCGTGCACCACTAATGTGGTAACGTGAAATCCCAAATTCATAATGTTCAGTTATACATCAGTATTTGTATACAGATTGCAGTATTTAGCTATCAAACTGTTTTTATTTTACCAGGCAAGGCCCACTGAGCTATGTGGCTCTTTTTCAGAAGCGACCTGGCCACAACTGACAGCTCAACGAAGTGGCTTATCACGTGGACATTCATAGCAGCCAAATAATCTAAATGCAGGTTTCTAAATATAGAGGGAAAAAAGGACCTGGAGAAAAATCCACGCGACCACAGGGAGAGAGACGCGCAAACTCCAAGTATACAGGAGTCAGTTTCTGGATAGAACCCACGTCCGCCTGTAGACTAGGTGAGGTAGTTAACATCTCCTAGCCACCATAAAGGTCTCCCCAAGCTGTCGCCTGTTGTCACACTCCTGCGATGCACCAATCCATGATGTGCCCGCTGCACGCGCGCTGAACTCGTCACTCCTTCCTCTTGGTCGTGTTCCCTTATTGAGTTTGTGGTTTGTGTTAACACATGTGCGTGTGTGTGGTGGGTGCAGGGACCCTCCGTACTCTTATTGCACCACTATCCTCTCTCGGCGATGTCTTCTGCAGGCGGTTCAGGTCAGTACAGCACTGCTCTGCATACGAGGGTTGCCGTGATTCAAGATCAATATTCACTACGAGCCTTTTACTCGTCCAAGGACGGTTGTATTTCAGTAAATCTGAAACTTGCAAGAGAAAAGCAGACCGCGACGTGATATTCATTGCATCCATTCGTGTGCAATCTGTAAGGCCGCGGTGACACAGACTTCTTTCATTTGTTCATCACGACGTCCTTTTTACTTCGATGTCTCAACAGCGCTACGGAGATCGCGTGACGTGAGGGTTCTGCCTTTGTAGTGAAGGTTGTGAGTTGACGCCGAGGAGGGGGGAGGAGGCGCCTCGCCCCCCCATGTCAAGTGACGTCACCCGCTAATTAATTTTTAATGAGAGGGGGTGTTCATTTGGAAGACGTCATCTCTTCATGATTATTAATGTGGGGGGCTGTTCGATGTGGAGTGACGTCACCCGCTCATGATAATTATTAATCGTGGGGGGGTCCATGTGGAGGACGTCACCTGTTCATAAGTATTAATGAGAGGGCTGGCCGACGTGGAGTGACGTCACGCGCGGTACACAGACATTCTTGGCTCATATTCACGATATGAACCTTATAGAGGGACCCCAGGGTCCCATAAGCCCCCGGCTCTCGCATCAACTGCGTTGCGACGTCATTTTATGTCTGGTAAAGGCGAACGATACGGCAATCTATTCCTCTCGACGAGCTCTACATTATGCACTAATCAAAGTTTCAAAGTTTTGTTTCTTCTGCGCATTCGTCCTCGTTGCGCTTGCACGACATGACAACAGAATGATACGCGCCAGGTGGGTCACAGCGTTGATGTGTGCGATGGTACGGAGTCGCCAAAAATAAATGAATTAATTACGATTTTGACTTCCGTTTATTTTGGAACCCTGGGGGCCCACCATAAGGTTCATTTGTTGATCATCGAGATATCAGTTTATAATTCGATTTCCAACTTTCTATTGTTTTTGTGCTTCGCCATGCTGGTGTCAATAAAGATGACTTAAACTGCAGTTCATTCAACATAAGCTCATCACAAGCCGTCTAATTGTTGCGACTTACAATATTGAAAATGCAGAGGGCTCTATGTTCCACTAAACATTACTCCATGAAGAAAATAATGACATAATCAATCACCATGCTGTCAAGTACTCCAGAAATCTATTTAGCTAAAAAGTCATGTAAAGGCATAATGCCTGTTTATTTACAACTTTAATCGTCTTATTTGTAATTTCACAAATGTTTTGTCCGGCAATAAAATATTGTCAACTTCCAAGCAAGCGAAAAAACCTAAGAATATGATTCCAAGCAAGCTTTAAACTTGCAGCTTACCACTCGTGAGATACACGTTCTAATCACAGCTTTGTCCACGGCACCATCCAACTGCTGCATGTGAGATGATACAAGCGTGAAACTCTGTCTCCACAGTGTGTCGCCCGCTAGCGCAGCCATCCAGAAGATGACTCGTGTGCGCGTCGTAGACAACAGCCCCATGGCCACCAAGCCCTACCACCGCCCGCCACGCGTCATCCACGTCTACACCAAGAACAGTGTGGGCAAGGTTGGAGACATGGTCCTCCTCGCCATCAGGTGAGCTCAGGGGAACATCCTGTCGGCGGGTCTTGTGCGTGTGGTAGATTCAGTGCTGGGGACTCATATTTCAAGATGCCTAGCCAGTGTGGGAGAGAGTAGCGCAAATACTCTCTGGAAGGGCTCTCGAGCGCCGTCTAGTGGAGGACCTTCTGCTCGCAGTGGTGACGACGTGATTCAGGGGTTCACCATTACCCAGCATAAGAGGTATGTGTCTTCTCACCATGCGACCCATCTGTACCCAGGTGGAGACTGCAGCAAAGATGAAAAAAAAACTCGATTCTAAAATCAAATTTTTGCCTGGAATTACGACAATTCATAGATCATAGGAGGCGGTGAGGGATGAGTCGTTAGATGGCTCACAGTCGCGAGCGTGTGCTGACCTCGTGATTCTTTGCGATCTCTGCTGCTGCTGCCACCACAGGGGTGAAAAGAGGAAGGCCCTCATCGTGGGCCACAAGATGAGCTCGGGGGTGATGACTCCTCGCTTCGACTCCAACAACGTGGTGCTGCTGGAGGACAATGGCTCGCCCACGGGCACGCGCATCCGCGTGCCCATCCCAACGTCGCTGCGAAGCAGCGAGAGGCAGTATTCAAAGGTGCTGGCCATTGCGAGCCGCTTTGTATGATCATGGTCCCGCTGCTAAGGCGTGGGTGGAGAGCGAATGGAATTCAATGGAAAACCGAGCCAACTATGTCCACGTGCAGTTGGGTGTTACATAATTTTGGCCATACTCTGAGAATGACGGAATTTTTGGCTCGGTTGCTCTGTGATAAAATAACCTGCAGAGAGTATGTGAGACGGTACAACAACACTGGCTGAGCGGATAAGAGGCACTCAAAGGACCTCGTAAATAATACTGTGATTTCGCCTTCCAGGGGCTGGTTTCTAATGCTCGGTGATGCATTGCTTACATATAGAAATGTGTTAAAATTACATCTCACGGATGGCACCATTTCAATACAATTGCAAAATAATTCAAGAATCAATCATTGTTCCATTTGTATCGACTGCTTCATTCTGTCACATTGGTTCCATTTGCACAAAAGTGGTATTTAAATGCGACTTGCTGGTTAAGATTAAATATCAGGAACTGCACACATGCTTTATATGTATTAGCACTGTTGCTACTGAACAATCTGTGATTTAAAGAAAAAACCTTTGTCTAAAATGTTCACTGGCTGAGTGTTTTTCATTCATAAGTTTGTGATATTTATAAAGCTGGTAATGTATCATCGTTGTGAATGAACAATTTGCACGTCGTACCCAACGTACAAACGTGTGATTAACCACACGACTGGGAAACCCAACGTATAAATATTTTAATTGAATCGTAACTGTAAGAAAGGACATTGGTGTGTTGCTTGAAATTGCCCTTTGAAAAAAATATATTCTCAAATGACATGGTCGGTGACAACTCTCAACGAAGGAGTTTTATAGGCAGCACAGGGGTTGAGTGTTAGGAAGTGCAAAACGTATAAATTGTAACGGATGTGAACGTGCATAAAACGGGGAGCATGTGTTTTCTTTGGAGCAGACATTGTGCCCAGTTTCACCCCCAGTGTATGTATAAAAATTTGAGAGAGCTACAGATGTTTTATATTTGTACATTTCCCGAGAAGCACCTCAATAGTGCTCATTGTGCAGTGTGAGTGATTGCTAAATACCAACCAAATAAAAGTTTTTTTTCAAACGGATTTCTGTTTTCATTCACAATTTAAAATATATATTCCCAATGTGGTCATTAAAACCACTTCCCTTTCATTGCATGCCAGCCATAACATATAAGTCACTGCCTGAAATAATTTCTATGGGAATAATAACACACGCATGTTTGCATAACAACAACAATTAACATGCTACGTCTTAATAATTCATACTGCCTTTCAAGTGGCATTGACGATAACTGATGGTTACAGATAAATGTTTATTTTCAGTGGCTGTATGAAAGGAAGTGCATTAAAATGTTTCTCGGCATAAGTATGGCCAAGGTCTAAAATACCCTTTCAATCCAAACATTTTTCAGTGAGTAATACGAATAGAAGTTCAAGCATCAGAGTCTGCAACCCCGATTTTCAGGAGGAGAAAATCCAAGCTGCAATGATAACTCGGTAACCTGCTTTCTACTGCGATACAATGTGTATAGTGTTTACATACAAAAACGCATCGAGACCCCGTATGGAATATTGGAATAGGGGCGTCCTGCGGAATTGAATAATTTTATATAAAAAGAGGAAAATCTTGAGCCTTGACGAGAAAGAAAGGGGCGGAGTGGACAGCAGCAGGAGGTGGGAACACCCACCGACTGCATATTGACTGCAGGCTTTGACACCGAGCCTTGGTTGCTGGAGTAAAGAGAGGGGAGAAGTATACAGGGGCAAGTCCATGGAGGATCTTGAGGATGTTGAGGACAATCTGCTTCAATGGTGCATCGTTGGCTATAGGTGGGGTTCTCAGGTTCCACCTGCAATCCGCCTACCCTGCCTCCAAGCCGTGCAGCTATGGCCATGTGAGAGCGTACATCGGCCGAGCAAGCAACATCAAAGAATGAATCTAGAAAGGAGCAGATGTGCCCCACGGCTGTAACGACCAAGGAGCTGTCGAAGGTAGCGCTGCTGTCAGACTCAGTTCAGCGTGATACAGAACACTGACAATAGGTGGCAATGTGGAACAGGACATCAGTCAAGTTTGGCGCACTTCTAAGTTTCGTTCTGTAGCTAAACATGATTGTATACATAATACACAACAGACGTGTGTGTTTACATTGTCAAATATTGCCTTCGCGACCATGAGAGCCCGAGTTTAAATCCCATCTGGGGGCAATTCATCCTGTCCATCACACACCTGGGGGTTGGTGGGAGGTCAGTGGTGGTTTGTTGTGTTAAGGACGGCATGTGTCATTGTGGATTTCCCACTGCTGGCATGACTTGGGGCAATAAATATGAGCGTCACACACGAGACATCTGAACGGCCCATTTGCAGGAGCCTCTTGAAAATGAGTCTCGATACTCGATGAGGCTTCCCTACGTATATGTACAACTGTAAACGTGTCATTGTTTATTTTTAATACAAGAGTAATACTATTAACAAATACTCTTTGTTCTTTCGGTAAAGTCACGTCGGTAGAAATAAAATGAAACAAATCACGACGTTTCGGGCGCAACACAAACGTCCGGACGCTTGTGTTGCGCCCGAAACGTCGTAATTTATTTTATTTTCTACCCACGTGACTTTACCGAAAGAACCAAAGAGTATGGATCCCTGCAGTCACGAAAGCTTCAAATCAAGATAGAATATTAATACACATATACAACTCTTCGTAAATGAAGGATGAAGCCTCCCCATGCCCTGTCAGCCATGCCTCCTGTGTGACCATACTTCACCATTCCGTGTCAGTCATGGCTCCTGTTTGACCATACTTCACCATTCCGTGTCAGTCATGCCTCCTGTGTGACCATACTTCACCATTCCGTGTCAGTCATGGCTCCTGTGTGACATACTTCACCATTCCGTGTCAGTCATGCCTCCTGTTTGACATACTTCACCATTCCGTGTCAGTCATGCCTCCTGTGTGACCATACTTCACCATTCCGTGTCAGCCATGGCTCCTGATTGACCATACTTCACCATTCCGTGTCAGTCATGGCTCCTGTGTGACATACTTCACCATTCCGTGTCAGTCATGGCTCCTGTGTGACATACTTCACCATTCCGTGTCACCCATGGCTCTTGATTGACCATACTTCACCATTCCGTGTCAGCCATGGCTCCTGTTTGACATACTTCACCATTCCGTGTCAATCACGGCTCCTGTTTGACCATACTTCACCATTCCGTGTCAGCCATGGCTCCTGTTTGACATACTTCACCATTCCGTGTCAGTCACGGCTCCTGATTGACCATACTTCACCATTCCGTGTCAGTCATGCCTCCTGTTTGACATACTTCACCATGCCGGGTGGTGCAGTGATGTGGTGCCAGAGACCGGTGCAGGTACCACTCGTCACGTGGTGGTGCGCTGACGACTGCGCCACCGCTCCACTCGTGTGGTTTTTAATAAACATACCTTCTCAATGTTGGATTATATTATAAGTGTTATATTATGGTCATTTGAATACACTTTTGTCGGCACGTAAACAGATGTCAGAAGTAATTTGTGCTTCGTGTAGTGCATATAAAACGCCCTTTGTCGTGGTATATTTGTCTTGATACGGCCGTGTGTTTTATTAAGTGTGATGAATTACCGGCCGTGGTTCTAATCAAGCTTCCATCATCTGGCTCAACGAGCCCCAGGCGTTGTTGGAAGAGCGAGTTGGTTGTGGGGGTGGTGGTGGTAGTAGTGGTTCTATTTGCCGAGTTACGAATTTAATACGATACAATACGATGTTAGTTTTCACGATATGGCGATTATCGCGATAACAGTTTCCCATAACTCTATATTCACGTTTGTCAAGTTCATCTTACCGTATTCGCGCTTTGCTGTACCTCCAGTACAAATAAAGATGACTTTCAAAAAGTCCTTCAATGGCACTTCACTTAATGTAAGCCTGCCACAAGTCCTCATAATCATTTTAACTTTACAACTTATAACACGCATGCCGCTAGTTACGTAATAAATTAACACATGAAGAATCCGTCAAATTAACTCCGATAAGCGTGACGTCTTCGCCATGTTAATGTCAATTACTCATTTAAAGTTTTACAATGCACCGATTGAATAGCGTACAGCTACTTGCTTATTTATTTCTTTAAAACGCAATACGCATTGGCAGGAGAATCAATGTGAAAACCTCGCAATGTGTCCAACATGGGGACAGCCCCACGTGTCACCCTCAGTGACAGGTGCGTGTCGACGGGGAGGGAGGTGGGGGGTCCAGGTCACTGCGCTCTGTGGATGTCAGAGAGCCTCTCCCCCCCGCCTGCACGTGCTACGGAGGAGGCGGCCCGGGGCCCATCCTCCTGACGCCAGACGCCGGGCCTACGCACAGCGGCGCACGGCACGAGTTGGGATATTTCCGCAACGGTTGAACTCTGCAGAGTTGGCAGCGCTCCTGTAGAACTATTGTGTTTTTGGCCGACAGTTGAATGTCTGCGAGCGAGAGGTATTATTGATTCAAATGCCTTGGCTTGCACTCGACTCGGTGGATATTTTCGCGTCAATGTATTTCGTGTTTATGAACGGAAAGGAGTCCGGAGTCGGAGCACTTGTCAAAGAATGTAGTCCTCGTGCCGAGAGTTCACATTTAAGACAAGCGTTCAAAAGTAAATGCATGTAGCACACATACGTGTACACCTGAATGCGCTGTTTAGATCCAGTAAATATGCAGAGAATCAGCTGCCAGACTATCCATCAAATAACCCATTGGAGGCAACAGCCTTGAGACACCACCAAAGACTTAATTAGAGACCCCAGCAGGGACCCGTCTGTCATTCTACTTCTCTGAAGAAGCCATCGGAGACGAGTCTGACAGTCTGACGAGTCTGACAGTCTAATCAGTAACTAGTCAGCCAGTCAATTGTCTGCTGACTCAACTGGTGACTAGTCTTGGCAGTGTATTGTCTGGAGACCCAACCAGAGACTGGACTGTCAGTCGATTCTCTAAAGGCTTTCCAACATAAACAGGAAGCTCAATAAAATTCCAGCTCAACTATTTAAAAAGCGCCGTATTTATGGAAAAACGCTTTTTTTTGTAGGTGACACGGATAACACAAAACGGCTTTGAATCGACCATGAACAGGATTTGAACTCGGGGCATCTCACACCTGGGAAGTCCTACTGCTCGACCAGGGGAACTAATGATTATGCAAAGCAGATTTCTGTCAGTTGTTGTGCGTGCCAAAGACATCCGCCAATAAATATCGGCGGTTATTTTATGAACCGAAAAAAGGAAGCTGAAACTGGACTGTCAAATCGCCACCACCAACCCCCAACTGCGATGGCACCGCTGTATACGCCCGGGGAATAATCTCTGTCGGATAACTTGCTCAGAGATCCCGAGGTTCACGCTGGTGTGAGCGCATGTGCCATGGTGATAAATACTTTGTGGAGAAATTACTGTTCGGGGTACAAGTGTGAGAAGAACGCCGCAAAAGTACTGAACCATTTTTTCGTTCACGTTCCACAACGTTACCAGCGACACGAACGGCACAGGAACATTTGGCCAAGTGCTGTCAGATGCTTCATTTTGAGTTTGTTGATATTCTTTTTCCACACGGATAATGGTGAGGCTTCGACAGCTGCCCGGCTGATTTAATCGGGAGATCCGTAGCAGCGCTCAACAACGACAGAACACTTCCAAAGCAGATTTCATTATAGCTGCAATTTTGTCACACCCACAGTTACAGTGTTCCTTTAAAAGCACGTATAATTTTGCACAAGAGTGTTCTAAAATATTCTTGGTTCTTTCGGTAAAGTCACGTGGAAGGGAAATAATAGTATTTTATTATGTTTTATTTTTATTATTTTATTACTTCCCTTCTACGTGACTTTACCGAAAGAACCAAGAAGATGAATCCCTGCAGTCACGAAAGCTTTAAATCGAAGTGTTCTAAAAGTCTATGTTTACCGACTAAAGCCTGGTAGTCGTAAAACAATTTCCAGGAGGGTCGTGCATGGAGGATGTTTGACTAATGGTCAGTTGCATATGAAGCGTCTTGAGGAATTTCCTCCCTGAGTGTGCCATTTCAAACAGTAGAATAGGGAGAGAGAGAAAAAAACACACACCAACTGTTTTACGTAACTGGCCACAGTTGCTTTCGGAGTGTTCATGCGTGTGGAATGAGACGTGGTGAGTTGGAGAGTAACCACGTGGGGAGCGGTAGTGTAGCAGGTAGCGCTACGCTGCGCTACGAACCTGGCGACCCGAGTTTGATTCCCGCTCACGGCCAACACCAGTAACGATTATCTGAACCGGTCATGGGCCTCCTCTAGGTCGACTCAGACTCAAATTAGTACCTGGTGAGGTGTGTAAACATTTCCACTAGGGAGACAAAGGCGGCCGGACGTGGTGCTGGCCACCCACCCCCTCGTGTGCCGTGCCTGCCTTCATAGGTGCTCGCTATGATTTTAGTGGTAGTGATTATGTTGGTGGTGGTGATTGTGATAATGATGGTGGTGCTCATGGCAGTGATGATGGTGGCACCTGGGTCTCGGGACAGACCCAGGTGCCAACCCATGGCACCTGGGTCTGTCCCGAGACCTCGTGTCGGCGAGCATTCGACACTTCACGTGGCCTTAAAGTGCACCTGGCCTGGCACAGGCGCCGTGGAGTCGTCACCGCCACTTAGTGGCGAATGTTGTTGTTGGTAGTGAAAGTGGTCGTGGTTAATTGTAAACGATGGCGATGATAACAGTTCATAATCGTGACAAATAACATCGGTGACATGTACGTGACGTGGCGTGGTTTCTGGTGATTTCTCCAACTCGTGATGCTGATGATGCTGCTGATGATGATGCTTGCACGCCGCCCCCTATTCTCGACACGTGCGTCCACGCACGCGCGCCCTCTCCACGACGAAAGTCCCCCCGCGGGTGTGAACGCGCGCGAGGGGTGATGTCACCCGCCGCCGCATGCGAGACACACACAGATACACGTACGCAATGGTGGTGACAAGGTCACAGCGCCGGCACGAGCTGCTATTGTAGGAATTCACCGTACGAGAGTTGACGCTTTAAAGCTCGACTGCTGCGTGTCTTTGAGCACAAGCGTGTTTATAATAAATGTGGCGTTACTGCGTGGGCAGAGACACGCGCTCGCAGCGCATTGAGAGTGTTGCTAAAAACTCATCGACTCTGCTGCTCTCAAAGGACTACAAGAGACGTAATTTGGTGACGTTCCAAGAAATCACCATTGTTTATTGGAAGGAGATTTCTCTTTTAAAAAATCTCAGGCGAAGAGCCTTTACAATTTAAATGAACAAAAAAATCACAGATAGAACAGTCAGCACAGAATGATGTATATTTGCTATAGCGCTATATAGTTTGTGTTGTCCTTCCCCCGCACCTCCGATTAGCACGATTGGCTACAGTACATACATCACGGGGAAGGGCCATTTACTAAAACGTCGCCTATACGTTCCTTTTAGAGCGCTTTTGACGGATGTGTTGAGCCTTTGTTGTGTGTGTCTCTGTTGTGTGTGTCTCTGTTGTGTGTGTCTCTGTTGTGTATGCCTTGACACACACGGTTGGTTGAGCAGCCCGCCTTGCAGTTGTAAGATTAAAAGTTTAATTCCTGCCCAGAGACACTCAGAGTGAGAGTCAAATCTGGGTACGTGCAGGTTTCGCTATCTTCATGCGGTAGATGCGTTCTGAAAAAAAAGCACACAAAACGAAACCGCACGAGACAGTTGCCAACCAAGTAGCGCACACACAGTACACACACAGTACACACTCAGTACACGGCACACACACACACAATAGACGGTACACACACAGTACACACACAGTACACACTCAGTACACGGTACACACACAATACACGGAACACACACACAATAGACGGTACACACACAGTACACACACAGTACACGACACACACAGTACACCGTAGAAATAGGTGAGCTGCATATACTCGAAATCGCACAAACCGAACCCGCATAAAGCGAGGGAAACCTGTATTTGTCCAGATAGACCGATATTATCATTATTCAAAACACATTGCTGAGGAGGGAGCTGGTAGGAACGTTGGGTTGCTCGGTCAATGGCCAGGGTCAACGGCGGCGTGGTGTATTTTGCAAATATGCCCGACTGTGAGGGCGGGCACAAGCGGGCGTGAGTAGGTTAAACGTTGAGTTTTATAAGGGCACCACAGGGTGACCAGCCCCTCCCCTCCCCACCCAGCCCCACCCCACCCAGCCCCACCCAGCCCCTCCCTCCCCTCTCCACCCAGCCCGACCCCTCCCATTTTTTGATGCACGACGGACGGACACAATAACCCTGTGGGCTGGTGGAACCAGGTGGTCCCTACGAATATTATTAAATGAATATTTTATTATCACCAACAGCCATGATCAATCCACTGCTGGATGAAGGCGTCCCAAGCTGCCACCGCTATCCAACACGATCCTGCGATTCTGCGATCCACTCCGCATGCGCACATGAACCGATTTCATCGCTCCGTCTCCTGGGTGGACGCCCTCTTGGAAGCGCTCCACGTTGTACGTTATATCACGTGACGTTATATATCTATAGGTGGCCTGTATTTATAACAAAGTCAGAATCAGAATAGTTATTTATACTGGAGGAATCCGATGAGCTATAAAGCTCTTTATAACAGATGTCCAGGAGGGGGGGGGGGGTCAGAACGTTACAACAAACATCACAAAACACGATAGGAGTGCTACGCATTGGAAAGATAAACAAATCACAAAAAATATAAAAATAAAAATACACTTTTTTATTTTTCTACCAGGTAAGGCCCACTGGGCTACATCGCTTCTTTTTCAGAAGCGACCTGGCCACACTTAATAGCTCAACGAAGTGGCTCATCACGTGGAAATGTGGGGGGGGCAAATCATCTAAATAATATAAATACGTAAGAAGTCATTGCGAGCAGATGTCTCAAGGGAGGAGCTGGCTAAAAATAAACTCGGGACACGGTACAAAAAGCCAATTCCAGTGTGCGAGCACAAAAACCCCGAGACAATATACATTATGCAGGATGAACAAATTACAATTTTAGCTTGAAACAGATGGTCATACGCATCATTGTTCGCAGCAGCTGCAGTCAGCATCACCATTATCGTTAACTTCACACTGCATGGATACCTGTTTATTTATTAATTCAAAGTTGACGAGACCCCGATTGTCGAAACCGGTGCAGTTTTGCTTGCTTTGAATCAACGCTGCTCACATTACGCACTCCCAGAATGCCGTGGCGCTGATGTTCATGTTGCGTTCAATTTATTTTGACATTTTTATTGAAGTCGGCGCTGTACATCGATGATACCCAAAATCCAGTGGAGGAAACTCCACGTTACTATGCCAGCCAACGTCTCTGTCGAGCGTGCGGTGACTGCTGCAGCCACTCCAGAGCGGCGTCCACTTGACCGGCCCCCAAGCACCGACGGGGGCGACAGGACTCTGACCACCGCCATTCGAACTCGCAGCTGCACACGCGAGGCGCCGTGCCGCGCCGGCCACTGCGCTCCTGCCATCTTCGTGACCTTTGTGCGAACACTTACAGCCCACGGGGGCATTGTGGGAAAGCCATATACCATGTTAGGGGGCTTGATCACAGACGCTGGCGGGTTGTGTACTCTCGTTTTGTAGCAATGACCCCAGGGGGTGATTCATGTCGACAGCGGCGAGACAGATTCTGGCCGCTAGAAGTGCTAATTGTAGGCAGCTGAGTGTCACCTCGCTGGCCACTGAGGCCAGTTCGCAATCTCCGAGGGGGTGAACGTTGATACACGTGTATTCTTTAATTAACACGAGCACACTTTGTGCACGTAATACAATACACACCCGACACTGTTACACACTCTCCGTCTCTCGCTAATGCGCAACTCTACACTGGTTGCTAGCCGACACACGACGCCAGCCGTCTGACACTGACGGCGCTGCACCGAGACAGCCAACTACGTCGAGCAGCGGCGCTATTATCGAGTGGAGACGACAGCGACGATGGCGACGGGGATCCCACTCCAAACGACAGCCCCGAGCTCCCCCTGGAGGTCCCCTTTAATCCTGTCAGCGCGGCCTCGCGTCCCTTCCGTGACCTTTCCCCTAGATCCCTCTCGGGTCTATCACGTGGCCTGCTGTCAGTCAGGGCTGCTACATTTGAGTGGCGTGTCCTGACAGCCAGCCATCCGTCAGTGTCCTTATTGCACGTTGGATAACGATACAGAATCTATGCGTATGCATCATTTGTCTATCTTTCTAAATATATTGACCACCATTCAGAGGGAGGAGGCACAGGAGACGAGGAAGGTCTTGGACTTGCACTTGATCAGGGGCAGAGTCTACAGCGCGCATGGGGAAGGGGGAGGGAATTCTAGACCATTGGGGGCAGCAGAAGGGGGGGTGGAGTGACCTCCCATTGCATGAAGGATGATTGAGGGTTTTGAGAGAAGCCCTTGGTCGCTGGAGTAGAGGATGTGCGTAGCGGAGTAGGGACTGAGTAGCGGAGTAGGGACTGAGTAGCGGAGTGGGGACTGAGTAGCGGAGTGGGGACTGAGTAGCGGAGTAGGACTGAGTAGCGGAGTGGGACTGAGTAGCGGAGTGGGACTGAGTAGCGGAGTGGGGACTGAGTAGCGGAGTAGGGACTGAGTAGCGGAGTGGGACTGAGTAGCGGAGTGGGGACTGAGTAGCGGAGTGGGACTGAGTAGCGGAGTAGGACTGAGTAGCGGAGTGGGACTGAGTAGCGGAGTGGGGACTGAGTAGGGACTGAGTAGCGGAGTGGGGACTGAGTAGCGGAGTAGGACTGAGTAGCGGAGTGGGACTGAGTAGCGGAGTGGGGACTGAGTAGGGACTGAGTAGCGGAGTAGGGACTGAGTAGCGGAGTGGGGACTGAGTAGCGGAGTGGGACTGAGTAGCGGAGTGGGGACTGAGTAGCGGAGTAGGACTGAGTAGCGGAGTGGGGACTGAGTAGCGGAGTGAGTAGCGGAGTGAGTAGCGGAGTAGGACTGAGTAGCGGAGTAGGGACTGAGTAGCGGAGTGGGGACTGAGTAGCGGAGTAGGGACTGAGTAGCGGAGTAGGGACTGAGTAGCGGAGTGGGACTGAGTAGCGGAGTAGGGACTGAGTAGCGGAGTGGGACTGAGTAGCGGAGTGGGACTGAGTAGCGGAGTGGGACTGAGTAGCGGAGTGGGACTGAGTAGCGGAGTGGGGACTGAGTAGCGGAGTGGGACTGAGTAGCGGAGTGGGACTGAGTAGCGGAGTGGGGACTGAGTAGCGGAGTGGGACTGAGTAGCGGAGTAGGGACTGAGTAGCGGAGTGGGACTGAGTAGCGGAGTAGGGACTGAGTAGCGGAGTGGGACTGAGTAGCGGAGTAGGACTGAGTAGCGGAGTGGGACTGAGTAGCGGAGTAGGGACTGAGTAGCGGAGTGGGACTGAGTAGCGGAGTGGGACTGAGTAGCGGAGTAGGGACTGAGTAGCGGAGTAGGGACTGAGTAGCGGAGTGAGTAGCGGAGTAGGACTGAGTAGCGGAGTGGGACTGAGTAGCGGAGTAGGACTGAGTAGCGGAGTAGGGACTGAGTAGCGGAGTGAGTAGCGGAGTGGGGACTGAGTAGCGGAGTGGGACTGAGTAGCGGAGTGGGACTGAGTAGCGGAGTAGGGACTGAGTAGCGGAGTGAGTAGCAGAGTGGGGACTGAGTAGCGGAGTAGGGACTGAGTAGCGGAGTGAGTAGCGGAGTGGGGGCTGAGTAGCGGAGTGGGACTGAGTAGCGGAGTGTGTAGCGGAGTGCATCGGGTGCGATGAGTCGGGAGAGGTAGGCAGGGACGAGTCCAGAGGATGTCCAAGGGGACGAGGGGCGAGCAGTGTGGTGGTCATCGGCTCGCGTCGTAGTCGAGACAGACAGCGCGGCCCAAGTCTGGACACAGTTACACGTGGACTTCGTTCGCACCGTACGTAGCCAACCACCCTCATCGAGGTGACCGCAGGTTAATACATTCGTTTTAACAAATCACATCGGGTTATTTCTTTTAGTTCAGCACAAGTTTAACCTGACTTCTATTAACATTAATGCATGCATGAATTATCTTGAAATTATTTTGGACTTTAATATTACAGCTGCCTTCTTTAGTATCTATACAAACTAATTGAACTCGTTCGTCTTGAGTCAGTTTTTTTACGTCTTTTCCCATCAAATCAAAAGAAGAATTGATATTAATAATGGTAAAACAATGCTTAAAGACTAAACAATTCGCCATCGGTAAAATAAATTGAATAACCCGATATGTGCTGACGTCTGGGCCACCCTGCAGATAGGTGGCCTTTATATCGATGAGAAACTAGCGCACCGCACTCGTTTACAATTACGAGGCGGTCCTGTTCTGAATACAGGAACTGCAGACATACTTTTCTTCAGATCATGGCAAAATGATGAATATCATCATCATGATCATCGAGCTAAAAATACTCCTCTGCTCGACGAGAGCCTCGTCGTTACACCGGAGGACAGTTGCGAGTGGTCACCGTTCAACTGGAGAAAGAATATGCACGTAAATACACGAGAACTAATTTCGTCACCCTCGCCGCTATATATAGTAACACCTTTAAGTCAAACGCAGCAGCAGCAGGCAACACCGTGTTCCTTCGTGCCGTGCCACGTGGCGACTTGTAACTTATCTCAGCAGAACAAAAAGACACCGAACAAAATTGATCTGCGGGTCAAATTATTCGTAGCTGGTAAGAAACAGGTTGCCCTGACCTCTGGTCCACGCGCTGACGGAGATTAAAGGCGTTCGCATTCCATATTGATAGCACGGTCGCCAAACAACGGTCACCCTGCAGCGGCGATTAAAGTCTCTTCCCGTCGATTTGGGGGCTCAAGTGAAGCGACGTCCGAGCTCTGTCACGCCGTGACGCGTGGCGCGTCACTGTCGTCTGTCGCAAACGATTCGCATCCAGATCACGTGTCGACACACACACACGCGGCCTGCCGTGATTTAAGGATGTTTTTCGCTCAAATGTAAATCCGATTTTTTAAATCCAATTCCATGGGAAGCGCTCAATTTCGTCGGTTCTCGAAAGCGAAGGATGTTGTGAGCATGGACAGTGCTTGGGTGAGCGACCAGCACGCATACGACAGCTGCTATAGGCTACACACTCGGCAGGGGGCCGTGCAGCAACATCCATTGTTTCGTTCGCCAACCCGCACCGACCGTTGCATTACTAAATGAAGGTAAGGTTACTGCGGATACTTTAAAGTGTCGGGTCGATTACGAACAATGTCAACTTGGAATGCATTTGAAATATGACCCACGGACTCGCATAGAGACCCACGGACTCACATAGAGACCCACGGACTCACATAGAGACCCATGGACTCACATAGAGACCCATAGACTCATAACTACCCCTCGAGTCGCATAGATAGCTCTGGACTTTCACAGAGACCCATGGAGTCACATAAAGACCCACAGGTTCGCATAGAGACTGCTAGACTCGCACTGTCTATATGGAGAAGATTGACAAAGAACTTGTTACCAGCAAAGCTTTAAATAAAAAAAAAAATGCCCCCGTGTCTCTAGAATTTGAACCTCGCATTATATGAAGTAAAATGGTAAAAGTTAAAGGTACAGCCCTGCAAATGCTGCTTGACGCCACTGCCGGCAGTAGGGCCTCCGCCACACTGAGCTCCACAGCGCCCCTCTCCCCACGCTTCACCCCGCCGCTCGCGACCTGCCGACCGATGGGATGCGGCGGAGCCCAGCGGCGCTGCTGGGTGCACAAGGCGGGGGCAGGGAGGGAGGGGGGCGGGAGGAGGGCAGGGAGGGAGGGAGGGGGGCGGGGGGAGGGAGGGGGGCGGGAGGCGGGGGGAGGGCGGGGGGGCAGCGAGGGCGGGAGGGGGGCGGGGGGAGGGAGGGAGGCGGGGGTAGGGAGGGGGGCGGGGGCAGGGAGGGAGGCGGGGGCAGGGAGGGAGGGGGGCGGGGGCAGGGAGGGAGGGGGGGCAGGGAGGGGGAGAGGGAGGTGGGGGCAGGGAGGGAGGGGAGGGCAGGGAGGGGGGCTGGGGCAGGGAGGGAGAGGGGGCAGGGAGGGGGGGCAGGGAGAGAGGCGGGAGGCAGGAGGGGGGCGGGGGGAGGGAGGGGGGCGGGGGCAGGGAGGGAGGCGGGAGCAGGGAGGGAGGCGGGGGCAGGGAGGGAGGGGGGGCAGGGAGGGGGACGGGGGCAGGGAGGGAGGCGGGGGCAGGGAGGGGGGGCAGGGAGGGGGGGCAGGGAGGGGGGCGGGGGCAGGGTGGGGGGGCAGGGAGGGAGGAGGGGGAAGGGAGGGGAGGGCAGGGAGGGAGGCGATGCCACCGCTACCCCTGGCGCAACTATCCTGGCTCAACCACCTCGATGTACAATCACAGTCGCTGCTCTCCGTCAACATGAGCCGTGCGAGGGACGAAGGAGTCTAATGAAGATCCAAGTCTTTGTTTAAGCAGCCAAAACATCACTACTGCATTTTGGAACGCTACCACGCGATACGAACCCAATGCCAAATGTTTGCCCGCGTATCATTCCTGGAAAGGAAGGCACTTGTCTGCGCGTGAAGCAAGGGCTGCTGCTCCACGCGTGCTGGCTGCTGATAGTGCACGCGGCGCGGTCAGCTTGTCAATCTGTGGGATTTTTCCCTCTTGTGCAATCTCGCTAACCTCTTCCTAACCCCGCCACAACTGGTCCCGGGTTTTGCTCAAGTGTGCGCTCCGCATCTTATCTGCCCGCTTAGCCGCGTGCGTGCGCGTGCCCTCCCAGTGGGGAGCGGCGGTGCGGTGGTCGGCGCACTGCACTGCGAGCCCTACACCGGCGAGTTCGATTCCTGCTCACGGCCAACATCAGTGACACACATGTGTGAACCGGTCCTGGGCCTCCCCGTAGTCTCTGTGTGTAAACATCAGCACGATGGAGACAACGGGCAGCCAGGCGTGGTGGTGACCCACTCCTCGTGTGCCGCGTGTTGGCCCTTCATAGGTGCTCGTGAACAGCGCTTGCTCCAACAGTCTGCTCAGGTTAAATGGGCGATCTTGGTCTGTGCCCTTCCTGCCCCGGTGATACCTGGCTGATTGCGTCGATCCAGACGGCCGGGTTGGTGGATTGTGGAGTGACGGGGTCTGCGTGAGCTACCCACATAAAACTATTAAAACAACTAAACTATTTTTTTATTTTTCCAGGTAAGGCCCACTGAGCTATATAGCTCTTTTTCAGAAGCGACCTGGTCACAAATGGTCACTTAACGAAGTGGCTTGTCATGTGGAAATGTATAGCAGCCAAATACTCTCAACGAATGTTTGTAAATGTGGAGGGAAAAACCGGAGGACCCGGAGATAAATCCACACGACCATGGGGAGAGAGACGCAAACACCAAATACACAGCAGGCGTCAGGGTCGGGATTGAACCAACGAACCCACGACCTCCTGTATAGCAGGCGAGGAAGGTAACATCTCCTCGCCACCGTGGTAATGAAGTTCTGCTCCTAGTAGGCGGCACGACAGGGTGGCGCAGTCGTGCCGCTCGTGCCTCGCAGCAAGACGCCCCTGGGTTGACTTCCCGACAGTGGAGCCTCTCTGCGTGGAGGTGTAAGTTCTCCCCCTGTTGTGCATGGGTTTCCTCCCAGTCAAAAAACCCCACCATGGCACTGGTGTTGGCCAAACGTCCCAAATACTTCAAATTTACCAGCAAACTACGATAATATGGTCTCTGCATCGCGCGCTTTCAGGTGCGCTTCTGCGGCCGTCTGGAACGCTCTTTCTCCCGATATTAGGAAGCCACTGGAGCTTGCACTTTTAAATTATCTAGATTGAAAATACATTTCTTTAGAAAATGATTTTTGTGTTTCATTTATTGTCGTTCCCCCGCACCTCTGATTAGCACGGTTGGCTACGTACGGTGCGAAAGAAGTTCAACATATATATTTTGGGTTTACTTGAAGCAATATTGCCCCCCCTCTGCCCACTGTGAAAACTTGTCGGGACCCTCCAGAAAACTGTCTTGAGACTCATCAAGGCATTTGTGGCTAAACAAGCGGAATCATAATAATCAGTGCGACTGACGTAGTGTCACAAATTTGAATGTTACCCACTTATATGTATCGGATTCCTCCAAGTACTTCAGTTTACATTGAAAATAAACTGACACAAACATCCTCAATCCTTACCCTGTTAAATACACCTCAGAGTCTCAGTGTGGTTTGTGGTCTGGGGTAAATAAATAATGACCTCCATCGATGTGGTTAGAGTGATTTTTTATCTTGTCATTCTCGGAATAAAAGGTTTGGCCCACTGCCGGAATTATGTTGAACATGTATGTATGTTGAAATTCGTGCGGGGGAAGGACAACAAACTTAACACAAAAAGCAGTTCTAAAAAAACGAGGTTTCAACTTAGATTGAAAAGTGCATAGCTGCAGTGGCTTCCTAACTTGGAAGGAAGAGCGTTCCAGACGGCCGCAGAAGCGCATCTGAAAGCACGCGATGCAGTGACCGTCTTTGTTTGATGCTCAGTCAAACGCCGCTGCTGCGAAGATAACCGGCGTCCGCGTGGTGGTTTATGTTCCTTGACGAAATCAGCGAGGTGTTGTGGCTCATTTGTGGCGAGAACTTCGTGTGTAACGAGTGGGACCCGATAATTTATTCGTTTGGCAAACAGAAGCCAATGCAGCTCGGCGAGCACTGGACGGACGCGGTCGGATCTTGATGTACCGTCACGACGCGTGCCAGAGAACTGTGGGCACGCTGCAGCTTGGCGAGTAATGCTTTTGCCAGACGTCCTGTAGAGTTGCAATAATCGAGCTTTGTCGATACTATGCCGCACGCCACCGTGTTGCTTGAGTCACGACTCAATAGTGGCCCAATGTGTTGTAGAGCCCTGGTAGGAAAATTGCAGGGCCTGACGATATTTTGCACAAAATTACCAGCAAACTCCTCGATTGAGTTTACACGAAGCAATAACCCCCCCCCCCGCCCCGTTGTCCCCCACCGTAAAAACTTGGCGAGACCCTCCTGAAAAAGATGCTTGAGGCGCTTAACAAGCGGAATAATAATAATAAGCATAAAAGGTATGCTACTGACATCGTGTCATAAACTTGAGTCTTCCCCGCTTTTCGCATTCCTCCAAGAGCGTGGAGAATACACTGACACAAACATCTTCAAACTTTACCCCCCTAAACATACCGAAGAGTCTCAGTGTGGCTTTGTCTGGGGGAAATAAATAATGACCTCCATCGATGTGGCGAGGGTGATTTGTTATCTTGTCATTCTAAAAAAAAATGTTTTTCCCACCGCTGGCGTTACATTCAAATTATGGGAAATCCCCGCGTGCTTTCGCACGGAGACCTCGACGTGGAAAGAGTAAAGCAACGCGTTCGAGCGCGTAGTCATTCATTGAACATGTTTGTTTAAACACAGGGGCGGGAATTAATGGCCTTCTTCACAAGAGTCACATCGTAACCCTCCACGGAAGGCAACTCCGTGACTGAATCCAGACCCCCAGACGCAGCACGCCGCTGTCTCTGCCCCCTCGACCACCTCGCGCCCGGCATCGCCTGCAAGCCGCGCGCGCCACGGGCCTCGTACCACGCGCGGGCGATGGCCGCGTTCATGGAATTCTTCCACGGAGAAGGTCCACGGTCACTCTTCTCCGTGCTGGCGAACGCAGTCGGTGTAATTACGCGTTGCGAGTTGAAGCTGCTTTTTTTATGAGTTACATGCCCGTTTGCTTGTTGTGATCGAGCTGATATTTGTTGAGGATTTGTCAAAATGTCAACACAGCTCTTCGGTGATCACCAGCGAAACGTCAGAGTACTCGAATTGTTAATGTCGTGGATTTACTCTCCAACACACCGGTGTGCTGAACTAGTAACTAATTGGCATGTTTTGTTTACGTGACAAACATTACTAATTGGCTGTGTCGGGTGGCGGCGGGTTTAACGACACATTTATATCCACGCGATCTAACCCAAACAAAATACATTATGGATATTGGTCGCGAAATCCTACCACGTGTTAGACTGACAGCTGTTTGTGTTCCACTTTTGTCCTCTACCCACCCATGCATGGCAGGCTCAAACGCCCTCCAGCGCTGTCTCTCATCTGGAGCTGATTCTCCACCGAATCGGACATTTGTCCCTAAAATCCAAAGCGCATTCCCTGCTCTCACGAGCGGTTATCTCTCTTGTAGTGGTCCTTGTGACGGTGGGGGACATTCCATATTCCCATGCCAGGGGCCAGTCAACTCCAGAGATGACCACTGTTCACTGAACGACAAAGCGGTGCTCACTTTTATCAAAAAGCCCAAAGAAATAATGGGGCTAAGCCAGCCAGCCAGCCTTCGACCCGGATTTGAACTCAGACACCTTCCAAAACAGCGAGCCGAGCGCTTTCACCGCGGCTACCACCTGGCCGGAAATGCGTATAAATGCACTTAATAGGAGCTCGCTAACAGCGGGCCCCACGTGCCCAATTTAAATGTCAGTACGTCATTGCGCGCGCGCGCGCACACGCCACAGCCGGAATCCCTAAGCACGACGCAGGAGGCGTTTGGGAGTTGAGAAACACAAGATATTCCTGCAATGCCACTCAGACGGGACACAGCCTCCTGCCCCCTCCACACAGCCAGCCCTGGAACACGCGTCAGACACACCGCGTTCGTGCGTGCGTAGGTGGATGGGGAGCGGTGGCGCAGTGGTTAGCGTACTACGCTTCGAGCCCGGCTGTTTAACCGAGTTAGAATCCCGTTCACGGCTACCTTCAGTGACGGATATCTGAACCGATCATGGGACTGCTCTCGATTCGACTCAGTTATAAAATGAGTGGCTGGTGGAGTGTGTAAGTATCGGCGCTGGTGAGACAAAGGCGGCTGGGCTTGGTGCTGGCCCCACGACCCACTCGTGTGCCGTGCTGGCCTTCATAAGTGCTCGCTAACTGAACTTGCCCTCACACCCTATGCAGCCTATCCAGGGGATGTTTGTGTGTTAGAGCGGTAGCGTAGTCGTTAGCACACCACTCTACAAAACTAGCTGGCCACCTGTGATTCAATTCCCGCTCACGGCTACCATCAGTGGCGAATATCCGAACCGGTCCTGGTCCTCCTTAAGGTCGACTCAGCCTTAAATCACTACCTGCTGTTGTGGGGAGATTAAGGCGACCCGGCTTGGCGATGGCCACGCCCCCCATCTCGTGCACTGCTCCGGCCTCACAAACAGCACTTGGCTCCATCAGTCGGTGCGCCTTTACGGGGGATCTTTGTCTTTGTGTGCGTGGGAGCGCTGCTGCTGTTGGAACACGACGGTACGATCCCAGTGAGCGAGGTTTTATAAACTCACCGTGCACAACATCATCAGCAAGTCGGATATGAAGCCGTCCTGGGCCTCTTCCGAGTACCTGGTGTGGTGTTTTGAATTCAGTACCTCGGGTGTGGCACGGGTCACCATCACCCATTCATTGCCGTGCCAGTCTGAGTGTGGGCTTGCCAACAGCTCTTGCCCCATTCAGCCTATATATTACACACGTGGTCCATACTGTGGAGTGCTTCTCCATGTTTGAGCAGTTCATACAAAATAACAATCTTATGCAGTCACTCTTTATCGGTCCCTATCGCCCTCCATTAAATAACATGCATTTATATATTTATTTAATTGTAATATATATGAAGTGTTATTCGCAGTGTGTCAAATCACACTGATACATTTCAGCCATCTGTGGGGCTCCCCTGGGATATCCAGGAATCAAGTGAATAATATATGACCATCGAGGAAGTGCTCACCTCCTCGTTATAATCCCGAGCCCATCGTGGGAATACCACGTCCGTGTGACAAGAGACCACTTCTATCCATCAGGCATCCAGTGTTGGCCTTCCCACAATGGGGCGTGGCACGGTGGCTAGGAGATGCCACCGTACAGCTCGCCCTCCGACGATGGGTGGTCAGGTCAAGGCCGTAGCCGTGGAGTCAACATTGGGGGGGACCAAATCTTCCAGGGGGTCTGGGGGTCCCCCCCCAGAAAAAAAAAAATCTAAATTTGAAAACTAATTTCCTGCCACTTCCTGCCTAAAATATTTCAAAATTCACTCACACATGGGATGGACTTATGATTTATTTTTTACAATAATGTCTAATAGTGTAATGTATTACATTGCTGTTCTTTTTCTTTTATAATTTATCTTTTTTCATTGTATGTAATGGCAGAGATTAGGGATGCATAAAGTACAACCATAACCACAATCATATAAACAAAAATCTATGCATTGTTATATGAAGAAAAGTCCAGATATTGTGGCCAAGGATTTAGCAAATTGTTGTTTTTATTTACATAGCATAGTAATTATTATTATTTTAAAATATTTTTTATAGCAATATATTGGGGGGGGGGGGGACATTTTGAGCATATTTGAATATGGGGGGGGGGTGTGTCTCCCCCAATATATATTATAAGTACGACCTTGGTTCAGGTTGTTGTTCGGCACGACGCTCAGCGATTCGCTCCTCCGGCACCTCTGATTAGCAACGGTTGGCTACATACGGTGGCAAAGAAGTCCAACATGTATACATGTGTACACGTGCTTGGATCATCTTCTCGAACTGCATCTCTTACGTCGTGCCGAACGCCACGCGGTACAATCCGAGACCCCATCGGAGAGCCACAGCAAGAAAGACAAGTGACCATTGCCTCCCAGGGTCACGTTAAGGGGTTGCTGCTGTGATCGCTTGGAGTGGCCCCCAAACAACTCTGCCACTCACTCCAACGCCAGGAGCGAGCGGGCGGGCGCGACTCACGCGGCCAGAACTCAATCATCGCATGGAGACGCCGCTGCGCTGCGGAGCGCGCCACGCGAGGCGGTGCACGAGAGGGGCCGACCTCGCTGCCTCGCGGGAGTCGACGCCTGTCTGCAAACGCTCATCAGCTGCCCTGGGAGGGTTGTGGGTTCCACATAAGCCGAGTGTGGACAGTGTTGGGTTACAGCCCCGCTTCGTGTTTTGTTCTGGGCGCTGCTTGCTTGGTTGTCTGTGTGCGTGCAGTCGGCGGTGTGGATATCGGTGGGGAGCGGTGGCGCAGTGGTTAGCGCTACGAACCCGGCGACCCAAATTCGATTCCTGGCCACGGCCACCAACAACAGTGACGATTATCTGAATCGCTTGTGGGCCTCCCCGAGGTCGACTCAGCCTCAAATGAGTACCTGCTGCGGTGTGTAAAACATCGCCGCTGGGGAGACAAAGGCGGCCGGGCGGCGTGGTGCTGCCCACCCCACAACCTCGTGCCGTGTCGGCCTTCGTAGATGCTGCTACTCACGAACAGCCCCCCCCCCCCCCAAGTCTTGTTCAGGCTTCACGTGGGATCTTTGTTGTTGCTCTTTGTTGCAGGAGGGGGGGGGGGTTGGGGTATCGGCGGTGGTGACGCATTGCAGATGTTGCTGCTCAAGCCTCCTGCCCCGTCGCCTCCAATCAAGCCGCACGCGTCTCAGCTGCCCCGCAGACTCCGCGGCGAATCGCGCGGTGCGGGGGGGGGGTGCGGGGGGGGGGGGGTGCGGGGGGGGGTGCGGGGGGGGTGCGGGGGGGTCGCGACCCGCCAATTAGCCGGGCGCCCTGGGCCGGCGGATTCCGCGTGCTCCTGCGGTGCGGGGTATGGTGAAGTATGGTGAAGTATGGTGACGTATGGTGAAGTGTGGTGAAGTATGGAGAAGTATGGTGACGTATGGTGAAGTGTGGTGACGTATGGTGAAGTGTGGTGAAGTGTGGAGAAGTATGGTGACGTATGGTGAAGTATGGTGAAGTGTGGTGAAGTATGGTGAAGTGTGGTGACGTATGGTGAAGTATGGTGACGTATGGTGAAGTATGGTGACGTATGGTGAAGTGTGGTGAAGTATGGAGAAGTATGGTGACGTATGGTGAAGTATGGTGAAGCAGGCGACCGTTCGTCCGCGACATCGCGGATTGCCGCTATCACTGCACTATCACTTTCACGGAACGCGTCCCTGTTACAGTAAACACTGAGTGAGTAATAACAATAATTGCTCGAGAACGGCTTCATTGCTCTTAGTTCGTTGACCCCCCCCCGCACCTCCGATTAGCACGGTCGGCTATGTGCGGTGCTAAACAGTGCAGCACACATACACGGTCCATTGTTGGCATTTAGTAAAATGCCATTCAGACGCATTCATCTCCGTGGCGGAGTAGCGACATCATCGGCTGTGGCGGTGCGGCAATCGGTCAGCTGGGGCCCCAACACTGCGACTGAGAACAAACCTCGTGGTGCTCGTCAAGGGGGGCCCACCTCGTAGCTTTGCGGGGGGGGTGGAGGGGGAGGCACCCCTGTCCCTCGCTCGTGACGCCGCTGGTTCATCTATGATCTCAGGGGCCTTGCTCGCAATGCCATGCACGTCGTACGAGTTGCCCGAGCAAAGCCGTCTGTTCATCACAGCCCCGTGAACAAGTGTCGCGTCGCTGCCCAGCAGCACCGCTCAGCTCTCCCATCCACCTTGCTCACCTGCACGCGCCTCCTCGTCCAGTTCACAATTTCATTGTCTGCATTCCCATCTCTCTGGCCTGCCTGCCTCCCGTGCCTCTTCCCACTGCAACACCAGAGCTGCTTCCAACATTGCGCGAATATAACCACCACCTTCATCACCGAGCCGCGTGAACCGAAACGTAAACGCACACACAGGATTCCGCTCATGTTTCATGCGATGTTTTTTACATCAGCGTAGTAAAAGCCTTTGGCCGATATGGCGACCTACTATTTGTTTTCTAGTCTTTGTCACTGATTCTAGTCTGCTCGTGACTCGTAGCAGTGATAAAGACGGCGATTATGTTTGGTTTTCTGCCCTTTCCTCTATAAAAGGTAAAGGTGCAGCCCTGCAATTACTCGCTCACATTAATGCTGGCGGGTCTCCACTTGAAGATATTTGGCCTACTCTTCCATGCTGGCCAGATGTCTTGAATGAGATGGGTGTATCTTCAATGCCCCCTATCACACACTGCAGAACAGGAATCTTGATTTATCCTGGAGAAATCCGATGAGCTATGAAGCTCTTCCCCACAGATGTCCAGTAGACAGATTGCAGGGTGGAGAGAGGCGGGGTGGTAATAAACTTGCACCATTCCTTCAACTGCCGTGCCAGAAGATCGAGCCGGCGACCTCTGCCTTGAAAGTCCAGCACGCTGACCATGGCACCGCGGCAGCATTTGTCGTTCTATTCGCATGGGCAGCAGGAAAGTGAAACGTGCGTTGTTGTTGTTGTTCGGAGAAATGGAAGGAACAGGAAAGAGAGGAAGGTCTACCAGAGCTTGGCTGGACGACGACCTCAGAGATCGGTGCCAGGAAGACGTGGCCACGGCTTGAGAACAGTGGCACTGCAAGAGAGGAACGTCGACACAACAAGACGCAATGTGCAGTGGACACCTATGGATCGTGATGATGATGATGATGAAGATTCCCATAGGAAGAGCGCAACGCAAAAAGTTTCCACAACCTCCATAAAAGAGCAGCACCCGTTCACGTTTGGCGCCTCGTGCCGCTGGGAAGCCCTCCCTCCCGCATGGCGCGCGTCCCCGGCAGACGCCACTCGCGCGCCGGTTGCGCTCGTTCACCGCCAGCTCCTGCCGGGGCAAGCCCCTTAATGTACGCGAGGGAAGGAAGATCAGTCCGCTTTAATATATCTCAAACGGCAAGGAAATTAAATAAATTAAGGCTCCGGCAATTACAGCAAATGAGACAAAGTTCTGCACAATAACTCTGCTCGTGCGCTTAATTAGCTCGGACAATCGCCGTTGCTGAGCGGGTAATGCCTCTCGCATCGCTGACTGCAAACCGCACACCATCCATATATCTTAACGCGAGCCTTCGGTGACAGCAGTGAATGAGTCACACCTGCAACAGCAGCAGCAGCAACGGCGGCGTCTGGGGCAACATGACCCCAACCGCACGCACGGCGTGCCTTTGAGGAGGGGAGGAACAGCGCACGGCGCTCAGACAAGGCCACGTGGTGCCCGTGCCGGCTCCACGCACGCACGGGTGCTCACGGGGCCACGTGTGCCGCGCGCGGGCGACGTCACCACGCGCTCCGTCAGTCACGCAGGGGGTTGTTTCGTGTCCCGGAGGGATGGCCAAACGGCACGCCACACATCCCTAAGCGTGCAGCACTTGGGAGGGAGGGAGCGAGAAGGGGTTGCAGGATCAACGCTCGCCCCGCACCGCCGGCATTATCAAGGGAGCAGGGGGATGGATTTGGCCCCGCGAACTCTGGACCCATGAGCGAGTGTAATCACAACCGGTCAACCAAATCAGCACAATTAGGGGTATGCGCACCGCCTGGTGAGGCTACCGCAGCTCGGCGGGAAGGCAGCAATAGCGGTGATGGTGGTTGATGAAGAAGAGCGAGTGGCTAGGGCCCAGTGGAGATCATCCGGCATGATCACGGCAACTGGCGCAGAACGGCCAACGCGATTGAGCACCCCCAGTGCTCTAAAGGGTACTGGGAGAGATTCTCTACAGAACCTTAAATGTGTTCACGAGTATTGATTACATATCGTACTATTTGAGCTCACTGGTCTGTTACTTTTAATAAAGTGTGACTTTCAAAAAGACTCCAACCCGCTTTCGTGAACCTCTTTATTAAATCGTTTTGTTTCCGCTTCGTCCTCTCGCACGTGTACATTGTGCTATGCGGCACGGATGTTGTTGTTTTACCACGTGTAAGATGTTTGTCAATAAGTTTGCCCAATGGGTTGCTCTTGAAAACACTGCCCTGCGACGTTGTGAACATTTCCTGGATCAAGAGGCATCTCACCGTGACTTGGTCAATGCAGTGCTGGACGAAGGCCACGTCGGTCGCGGGGGATGTCAGACCACGCGGGCTGCCCACGCCGGGCCAGCGTGGGGCTGGTTCAGACATCATTGTCACCGACGTTGCTGGAAACCAAACTCAGGTCGCTGGGTTCAGAGAGCGGTGCGCTCAACGCACTACTCCCACGTCAATAAAATTAATTATTATGATTATCATCACCTAAGATACGCTGCAGTTAAAGCACAAATATCATGATCCCAGGTTCCCTTCTGTTAATCATTGGTAAAAAGGCAGCAACGAATGTGAAAAGTATGCCATGTGTGGAGAGGTCACGCTCATAGATTTTATAAAATAAAAAATATACCCGACACAGCAAGGCGAAAGTGATTCCACGTGTACAAACCACGAGGCACCTTTAATACGACATTCAACTTTTATGTTCGACACAAACTTAACACGGGAAGATGTATTTGACCGGAGTAAACTTGGAAACAGGGAATACATCCAGCCGATCACGTGCCATGTCTTAAGCAACGTCAAAGCAATACACACGACAGACGTACACATAAATACACAATCTCTGCGACGGTAAGTCAACTTCGACATTTTGTTACGATATCATTTGGGTTCATGTAGCATCAATATATCGTCTCTCTGGACATTTTTCATAATACTTTTCTGGCGTCACATACAAGCGACGTACGTGCAGGATACTGATACTCGCTTGTGCTTTTACTTGCGACGGCAGGCGGCCACTCTCAAGCGTCTCCTAGCAGCTCACCGTCACACGCCCACCACGTGTCGGGGAGATAAAACGGCTTTGCCCGAGCAAGTACATTTACAAGGAAGGTATCGGCATGTGAGTGCAATCGTGGTTCATTTGAATGGCAAACCCATGATCACACGCGTCAATGTTACAGAACAAAGTGCTGTAAATGTGTTAAATAGCAGGGAGCTGTTGACATTAGGCAAAAGTCAGGACTTAAAAGTGAAAAAACCAATGAGGCCATGTTACCGTGTTAGTTATTTTTGTGTTTGTGCGTGCGAGTGAGCATTTAAAATAACTTCGGCAATGTCCGTTAATAGGGTTACGTGATTAACATCTGATTTGCAAGATTAACATCATTTCGCCATTGCACATATCTCAGCACATGGAGCATTGTAAAACAACGGTGCATGCCTCCACGTGGAATTGTTTTACTAGTTTCATCTTTGTTATTTTAACTCGTTAGTAATTTTCTCAGTCTTTCACTGTGATAAATCAACTTCACAGCTTTAAATCAACAATCGTTGCGCATCCACATCTTGCTCCATCTGCCCCCTTGGTTCAGTGCTTTGTCACTAGTTCTATTCATTATTTGCCATCTCTTCCAGTGGATGAGTGCTGCTGCTCAAAGCACTTTTCTCAAAGCCGGAGGAGGAGCAACGTCCCAGGCTCTTGTTTGTTCTCCAACCCATGCGTTTCTTTTCCGGCTTCTTCGAGCGATTCCACACGTGAGCTCTACCACGCTCCCTTGACGGCTATTCATCTTTTGTTCCAATGCGCCAGTGACCAAATAAAAAATAATACAAAGACGAGGGGCTTCGAGGGGGGAATAAATAACGCGTAAGAATAATAACAACTAAAAGGCTCTCTTTCAAGTACGGCCCAAAATCTGGCTCAGAAAGACAAACATAAAACTCGAGGACAAACACACCCTTCACAACAAATCTAACATCACACAGACACATTAAGAGAATGTTAATTTAAGACAATGTATTGCACGCCTTAAATGTGCACCTCGCACCTTGTTCAATCAGCTGAATCCCGTCAATCAGCACATCCGTGAGCACCTACCTTGTTGTACGTTACATGACCGGGTCCCCTCTGCCTTCAACTAAACTCCTGGGCTACATTTTAATCAGGTTGCTTGTGCTTGTACAATAGTACTCTTTTCACAGTCATTGCAGAAACATGCCTCCCGTCCTACCCAAATTCCTCTTATCAATGTCAAACGGGAAGGGACATTTTTTTCGAGAGCCGTACAAGTGCTGTGCATTGTACTGCCAACCCCACATCAGCCGATGCGACCGAGACAGAAGGCGATCACGCTGCCCAGGAAGTGACAACACCGATGCTGCCTTGGCACGACGCATCCGTCAATGCAGCCCACGGCAAGCAGGCCTCTCCAACATTACCACCGCAGCCATCACATCCCACAAGTCCAGTGTCCTGCGAGCCGGGCCCTCCGACCTCCGCGATGGACGACGACGACGACGACGAGGAGGAAGATGAAGACAACGACGACGAGGCGGAGGCGGCGGAGGCCGGTTCGGCGCTGCCGCCGAGCGCGCCCATCGCCTCCTGCAGGCTGTCCCAGGCGGAGGGCTCGGGCGAGCGGGCCGCCCTGCAGAAGAGGCGCGCCAGCTGACGCAGGTGCTCGAGCTCGCGCTGCGCCTGCCCGTTGCGTTGCAGCAGGTCCTTGGTGCGCATCGTGATGTCGAGGAGCCCCGAGCGGCTCAGAATGGACACCGTGTTGTGGAAGCGCTGCTCGTGGCCTCCGGCGGAGAAGCCGCCGCTGCTGCCGCCACCGCCGCCGCCCTGGTCGGCGCCGGCGGCATCCCCCGATCCATTCCTCCCTCGACTCTGCTCCTCCCCTCCTGAGTCATTGAGAGCACGGGCAGCACGTCATTACTGCCATGTAGGTTCACGTCGCACCTCGGATTAGTGCGGTTGGCTACGTACGGTGCAAAAGAAGTTCAATGTACATACGTGGTTGTGCTGTACTGTATAGCTATCTGATGTGTAAAGCCGGAAAATACAGTACATCACAGATATATTTCTACAGCATTTCTTTATGATACATAAGCAGGCAGTATCGTTTTTACTACACAGATTACAATAAATAGTGAATGCTTGGAATACTTGTGGCACAAACCTCTAGTCCAGCGCTTTGGAATCAAGGGATGGGTGGACTACTCAAGCATTTGTGTTGCGAGGTGGTCGGTTGACAATACAGAACAAGCGAATTAGAGAACCTGTCTGTGTGGACTTTGGCACGAATGGGTTTTCTTCAAACGCTCAAGTTCCCTCCCACAAGCAAAATAATCATTAAACAAGAACCGGCTAAACATCCCATAGAGCCTTCATACAAACTGATGCTTTTTCTTGTAAATAAATTACATTATTCAAGCATCCCAGTGGGATTTCTTAAAACTCGGGGTCCAGAAAGCTTAGTGGACGAGGGAAATTTTATTTTATTTTGGCGAGGAAGCCAATACCTTGCGTGTTTATTTTTATAACTACTTTTAACCTACTGGGGCCACAGCACAATTATTGTTTTAATGATTTCACCAGCTACATCCCAACAGAGCTATTGGTAATCAAGCATGTGTTGAAAGCATTTACACTGCTAATCTCCCTACAGACATTGCGCAATAACCTGAACATGATATCTCGAGCCTGTGCAGTGCATCGACTTAACGGTCTCTCTCACACAATCACAAAACTGTGTGCTCTTTACTTGTGCAGGCGCATTCAAAGCTTGCTGTTTAGAATACAAAGCGGAGCAGTGGCTCTAAGCAGGAGCTCCGTGACCCCGAGTTCAAATCCTGGGCACAGCGAAAGTGGACTGGCTCATCCCCACGTGAACAACCCTGCACTGACCGTCATGGTGAAGTATGGTCAAACGACCCCCCATGATCAAAACAGTGCAGGGGGACGTTCATCCAGGAGTGGATGGCTGATAAAGGACTGTTTCGATTTAAAGCTTTCGTGACTGCAGGGATTCATCTTCTTGGTTCTTTCGGTAAAGTCACGTAGAAGGGAAGTAATAAAATAATTATATTTTTATTATTTTATTAATAATATTTTTATTATTTTATTACTTACCTTCTACGTGACTTTACCGAAAGAACCAAGAAGAAGAAAAAAAGACTGTTATTAATTATAAATGTATTATTATTAATGAAGTTATATATTTTTATTTACTATTCTATTTACCAGGTAAAGCCCGCAGAGCTATTTGCTCTTTTTAAAATGATAACTCAAGGAAGTGGCTCATCATGTGGAAATGTGTAGAATCTAAATAATTTAAACACGTGTTTCTGAATGTCGAGGGAAAAACCGGAGGACCTCGAGAAAAATTCACATGACGACGGAGAGAGGCGTGCAAACTCAAAATATACAGGTGTCAGGGTCGGGCTCAAACCCACAACCTACTGCATACCAAGCCAGGGAGATAACATCTCGTCGCCATGGTGCCCTATACACAAAGAATGTCTCAGTACGAGGCTAACTGAATCAAAACCCAAAGCACACGTTTACGATTTTTTTTATGGCTTCACATAATCAAACTTGCGAAAACTGGCTGAATCTTGGGTGGCTGCACAACACGCGCTGCTAGCACTGTGATCCAACACGTGAACCCATGAACCTACGTGCTGCTAGCCCTGTGATCAACACGTGAACCCATGAACCTACGTGGTGCTAGCACTGTGATCAACACGTGTGAACCCATGAATCTACGTGGTGCTAGCCCTGTGATCAACACGTGAACCCATGAACCTACGTGCTGCTAGCACTGTGATCAACACGTGAACCCATGAACCTACGTGGTGCTAGCCCTGTGATCAACACGTGAACCCATGAACCTACGTGGTGCTGGCCCTGTGATCAACACGTGAACCCATGAACCTACGTGGTGCTGGCCCTGTGATCAACACGTGAACCCATGAACATACGTGCTGCTAGCCCTGTGATCAACACGTGAACCCATGAACCTACGTGGTGCTGGTACTGTGATCAACACGTGAACCCATGAACCTACGTGGTGCTGGCCCTGTGATCCACACGTGAACCCATGAACCTACGTGGTGCTGGCCCTGTGATCAACACGTGCACAGCATCCGCCCCCAGCACCACCTCTCTTTCCATCTTTATTTATAACCACGCTACTTATCATTTGACGCATATTCCAATATTGGGCCCTATTCAGTCCCGATGATAGGAATCTTTCCATCTGGTTTCGAATAAAAAACAAGGCACTGATGTTCGCAGTGTCACAGTTTGTCCCAGTCACCATGATCGAGCCACTGTAGGGTATTACGTCGACCGTGCACTGTGAAGCCATATGCGCTGTCCTTAATCTCCCATGCCACTCGATTTCGTATCATATAGAGATGAATAAAACCTTTTTGCACACATAACAGGGACACAATTACAAACCCAAGGCCGGTCCTCCATCATCACGACCATTAAACACCCAAACCAATTATACATTTGGAACTACAGGGTGTCTCACTGAAGGATTCGTGACTTTCACACCATCACCTGCTTAGCTTTCACGAAAAAAATTACCATTACCATGAGCTTTTATTTTTTATGACGTCTCTTCACCCAAACTCAAGAGACCATCGCATAAATATAAACCCACCCTTGGCCTCAATAATTCTGATCCTTGGTGTTAAGTTACAGGTCGTAGTGGGATGTCTGATACTGGGGCTGACCAATGTTTGTTAGCGGTTTATCTTACCACTGAAAAACGCGAACTTAGCACTCCTGTCATTCACACAGCACGTGTACAAAGGTTGCAGTCTCTGTGCCAGCGTCAGCAGACTGGATGACTTCACCCCTCGCCGAGTGATTACGCCGATTCCCTCTCCCAGATGCCGATAACACTGCCCCCCCCCCTCATCTCACACGCTCGGTGCCGCGTGCTGGGCTCACGGCTTGCAGACAAAACCTCGAGCAGGGCACACAACAACGAGGAGCCCGAAACCGTTGAGAGGTTCACCACCTGAGAAATAGCCATTGCTTGACAAAAACACACGTACATACATACAGCCTGTTGTCAATCCACTCCAGGATGAGGGCCTCCCATGTCTGTGGTGCATATGCGACCACACGTCACCACGCTGATGAGTGTGGGGTTGGAGAAGGTGGAGGGAGTGCAGAACGATGGATTTTGACACAATGCCCTCTGCACTATCCAGGTCCCATCTGCTTAACTTCTCAGATATGACAAGATTGGGTTCACCACAGGTGATATTGAACATAGAGAGAAAATAGATGTGGAAAATGTAGTTTTAAGCAAGGTTCAAATGCTGATTGTGAGTACCTATTAAGATACGCTACATCTTCCTGTGTTTGTTAACACAAAGCACCTAACAAGGCGTTGCACACTGTAACACCTTCCATTTGCGTTAGAGATTGCGGGTACCACATGCTGTTAGTCAGCACAGCACAGAAGGGGGTGATGCAGACAGCAGCACACCGGGCAGCCTCAGTGCTAATCTTCAAACGTTGCCAGGGCCTGGAACAGGTTCAGATGATGGTTGCCACTGACGTGCACTCCGAGACAGGGGGATACTAACAAGAACTACCACAATTTGGCAGAAGGCAAGGTACGATTTGAGGCCAAGAAGGTGGTAAAAGTTGTATGACAGGAGGGAGACACTGAGGTACTGTGGGTTTACAGACAAGGACGAATGACAACTACGTAGACATCATATTAGCACGAACAAATGTACATCCTCAAGGGGGCCAAATAAAGAATGCGAGTGTTTGTGGGCAAGTGCTCCAAGCGCACGAGTGGGTGGGTGGGTGGGTGAGCGAGTCATGGGCCCTACCGTGCGCGTGGCCACCTGCTGCTGCTGCCCCCATGCCCTCAGGCCCGAGGGGCAGCACCTCATCGAGGAAGTCCATCGTCTGAAGCTCATCCTCGCAGAGCACCGGAACCGGCACACAGGGTGCGATGAATGGAACCATCGCTGCTGGAAGCAGCGGGGCGTCCGCCACTACCTTGCACGGGGCCGGCGAGCACGGGGGCGACACCGCGGGTGAGCGGGGAGGAAACGCCGCACTGGGCGGGGGCGCCGCTGTCGACACCGCCGTTGCCACCACCGCCACCTCCTCTGGCGCTCCCGCAACTCCCGCAGCTCCGGCCGTGCCAAGCGCTGCCCCCTGAGGCTCTGCAAGTGGACCAATCGGGATGGATGGCCCCGCTGAATTGAGGAGCGATACAAGTGTGGTAAACTGCTGACTCAGCGGCGTGCGGTCCCTGTGTGACACCTTCTTCATGTGTCTGTGGCGATGGCGGCTGCGGCTGTGCTTCTGCCGATGCCTCTGATGCTGCTCCTGCTGCGCTGCATGCTGGTGCTTACTCCGAGGCGTGAGCTGCGTATCACGCATCGTCACAACGCTTCCTTTTTTTTTGCTCCACTGCTGCTGATGCTGCTGCTGCTGCAGTGGCATCGGGCTTGCAGCACCAGCTACTGACGCGACAAAAGCTCGGGCTCCTTCACCGTTCGCGAACTGCGGGCGCTTGCCGCTCCACGGCCCCCCGTCCACGCGACTCTGAGGAGGAGGAGGAGGCGGTGGAGGAGGTGACCCCGACGGTAGCAGCGGCGATAGCGGAGACGGTGGCACTACTGACTCGGGAGCGGCGCCCTCCGCCTTGCCGGGTCTCGGCGCAATGCGCTGGTACGAATTGAAGATGGGCAGGTAGCCGCTCGTCTTGGCCTGCGGCTGGTAGGCGCATGGCTTCGGTTGGGAGGAGGGCGAGGGTGGCAGGGGCTGCTGCTCATGAGGCGTGGCCAGCGGCGGCCCTGGGACCAGAAGGATCTGAGAGTGATCGCCACTCCAGGCCTTCAGCTGTGCGTGCATCACTTGGGGGTCAGAGGTCATGCACAAGGGCTGCTCATGGCAAGGCCGTACATGAACCAGAGAGAGAGGCATGGGGTCAAGGAGGGGGGGGGTGGAAGGGACAGAGTCGGGAAAAGTGGGGTCAGTAAAAGACAGCAGGTCATGTTTTTGGCAAAGTGTAGTCTGACATTCACACATCTCCACAATCTCGGTAGTTAAAAAGAGTTTTATGTTGGAAGGCTTTTGCGCAAATAAGCCACACCCTAGAAATAAAAAAAGAAGTCAGGGAGGTAATGTTGAATAAAAAAAAGATCAAACCAGATTAACAAGATGAAGAACAAGTTTACAAATTTGCGACAGTTGTATAGATATGAACCTTAAAGTTGAAGACGCGCAAGTTCAAAGTGAAAACCATTGTAAATATGTATAACAAACACCTGCCTAGTTTGCTGAAAACACAATGTTTTATTAAAGATGTACCTGTAGTTGAAGCAATTTGGTTACAAGGAAATATTTGGCACTAACAATGCAAATGTATTCCTAAACATGAAACTCGGCAGGAAATCACATTTCACTGTTTAAACACCAGGCTTGCCGTGGACTTAAACACTCCTGTAGATATTCTTGGTTCTTTCGGTAAAGTCACGTGACTTTACCGAAAGAACCAAGAATATAGATTGCTGCAGTCAAGAAAGCTTTAAATCGAAACTCCTGTAGATATTAGTGTCACCCAAAAATATTACATTCACATGCTTAACTTCCAAAAAATAATCATGAAGTGATGTTGTGTGGAATGTTAATAACAAAATAAATAATGTCTCCTCCTTCCCAGAAGGCCTGTGTCCAATTCATTATGTGCAGAGACAAATTTGGGAGGAGGGCATTTATTTATTTTGCTATCTTCTCCAAAGATTCACAACTAATTTTTACAATGTATTGCTTTGAAAACTGAGATTTTTACCAGGCTCAAATATGATTGCAATTTTTTACTTCACCATTTTCAATCACTGCAAACTATTCTCAGATGCTCTCGTCTAATGAAGGGAAAAGACTGCAACACTAAAGTGTTTAGCATGTGTGTTAGTTCTGCAATTCAGAATGCATTCTTGTGAATGTTGCTCAGTCTAGTTAGAACTGAGAGTATTTGAGACGGAGCTGGGTTTAATGCGATGTCGGGGATTGGCTTATAATTTTTATTCGTAGTTACTGTTAAACCAAAATAACTTTTTTACTTTTTTCCCCAAGTGAGTTGTTTAGCCCATCGGCTACGTATGAGCTCTTTGATGAGAGTGCCTACGTGCGGTGCGTGCAAACGGCTGCTGGTAACATCGTCAACATACAACTGTAAACACCCCAAGCCGAACACAGCTATTGGTTCCCCTACAACAGGCCAACGTTGTTTGCAGTATCTCTCAATTTGCATGACACTGCACTTGGGTGGATTTCTGACACCAGACACATAGGCACAATAATGGGGCAACTTAACACATAGAAGCTTGGAAGAGCTCATGACAATAAAACGCTGCTGCATTTTACACTCAACATTTTCCATGCTGCCCATTGGTTTGGTCAAGGCTCATTAATTTCGATTTTAAACTAATGTATTAGCTAATAACTTTTATGCAGCACCACCCCGTATGCAAGTACAGTAGAACCTCGGAGATCGAACGCACCAGAACTCGAACAAATCGGTGTTCGAACGATATTTATGAACATTGTTTGCCCCGGAAACCGAACGAACGAACGAAATTCGGAGGTCGAACGGTCAATCGCGACTTGAAAGAACCTGTACGGCTGAGACGTGTATGGCCAGCGTGCATGACGCTTGCCCAGACAAAGGTTTTACCCCCTCCTCCTCCTCACCACCATCCACTCAAGCCATCAACTCTCCTTACTACAGGTAAAGTGAAGTTCAATGTTCATTTATTTCTTTTATTCCATAAATTTATTAATGTATTCCATTTATTTATTGTGTTTCTTGTTTTTTGTATGATTTTATGCATGTAATTACTGTAAACTTCCTGTAAAAATGCTTTATAATGAAATATTTCTTGTGTCTGGAACCAATTAATGTAATTTACATTCATTCTTGGGAAAAATTCATTCAGTGTTCGAACAAATCGGTGTTCGAATGGCCTTCTGGAATGAATTAAGTTCAATCTCCGGGGTACCACTGTAAATTTGGTGTGGACACGTAACGCATCATTTCTGCAGGTGGGAGGCGGTTCGGTGAATAGTAGAGATCATTGTGTCCAGGACTTGTACAAGCAGGGCAAAGAGGTGGCCACAAAAAAGGCAGTATAGCAAATTGGGCGCTGACGAACATTGTGCGTACGAATGTTTGAATGTTATCCCTCTGAAAGTGTCGGGTGACTCATCTGCTGCCCATTATTAGGGTTCTATGAAAACTGCATGACCACAACTATGAACAAAATGCAACGCATGCCTTTAATGCAGCATCTTTCCCCTTGGGGGGGAAACCTAAGCAACTGCTGTGTTGTGCTTTTCTACGGCAGACTTTTGAAGTGGCCTACATTGTCTTGTACCATCGTCATATTTTGTAAGACAGTTCATATTCTAGAAAATGTAACCATTTGTACACAACATCCCCTGCCTAGAACTATGGGTAGGTGGGTAATTAGAGTGGTAGATGGCAAGAAATCAGGTACTGGCAGGACATACACCTCCGATTAGCACGGGTGGATACGTACGGTGTGAAAGAAGTTCAACATACATACAGCTCGAACATTACTTTTCTAAAATGTCTTCATAATAAACGCTGAGAGAAGGCTACCGACTACGAAAATGTATCAAATTAAATAACAAGGCAAAATGTAACAACACAGTTGCGTACACAAACACAATTATACACAGTTGCTTTACTAACATGCCCCAGTTTCAAAGTTGAACAGGGGTTGAAATGACCGGTTAAAAGCGTTCATCGTGAGCCCAACGCGCATGAGAAAAAAAGATCTCGTCAGAACACGCGGTTGAACGCATGACCGTAAAGGGCAGCCAAAGGGTATTTGTCAGACTGGCTGGGAGCCATGAATCCACCACCCCCACTGCCCTTCGGAAATCACACAGCAGCACACGCGCTCAGGGGCTACTGCAGTTCACCTCTCATTCCTGAGACGCTTACCGGGGCACCCACACACCCGTTTTTACGTGTAGTTACTTCTTAAACAACAAATCTGGTCTATGAACAATGATGATGCACCTGTCATTACGAGAAGGCTCTTTACCAACAAGAAAATATTGACACTGCCTATGAGGATTGCTTGAAAGGGAGATGCTAAATACAGAAATAGTTTGTATGTCAGAAGCTAAAAATTATAAAGCCTGCAATGGTGCACCGTGAGCTGGCAGAATGAATGAAAACTAAAATGAAATCCTCATTGAGCATGCTTTAATTGCTTGTTGTAACAAACTACGGACTGAAAGGAATTGGTGCCGACTGTCGATGTGCCATTTCATTACCGTGGGGGAACCGTGGGGGAACGCACGTGAAAACATTTATACATGTAAAGTTTAGAATGAGGCTCAAGATCAATGACACAAGTACACACAACCGACGTCAATTCTAATCGGGCTGCGTGGAATTGACAGTTATCACATTATATAACCTTGGTTATTTCGGTAAAGCCACGTAGAAGGGAAATCATAAAATAATAAAATAAAACAATACAATTCTCACGACGTTTCGATTGCAACACAAGCAATCATCATCAGGTGTGAACTTTTCTTGCTGTGGTTTTCACACCTGATGATGATTTTTCTATTTTTATTATTTCCCTTCTACGTGACTTTACGGAAAGAACCAAGAATATGAATCCCTGCAGTCACGAAAGCTTTCAATCGAAATAGGTAACACATTCTATAACCTTGATACCAGCGCTGGTAATACTTGGAGGTGTCATTATCCAGATGTCACTGCCTAATATGCAGACAACATTGAAATCCTGGCAAGTGCTACCACCATAATGTTGACTGGTGATTCCAGTTTTTAAGTGTGATGTAGGCATTGCTCAATATCACAAGGTTGCATTTTTTCAGATATAAATTTGGTGAAGAAATCAACTTGTGCCTATATATATTCTGCATGCGTTGTATCATATGGAGAAAAAAAATGAATCCATTTGTGAACTGAATCGTGACCCTCAAATCACAATAAATCATCAAACCGTGCACGAGACGCTTTTGCGATGATTTCACCTGGTTGATGAAGACATTCTTGAGGATGTAGAACGAGTGCAGGCCAGGTTGAGCGAAGGTGCTGGTGGACTGCGCGACCGCCTGGGGCTTGGCTCCCACGCCACCACAAGCCCCGTCGCCGCTGCCCAAGCCTTGCCGGCGGACGCCTCCTCCATCTCTGCCCTCCACCAGGCTGTGATGCTCCGAGCTCGTGTCTGCCAGGCACCAGGTGGGCAGCGCGGGTTTATTAAAATGATTTTCAGTTGATGCCCCCCCCCTACCCGCCCCCCCAATCCTGCCACCCACCCAATTATATTCCAATTACCTATGACCAAATCATCTGAAATGCATCTGGACACCAATGTGGTGAGATGTTAACTACCTCGCCTGGTATACAGGAGCTCGTGGGTTCGATTCCGATTCTGGCGCCTGAATATTTGGAGTTTGCGTGTCTCTCTCCCCGTGGTTACGTGGATTTTTCTCTGAGTCCTCCGGTTTTTCCCTCCACATTTAGAAACATGCGTTTAGAATATTTGGCTACTATAAATTTGCACATGATAAGCCACTTCGTTGAGCTATGATGTGTGGCCAGGTCGCTTCTGAAAAAGAGCTAGAAAGCTCAGCGGGCTTTACCTGGTAAAATAAAACGTTTATTTTTTGTCTTATCTTGTCAGTTCTCAGAAGATAAGCAGGGCTGAGACCGGATAGTGCTTGTGTGGGTGACAACAATACACAATCAGGTTGTCCTAAGGTTGTGAAGCTACGTGGTGAGCAACACAGGGCAGTGCAGTGAAATCCACTGGGTGTACCGCACGTATCTGCACCCACGCTTGTGCTCCCTGCCTTCACCAACCCACGCTCACCAGCGTGGTGAAAGTCAAATAGCCTCACAGCCGCACGGCACGTGGAAGTCCTTATCCAGCAATGCATTGACAAAGGGCTACATATAATTGATGTTAATGAGTTACAGGACTTGTACATAACTCGATATGCATAGAACTATTACAAATACCAAATAGAATATTAATCGGCCATTCTAATCTCCCCCTGTCATTGCGAAATACGTAAGCGAATGTTATATTAGTAAATAAATGGTATATACGACAATGTTAGTGTTGTGTTTAGCTCATATCAGTAACAGCGCACGTGTTTCCATTCACATGTGAGCATGGACATGTGTTGTACAATATTAATGCACACGAAGCCTTCAACAACTCATAAAAAAGTATAGATATTTATTTATAGATACCCAACTATTATTCACTCTTCCTGATATCCATGGCCCTTGAATGGATGGGTGGAACTTTCTATTGTATGCCTGCTTTGTCTAACCATTATGTGTTTACCGCAGATAAGAGCAGTAACCTGGAAGTGAGGCCAAATTCATCCCACTGTGCGTGTATCTGCAGACAGTGCATTTAACTTCCAGACAGCGCTAAACTAACTGTACAATTAATCACACTTTTCCTATGCTGCCGAATATCTTCATAAGGTATGTTGTGCTTCTGAGTGTGAAAGCAAATCTCAAGAATTCTGCCCCCTCCAGCCCACAACTTACCTAGCACATACCTTACCATCCCTCATTCTACCACCCCCTCCTCGTCATACACCACACACCCTGTAGCTCGTCACCACACAGCAATCGTCATGCACCTCTCACCAATCACATCCTACACCCATCAGAGACCCCACACCACTCACACTGCCACCACTTACCACACTCCTCAACACCTCATACCGCTCACAATGTCTCGCTTTTACTTACTGTCTTGAAGTCAAATACCCAGCCCAGCCCTTAACCCCCCAGCCCCCCCGCCATCACCTAGTGATGGCTTGCAGAGTATCCACTCTCTGTCTGCCGCTTTTATCTCTCTGTCTGTCTACCTCTAATTCTGTTTCCCTTTCACCATCTAACTCCTCCCTCTCCGACCTCCTGTCATCCTCTATATCCCTGTTTCTGGCTCCATATCTTCCTTGCTGTTCCTCTCCAGCTTCCATTCCGACCCCACGTCCTCATATGCTTCGCAGTTGTTGCTTGTACAGCAGCCTCCACTTCTGCTACCGTTCGCCGCAGCATTCTCAATGCACCGCCGTTCCCCGTCCTCCAGCCCCACCCCGCAAGAGCCGCTGGCTGCTGTGGTCATGTGATTACGGCGCTGCACAAACAATGTAAATATCCTCCTTCGAATTACTTATTCATTTTCCATCCGGCCAGATCTGAATGTAAAATGTCTGGCTAGATTTTGGCCACAATCCATATTTGAAGAGAAAATTCGAGACACCCCTACAATATAGGTCAGCAATAATAGTGGTAGAGGTGAAGGTACTGGTGGTGGTGGTGATGGTACTGGTGATGGTGGTGGTGATGGTGGTGGTGATGGTGGTGGTGATGGTGGTGGTGATGGTACTGGTGATGGTGGTGGTGATGGTACTGGTGATGGTGGTGGTGATGGTGGTGGTGATGGTGGTGGTGGTGATGGTGGTGGTGATGGTGGTGGTGGTGATGGTACTGGTGATGGTGGTGGTGATGGTGGTGGTGGTGATGGTACTGGTGATGGTGGTGGTGATGGTGGTGGTGATGGTACTGGTGATGGTGGTGGTGATGGTGGTGGTGGTGATGGTGGTGGTGATGGTGGTGATGGTGGTGGTGATGGTGGTGGTGGTGATGGTACTGGTGATGGTGGTGGTGATGGTGGTGGTGATGGTACTGGTGATGGTGGTGGTGATGGTGGTGGTGATGGTGGTGGTGATGTTGCTGCGCTGGCCCGGTCAGTAGTGGGTGGTGATAAGGCTGTTCGTAAAAGCGTGCCGCATTTTTAGTATCATCCTCGGCTTGTCACGGATAAGAGAAGTATCGTGGCAGTTGGCGAAATATTCACCCTAATGCCGATACGTGGGTTTGACCTGACCTGAAAGTGACCCAAAAGTTGTCGACTCGAAGTTTAACATTCATCCAATAATTCACGCTCAAGTGAATATAAGAGGAGTAACACCATGGGACCTCCAGTTTTAAAGACAATGCATATACTGTCAGAGCATGTTTCTTGTTTGTATTTTCACCACAAGTATCTGTGGTTAATGCAGACATGATTCCTTGCAAAACGTTGGTGTTTTAACATCTTAACACCTGTTTTGTTGCCAGAAAAAAAAGGAGTAACCCTAAAAATTATAATTATTGTCCATGCTGCTTTGAGGGGATATGAGGTGTTAAATGCGGGAATAAGCACAGATAACTGAATTAACCAAAAAACGTCCCCTGTATCAGTGCAGAGAAGAGGAGTTTCACTGTATTCACAAATAGCTCTCGAGGTATGAACAAATTATATTCCCTTTGTTGACAAATTGTGGCTCAAATGATTCTGAATGACAGTCAGAAGGTCACATGACACTTAAAAATATTGGTCAACCAATTTATAATCATTGGTCAACCAATCTTTTTAATGGTCATGTGACCTGCTATTTATAGGAGAGGCTATTTATAGAGGATATTTAAAGCCTCTACTGAATGCTCTATAACATGAATTTCACGAGTGTGGATTCCTTGGTGATAAAGGCACTGTTCACCCATCACATAATGCTCTGTGGGAAATATGGATGGATATTTGTGTGCAGTCCCAGAGGCGAGACAAGAGAATGGGCTTCAGTCACGCCTGTCCCCTTTGTGGTTGTATTTATAGCAGCGCTCACAGCAACGAGGGGTACACAGGCTGTCGCTGAAGGTCAGTCGCAGCACATAAGCAATCTCTGCAAAGCCACTGGAGCATTGTTATTCGCAGAGACATTAAAGAAACACTCGATAGGACTTGACGTGAATTTCAGTGTCGACTGAATTTCACTTGAGTGCTCTTTGAAAGAGTTACATAACAGTATAGGAAATTCAAGTAAAAAAGATAAAAAGTCTGAATTATGCATTTATTTCAAAAAAATTCTGGCCTACGCGTAAGTACTCTGACGATATGGTAGGTGCACGGTTATACAAGTATGTAGGTAGATAGAAAGCTGGTCTTTAAATTATTGATGTGAGACCCCATTTAAATTATAAAAGGCGAGACTTCATTTAGACACCATATATAATTTTCAAGGGAAGCCTGGAATAAATTTAACAAAAACATGAAATAAAATCACAACGGTTCTGGGATTAACATCACTATACAGGCTATACAAAAAAGCAGATGTAATGCAAACACAACCACATGTGCTGGTTAGTGATTATCACGTGCATTTTGGAATGGAAAGCTACCAGAGAATCCAGAATCCTGCTCAGAAGCAGAGCTGGTAGGAGCTGTGGCCTTGGGCAACGTGGACCGTGGAGTTCCTTCCTTGCGCACGGCCTCCATCGCGCGTCGCCGCACCGCCCGCACACCTCTGTTGCAACGCCACACGAAGACAAGAGGCAAATACACTCCCTATAGTGGACATGGACTGTTGGAACAAGTGCTGCGAGCGAGTACCTATGAAAGCCGGCATGGCACACAAAGGGGTGATGTAGCCCGCACCACGCCAGGCTGTTGTTGTCTCCCCTGTGCTGATGTTTTACATAATGCAACCTGGTACTCATTTAAGGCTGAGTTGACATAGAGGATGTCCAGGACTAGGATAGATATTTGCCACTGACATTAGCCATGGCTGGGGATTAAACCCAGTTCAACGGATTTGTATAGCAGTGCACTAACCATCATACTACTGCTCCACAATTGCACAACACCTACATTTTCAACATATCATTCAGACGTGTATGAGTAAGCGATTCAAATATACATTTTTTTACAGCTGTTTGAAAATGATTTGTTATATACACTTGTCATGGCCCAGTAAGTGTTTACACATGGGAGCTTAACATGAACCCATTTGACACGAAGCTCATATTCAGTTCTGAGGGTGTGTTCCAAACAGCTTCTGCTCGTAACACAAGGGGGGAAGACTGTCGACAGGACTGGTTCCCCCTTGGCCAACCAACACCAACCACTATATTGGGACACCACGGTGGCGAGATGTGAACTACCTCGCCTGGTATACAGGAGGTTGTGGTTTTAATCCCAACCTGATGCCTGTTTATTTAGAGTTTATATGTTCTCCCGTGGTTGTGTGCATTTTTCTCTAGGTCCTCCGGTTGTTTCCTCCACATTTAGAATCAACATGCATTTAGAGTATTTGGCTGCTGCTATAAATTTCCACGTGATAATCCACTTTATTGAGCTACTATTTGTGGCCAGGATGCTTCTCAAGAAATTGTTGAGTTTTAGTTTTGTTTGGAATCTGTAATGCTACTGCATGGGTTTTTGGGGGTTCCGTTGTATAGCACTCTATCTCTGTGATGCATTAATGCATCAGCAGAACAATTCCACCTTCATCAAGTTGTCCCCGGGGTCCCCGAGGAACCCGCCCTTGTCCGCCTGGGGGCCCAGCAACGAGGAGCCGTTCAAAAACAGTACGGTTTAAATAACCATCCCGGTCATCCTATTTATTCCGCCACCGTCGGGCAAGTGGTCGCAGACACAAGCCGGGCTGTGGTTGCCAGCTGAACTGGGTCGTTCCTGGGTTCGTGGGCTGTGGCATGCCAGCGGTCGTCGGGGTTGTATATAGTCTGGGGGTTGGGTTATTACGGTGCGTTCGTTAATGTTTTTTTTCTTGTTGTTGTTGTGTTGACTCGCGAGTGGAATGGCGGCTGTTGTTGTTGGTTGTTGTTATTATACCGCTACGTGAGGTATAGAGGTCAGCCGGGACGGCTGTCTTTTTTCACAGGGGGGGGGGGGGGTAATGTAGTGATATAGATTGGGTCACTACGGCATGTAGCACTGGCTGCAGGCAAAACTGAGCTCGGCTGCCATGGCAACCCTGTTGGCCAGCAGGTGAGGGGGTAGGCGGGAGGAAAGGATGTGGGGAGGTGACGGTGGGGGTACGGGAGAAGCCCGGGAACCTTCTAGGTTCTAGAAAGGGGGCGTAGCCAAGGAAGAGATTTAAGGGGGACCCCGGAGAGGACTCAGGGCCGTTGCTGGAGTTGACCCCTGGAGCCAGTCAAGTCCTGTCAAGTCAAGTCTCGTCAAGTCTTCGTCATCAACAACATCGTCTTACCCTCGTCTTCAGCGTTGTGTGTCAGGCAGTCCATTGCTGTCCTCACCTCACTGTAGTATTCCCTGTGCCTGCGAAGGCTATAAATAAATAGAGTGCCTCCTGATATAGGTTCTCTCTAGTCTGTCACTACACGTGTAACACCCTGCTGTGAATGCTACTAATGTAGACTTCAGCGGGTATGGTACAAGCTTTGACACACTACACTTAATGCTCCTTAAATGTGGTGACTTTACTTCACGAAGAAAACGTGATGCGTTATGCTGGATTAAGGCTGTTTCAATATTGCGCTTTAGGCTAACCACATAAATACATTTCTGCTGATTTAACTTTTAATACTGTTAACATGTGGGTTTGGATTATCATCATCAGTTCTGGTTAATCCACTGTTGGATGAATGTCTCCCCAAGCTTCTGCCACCTCTGGATCCTGCAATCTAACAATTCACCTTGTGCCTTGCCAACGAACTGATTTCATCATTCCACATCCTCTTGGACTGTATTCCATTGTTTGGCTAAATATTCGTAGGTTTAACCTAAAGCATAATCTGGTTTTATATAAAGTGGCATTAATGTGTGCATATGTTGTTTTTAATTAACAATACAACCATGTACACATTTTTTTAATGGTTACACATTCGAAACCGAAAGTATCAATTGTTTTTTTTTTGCTGTAGCAAGTTGGGTCTGCATACAAATTGCTATTCCAATTGCAAAATCTGCCAATAATAATACAGAAACCATGTATACTGTTTATGTTGGCTCTTAAGGCAAGAGGACTCGTTTAAGATTTTCTTCTTTGGCATGATTTTAAAGGATGTACCTGTCAAGTTTTATTTCCAGGGCAGAGCATAAATATGTATGCTCCAAGTTGACATAAGAGTTGCTTTAAATAACGGTTGACTTGCTTAAGCAAGCCGTATTGTGGAAACATTTTTGGGGAAAAAATTGTCCAGTGGGTTTGTTTTAATTCACAAACATGGGACTCTTTCAAGCTTGCAATTTAGTTAGGTACTTTTTGTTTGCAATGCACGCAATCATTTGTGTTATTCATCCTCCAGGTCAGATACATAAAAGGTGATTAAAGGCAATATGATGAATTGAGCTAAGTGCATAGTAAATGAATTTAAATCTCGAAACTTAGTTTAATTCCTGTAACTCAGGGACCGTACTGACTCTCTACAGGTTGATGTAGCTGTAGTGAGTTCTACTGAGTCGCAGACGTAGACATGGAGGCAACATATTTATTCAGTTCCAACACACGGGGTAACTTCCCCTTAACAGAATAACAAGCTAAGGTGGTGACCACCAGGCTAACTACACTAGTTACAACGTAACCGCTACTATGGACCAGGACCAACGACTTCGGCCCACGTCGTATTGGAGACTCGTTGAACGGAGAACGTAGATTAAGGGTTTCTTCCAGGATGAACAACAACCCTGGTCCCTCCCGGGACCCGACTTATATTCTCTGTGGCGAGGCCGGCTCCGCCCTTGGTCACGTCCACCTTCCAGAATCCTCGGGAAGGATCTGGGTCCCGATCACGTGACCACCCCTAGCCCCCTCTTGGGGCCACTTTGTCAACTTAACCGGTCACGTGTCCTTCCGGGTCAATCAGAGTGGCATGGCCTCACACAACCTCATCCTTTGGTCGGCACCCACACAGCCTGTCCTGTAGGGTCGGCCCTGCACTTAAAGCGTGGTGCCATCTAGTGCTATTATTCAGCGCACACCGGGCCCCTCTAGGGCCGGTACTACACCAACACCATTGTGGTATCCGGCGATGTCGCTACATAGCCAATAACCTGACAGACTTTTGTGTTTAAAGTTATCTGCAAGAAACCCTGCAGTGTTGTCACAACATACCTGACGATAGCTGGTTGTGAACCAGTTTTAATGCTGCACCATAGAAGTTTAGTGCCCATAATGCCACTGATATTTTTCCTTTCAAAGCCCACATTGACTAAAATTATGCAAATGTATATTAAAGTATATTAAAGGTTGAGACCGAACAGATTCGTGAATTTAGATGCAATTATAGCAAATTTGAGTGACATGTATTTTATATCAAGCATTTAGGTCAATAAAGAACTTAAAACCCTGGCTCTGATAGTGTGGTTTATCTATTACAATGTTCCGACAATCATCATAGGTTGCTGTCACAATGGTACAGAGTGAAATATAATACAAATATAGGTTTGCAAAGTTCAGATAATCTGATTGAGGATTTGGTGTTGGGAATGTGCAATTAGTTCATTGGGGTACACCAAACTGCACAAAATGTCAGTTACAATTGTATTGACCCATGTGCCCCTTGCAATAGCAGCTTCTTGTATCAATGTCTTCTTCCCTGGTTTAAAGTCAAAGTGTTCGTGATTATGGCAGACTGGCCTGCCAGGACTACACAGTGGTTTCTTATTCAAGATCAATTGAAATACTGTATTCTTATGCATCATCATCACCGTCATCATTCATGATCATGAGGGATAGCCATGGCCATTGACATCCCTCATGCAATAATCCATATAGCTCCTGCACACAAGCTGATATCATTGATCCATCTCCACAGCTAATGTCCTCCAGGGCATAGATTGGACCACCAGCCATATACCCTTCTCGTAAGTCTAATTTTTCTGAAAAATAAATCTCCAATTCATGTTCTTCTCTCTGTATCTCAACGGTTATTCCAAACGTGCAATTCTCTATGCTTCTTTGTGGACTTTTCAGATAATTATATTATTTTATTTGTCAATGTCCATGTTTATAATCCATAAAAACAATTATGTATAATGTATAAATAGCTTGTATTGACAATAATTAAAGAAAAGTACCTATTGAAAAAGTCTCAAAGCATCCCAATGAAAATTAACACAATATAAAAAAAAACTACGATTACAATGTGAGTGAATGGCACGGCCGCTCTAATCTACAAAGGCATCTTGTTCTCCCGTGGAAAAAAAACACACACAAAAGGAGCAGGGCTAAGCGTATGTTGCATCAGATCCTCAGAATTTAAAATGTGTGTGCGCTTAGTGGAAAATCACTGGCTCCTTGGACATAAAAACGATATCCTGCTTCTGTAATAGGTTCTTTGACAAAGTGCTAATCCACCTACAACTTCTGAACTGAACAATTTGTGCTGGATTACTGAACTTATTGAAACCCTAAAACGTAACCATTATTTAGATGGCATTGTTCAAGTTTTGCTTTTTGTAAAAAAAAACTACATCACCCCTAAGCATGTTATGCTTTCTCAATTGTATCTCTTACACGTATATATTAGGGCTGAACGATTAATCGATTTGAAATCGAAATCGCAATTTGAAACAATGCGATTAGCAAATCGCAAAGGCTGCGATTTTTTGCGATTTGAAAAGTCCTTTTACTTTCTTATCGGAATTGTTTAATTTTGTACTATTATAACGTTATTTAACTTAACAATTGTTCCATGTTTGATTGTTCTATTTCAATTAAAACATTTTAATAAATACATGCTGGAAGCAATTAATATATTTTAAGTTCTCATCCTTGCATTAGAATATATAGAGCAGTTCATATTTTGATGGTATGATGTGGTAATGCTCCGTCACATGTTTTAAATCTATTACACAGTGAATATTGAACTGCAGCTTGACTTAAACACATTTAATCGCAAATCAAATAGTAATATCTGTCAGAAAAATGGCAATTAGATATTTTCCCCAAATCGTTCAGCCCTCGTATGTATCCTTCGTGAAACTATTTGAGAACATGTTGAGACTTCAGGTCTCATTTTCAAAGGTGACCCAGAAAACCGTCATCCAACTAATATGAATACGTATTTTAAATAACAGTACACAACAAACATAATATGCAGAGATGTGCAAAAAACAACCACTGTGCATATGCAAATCTTCATCAGCATTCCCTAAAGTGCAGTGATTCTCTTGTCTAAGATCATCATGAAATACATTTGAGCAAATGTGGCACACGGACAGCACAGTGCTGATGTCTTTTTGAACCACAATGGCCATGTGCTGAACGTTATAGTTTCCTGGCCTGAACTATTATTCTGTTGTAATTTCACGTCAGAAACGTATGAGCTATTAAATACATGAAACTAAATCGTATTCAGAATGGCTCAGGAGGCAATACAATTGTCCATTCAAAACTGGTCAGCTATACTGAAAGCAGTGTTTTAAATGTTATAGACATGCAATGTTTTATTAATGAACGTGTTGCATTTTGGTAAAACTATTTTCATATTCAGTATTCATTCTATAGATATAAAACAGGCATTTTTACTGCAAAGATTTAAACATAACATTAAGAAACTGGATAAAATAGGTGATAATTTCCGAATAAACACGATAACACGAACTTAAACCAGTACATAATTTTACATAGGAGCCGGTCAGATTACGGAGATCTTCACAGTGGCGGACATACTTTTCTACTTTAGAATGAAGTGCAAGGCGAATTGAAAATCAGGTCTTAACATTAAATATCACCAATAGCCAGTCATACGTTAAATATTTGATTAAACACTCGGGCATTCTATGCGAAAATAAATACAAATTTTGTTTTAAACAACGCGTGAGACTGAGGTATTGATTATATTAAAAACTCGCACTTTATTAAAGAGGCATTTTGGCTCAGAGGACTTTCAGCCGATTTGAAGGGTTCATTTTTGTAAACACCGATTAGCTACGTACGGTGCGAAGGAAGTTCAGTGTACATACAAGTGAATCCGTTTCATGGTTTAAATTATAAACCACTTGTAGTCTACAATTATTTTATTTAAAAACTGTAATGCAACCCCAGGACCCCAGTTGCAAAAACAAATAAACGAGTTAAAGGGATATCGCTACTTGGATGAGTGGAAGTCGTAAAATACTAAAGCCTCACTTGTGAGTCATTTCGACTCAATAGGCTCAGGGCTGGCTTTAGACACTCAAGATAAAAGCTGAAATAAAACACAGCAGTTGAAGATTAAAAAAAGCATAAAACGTCAACAATGCCCGGTTCGCCAAACCATTCACATCGCAGCAGAAGCAGACACACAGACAGACACACCGCGGCGTTGTTTAAAAGCAATGCACAGAAACCACGCCCATTTAACAAGCATCGTGTATAACAGCGAGGCAACAGGCTCGTGCCGTATGCACAGGAATACGATGTTAAATTAAAAATTGTTTAATTTAAATGAAGCAATGGTGGACGGCACTGTACACACACACACGTACAGTAGAGCATTAGGATTGCTACTCACCAGCAAGGCGCTTTTACAGAGCGACCGACTCGCGCGAGTATTCTGCCCTTGGTTAAACGCGGGCGATTACCTTGACCATTAACTCCGTTCTGTATTTCACAATTCTCATTTATATTTGCGCTCAATATCAATTAAAAACAAACGCGTCGACTGACAGTGAGGGAGCAACTGGCCTCGCGCCAGGCGGTGCGTGGTGACGTCACGACGCGGCGGCTCATCAAAACGCGGTGACGTATCTATCAGCGCGATGACGTCACTTCAACGCGATCGCGTCAGAAATCTACGTACGGAGGTGGTTTTGGCGCCCTGTGAGGCCGACGACGCCGACGCCGTAGCGCGTGACGTCATGACGTTGGAAGCGCGGTGACGTCACGACTCGCATGTTTCGCCTCGTGCAGAGTGTGGAGGGGTGGGCAAGGGATTATTTTGAGATTCTTAGGCTTCAAAGCCATTCAACTCCCAAAGCTGTGATCCCCCTACTAATTAAGTATGGGTTTGACACCAGTTACCCATGTCAGCAGCAGCAGCAGCCAGGATCAATCCACTGCTGGGTGAAGGCTTATAAATAAGCTAGTTTAAGGACGGCAAAAGATAAACGGTGTTGTACACCAGATAAAAGGAATCAATCCAAGTAATTATCATTGTATTATTGTATTATTTATTCAGCTTCTTTCCCCAGGCACGCCTCTCTGTCTCACGGGTCTCATGACTCCTTGACAAGAGGCTCCTGTGTCGTTTTCACAATTGGGGGCATGATTGTTCTGTAGATTCCAATTGAGTTATTTTATCCCAATCGAGGAACATTCACCGGGAACTTTTGCAATGCCGTGCAATATAAGTCACAATTACGGGGTAACTCAAGGCATGGGATCAAAGGCTGAAAAGTGGAAAAAGACGGAATGCATAGACCCATGAGAAGGAGCGGATCACGCCGATAACTGAACATACGCAGAATTAAGATTCGTGTAAAGTACATATTTTGGTGATACTGCGTTGGCAGTGGTGCATAATCACAAATAAATAAAAACTCAACACATTTGTCAATAACAGTATCCTAAAAATATTTTATTTTATTCATGATCCCTTTCATTTCCAGTCAAACCGCTAACACCACCAGTGGCCGGTGAGATCTGAAGCAGCCCTCGGATCCCACCCGCCCGCCCGCCCATTGTCTCCAACACGAACTGGCCAGCGAGGTGAAGGGGAGTAACAACATTGTCCTGCGGAGGGAGCTGGTAGGAACGTTGGGTTGCTCGGTCAATGGCCTGCAGGGTCAACGGCGGCGTGGTTTATTCCGCAAATATGACCGACTGTGAGGGCGGGCACAAGCCGGCGTGAGTAGGTTAAACGTTGAGTTTTATAAGGGCACCACGGGGTGACCAGCCCCTCCCCACCCAGCCCCTCCCCACCCTCCCCACCCAGCCCCTCCCCACCCTCCCCACCCAGCCCCTCCCCACCCTCCCCACCCAGCACCGCCCCACCCTCCCCACCCTCCCCTCCCCTCCCCACCCAGCCCCACCCCTCCCATTTCTGCGGATAGAGGCTGCGGGATTTAGGTGAATGTGAACCGCCGATGTTGCAACTGCCGGGCTGGGAGATCGAACCGGTGACCTCTGGCTTTGCACATTCCAGTGTGCTCACCATTAGACCACGCCAGCATCATAAGACGACGTGGAAATTCTACCCAGCACAATCCTACACGCAACGCATGGAAATACTGAGAGCCAACAAACCCTTAACAGTCTTCCACATGTTGATGAGAATTCACCGCAACAAAAAATGAATAGCGATGTGAGTAAAAACAAACCATGTGATGTAAATATTGTGATGAAAAGCATAAACGCCACGTGTTCCTAATCCATACTGGATGTGGATAGTGGTTCTGTACCCTCCACGTGTTACAGACACGTGTATGTGCGCGTCTGACTTTCACGACCCACGAACTACTACAAACCGAGCCATGCCATTGGGATCTCGCACGTGTTGAACCGCAACCCCTTGATATTAAAGCGCCTTTATATAAATGGCAACCCTTTTAAGCTAACCATGTGCTGGCTAACCAGCCCGCGGTGATGTGTTTTATATTGCTTCCAAGTTTGACCCGAAGCCAACTCCAGCCGCCCGATTCCATATCGCGGTCGTTGTCTTTTTTTCGGGTGGCCATATTTCAGTATTTGTTCACATCTACTTACGTATGTTTTTATTACAGTAACTTGCAATGCACGCGGGCTATAATTACGTGTGATTAGGATTTCAGCTCATTTGGTATAGCAGCAAGGCTCCGCAGCTATGAGATTATAAGTTAACATCCTGTCAAGGGTCGACTCAGCCACATCATCAATTATCACCGCCTTCATCACTGTTATCCACACCATCAATGAGATCATCATCGCAACCATCATTACCATTATTATAGTATGTCCATCATCTATCAATCATTTCATCAATCATTATTATCACTCATCATCATTTCATCAAGTATCACCGTCATAATAAACCATCATCAGCATCCCATAATGTGCATCTTTAATTAATGCCCCACTTTGGACTGGCGCCAGCCTTTGTCCTGTGGATAGACAGGTCTCTGCCATACGAACGTGAAATTTCCACCACTGGCTGAGGCCCACCAATTGAGAATAAGGGTTGTTCCACATTCACTTGAGAAGTTAAACTTTGATTTGACTTGATCTATTGTGACAATGTGTTTTCAAGATAACTACCTCGCCTGGTATGCAGGAGTCATGGGTTCGCTTCCGACCCTGACGCCTTAGAATCTGTATGGTCTCCACCTGCTCGGGTGGATTCTTCTCCGGTCCTCCGGTTTTTTTCTCCACATTTAGAATCAACGTTCGTTTAGAGTATTTGGCTGCTAGAAATGTCCACACAATAAGCCCATTTGTTGGGCGATCATTTGTGGTGGCCAGGTCGCTTCTGAAAAAGAGCGATACAGCTCAGTGGGCCTTACCTGGTGAAATGCCAAGTTGTTGAGTTGTATTAACATCCCTTTGCCAATTCACTGCTGGATGAAGAACTCTCCACCACGGTATGCTAGTCACGAAGCTCCATAGCTGCGCTATGAACCTAGGGACCCGAGTTCAAATCTCGCTCACGGCCAACACCAGTGACGATAATCTGAACCAGGAAGCAATCCGGGGCCTCTCCATGGTCGACTCAGCCTCAAATGAGTACCTGGTGCGGTGTGTAAAAACATCGCCACTGGGGAGACAAAGGCGGTCGGGCGCGGTGCTGGCCGCCCACCCCCTCGTGTGCCGTGCCGGCCTTCATAGGTGCTCGATGACAGCACTTGCCCCTACAGCATATTTTAAGGCTACGCGGGGGACCTTTGTCTTTGGTGAAGGGCGTGCCCAAGGACAAGTTGAGCTTTATCTTGCCACTGCGAGCCGAGGCCACCAGGCTCATAGTGCAATACGTGAACTACCGTCTGTGCCACCACGTCACCACGCCTTAGAATATCTACAAGTGTGTGTTCACTCACAGACATTTGATGTGATATGAAAGATCTCTTATGTTTTCAGTCGTATCCAATATAATGGCCTGCAATGGCGTTAAACCCTGGAGCATTGAAGTATCGGATGCACATGCACACACTTTCAAATATATACACAAACCGCCGACTTTAGAAATAATGTATTTCAAGTCCCACTTTGTTTGAAATGCATAAAACAGTACACGTGTTTCATGAAACTTGATATTTTTAAAAAATATATAAATAACTTACATGTTTTAATTACAATGTGGTAACGAAATTTAGTTGTGTTTATAAATATTGCCTTAAATACACATAAAATAAATACTAAAATGTTTACACATGACAACACATCGTTTCTCTGGAAAAAAGTGCCTGTAAAGTTATCTGATGTTGGTAATTCTCACAAGTACAAATACGCATGAGAATAAACCATTAACTTATTAATTCTGGTCCAGCATCAGAAGAAGCTGCATACAACTAAATACAACGGAGATATTTAAAAAAAAATGTCATGAGGCCGTAATATCCTACCATGTTTCAAGAATAAAAAAACAACTTTTTACCGAAAGTATTAGTTGTATTGCCTCCACGATGAACAATAAATGCCCATTCAAAAATCAAACATTTATACCGTATTGTACTTATATTATTATTAGAAACGAGACATGGGGCATTGTTGGCAGTCCATCAAATTGAAGTGTTAAAATTTGTTCCATTTCAGAGAAGTCAGCTGGCATAGCTTTCTAAATACTACCCCAGAGAGCCATGGTCGTGACCAATTATAGAGGTTTCGAGTGAACTGAAATGTGTGATGTTCAAACAGCAGTTGCCCCGCACAACTACGCACTTTGTGGGTGACACATTCCTCGTATTCCACAGTAGAGTATATACAAGAGACGTGTATTGTTGTTGTATCATTTGAATGCATCAATCATTACTTTTGTGATGGATGGATTCTTCTTTTTCAGTAACAAGTGTATTGGTTAAAGCAACTTTTACAGAATGCATCTGTAAGCCCAGCCCGCTGAAAGGAATGCAATTGCTCTCGACTTCAGCTTTTTATTCAAAGGCCTTGTCTCAAGGTTTTTTGCCACAGTGATGGTCTCTGGCAAGACTGATCTCAAGCGTGGCATGGGTCACCTTGCCACGCATTCTGCTGAACACTATCAATCGTAGATTAGATTTTCTGTATCGTAACAAAAAAACTCGTGTACATTTTATTATTGCTTCTTTTCCAAGTGCTTTCTTTTTGTTTTTACTTATTAAAATACTGTTAAAATGTATTTCTCATTGCGCTGACAGATAAACAAAAATGCCTCTAAGTGGGTTATTTTGTTAGTTGTCAACCATATTATTTTCATTGAAGCGTTTAAACTCCAAAAGATGTGCTGCTGCTGCTGTGCAAACTTCCCCCCACCCCGATGTCTCATTTTCCTGCACTCAACCACTGATACGACTCGCTCCACACGAAACACACACTCCCACGTGTCACGTCTGTGTCCACAACACGTTTGAAAACCACAACACGAGTCAACTTCCCACCGACGACGACGACGCAGTTTTATATTTTGGTTCCTTCGATTCCAATGTGTTCAGGGATGACGAAAAGCAGAAACCTTTCACCAGTTGCAGGGACGTTGAGCTTCTTTCGCACCGTAAGTAGCCAACCACACTTACACATCTCTCCAATCAATTCCAGGCTTCAAGGTTGTCGTAAAAGATTACGTTCTTCAATACACATGGTCCTGTCCAAAAATCCCCGAGGGCGCACCTCATTTGCTGATACATACACGTAACTTTTTACAAGGCTTTTCTGTAATCGTGTCTGTGGCCACCGTGATGGGCTGTAAACAAGAGTACTCTGGAGTCCGCCGGCCTGCAGCAGTGCCGCGACTGGGGAAGGATCCAAGTGGCCTCATCTTCTCTGAGCTCCGGCGTCAATTAAGAATTCCCACTGGCGGCGGCTTGGGGGAGGCCTTCATCCAGCAGTGGATTAACCAAGATGACGATGATGATGCTGACGATGTGTTGCAGATGCTGTTGAGCTAAACGCTTTCAGAAGCTCCGTGTTGAGCATCCATCACCTCCGTGGCTTCTCACACCTGGGAGAGAGAGGGCGCAATGAAGGTTAGGCCCTGTCGCGGAGAGACGTGAGCTTTAATTTGTTTGTGATTGAATTGTGAATAAAGTGACTTGTTCACAAACGAAATAGCTTGAAAGCACTATAATGCACACTTTCATTGGAGCAACTTCCATATGATTAACTACAGTATATTATACTCTTTGGGTCTTTTGGTAAAGTCACGTAAATAGAAAAATAATAGATCACGACGTTCCGATCGCAACACAGGCAATCGTCTTCAGGTGAGAGAGCTATATTAATAACCATACCGGCATGGACATGATCTTCCTATTAGTGTAGGTAATAAACCAGTGCAGATAATAATCTCAAAGTGAATTCATGTATATGCGTTGTGTTTGGTTGAAAAGAGGCTACGTGGCGTTGAGCAGTGTTAATAAACTGTCAGCAACAATGGCCAATGAACGAGAAGAGTGCCAGGTAGCGCCAACAAACCATCTGGGGACTTCACAAAGAAAAATAACTAGTTTTGTCTCTGCAGCAATGTAGGAATGCATTTTGCTACATATATGAGAAAAAGTTTTGCGCCAATCTGAGCCTTACATGGACCTCGCTGCCAAGGATGAAAAGTCACGGGGAGAAAACCCGTAAAGTAATGTTGCCACCATGCCAAGGTGCGCTGGGAGGTGGAGTCCTGGGAGAGTGATTAGTGCTATTTGAGTGTAACGATGACGAATGTTCACTTATGATACTACTCCTGTTGTTGTGTTGTGTTTTTTTTTATATCACAGTTGCTGAGCGCAGACTTTTTTAAGCTAAGCTAAGCATTGCAAGCAGAGCTTAGCTAAGCTAAGTTTGCAAAAGAATACCATTATATTGCCCGAATCATTTAAACAAGAGCTTCGACGTGAATTGAGGCCTTCATCCAGCAGTGGATTAACCATGGCTAATGATGATTATGATGCTGACGATGCATTGCAGATGCAGGGGTCGGGGGCTCGGTATTGTTGAATCGACTGTGGCATTCCATTCACACGAATGTAAAGATTTTAACATGGGAATTGCCAGGAGACTAACATTGTTTCCCTAGGAATCGCCTGGCTCTGGCGATAATGCAGAACTTGGTAAGGAGATGCTGCTCACAAAAACTGCTCTGCGCCCCACGCAGACACTCACTTGCAGGTGTGTTTATTGAGCTGGAGCTTGTGTTTGCACACCGTGCGGCAGCTGCACCTGCAGGTGTCGGGGTCCTGTTGTAACCGCGGTCCCGAGCAGGGCCTGCACCTACAGAGCACGGAGCAGACGGACGGCAAAAAGACGTGAGCTCAAACGCTCGAAAATAATCCCTCGCACGGGGGGGGGTCACGGTTCACAAATAATCATCATCATCATCATCGTCGTCGTCTTCACAGCTGCTGTCATCAGCCATTTTCACACTGACTGCACTTAATTAAAATGAAGTGAAACTCGAAAACCAGCCATGATTTATCCACTGCTAGATGACGGCTTTCCCCCCCCAGCGGTGTGGTCCGTGACATATTCTGGACGCTGCCGCGGTTCTAATAGTCGGCACACCGGGCTAGCGGCCCAGACATCGTCGGTTCCATCTCCCCTGGCGCAGCTGTTGAAGCGACGGTCAAAGTTTCTGAGATCCCCCGACCACCGCCTCCGTCAGCCAGCGGTGTAAATGGGCACAGCCGCAGTTAGTCGATCGGCAGGTGACGTGTGGTGGGATGAAGTGTGGGTACGCCCACCTATTACAAGACTTCTGACCGTTGCGGAAGATTAGGCCAAATATTATCCAGAGGGGCTCCTCTCGAGCTCTCTGTAGTGGAGGCTCTTCTGCCAGCAGTGGCAGTGACTAAGTAATTGCAGGGTTGCACCTTTAACTTTTTACTCAAGTTTATTGCCTTCGTTAGCTTACGTTCAATCTTTAGTTAATGTGTATGTGTACCTATTATAGTGCCTAGCACTAGCATGGCCTGGGGGCTTTTGAGTCATGGAAACGAAATCAGTTTTGTAAGTGGCACTGTGGCCAGCATTGAGAGAGAGAGTATTAATACATGTCGGAGAGAGTGTGCATGGCGATCCATTCATAGATGCCCCACTAAAATACCAGTGGTAATATTAGAGAAAAAAACAAGATTTACTTTCAAAGCCTTGACATCTCCCCCACAAAATCGCAATAATTCACCCATGAAATCCTTTATCAATGCACCCTCTACAATATCCAATCATCGCTTTCACAATATTCAACCATCTGTCCATAAGAAAGAGGGTAAGAGGGTGATTCGCAATCAGTAGGGCCGCTGTGAATCGGTCACCGTGAATACTAATTTATCTCGTCTGAGAAGCGCAATGGCCGTGAGGAAGCGGGCACGCCGTGCTGTGTCTAGCGCAGAGCCGGCGGTGACGACTACTCACCCGCACTTGCAGCTGTCGTGTTGGGTGAAGGACATCTGCTCTTTGCCTCCGCTGTGGAACACGTTCAATTTGAAGACCTGCAAAAGGCAAGAAACACACAGAGGGCACGGCCGCTTGTCACCACGAAGCGAGGACAACGCATTGTTGCTGCCACAGCCATGAACACAGCACGGGTCTTTGCATTCTTCATATGAGGCAACTCTACTGAGCTGCGTTTAGCTCATTTGAAACTCTCATTCACATTTGGTAGTCCTTTGCTTATTTTATTGTACGGGCAGTCTTTGACTGAACACATTTCGTAACACTGATCGTATGTGCATTTAAATATAGTAGATTATTCTGTTCCGACTTACAACCGTTGGAATTCCGAACGAGTCTCAGGAGTGGAACCAGTTTGTTTTAAGCGATTGGTTTTACCATTTTGGTGACCCACGTCACTCTTGCAAATGAGGTTCTCACTACATCGCGAGTTCTCGCCGGGTTGAACAAAGTAGGCTTGGAGCCTGCCCTGCCACGGAGCGTCCAAAGATCAAATGCCGTCACGGTCAAATCCATGAACGCCACCAAACCTCGCTGGTGCATCATGGTCTACCTTCTGCGCAGTCGACGCGCGACCTCAAAGATCTTCTCGAAGAGTTTTTCCCATCGTCTGCTCTTGGATCTTGCCCCTTGGCTGCCAAACTCGTGGAGCCCATTCCAGTGAGCCAAAAAGTTTGAGCTTAGGTGCGAAAATATTTTAAGATTAGTTTGTTTAGACGGATGTAAGGTCATGATTTTTATTAGGCTCGTTTAAACCTCACGTGATGGGCGCAAGGGACATTTTCCGCTATTAATAGGCTGGGGTGAAACATTGGCACAGTGGTTAGCGTGCTGCTGCGCGAAGAACCCAGTGACCCCAAATTGACGACCAGCCATGCCCACCATCAGTGGCGAGTTACAGCCGAACCAGGCCTGAGCTCCCCCCCACCACTGACCAGCGGGGTGAAGTATCGTCAGACAATTACCACGACTGACATGCCATTGGGAGGCTTTCATGCAGCAGTGGATTGACGTAGGGCTTGCATTGAAAGTAGTATTATTATTCGTACCATTACGCTCATATTGCTCAGATGTAATGCTTAACAGGTTTATATGGCATGGTTATGCCAATGCAGGTCAAAGATCACGGTCATGCGAAATACAATATACTGTTACCAGACCAGGAGGTTTACCTCGAGTAATTATAACCGTAGAGGTGATTTATTTACATAAAACGCACTTCAAGGAGCAATATTTTCACTCCAGTAGAGCAGATGGAGTATTTAGGAAATAGCGAGCTGGACATAAGGGTACCCCCTTGTGAGCACGGCCGTGGCGTGTGCTTCTATGCAAAGTAGCGTGCGCATATCAGAATTCCCCTTTGCATCTCCCCACCGGCGTTGACGTGACGACGCGCTGCTCAGGTCCGGGGTGCGCTCACAATTCACCTTCTACTGTGCCCGTGGTATAATGTCAATAAAAACAATTCGCTTCGCGTAGAAGATTACAATCGTCGTGCTTGTGGAGATGCCGCGGCGCCGCAACGCGGTCTGCCGGACTCCGCCGTGTGTGCGAGCGCGTGAGCCCGTGCTACTTTGGAATTTCAAACACTGGGACCAGGACCAATATTTGCTTGTCTGGGCCATAAATAGCTCTCGTGTGCCACCGGGAACCTTCCACTCGTGGGCAAAGTTCAAGGTTGGCGGCGAGGGTGTGGGAATGCACGTGTCACACGTCTCGAGCCTCCGGCCTGGCGGCCAATCGCGCTGCACCATCCCGGCGACGCCGTCGTCGTTGCTCTCCAGGAAATGGACTCATCGGTCAAGTGGCTCGACGGCAGAGTGGGCGAGGAAGGGTGGCGAGATCGAATCCTGGATATACAAAGGTGGCCGTGCGTTTGTGGAGATGTCTATCGTTTGTGATGGCCAGGTCGCTGCTGACAAAGAGCGATGTAGCTCAGTGGGTCTTACCCTGGCGACAATGAAACTAGTTTAGTTTAAATAGCTGAGAGCGGCGAGCGGGAAGAGAGCTCGCGTCCGCCGGGTTTGTAGCGCGGCGCCAAGCGCCGGCGAGGCTCACCTCGAGTGTGACGTTGGACTTGGCCGTGGGAAGGCACTCGAGCGTCTCGTCATTGCAGCAGCCGGAGCAGCGCATGATGGCGACGCAGGACGGGTGGTAGCGGATGTCCGTGTCCCCCGGGTACTCCGTGGAGATGCTCACGAGCGTCTCGCGGGGCATGCACGCGCTCCGCTCCATCACCCGCTCCAGCGGCACCACTGCTTTCCACGCCACGGGGCACGCACGCGAACGTTAGTGTGTGCGTCAGAACGCGTGCGTGCGTGTTGCGTGCGTGCGGTTGCGCGTGGGTGCTCGTGCTCAAACGTGGTCAGCAGTCCAAGTGTGTCTGTGTGTAACGCAGCAATTGGGCCGAGCCCTGCTCTGTTGGTGGCCCAGACCTCCATGATCTTACGGTAGCGATCTGTTTATCAAGGGGGGCTCATGTGACAAACCCCAGAGAGATGATGGTTGCTGATGGTAATGATGATGGGTAATGGCTACTGATGATGGCTCCAGCTCTCATGAGGAAAGCCACTGCCGGCGTGACCCCGCTGAGTGTGCCTCACACCAGGTGCTGCTCATGTTATTGACCCTGGGAGGGACGATGGGGGCCCCGAGTCAACTCACGACTTCACAGGCGCCCCCTGCTCGACTGCACTGAATAGATTGAACCTGTATGAGATGACCGGGCATATACCGACCTCCACCGTTGTGGTTCACAGCCCCCAATTGGCTCAATAACCTTCTACAACTCTCTGGTTAAGCTTGAAAGAAGACTATTGTGCAAATTCCTGTGAATTTACAACACAATTGACATTCTTTAGGAGTTCAGCCTACCAACTTACACACGGGTTGAGCACGTGACATTGAGGTCAAAGGTACACTGCACGTCCCTGACCCTCTGCGTTACCCCTAAAGAAAATGTTGACACATGCCAATATAGTGAATGAGCATTATATATATTTTTACACCACACCGTCATCATCGCTAACCTGCTTCTGTTGCTGTTCGTCGTTTGTTTTAGATGTGCATGTGTTCGTTTGTATGCGACATTGCTTCGCGCAAAAAATGTATTTTGCCAGGTTTTAAAAATTACAAAACGATATTCAATTCGCCCAACCGGGGGCGCTTAGGACACGTTGAGGCACACCCAACCCTCCTTAAAAGTGCGTTTCGAATGTTTACAATTCCAATATCCACGGTTAATTTAACATTAAAAGTAGATTTTTCCACTTGAAGCTACTGCTGTTCGTCTCGGCGATTACGGTCACCCTGGTGCCCAAACAGGCCGGCGCCGTTTGGCATCTTACAGGCTGCGGGCAACTCCGATGAACGGCGACGTTCAAAAGTTCCGGCCTCCCCCGCCTTCACCTGTCGGCACCGACCAGCGTGGCGAGGTTTGGTCAAACGACTAACTCCCCTCCCGTGTGGGAGGCGAGGCATTTCATCTTGCGGTGAATAGGCAGAGGGGACTGTATCACAACACGGCGCGTAATGTGGAGAGATTTACCTTCTACTGAACGGCGAGATGCGAGGCTCTTGGCCTGAAAAATACAGAGAGAGAAAAAAGGGATCACTTAAACCACCTCCAATCACAAAACGACTGCCCTGCATTTCATTTCCCCATCTGCAGCATATCGCACACAGGCGAAATCGCAGCACTTTAAACACCTCCCCCCCACACAATTGTATTCACGCAGCAAATCGACAAAGGCTTGCAAAATGCTCTGCATGGCAACGAGTGGCGTAGCTATCGAGAGCACGCAGACGGTGCGACTGCCCTGGGTCACACGGCTAGCGGGGGCCCAGCCACCGGGCTACCAAGAGCCTGAGGTGCTAGGTGGGTGGGGGGAGAATTAGACATGGCCCCCCCTTCTACCCCCCTCATCCCCCCCCACCCCCCCTCCCATTTCATTCATTTCTTGCACCACCACCAGGACCCATGCCAACCACACTATGCCACTGACGGCAACCGCAACAGACTTCTTGTCGAACCCAAATCCTGAAATGTTTGGCAGTGGTTTACAAAAGAAAAATGTATTTTGAATTGGGAAAGCGGTTGATTACCTAAAAGCTAAACAAAATGGCATAAAAAATATAAAGAAAGCACAGTTAAAACCAACATTGATCTCAGCTCAAATGAGCCCGGGGCAATGTGAAACGCTCTGCCGCGATGCGCTGTATTCTGCCCGTTAATCGAGAGCCATTATCTCAGCGTGGTCTCTCACCCTGGCCGACTCCCGATCTATGCGTGAATGGCAGAGAAGGCAACGGGGAAATGGCCGGGCTGTGAAGAAGGGGGCTGTGTTCAGGCACGGCACGGCGCAGGAGACGCGGCGTGGTCGGGCTGGGGGTCGAGCGGCGTGCGAGAGAGTGGCGGCAAGCGGTTGGCCTGCAGGGGTTTGGTAAATTTCCACAGCTCGCGGAGGCCAACGCAGGTGATTACAGGGTGCTCGCTATTGTGTCTGGCGAAAATAAAGACCGCGTGGGGCGTTATTTGATTACGCCCGCTTTGTCTACACACCGGCTCTGGGAATGAAATTCAGAGGAAGGAGAAGAAATACCCAAGCAGAAGTCTTTTCAGCCACCTTCCACATTTACAACTCGGTCAGCGCGATGTTCTGAACTCGGTGACAACGACATCCTCCCCAATCTGTCAAAATGTCACAGTTGCGGTCACCAATGCTGGCAGCCGCGACAGCGCACTCGCCACGCTGAACCGTCTCGTCCCTCGCCCCCCCGCCGTGGTTGGGCTTGCCCAGGTCACGTCACCGTTGCAACCCCCCCCCACCCCCGCGGCCCCCCACCCGCAACCCGGCCCCTCTGGCACGCGACGCATTGTTCAGCATCTCTCGCGTCACCGCGCACGTTTGCGCACTTGTGATGCCGCGCGGCTCCGCGGGCGTGCGTTCGCGTCGTACCGAGTCCCCCGTTCGGCAGGATGTCCTGCGCTTTCGGATCCTCAAGAAGGGCCCGGTGCGTGGAACAAAACGTCGGACCTCATGCCGGACGTTGCGTGGTGCCACCCAAAAACGCGTTGGAGACCTGTCGTGCGATGTATTATTATTATTATTATAATAAAAGACGCTTCTCATGAATTAAGCGAAAGTGTCTCCTGGCGAACCGAGCAAAGGGGTGACGCTCATTTCCGTTAGTGGCCCCGAGCCAGCGGTGGGAATTCCAAGTTCCCCCTGTGGGTGCACATTGCATCTAACATGACGATTCGGAGAAAGCCTCTGTCTACCAAAGCGAGTTCCCGGACATAAACGTGTGGGTCCTCCCACCTCGTCCGAGACATCTTGGCCAGCGTGGAGCAGGAGGCAAGGTCCCCCGTAGAGGGGGCACCCTACAGTCTCCTCGAGGTCCTGCTGGTCCTGCTGAGCGAGAGATGTCAGGGCTGTACCTTTATCTTTTACTCGCAAAGCATTTCCCAACACACCAGGTGTGGCTGAGCACCCCGCAGTGGAAAAATCAATACCAGGTGTGGCTGAACACCGCTCATGGAAAAATCTTTTTTTAAATCGAGATTGAAAATCCATTTCTTTCGAGCTGCTGTTTGTGTTGAGTGTGTTGCCTTTACCCCGCACCCCCGATTAGCGCCGTTGGCTACTATGTACGGTGCGAAAGAAGTTCTACATACGTGCACACAATACTTTCCCAAGCAGTTCCTGCCACTCCCAGCGGTGAAAAAAAAAACACACACACAAAGCTGCTCGCAGCAATTACACTGTCTGTAGACTTTGATTGTCATAGGGTGATTGTGCTTGCACAGGTCAGTACAGCAAGTAGGCTAATGATGGGTTAAACGTTTAGATCTTGAGATATATCTTTACAATTAAAGTTGTAAAAAAAGTGTTTAATCGATCAGCACTTAGAAGTTGTATTGCCGTGAACTTTGCAACACAGAGTCGCTAATAACACACGGGCCGTACAAGCCAATGCCGACTCATAGCTAGCCACCTATAAGGCTTGGGGGCAATTCCCTGGTTATTAAATGTTATCTATCTCTTAAATTACATTTTAAAAAAACGATATAACTGCATTGGCAGCAGTGCACACGATAAAAACACACAAAGTATTCGAAACAATATATTCACATAAAGTATCTGGCAACATTTCAGGTAATGGCCCTCATTCATAGCAGAGCAAAGACAAAGATCCCCCTATAGCCTTTAACAGACTGTTGGGGCAAGTGCTGTCAGCGAGTAGCTATGCAGGCCGGCACGGCACACGAGTGGGTGGGTGGTCAGCACCATGCCCGGCCGCCTTTGTCTCCCGAGAATCGATATTTAACACACCGCACCAGGTACTGGTTTGAGGCTGAGCCACTCACACCAGAGCGATAAATGCGTCTCCTGTGGCCGATTTACGATGATCGCCGCCTGGCGGAGAGCACGCGAACTGCACGGCAGTCCCCGCATTGAGCGCGGTAAGAGCGGGTGAGGAGGAGGCACCCCACGCCACGTCGTGCGGTGCTCAGCGGCTACGTTCCTGCCGGCACGTAGCCCCCGGGCACACCTCACACCATCGTAAAACCCTCAACAGCGCTGTATAAAGTTCCTTTTGAGCAGATAACAACTTACTACTTTTATATACGCATATACGCAATGATACATGATGGATGTCTGGGTTTAAGTCAAATGCCAACGTGTGTCCTATCAAATCAATCAATTGAGAAAGCTCTGTTCAGAGCCTGAACAGACTGTTGGGGCAAGTTCTGTTAGCGAGCGCCTATGAAGGCCGGCACGGTGGGTGGCCAGCACCACGCCCATCCGCATTTGTCTCCCCAGTGGCGATGTTTAAACACCGCACCAGGTACTCATTTGAAGCCGAGTCGACCTAGGGGAGACTCAGGACCGGTGTAGATAATCGTCACTCGTATTGGTAGCCGTGAGCGGGAATCGAACTTGGGAGGCCAGGTTCGTCGGGCAGTGCGCTAACCACTGCACCACCACTCCCCATTATGTATATGTGTGTGTGTGGAAAAATACACATTGGTTACTATGTGGATTGTCCAGTGATGGTATATCGATTGAGGTAACATGCGTATTCTGTTTAAAAAGAAAAAAAAACGATAGACGTTTCGGTATGATGGGCCCTTTCCAGGGTACGTCATTTTAGGACACGTAATTGTGGGATCGTGACACCGCAGGACCGTGAGAGATTGGCAGGGACGGGATTGGGGAGACCTTCATCCAGCAGTGGATTGGTCATGGCTGCGGCTTCTGCTGCCCGTGAAGTGTGCGATATTACTGGGAGCCTAATGGAACCTTCACTCAACCCACCGTTGAATTGGAAGTTGACATTGATTTAAATAGCACGTGATAACGCGTGATAAGAAGCAATAAAACACTAAATTATTAATTTATTTGACAAACGCCGGCATGAATCCACGCCAATGAAGGGCTCACACGCAACCTAATTAATAACAGGATCTCGGTTTTTTTCACTGTGGGAGTCCTGAGAGACCTAATTTTTTTTATCGACCTAGCTTCAGCAAATATATTTTTTGTCGTCACTTTGTTCAATATCCCGTGGTTGCTGTGAGAATTGAAAAAAACTCGGTCTAATCTTGGAAACTGGGTTATGACGGTGGAGAATATGAATGTCATGTGAGCCCAGACGAGATATTTCACTTGTTGGTACCACCTGAAGCTGGCATTCATTGTGGCGGTTCCAATTCCTCGATGTGGACATCAACAATGAATTAACGTAAGGACCCTTCAAAGCGAGTGGGATTATCAAGTAATTCGCTCTTATCAGCCGTGTAAATAAATGGATGCTTATAAAGATGTTGTCGATACCTTAGGTGGTACTGATTTCTGCTTTGGCCTGTGGACTATGGATGGCAGAGCAACCGACTAAACCAGCTCCAGTTCAGCACAGCACACTCCGTCCCAGAGATGCAGCTGGGAGTCTCATCTAACCATCGTCTCTGTGCTACTCAACAAATTCACCGGCAGTGGGATTCGCCAGCCAACCTTCAGTGGGTTATACTCCAAAGGAGACGAATTACTCGGTTCGCCGATTATGCCACGCGTACGAGGGGACACCCACCGAGGATGACGGGGAGGAGATGGTGTTGGTGGAGCGATGAAGAGATGATGATGATGGAGAGATGATGATGATGATGATGGAGCGATGATGATGATGATGATGGAGAGATGATGATGATGATGATGATGGAGCGATGATGATGATGGAGAGATGATGATGATGATGATGGAGCGATGATGATGATGATGGAGCGATGAAATCGGTTGATGTGCAGGTGTCGGATGGATTGTTGCATCGCAAGATCGTAAGATGCGGCGGCGGCTTGGGGAGGCCTTCATCCAGCAGTGGATTGATCATGGGTGCCGATGACCGATTAAGGGGGACCGTATCTATAGTTCCAGGTGTGTGCTTAGCACGGGGCTTAGAGTAATGCAGCGCTCAAAGCTGCCTCTGCCTCAAACGTGTGAAAGCAGTCAACCTCCTGACCACAGTTTTTGGGTGACCCAAATTGGGAAATGCCAAAACTGTATTTGGATGTTTCTAGTTACAACAAATGGCTCTGCCACAAGTGCCACATTTCAGTTCCCTGGCCCCGTCGACATCATTCACTCACGCACTCACCAAGTCACGATCTCCCACCGATACCGTGCTACAGAATAACGACGTGGGGCCCACCATTCCAGCAGCGAAACAGATTTGACTCTACGTCTGCTCTTGTCTTTAGCGAGTCGGATCGCTTAGCCTCCAATGGAAACTCTCAAAAGTGAACGGCTTAACAATCACCGAGTGCTATTGTACAACGTGGTCCATTTATACATACCCGACCGGTTTCTCATTACTCTATTTTGAACACGGAGTTCAATTAGGTTAATATGAAAGCGGTTGGCTCCATATCTTACAGTGTTGCAAATTTGAATTCGCGTATTCCTGTATTGTGATTGGTTGGAGACACGTAGAGGCTTAGCGACATTTATGTTACTTTAGTGGGGTATGTATACGATACAGTATACGGTATATAAATTGATCACCCTGGTTTTAGACGCTGTTTACATCGCATATTGTACAAGAGCAGACGAACCGAATTTCTTTCTGCGTCCATCATTTAGCCCCATGCAGAGGCTTTCCACACGACGCACACTATCCAGCAGCACGTGTTTCAGCGAGCCAACTCCGCACCGGCTTCGACCTCCTGGGTCTCATCAGCACGAGCCGGTCTTGTTAAACGAATGCCGCTGGCAGCAGCCCCGCTGGGGGCCTCTCCTCCTCCTCCTCACCTGCAACACCGGCGTCACGTACACGACGAGGAAGAGCACGAACCGCGTCGCCTGCATGTTCCCTTCCGACAGCACGTGTCCCTCCGGGTGGTGATGATGGTGGTGGTGGTGATGGTGTTGTTGCTGCTGCTGTTGTTGCTGTTGCTGCTGCTGGTAGCTGTGATTATGATGACCCTCCAAGGATAACATTGATTACCGCGGTTATAATCCTGCGTGCTCCCAGCAGCGATCTTCACAAATTAAAAGTCTTCTGTATTTGTGAATCTCCTGTCGTTACTTCTTTGAAGCTGCCCGGTCTTCGGAGCCTACTTGGTTTTCTTCCTCTTCTATCGTACGATTACTTGTCTTACCGACCCAAAAATGTAACCTTCTTTCGAACTTCGCCAAGCTATCGGCTGGATGAGCGTGCGACGATTTCGCCGGCAGCACAGCCGAACTGACAGCATCCACAACCAAGATGCCACGCAAAGGCAATTCAAGCTGTCACTTTGTAATTAACTCACAGTGCTCGTTTGGAACAATGCTGCTATCCACTATCTCTAAATGGCAGCTGTGGTGCGCGCACACAGACACACACTCACACACAGATAGAGAGCGGCAGAGACAGGGGACTGCGCTTGCCTGCTCGCGGCTCCTGTCGCAGTGAAGCGCTGTACGCGAATGTGCATTCTCGTTTCTGCTCTTAAAGCCTCCGCCGAGGGAGGAGGAGGAGGGGGAGGGCCAGGGGAGGAGCCATCGCCCGGTGAGGGTGGTGGGGGTGGACCGCTGACGATGAACTGAGCCTCGTCCCGGGACTCGCTTAGGTCTACTCAGCCTCAAATGAGTTGCTGTACCGGGTGCGGTGTGTAAACGTCGCCACTGGGGGGAGACGAAGGCGGCCGGGCGTGGTTGCTGGTTTTACCCAACCCCCGCCTCGTGTGCTGCTCGCTGACAGCCCTTGCCCCCAGCAGGCTGTAAAGGCTACGCGGGGGATCTTTGTCTTTGGAGCGACGCCAGCTGCAGCACGCGTGGTGGGATATTGGCTGGCTCATGGGTCGCCAACCCGCGCCTCTCGAGGGACCGCCTCGTGCAGTCGGATTCATGGAGGACCCCCGCCGCCTTCGCGCGTGCCACTGCGGCTCTTGACGCGTGGAGGGTTTCCTTTTTTATTTTTACAGAATTCGAACAAAAAAAATCTCTCCGCTCGCTCATTAATTCGAACCTGCCAGCAGCTTCGCACGAGAGGGGCCTTCTTGCACGGGACGCGTGTGTTGTCACCACAATACATCCGTTTAGTGTTTCTGTAACTTAATTTGTAGTTGTACTATGATGAAGTGAAACAATAAAACATGTCTGGCCGAGCCGACTTACGCTTCAGGGCAAGAGTTATTCGACCTTCGTCGACCTTTGTGCACTTTAATTTCCCGTTTTCCGAGTGGCCGCAGTTTTGTCTTCGCTCCGCGACAAAGCTCTTATGCACTGGATTCGTGTTGTGACATCGGTGACCCGGATCACTCTTGCAGGCTGAGACTTCTTGTCCTGGTCTACCCGAGTTCCCACCTGGTTAAACAAACGAGAACGTTGACGATGAAACGTGGACACTTGGCGCGCGAATCCTCCAGCTGATGCCCTGAGAGACCCATGGCACGGGAGCTCCTGCGCCACGTCGAGCCGGTGGGCCGGTGAAGAGGCGAGACGTCGCGGCGTCAGAGCAAACAAAACGACTCCCCACGCACCGCGTGAGACGACGAGACGTCCGATGCTGTCTTCATCTCCGGATTAAACGACGCTCTGGAAAGTAAGACGCACGGTAAAAATACGCTCTGTGTCAATACAGCGATACAATTCTGGCCACACACACGCACAGTTAGCGGATTGTAAGAGGCACCTCTAACTTTTGCTTTAAAATGCGTTGGTGGGGGTTTCTTTTAACATTAACAGAGAATACGGCAACACCGGTCATTCTTGGAGGTGAGAATGCTATCGATAATGTTCACATGATAGAGATCACTGCTGTGATTATATTTACCAGAAGAAACCCCACACAAACGCGGGCACGTGTAAACTGAGATTAACTGACTGAAAACAACGTAGTACTGTATGAAACATCTTAATATAGAGGACCTCAGAGCTTGGGCAAACGTTTGGCGCCAGGTCCCCGCCTGGCTGCTTTTCAACTTGTCCCTGGTTCCTCGGTGATTGTGCGATGCAAATGAATATGAATCTCTATACAATAGTGAATAAAAACACAAACGAAAACAAACGTTATAAATTACAAAGTTCTGCGAAAGTATTTTCAAGAACTCGCTTGCTGTACTGCCATCTCCTGGATAATCAGCAGTCAAGCAGGTCTGGGAGTTTCACAAATCTTTATATTATCCACCAGCCCCAGCCTCCTCCGAGCCTCCTCCGAGCCGTGTGACAGGCGTGCCACGCCACTTCCAGATTGATTCATGTCCTGTTTGGATGGTGGCAGCGGTCGTGATTACTATGTATGATGGTTATTGCGATTATAATTAACAAAAACAATCTTGCAACTATGCGTTTCAGTGTGAAGACATCACAGCGGATGATAATACTACGCGTTTCATTGTTGATATGATTTATTATTGAGATGTTTGTTATATGAAATCTATTTTTTCTGGTTGAGAGACAAGGAGAGGAACACGTGACTTCGAGAACACACGCAGGCAGGTAAATGGCTTTGGCAGGGCACGTCTGGGCAAGTTGGGGCTCTGGTTAAGAAACCCGACAGAGTGGCAGCTATGAGAAATGGAACGCGTCCCAGACGCAGTCCGCCGATGAGGTGGAGCCATGAGATCAGCTGGTGGGCAGGTGGATTGTGACATCGTGCTTGCCAACATTGCCCCAACAGTCTTTCAAGGCTATACGGGGGATCTGTGTTTTTTGTTACATGGTCGCATCGTGGTGACGGCATTATAACAACAGTAGATTGTCTACGGCTGCTGCTGATAATGACTTGTCATCGCCACGATTTGCCATCGTTATCTATGCGGTTGTGCGTGCGATACAGGGAATTCATACGAGCATTTGCAGCCTGACCCCATTCCCACTGCCCTTCAACGCAGACCCGTATAAATAAAGCAGAGTGCACCAAAAGGCACGTGGTGCACGTGGTGCACGTGGTGGACGTGATGGACGTGGTGGACGTGGTGGCTCTGCCCGTCTCGTGCTTCCCAGCCGAGTTCTCAGGTGACGGCCACGTGCGCGGTCACCCGACCCGCCCTTGCAGCAGCAGCAGCGGCGGCAGCGGCGGCAGCGGCGGCAGCAGCGGCAGCAGCGGCGGCAGCAGCGGCAGCAGCGGCAGCGGCAGTCACCCAAGTGCGCCCGCGTCGCCTCCCACACTCGGCTGACGTGGATCTCTGCACGATTTCATCACTACGCTGATGTCACGTGCAACAATTAACACGCTCGCTACAGGCCCATTCATAATAATACAGGATTATTGCTGCTGTTGCTGGAGCTAATGTGCTGCTACTGCTGCCGCTGATGATGACACGGTGGCTGTTAATTCTAATGCGAGGCGATGATGGTGATTGTGGGAATGGTGGTGGTTGTACTACTGATGCAGCAGCTGCTGCTGAATATGAGCCAATGCAACTTGATACCACCGAAAACTAACATTTCAGAAAAATATATACCGTACATGTAATTGATTAAGTAATTAATGAAGGAAGACTTACATGAAGATATAAATATACGAGGCTTAATGTCACATGAAATAGTTTCTGTAGTTCAGCCCCGGACAGCTCCGGTTGATAATTTAGCCCAGATAATATGATAGCCCCGTTTGCCCATAAAAAAACACAAATTCATGAGTAAAAAAACCTCGTAATTTATGACCACGAGGAATAAACAACGCTCTTCATGCATTCACTCTATTGCTTGCAGTGCTAGATTTGGTTAACTTTCCACAATGAAGTTTATTACACTGCATGGATTCATCAATCAAAGTAAATGCTAACACTCACCACACATGCTCGAGAACAAATGGATGATTGTAGATGTTATTATATAATGGATGTTATTATATAATGGATGTTATTATATAATGGATGATTGTAGATGTTATTACATTGCTTCATTTATTTATCCAGGAGAGCCACACTGAGTTTTAGAACACTTTTTTTGCAGGAGGGTCCTGCATTTGTTTTTCATTTTAAGTTGTGTGTGTATATAAGTGCGAGGAAACCGGAACACATGGAGAAAACTGACGCGTGCAAGGGGACAACGCTCTATCCCCTAGTACAGATGGAAACCGATGGCGATTAGTCCTCTTGATGTATCGCCTTCTCCTGGCGAGCTAGGGGGCTGGCACCTCGACACCCACCGGAAGGGAGTTTCACGACACGTCCCTGATCCACCAACCCTGGCCGCTGCCCCCACAGCGCCGCCAGCGTGACGCCTTCCGTCACGAGAATCCGCTTCGATCATCACGGTGGACGAACTATACATCGATTACACTGGTCAACACACTTTCTCTGGCATAAGGTATTCCAACGGTTGTAAGGTAATTTTGGGGTGCTGATTCCAAATCTGGTATCAGTTTTTGTCTATCACATCAGGTTTTTGAGATATCAAATATTGCATTTTCAATAAAAACTGCAAAAATATTAAATAGATGTTGATATCTACATAAAATTATATTATAAACACACTATCCTAAAAATACAGCACCATATTTTAACATTAAAGCAGTTACTGACTCGCAACAACTTGCAATCATAAGTGACAGAGTTAATTTCGAGTAAAATCAATGAAAATGGGGTATGCCGATAGCATAAAATGAGATGTGATAGAGCAAATCTGAGATCAGATTTGGAATCAGCACCCTGAAATTAGTCTAAAACAGCTGCAAAAGTCCAGGCCTGAAAAAAAAGGTTTTTTTTGTTGACCAGTGTTATTTAACATAATCACGACTCACCCGTGACAATGTAATGACGATGGGGCATATCAATTATGACTGTTACGTAGGTGGAGAGTGGGCAGAGAAGCACCTTGGTCCCGTCACCGTGACGCGTGATGTAATATTGCGAGGCTATTGGGACGCGCGCCCGCCCGCCCGCGTCTTGTTGACATTAGTCGGTGGTGCTGCTGCGGTGACTGTACAAGTAGCAAACCCACCGCATTCGTCATTGCCACTGCCCTTCATTCTCTCTGTTCTATGAAGGGCCATTGCCCGAAACGTCGCCTATTATATTTATTTAAGACCACTGTTATTGACGAATGTGTTAAGTCAAATGTACTGTATCGGGTTTATATATATACATTCATATAGCTGTTTCATTTGGCAAAGTTTGGACAGATCGACACACAAGGTAAAACATCCGTAGTCATATCTTAACTTAAAGGTTTCGTGACTGCAGGAATTCATATTCTTTGGGTCTGCAGTCGCGAAAGCTTCGAGTCAATATTTAAGCACCTCGACGGGGAGAGGGCTTCCACGCCTATTTACGTAGTCATGTTTAATAATAATACAAAAAAACGTGGGGGGAAAACCCAACACAGAGACAGAGATCCCCCATATAGCCTTTGACAGACAGTCGGGGCAAGTGCTGTTCGCGAGCACCTATTAAGGCCGGCACTGGCGCACTTGGGAGTGGGTGGCCAGCACCACGCCCAGCCGTCTTTGTCTCCCTCGTTGCGACATTTTCACATCACACCAAGTACTCATCTGAGGCTGAGTCGACGTAGGGGAGGCTCAGGACCGGTTCAGATCATCGTCACCGGTGTTGTTGGCGTGTCGTAGCGCAGCGCGCTAACCACTGCTCCACCGCTCTCCATGGCACACCCCACACTCACACACATCACGAGCTGATTCAGTTTCGCAACGACCACGTGGCAAGGGAATAGTCTGCGACTCCTACTTTCTACTCCAACATAAATGTAACAACTTTGCTTTTGCTGCGTGATGCCGGTAATTTTCTAGAGTTTGGCAAATGCAGAAAATGAATTTCGCTCTGCGTGTGCGATGCCTGTTCCACGCAAGCCTCGAGCAATCCTTGCATCATCATCATCACCACCACCAACCCTTCAAGATCCAGCGGTTTGTGACGCATGCCTGTCCTCAGCCCCACCCACACGACCCTGACACGCCGAACATTAATATTCTATACACACAGCATGTATTTACAAGAGAGCGTGCATTGAATGGGGGTTTGTCTTCAAGTCGGAGCCCTGATTGAAAAAAGCTTCACATTTTTGGACCCCATCCCCTGCGTTTGGAAATGTCTCGATCTGCCACTCTTCGTCTGTTGTGTTAGAATTCAACACGAACGCGGCACGGACCACGAGGGGAGGCCACGGAAACTCCACGGACTCCGTGGCCCTGGCCCCAACCAGGTGGGGCCCGCCAACAGGAGCGGGGATTTCCATGAGAGGAAGGGAAGACGAGCGAAGACGAAGCAGCAGCAGCGGCGGCACGAGTCAGGGGGTCGAAGGGACCGCGAGGGGGAGGGGGGGACGCGAGGGGGGGTCGATGCGCCCCTCTGATTGGTCCGCGCCGCGCTCGGCCCCTTGCACGCGACACTCTCCTCCCCGCAGGCGGCCTCCGCATCGCGCGCGCTCCTGCGGCCGTCTGGAACGCTCTCTTCGGTCCGATATTAGTAAGCCGCCGGAGCTATGCACTTTTAAACAATCTCGGTTGAAAAATAATTTGTTTAGAACTGCTTTTTGTGTTTAATTTTGGCCTTCCCCCGTACCTTCAATTAGTCCGGTTGGGTACGTAAAATCCAGGACTCAAAGGGTTATTATATATTGTAACAAATCGCAAAAGGTTATTTCATTTGTTTTAACGAACGTTAATTAACATGAATGCATGATGCATGAATTCCCTTTTTAAATTAATTTAGATCTGTTTCATATAGACGACAACTGCCTTCTTCAGCATACATACACACTAATTGTGTTCGTCCATCTTTCGTCAATTTTCTATCAATTTTTAAATGCCATCCCAAAATAGAGAGGATTTTATGACAATAATGAAAATAAATTAAACATTAACGATTGCACCTGTTATGCTTCATGATAGTTGGCTACGCTTGGTGTTAAAGACACTCTTCCCATCATCATCATCAGCAGCAGCAGCCGTGACCAATCCACTGCTGGATGAAGGAAGGCCTCCCGCAAGGCGTCATTATCTCTCACGACCCTGCCGTGTCCAACTCGACCGTGCACCGAGCACGGACACCGATTGCACTCCTTCTTGCTGTGTAACTCCTGTAATGTAAAATATTAATACAAAGATCCCCCCTATCTCCTTGACAAGCTCTTGAAGCACGTGCTGAGAGCGCGTAGCACCTCCGCAACAGCACACACGGGGTTGTGTGGCAAGCACCACCCCCCACCGCATTTGTCTCTCTCAAGGCGATGTGTACACATTTGAGGCTGAGTAGACCTAGGGGAGGCCCAGGGCCGGTTCAGATAATCGTCACTGCTGTTGGCGGCCGTGAGCGGGAATCGAACTCAGGTGAACGGGTTCATAGCACAGCGCGCTAACCACTACACCACCGCTCCCCACGTGTATGTTTTTATGTTAAACTTCTTTCGTAACGTACGTAGCCAACACGCGTTGTATGTGTTTACGTGCAATTGGGCATTCATGTGGTTGATATGGTGCATGCACCTTACCACCGCTCATGACGCAGTTCATAGGTCAAGACGTAGGCAGAGTGTTGTTCCTAATGGAATGCGTCCCGTCAGCGAGGGTGTGTCTGTATAAGTTGTGTGTGTGTGTCTGTGTAGGGGTGTTACGGAGGGGCTGTATACATGGGATCACACGGGAAACAAACACAGTGGGCGGGGCTTCGTGAGTGCACGGGGAGGTGCTCTCAACGACGTCCGCACCAGGCAGCCCGGGGCCCCACCCCTCAGCGGGGGTTGAGTATAAAAGGGGATGTGTCAGAGGGCTCGGGGCAGAATGTTAAAGCTAAACGAGTGAAGACCGAAGATCGTCTAGCTAGAGCCCTGGACTCCCCTGGGACGCCGCCCTTGTCAGGGCCGCGCAGGACCGAGCCAGCGGCGTGGTCCTGAGACCAGAGCTAGTGCTCTGGGACTCCGGGTACCGTAGCCCGACTTACCAGTGTCGGGCCAGACAGCCTCCCCTAGCCCGTTAGTGAAGGACTAGGAGTTAGGTCAGAGATAGCTAGCAGTGTATTCCCAGCTAGCCGGGTGAGGGGGCCGATACCCCCTCCAGTATTGTATGTCCGCGGTTGTGACAACTGTTGCAGAATAAATACGTGTGCCTCAACCCCGGCGTCCAAGAGTCTTCAACGATATTACATCTGTATAAGTTGTGTGTGTGAATAAGTTGTGTGTGTAAATAAGTTGTGTGTGTGTGTATAAGTTGTGTGTGTGTGTATAAGTGTGTGTGTGTGTATAAGTTGTGTGTGTGTGTCTAAGTTGTGTGTGTATATAAGTTGTGTGTGTGTATAAGTTGTGTGTGTGTATAAGTGTGTGTGTGTGTATAAGTGTGTGTGTGTGTATAAGTTGTGTGTGTGTATAAGTTGTGTGTGTATATAAGTTGTGTGTGTGTATAAGTTGTGTGTGTGTATAAGGTGTGTGTGTGTGTGTGTATAAGTTGTGTGTGTATATAAGTTGTGTGTGTGTATACGTTGTGTGTGTGTGTATAAGTTGTGTGTGTGTGTGTATAAGTTGTGTGTGTATATAAGTTGTGTGTATAAGTTGTGTGTGTGTATAAGTTGTGTGTGTGTATAAGTTGTGTGTGTGTGTGTGTGTATAAGTTGTGTGTATAAGTTGTGTGTGTGTCTGTAACCCGGCGACCCAAGTTCGATTCCCGCTCACGGCCACCAACACCAGTGACAATTATCTGAACCGGCCCTGGGCCTCCCCTAAGTCGACTCAACCTCAAATAAGTACTCTGTGCGATGTGTATAAACATCGCCATTAGGGAGACAAAGGCGGCCGGGTGTGGTATTGGCCACCCGCCGTCATCATTTGCCGCTCCGGCCTTCACAGGTGCCCTTGGCCCCACAGTCTCTTGAAGGCTGTACGGGGACCTTTGTCTGTACGTGTGCCGCGTCGACTTTCACATCGGTGCTCGTTAGCGGCACGAGCCCCAGTCGTGACAGCGACACGGGGGACTGTGGTGGTGTGAGTCAGGGGAGAGAGTAAGGTGATGTAGTAAGGGGGGAGAGAGTAAGGTGATGTAGTAAGGGGGGAGATAGTAAGGTGGTGTGAGTCAGGGGAGAGAGTAAGGTGATGTAGTAAGGGGGGAGATAGTAAGGTGGTGTGAGTCAGGGGAGAGAGTAAGGTGATGTAGTAAGGGGGGAGAGAGTAAGGTGATGTAGTAAGGGGGGAGATAGTAAGGTGGTGTGAGTCAGGGGAGAGAGTAAGGTGATGTAGTAAGGGGGGAGATAGTAAGGTGGTGTGAGTCAGGGGAGAGAGTAAGGTGATGTAGTAAGGGGGGAGAGAGTAAGGTGATGTAGTAAGGGGGGAGAGAGTAAGGTGATGTAGTAAGGTGGGAGATAGTAAGGTGATGTAGTAAGGGGGGAGATAGTAAGGGGGGAGATAGTAAGGGGGAGATAGTAAGAGGGGTGATGTAGTAAGGTGGGATAGTTAGGAGTAGGATAGTAAGAGGTAAGATGGTAAAAGTGGTGATGTAGTAAGGGGTGACATCGTAAGCGGCGACTTTCCTACATTTGGGGGCCCGTAGGCACAACACACCTGAGTCTCGCCAGCATCACGCGGCACCGGTGGTGGTCGTGACTCATTCACACACATCATGTCGCCTTCCACGGCCCAACTTCCGCTGCCCTGTCGGTTACGTTGGCATGTTGACCCCCTGTAACCTCAATCTGCACCCCACACACGCACGCGCGTGTAACATTGTAAGTGGGAATATTAGCGAGTGGGCGAATGTCGCGACTCTGATTTACAAGAATCGCCGTTCACCCCACAAGTCCACGGCACCGCGAGAGGCTGAGCGCAGCGCGCCGATGGCATGACTCAGTGGCACCGGCCGATTGCCCGGGTCGGGCATCGAGCCCAGCGTGGCTGTCGAGCGTGTGACATGTATTTTAGTTTAACCTGCTGAAAACTCACACAAACCAGGATATCCATATGTAGCTACTACATATGTTGTAGCTACTTGTGCTACTGAGATAATCCGGCACTGGGTGGGGGCATTTCATCTTCATTGCAGCGGGCTCCGTGCCAACCACACCACGGAATCGGAGATTAATTTAATCCGTAGCTGACTGGGGCTCACCACTGTAAATTACCCCCCTCACCACCCACATCCGATGTCGGGGTGGTGGCGCTATGGGTCCGGGGGTAAATGATTCGATGGGACGCTATGAATCCGTGACGCGAGCCATTGTCTCACGGCTCTCACAACAACAACAACAGCCGCCATTCGCCACTAAGTGGCGGTGACGTCGCCACGACGCTTGTGCCAGGCCATGTGCACCTTGAGGCCACGTGAAGTGTCGAACGCCCGCTGGCAGGAGGTCACGGGGCAGACCCAGGTGCCACGGGTCGACTGACTGAGATGACCGAGACGACTGGCTGATGCACCACTTGTGCCCCCTACTGTGCCAACTTGCTGTGCTTTAACCACCCGGCGCTCCGCTCGTTGTTGTGAGCGTCGCTCCCCCGCCCTCCGTTGTTGCTGGAGGGCGACTGCCTCCAACTGCCCAGTAGCGTCCTTCACGAGCCTCCTCCACAGAGGCCGATCTTGACACCGCTGGTACCAGTCATCGGCAAGTCCACTCAGCTCCACGTCCTCTTGTACCACATCACTCCATCTCTTCTCTAACCCGTGCCGCGCCCGTTTAGCCCCCTCGATCCAGCCGAACAAAAGCTGTTTATGATAATTGGTTTTTTACCCTTCTATCTGACAACAAAACTGACACCTTTTTACAAGGAGTCATGTTTGCATAGACCACAATACCTGCAGTCATAATGCAAACAAAAAACATAACTCTGATAATGTGCACATTATCAGAGTTATGTTTTTTGTTTGCATTATGACTGCAGGTATTGTGCACATTATCAGAGTTATGTTTTTTGTTTGCATTATGACTGCAGGTATTGTGGTCTATGCAAACATGACTCCTTGTAAAAAGGTGTCAGTTTTGTTGCCAGATAGAAGGGTAAAAAACCAATTATCATATTTTGACTGGCAAATGAGGTTCCCATAGAGTAGAAAAGCTGTTTAGGCATGCGGTGGCTGGGCATGCGGGCTACATGACCCAGCCAACGCAGCCTTGCCTGCCGGAGGAGCTCACCGATGGGACTTTGCCCAGATCTTTCAAGGACTTGTGAGCTCCTCACACAATCCAGCCTGGTTAAACCCAGGATGGATCGTAGGCAGGCCAGCCTAAATGTTTCCAACCGGCTCACACACTCACACACACTCACACACACTCACACACTCCCACTCACACACCACTCACACACTCACACACACACTCACTTACACACTCACTCACACACACTCTCACACACACACACTCACATACTCACACACACACACACTCACTCACACAGTCACACACACACTTACACACTCACACACACTCACACACACTCACACACTCCCACTCACACACCACTCACACACTCACACACACACTCACTTACACACTCACTCACACACACTCTCACACACACACACTCACACACTCACACACACACACACTCACTCACACAGTCACACACACACTTACACACTCACACACACACTCACACACTCACACACACTCACACACTCACACAGTCACACACACACACTTACACACTCACACACACACTCAC